>NW_028251431.1:0-600000 GCF_964263255.1 Lissotriton vulgaris
GCAAAGAATCGCTCAGGAGGGTATTACCACCAGTAATTATCTGTTGAAGGAGGAATGCAGAACATTGCAGTAGAAGAGAATGGAACAACTCCATCTCTGTCTCTATAAATTGCTCTGTCTCCCCTTCTAGCTTCTTCCTATTTTTGTGTCTCCTTCTCTATCTAAGAAGGAATGCTAACCTAGAATCTAGGCATAAAGGTCTTAGGCCATTTGTCATTGATTAAGATCTGGTTGAAAATTTTGGAATTTATATTGCTCTTCTCAGTGTTTTGAAAAAGTATTTGTAAAGCGAGCGTGTCCGCATCAAGCAGGAATTGTTAAATACACCTACAAACACACCCATGCTTTGGTTACCTTTTGGCTCTAGAAATATTTGTCGTTAATCTTGACAGCACAAATTCCTCAAACCTTTCTTCATACAGCTGTCTCATCATTAATTGAAGACTATCTTTGTTGTAAAGATTCTCATTCACAACCCTCCTCCTGAGTATACTATTTTGCAAACTTTCAACCTTTCGGACCATGGCATAATGTAGAAAATTCCTTTTTCCTTTTTAATATGTAAGTGAGTGTGACTGGTGAATGAGGCACTGGACCACCAGGTTGGCACTTGTATTGTTCAATTGAAGATGCATATTCACTTACTTAGATTGTAGTAAGCTTATTTTCAAATAGTACCAAAAACTCTGCAGTTTACTAATCTTACTGAGCATGTTGGAGAGGCACTGAACCATGTTACAAAACCTATGTGGGCATAAACAAAGTGGCACTGTCAACAAGAATTCTATTCCAAAAAGGGAGGGTCAGAGATGCCCTGTGTTTCACAGTGAAGGCCTGCATGGGATACCTTAGGATTATTGAAGGAAAACCACTACTTCTACCTGGAGATGGTGAGAGCACAGCTGGGAATAGGACTTGTAGAATGCAGATGAAGATGCAGAGGGATGCTTCATTCATTAAACGCTTCATTCTGCAGTTTAGAAGACACAAGCTCAGGAAGAGCCTGGCTCTCGAGGTGACCCCTAGTCCCAGGTAAAACCAAAATACACCTGCATTTCTATCCGTGCTCCTACAGCTGGCAAAGGAACAGACTCTCCACGTGGATTCCTGGGGTATAATAGTGCTGCCTGAGTATTCACCTTAAAAAGGTCTACTTATGTTTAAGGGCAATATCTGCTTGAAACTTCCAGTGTGCAGTGACCAGATCAAATCCATATCCTTAGTGGTGGAACATGTATTCTTTATTGTTTATTCGTCAGGAGGTTTCCCAAACCTTAACTTGCTTCTCCATGACATACAGCCATATGTATGAACACATTTTCCCATAGGCACAGAATGGGTAAAACTCTTTGATACATCTGGCCCAAAGTGTCTTCATTGCTAAATTATATTTACGACAGCAATTTGGCTGAGATTAAAGCTGGAAAATGTGTATGCCATATTTGTAACCTTTTACTTATGTAACTTCCTTAAGGTGGGGGTAGCATTTTCATGTTGACAACATAAAAATTGCCTTTTGCTTGTGGGCAAGGATGCAAGTGTGTCCACCACACCATACATTACACAAACTAACACACAAATCGTACAGTCAAATGACTTTTCGCCTTGTCATTTCGAATTGTGAATTAGTTTCTTGGAAGCTTGGATTCATAAAATGCTTCATTGTATCTTCTTTAGATCTATGTGACAGCACAGCTGTCTGCAAAACGCACTGTCACCAGTTCTTTACACTACGTAGAGTGGGCTTTGGTTCCACGTAGAAGAGTATAGCTCTCTGTTGGCTGCTTGGTGCATCATTTCTCCTTCAAGTGAAATGCATGAGGGACTGTTTTACATCTGAAAAGTACACGTAATCATCACAGAGTTTGTAACATTCAGTGCCTTATTATAGAAAGCAATCCTTTTCTTACAGCATTACCAAAGTCAGTGGAGCAGACTTTAATATGATAACCAGCATTTGTGCAGCCTCTCATATTGACCGCATTTGTGAGTACCTATGTTTACATGTATTTGCACATTAAAGACAGGCCTATTGGCTTTGCCAATACATGTTGCTTGTGTTTCGTTCCCCTTTGTTTGTCACCCAAGCTGAAATTTATACCACAAAGACACTGCTGCTGAGCTCCATATCTTATTCTAATTAGGTTTTTCCCAATTATATACTTCATTCCATTTCCAACCCTTTCTGCAGACACATGTATCCACAGATGCAATAAATCCCACACAATAGACAGAGAAGACAGTGTTTCTTCCCAGGGGCCAATCTCCTTATATGGCCGTCGGTGCTTGTTGAAAATGCGCCCTCGCCTGGAAGTAGAATCCTAGCCTACAAATCATGCTCAGCGCAGATGCACCTATATGCATTTATTAATTCTACACAGCTATAATTTCAGGTCTGACAGCAACAGTAGAACAGTAGAACTGTAGAACTGTAGAACTGTGTAAAGATGCTGGTGCATCTCTTCCAGAGAACAAACCTATGCAACTGCTCATGTGTCAAACAACAAGACGTAGAAGTGATTTCCAGAACTTAGATTTCAATTTCACCCTTCTAATTACTACTTGGTTGGCTAAATTATACGTTTAGATTAGATGAACATTCCACATCTGTAATTTTATTTATGTTGAGTTGGACCCAGATCAAATGCCTGGGGAAACAAACTATCATCCAAATGTCCATATTTGTATGAACGAAGAGTAACCAGGGGTAGTTGATTATCATAAAATCAGTGGATTGTTGGTAAATTCTTGCCTAAAGATATGTTCTAATTACGGACCAGATGTACTAACAGATTTTGTAATCGGACACCCTGCGATTCTCAAAATCACAGGTTTTGGAAAAGCAACATTCCTATTTGTAATGGACAAAACCCATCATATTTCCGACTTGTATAATGGGGTTTGCTACCCTTACTCAATCATAATTTGGAAGAGACATGAAAGGGGCTTTCCTTCTGAATTGTGATTTGGTGTGGTATGTGTTAATTTTTTACTACAATTCTGGTCACAAATCATTGACCAGTTAGTGACTCCTCAAGCAAGGTGGTAACTGATTCACAAAGGGAAAGGGATTCCTTTGAGACCCCTTCCTCTTTAAGAATCGGATTCACAGCCTCAGGGGTTGTAGACACTGGTCCCCCATACTGCCTGCTCTTTCTGTAGTTTTCTGAATGTGGAATCATTTATGTTTTTTCAAAGCAGTACCGTTCCCTTTAAGAAGCTCCGCCTGCTTTAACAAAACAAATGTTGGACACCAGAACAGTGGTCTGCTGTCCCTTGTAGGCCACCATCCCTGTTTGTCGCCAGTCACACAGCGTGGCAAATTGCGACCTGCCTAATTAATATTCCTTAGGCAGATTGTTCTATGACCCCTTCTGATTTGGTTCTGTTTGCAAAAGTCAATACACAATTCGCAAGCGCTTTTGTAAATGGAATCTTAGTACATCAAGACCTAAGTGAAATAGGAATCCAGGGCACCTTCAAATGTTAGTAGCAATTTTAGTCCTCCATTTTGCGTATAAATGTTTTATCTTGTGACAAGCTCCAAGTAGCATTTCTGTGTTTACCTAATGATACTTAACACCTGTTTTTTTTTTGTAGGAAAACTTCGAAGATGCCTTTGAGAGCATTCCCGTGTAAGTACATTTACAGTTTCTTTCTGTCTTCTGTTGGTTTGCGGTGGAAGAAGTAAATGGCACTGTTACTTTCTCCCCTTCCATGCTCCTTCTTGTGCTCAGGTAGCGCAATTATCCAGGAGCTAAAGGTAAAGAGGAGGTTAACAACCTTGTAACGAGAGACGTGTAAATAGGGAGGGCGAGGGATTAACGGTAGCACATACCCTATTCATAAGTGGCTAACGCGTAAATAAAATATGAATCGGAGTTAATGTTTGTAATTTCATCCTGCGCTTCTTTCCGGCTCCAGTATCACTATTATTTGTTGATGTCATAGCTTAGGTCGACTGCTGCTCTCTTTTGCGTCTCTTTTTTATTTCTATTAAGTCTTCTTGCCATTGGACCGCCCAGCAGAAGGACCGTCCCTATTTTTTTTACATGTTTATGTATTTATTTAATGAGTGCTCCAACAAACAGAGAGACTTATGTATCCATATGTATATGTACCATATGTATCAAGCAAAATTGTGATCACAAACGCAGAGATCGCAATTTTGCCAAGTGGTATGTATGAAGGCAAATCTGCCTGCAAAATAAGGAATCCCAAAATTTGCGATTCCTTATTTTGCGATTACATTTAAGGAATCACACATTTTGCGATTCCTTAAATGCAATGTAGAAAGAGCCAAAAAAGTGCAATTTGGCCTTAAGGAATCGCAAATTACCACCAATTTCAAGTTGGTGGTAATTTGTGATTTCTTTGAAAAATTCACTTTTTTGCATTTTTTAAAGTGCAATGTGAAGCACATACATGCCCTTAGGACATGTATGTGCGCCACATGTGCACCCATGCTTATTTCAGGGGTGCAACAGGGTGTCCTTTTGACACCCTTGCACCATTGAAATTGCATTCTCAATTTGTGATTCTCTAATTGCTCATCGCAAATTGAGAATGGCTTACCATTCATTCCTATGGGCCTCTAGGCGATGCCCACCCTGTGAACATAGTGGGTGGATGCATGCTTGTGCCCTGGTTTGTGTATTGCACTCACCTCTCATTACCCTCTCTCACATCTTATTACCTCTCACTCTGACAGGACTATGACTGGTTTACAGGTCTATTAATGGATTACAAAAGTAAGAGTATAAGTGTTTTAATTAACTAACCTTTTGAGTTCACTTCTTACTGAATATTATGACACTGTAGAGGTGGTCAACCCTGCCATACTATGATACCTTGTGAAATCTTACAAATTTTGAATTACACCAACCTTTGTTTGTTTGGGACATTGCTCTCGCTCACCTCACTTGTTGTGGATACGACCTGCACCGGGCCAACTCCAACCGCGCTGTAGTCCTCCCGCTGCCGCTCCTGACATCTGCGGCCGCCGAGTGGAGGACTACAATTCCCTTGGGCCATTGCGGCAGGAGCTGCCACCGCCAGCCCCCGCCCACGGAGGCGCTACAAAAGCGCACGATACCGGTGGAGCGGGTGTCAACCTTTGTTTGTTTGGGACATTGCTCTCGCTCACCTCACTTGTTGTGGATACGACCTGCACCGGGCCAACTCCAACGGCGCTGTAGTCCTCCCGCCGCCGCTCCTGACATCTGCGGCCGCCGAGTGGAGGACTACAACTCCCTTGGGCTTTTGCGGCAGGAGCCGCCACCGCCAGCCCCCGCCCCCGGAGGCGCTACAAAAGCGTGCAATACCAGTGGAGCGGGTGTCAACCTTTGTTTCTTTGGGAAATTGCTCTCGCTCACCTCACTTGTTGTGGATACGACCTGCACCGGGCCAACTCCAACCGCGCTGTAGTCCTCCCACGGCCGCTCCTGACATCTGCGGCCGCCGAGTGGAGGACTACAACTCCCTTGGGCCATTGCGGCAGGAGCCCCCACCGCCAGCCCCCGTCCGGAGGCGCTACAAAAGCGCGCGATACCCGCGTCGCGGGACGCCGGGCGAAGCCCGGGCAAAGGGCGGGCCCTCTTAGGCCCTCAGAGGCGTGAAGAGCCTGGGCTGGGCCACGTCTCTAGGCTATACCATCAAGTCTACGCCCAAGGTAATTTTGCACTGCCGATTTACATGTGAATAGATTGCAGCCTTACACAGTACCTGCCTAGGTGCCAAGTGGCATCATGGTAAAAAAGACACCAATGTCAACCCGCTCCACATCAAGGAAATTAGCACAGACAACAACCCCACTTCCAAGCCTTACTGCGATCGACAAAATGCTACAAAAAACAATAGGGGTTGTTGTCACTGCCATAGAAAGCACCAAGAGGCGTCTTTCACTACCGCCGAGCATGTGTTTGATAACTCAGCCTACGCAAGGACCTAATATACTTGCAAACACCTCCATAATAACAACTATGTCACAGGACTCCATTCTATTGCATTCATATGCGGACTTACCGGGGAATGATCAGAACTGTGCTGATATACTACAAAAGTCACCACCAACTGACTTTGCTGCTCGGGAGAGCAGGCTGTCACTAACTCCCAACTTGCAGCCAAATGAGGTTCCCCCTCCCGTGATTGAAGTGATTGATGTGTCTAATGTCAGAGAGGTGTTAGATGATCGTACTAATAATGATACAGCAGATAAGACAGCCGATATGAGCCCATCACAGAGCACAAGCGGTAATGGACCGAGTGGATCCAAAGGTAGAACGGTACCCAGTAGGAAACTGGTAATTGTAAATAGACCCGGGGGGAGACATAGAAGTAAACAGAAGAGATCAACCCAAATTTCCTCGAAACAAGAGGTGGATAAAAATAAAATGCTGCAGAGCAGCCACCCACAATTAAATGAACACCAGTGTACCGTTCAACAAGACCCATTACCTGCTAATATGGAGGGTCTCATAACACAGCTTGAGCATTTAGTAAAGTCACTTATTACCCCTATAGTTGAAAGATTGAGGGTCATAACGGACAAGGTAGAGAATATAGAAAAGCTGGGAATAGCTAATCTGGATTTGTTGGAACATATCAGCACACAGCATAGGCAACCTACAAAAAATACCCTAAAGGGGAAGCCTAATAACAACTTGGCTGGTGGCGACGAGAGAGTAGCTAGTCCTCCTGCATCAATAATTGCAGTAACTGCCCCGGAAAAAGTAACTACGAACATACCTACCATAAAATCAGAAATGTGCTTTGGAACAAAGGGAGAAAGGCAGCTTAGAACCCAATAATATGGACAGGGTAGCACCTGCCCGGAACATCAATAATATAATCCTCGCAACGATAAACTTACCACCGGAAAGCAGTGCGTATGTAGCTATTCTCGCCAATGTACCAAAGCTAAAGCCAACGCAATTTGAAAACCATCAAACACTAAAGAATAAAACACTACATTGGCTCACTAGAAACTGTGGGTTTCCGATGCGTGGTGCAAATCAGATAATTTCAACCCAGAGAGTAGGTTGGTTGGGACCCAGCAAAAAGGAAATAAATGGTGATTGTATAGTTATAAACTTCAGGACATCTGATTGGGCCAGAGATTCAATCTTAAATACACCTGTGCACTCCAATTGGGAATATAGCACAACTCTACTCCCTTTAGACTATTTTTTTACAGGGGAACATCCTTTATAACGCAACTTTTACCACGCAGTGCCTTTACGACGCAACTTTTACAATGCAAACCATTACAATGCATTGCGCTGGGGGGCGCTCTGGGATAGGGAATAGGTTTAATGTACTATCCAACACCTTCCCTACTATCCACAGGGACTGGAGTTGGAATAGTAAATTAAACTATTCACTATCCAGCGCCCCAAAGCACTATGCGTTGTAAAGGCATGCGTTGTAAAAACCGAGTTGTAAAGGCATGCGTGGTAAAAGCATGCGTTGTAACGTCATACATCCATTTTTACAGGGGCCAGTCAGGGAAACATCTCAAAGCACGGCCAATTGACCACCACAGAGCCACCCATTCCAATCAATATAACACATTTTACGATTTTGCTCCTATATATAATCCTTGGGACAACTTCATAATCCCGACTTATAATAGATTCCAGGTATTTGGCTCACTGGACGAGAATGACTGACTGAGGGAACAAACCACACTATCCCAATCACTTGATGTAATTGCTACTAGGGGAATGGCTGAAACTGATTTAGGAGTGTTTGGCAAAAAGATGATAGCCGGTAACACTGTAGAAAGGCCAGCAAGTGATGATTCGTACTCAATTGTCAAAATAGTTCAGACCGATGCAACTTCTGTTATAGATTCTATCCCGGCTGAGAGACTAGAAATAGTTGCACCTTATGACACTGCACATGATAATACCGATGAAGGCCTCAATATCATTAACTGGAATATAGCAGGTATTGCCGGAAAAATAACGACCCCTTTCTGGAACACCTTTATCACACAAGGGCACGATATAATTTGTCTCCAGGAGACGTGGCATAGAGCTCAAATTCAAGTTGAGGGGTACACATCATAAAGTGTGGATGCAGCAATCCCTGTGGCGGGAAGGGCAAAAGATGGACTCTTGACTTTGGTATCAACTACCCTAACCGAGTTCAGTCTTGGTAGCTGTGTAGAGGTGGCCCCGTACGCGCAGATTCTGCGCTTGGTACATGGTAACTGTAGGCACTTAGTTATAGTAAACTTTTACAATAATATCATTGGAGCTAACCGCGGTTTGATTGTACAAGATATAGAGCGGGCAATAGAGTGAGTACTAGAGCAACCAGGCGATCTCCCTGTAATAACTTGGGTGGGAGATTTTAACATCCAAGTGTGCAGTCAAGCACAGAAGGGTATCTGTGGTCATCATGGCAAGTACTGTAGTGGAGGTAGTACTGTTTATAATAATTTCCCCCATACCAACTATGGAAGCGCCTTGAATAATTTAGTTGCTAAACTAGATTTAGAGTTGATAGATTGCACAAAGAACAGAGACAACGTAGAGTGTCCGTCATTCAGAGGGAGGGACGCCCACTCCAGTATTGACCATATCTTGATGTCCAATGGATCAGTTTATTCCAACTTATGGGTAGTCGAGCAGACTGTGAGCGATCATAACAGTCTATCGATGGTATTATATGGCTGGGGGCGAAAAATCCACACTTATGGGAGACCCATCCAAGGGATCACAGCCAAGAGACCAAACAGTATGAGAATAAAGTGGGTTAGAATTAACCCTGCCCAATTTATGAAGGAAGTTCTCTCAAAATGTAGCGTGGAAATAGGTTACTGTCTTGGTCCCAAAGTGTCCCCTGTCAATTTACTCATTAATTTTTTTAAAATAACTAAAGTGATTGATGACTCACTTACAGTCAGGAGTCGAAAGCTGAGGAAAACCCAAGTGGTTTAGTTTGTTCAGAACTGTGCCCTGGCATTAAACAAACTCAAATTAGCTCTAGATACCAAGCCCAGAGATATGGTAAAAATTAGAGAGGAGCGCCATAATTATAAGATCTCGTTGGTCAATAGGAAAAAAGAATTACAAAACGAGGCCTGGTCTAATCTGGACCTGGCAGCGGCAACAAATAACCCACAATTATTCTGGGAAACCATTAATAGTCCACTACTAAAGAACGATAACGTCCCTGAAGTCACCTCCCATGTAAGCTGTCGCGCCTGGATAACCCATTTTACCGAGATTTTTATTTCAAATGGGCTGATTATAGATATAGATATAGTGCCAGGCTCAAAATGGCAAAAAAAGCAGTTATCTGTGACTCTACCCGAGGTTACTGAGGCAAATAGAAAGAGCAAGGGCAGTAAAGCCCCTGGCCCCGATGGGATGCCCATGGATTTTTATAAACATGAAATGAATTTATGGGCACCTATCCTGACACGATATTTTAATGCTGCCATAGAAGACGGGCTTCCACCAACATGGGGCCAGTCCATTATTGTACCTCTTTACAAGAAAGGACCCAGGTCAGAGCCACGTAACTACCGCCCCATCTCGCTTCCGGACTCGTCAATTAAAATTCTTAGTCAAGTTCTTTTAGAGAGACTAGAAGCCTGGGTTGAGGAAAATAACATCTTATCCCCAGTGCAGTACGGGTTCAGAAGGGGGATGGGTACGATGGAGCAGTGCGGGAACCTGGAATTGATCATCACCAAATACACAAAAGCCAAAGAAGGTAACTTATTCCTATGCTTTGCTGACTTAAGCTCGGCTTTTGATTTGGTAGAACATTCGCTTTTATGCCCAGTTTTATTAGAAATGGGAGATTTTTTATTTCTTGGCCAGACTCTATGATAATTTGTCTAGCAAAGTCAGGTTTGGTGGTGCTGGCGAATGCACTCCTTTATTTAGAATCTACAGAGGCATTTGTCAAGGATGTATTCTTGCCCCACTTTTATTATCTTTATTTATAAATCAGATTGATCAAATTTTAAGAACAATCCAAGCTGATGCCCCCACTATAAATGGTAACCCTATTCCAATTATTTTATACGCGGACGACGCGGTCCTTCTATCTCGGACCCAAAACGGCCTGCAATGTCTAATTAATAAGTTTCAGACCTTCACAGAAAATAGAAAACTGATAATTAACAAAGGAAAAACATTTATAATGTCATGTGGAAGGAAGACCAGAAAAAACAGGACTTTTTATTTAGATGGGGAGAAATTGGAAACTGTAAAAAAATTCAGCTACCTGGGCATTACATTTTCAGGAGATGGAAGGTGGGCTAATGAACAGGAGAATGTTTGTTTTAAAATGGCCAGGAACACTAGTAGTGTTTTTAGATTTGCGGTGAAATTAGGGGGCCGTAGAATACAAGAGATGGTGTCTATTTACAACTCTAGGTGCATATCATCAGCCCTGTATGGGGCAGGGATATGGGGCTACCATACTCAGAGTGGTAACCAAATCCAGTATGAGGAGAATGCCTTCTTGAAACGACTGCTTTGTGCCCCGGCTGCGGCCTCAAATGAGCTAATACACAGGGAAGAGGGCTTAAACCATGTCAAGGACCTAATTGCCTTGCGCCCCCTGGCCCATTGGCTTTCAATCTGGCCAAAAGAAGAAACAAAATTCACTCAGGATGTGATAAATGACTGTCTAAAGCTCGATCACCGCTTAAATAAACCTTGGTTATGCCACATTAAATTCTGGTTTAAAACACTCTATGAATTTGATATTTTTAATGAACCGATAATGGGGGCAGGTTTATCAAAGAAAGAGCTTAAAGTCACTTTCCTGAAACATAAAAGAAGTAGCAGAATGACCGAATGTGTAAAACAAAGTACATTCAACTTTTATCAAGAGTACAGTGTTAGCGAAGGCTTTCAATCATATATTACTTTTGTCACCAAAAGCTCTCATCGCTTTGCATTAACTCGGTTACGCCTAGGAATTGCACACCACTTAGTAGCATTCCCACTGATTAAACAGCATGGCACATGTTTATGCCCCTGTGACGGTACCTCCAAGCAGAGTAGCTGCCATTTTATGTTGTTTTGGAAATTTTATACTCCTTATAGGAAATTTTATTTGAAACCCATCCTTTTAAAATATGATATACGTAGTACTAAGACAGCGATGCAGCTGATGTTTAATTTAGGGAGCCCAGATATATGCTTCCATGTGGCTACATAATTTTAAAATGCATTTCTACACGGAAATCAATCATTGTATGAACTCACAACATGGTTTTAACTTATACATATTTTAGCTTTGCAAGTTTGCACATGTATTTTAAGATGAATGTATGTACTGTTTTTAATCCATATGCACTTTATTGCCATTTTGCACATGCGTTGGATAATGATTGTGATCGCCAATCTTGCACATTTGATTAATCCAGCTATCGTATATTACGAGTGTTGTCCTTCACTGAATAGTTAATACATGTTATTTTATGATTGATGCATATATCATGAAATTAGGGTGTGATGTAAACTAATGATGTACACGTAACTTTTATTTTGTATCTGTTGCTATATGGTTACATTTATATATATGGAATAAAGCATTTTGAACTGAACTGAACTGAATTACATCAGATTAATTTGTAGGCATTTATTCTTAGGCATGTGATGCTTTAAGCATGCTTACCACTTCTTTTCTGCACTCTTTGCCAGACTTCATTAAGGTGGTTTTTAAAGAGATAGACAGTATGTTCTCTTCCTTTGTATGGTCAAATAAGATACCACCAAGAATGGCACTTAGCACTTTAAGCTATCCTGTTGCAGAAGGAGGATTGTCTCTTTCAAATATTAGAAATTATTACTATACGATATTTGCACATAATAGTTTTAGATTTTTCTTTTTGGACCCTCAAGAGGCAGATATTTTTTTTATGAAAAAGATCTTAAAGGAATATAATATCACTGACCCTACGAGAATAATGAAGTACCCTAAGAAAGTACGTTATAAGATCCTTCAATGGATACTTAAGCAAAAATCTCAACTTCTAGCATACTACACCATTCCAAGAGTTAACAATTCAACCAGGCTTTCCCATATATGCAGAAGGAGAGTGCTTCCTAAAGCTTTGAGCACCTGTGAAACGTGATATATATATATATATATATATATATATATATATATCCATATAGACTCCTTCCATCTATCCATCTATCCATCTATCCATCTATCCATATATATATATATATATATATATATATATATATATATATATATATATATATATATATATGCTACGATTATCCAAGCATTCACTGCCTCCACCATACCGAGAGTTGCGTCGTCACCATAAGACTCCTTGGACCGAGTCCCGCTTACTCCACCATTAAACGACCACGCCGTGTGAGATTTTCGGAAATTTCTTTATTTCGCCGCTGCCAAACGCGTTTCGACTACACAGTAGCCTTGATCACTGGTTACGGTTTAGAGAGCGCGCGGCCATTTTTAAAGAAAAAAGTATTCATACTACATCATCAACACTACCTGTCAATCGACAGGAAAGACAGACTTACAATTCACTTTGTTCGTAATATGTCATTTTTACACATTTGCCTCAACATTAATAAATAAATTTTTAGAAAATGCATAGTGTGTGTCAGTTCATTAAATTTAAGCATAACTGAATGTTTAGTAAATTCTTGGTGCGAGCGTTACTGTTATTCAACTCACATGTCAACAAAACTTTATCGACAATGACACGCAGTTTTAAAGCTGCGAGCTGTGCATAGGTAATTTACACTCATTGTCCGGCCATGTCACATACCAACAAATTCTGCCCATGTGGGCCCCCGACTCATACTTTGATTGTATTTCCCATTATTAATTTGTCATCTCGGCAAAATATTACTTGATGTATATATATATATATACAGATATATATACATATATATATATATAGATACACGGGGGAAACTTGAGTTATAGAGTACAGTATTTTAAAGTTGTGGGAAGTAAACGGATATGTGCAGATCCGTGATTTTATCACAGGCAACTGCTGGAAACCCTGGTTAGAGATTGAAATGGGGCTTCTACACTCTAATACAATTCTGCAATGGTCATTCAGTAGACTAAAACCTATGTTTGAAAAATTAGATATACAAAATATGACTCTTAGAACAAGTATAAGTGACGTTTTGAATTCCCCAATACAATGGAAGGTCAGTGCTTAGGTTAAAATCTTAGACAAAAACAATCCTCCTTCGTCATATGAAAAAGCCAGGGAGAGATGGAGGAAAAGGGAAGATATACAGGTCTCTAAATCAACCTGGGATATAATCAATAAATTAAATGCAGTTCTATTAAGAGGCATGCGTTTTAAGCGCAGGCAATGCTATTCGAAATTGTTGATTTAAAGGACACCCTCCTTTCTTCATAAGATATACCCACAAATTGAAGACAGGTGTTTCCATTGTGCAAAGGAGGACGGAGGCACTTGGACGCATATTGTTTGGGAAATTCCAAAAATTAGCAGCTTGTTGGAGGAAATTGAGATCTTTCTTAGATCCACATTGGACCCTTTTATTTCGATTGGTGCATCTATTGCAATTCTGGGCTAGTCCCCTACAATCTCTACACAAGAAGAATGCCCATATATCGCAGCATTGATAGCAAGATCCTAATCTTACAATTATGGAAAACGGAGAAGGTACCTACCTTCCAAGCATGGAGAGCAAAATTGCGTAAAATTCAAGAATTAGAAAAAAAATGCAATAAGATCAGGCTCAATAAAAAGATTTGAGAAATATTGGAGTCAATTTGAGATATAGACTAGAGATCTGGACCTATCGCTTATCCACTTCTCATTAAGGGAAGACTAGAAGGAAATATGTTGAATTTGGATTTTCAATAGAATGTTGGGTTTTGTTTATCTGTTAAATCTTTATTAAATATGCACTTTGCAGTCTCTTCTACTGCGATTTTCAACCAGTTTACATAATTGCTATGGATTTATACCGTATTAGGATGGTAGAGAAATCGTTCTTATTTTACTTATCCTTTATTAATTTAGCATTTTGCATGTTGCACATTAACTTATTGTGAACTTTAATTGTCTTACTTATGTAGCTCATTGTACCCGGTTGACACTATAGAGTGATAGAGCATATGTGTGTCTATTATGTGATATTTAGCACTTTGCACTTTATTTCAATGTGATTTTTAATGCCTCATATGATCGTCTTGCTTTTACTCTGCAATATTCTGGAACATTTATTTATATTTGATAGTATTGTATATTTGAAATTCCTTGTGAACTCTCAAAAAAAAAGTTTACTAATTGAAAATATCTCCATAGGCTCTCTGGCCACCCTCTGCAGCTACAGGGCATGGGAGAGTCATTGATTCTTTTAACTTTTATGGCAAGGGGTTGTGGTCCCTCTCTTCTTGCTCTACCACAACCTTATCATCTAGCTTGCTCCAAAGTCTTATGTTCAGTAGGATATCACCAATTGTACTATGGTAAGAGCATCCTCTGAATGCTGGGTCAAGCAGTTTATCTGAGGGGTAACGCCCATTTTCCATGTATTATGGTAAGATCCACAATCTGCAATGCTGCTCTGGAGAAGTGCCTCTTATTGGGGGAACTAGGTCCGGGATACCCCAAGTTAGGTTCCTGTCTCTAGACAAATCGCTGGCCAGGCTGTTCGGATCAAAAGAAAAATTAAAGTCCCCTTCTACAAGCACATGGTGAGTGCTTGAATAATCCCCTAGTCTATCCAGTAGTTTCAGCATTTTGGATACGTGTTTATAACTACTACTCATATTGTAGATGTTGATAATCATAAGGGTTTGTGAGTTGGTACAGGAAATAATTAACCCTTGAACATCAGGGAAATCAAAATAGAGATATGTAATTGTATAGGATAGGGTCAATCGGACCAGGACTAATGATTCGCCAGAAGGGCACTCAGCACTAGATTTAATGGCTGGGATGCTGTAACTTTTATAACCATACCTATTCCTGTTGATCTCATGCTCACCTCTCCTGAAATAGGCAAATGTCATAGCTGTCAACAAAGGTGCCCCAGTCGGGATCCCCTAATTTACCCCTGATTCCTGCAACGTTCCAACTTAGCATGAACGTCTCTGGTGGTAGAGAAGGAGGGTACTGCAGAGGGATTCTACTGTGTTGGGGGCAGTGTGAAAATGGCAAGGCTTAGATTGACTGGGGGACCTGAGGCACCCATGGAAGATCCTTGGTCGTGATCTGTGGGCACAAGACTACTTTTGTCTATTCTAGGCCTATCACTTGTGCTATCTGCATCCACCATCCCATTACTATTAAGGCCCTTCTGGTTGGTATAGAGTCAATCGACCTCTGTTAATGAAAAAGGAAATTTTGTTAGAGCAGGGTTTCTCCACTGGCCAATACCTACTTCCCTAGACCGACTTTGCCGACCTGTTAACAAAGGCTGAGGAGCGGGCCCGCTCCTATCCTTTAGGTGGTGATAAAAAAAAGCCCGATAGCAGGAGAAGAATGCTAGATCCTGCCTGGTTTTGGCGTATACAGCGGTTAAGTAGATGATGGACAATGGATGGGTCCTTAAAATTTACAACACCACAATCACCCCTACAGCCTTGAGCAAGGGCCTTACCCAGGTCACCCTCCTGACCATCAGTATGTACTGTGCATCTGAGTAAGGGAGACCAGCATGAATACAGAGTTAGTATAGAGTTTTATTTTTAGGTCTCGCCTAGCGACACAGCGCATGCACTGCTCACTTGGCGAGATCTATTGTCGTCGATTTTTCTACTGATGGGGACAGGAGATGTGCATGCGAATGGTGCGCGGGCACGGCGCCCTTACGTCCGCTGCTTCCATTTACCAGCTTGTTTCCAGAGTAGCGTTGTTTATCAGGGTTTGAAGCAGGTGTTTGGTTCGATGTAAGGTGCAGTTCCTCACACGAGCGATGCCGCTGGCCGTGCACTAATCCCGCCTCACCGGATGCTGATCAGATATTATCTGCCTAATGGAAAGATTTGAATCCGTGTTGGGTACAGTTTGTAACAGAAAAGACGATCATCCATCTACAAAATTAGAAAAATATTGTATGCTGTTTCTTTTTTAATATTGTTATTTTTTAACACTGGCACAGTTTTGGGGTATGCGTTTATGAGCGGTGCAGCTTCGGCACGCTGGCCAGTGCGAGGCATACATTGCACGGATATGGTCCAAGCGCAACTATCGAGCAGCAGCCAAAATATAACCTTTGAACACTATATTTTTATCGTCATTATTATTACTTGGAGACTCTCTTCAGGGGAAACAGAAAGAGTGAAACTAGAATCTTCTGAAGAGGCCAGACCGAGAGTTCTTTACTATGTATTTTTTATTTTTTGTTGTTTTCAGGGAAAGTTAGTAACGGCAGGGAGTGGGCCTCAAGTGCCTCCGGCTCCTGCAGCCTGGGGAAGAGGTTCCCTGGGGACCAGGGGTTTGTGTGAAAACTCCCTGCTTGCGCGGTTGACAACTTCATGGAGAAAAAGCCTGCAGAGGGGAACATGGGAGAGCGGCTGAGGGAGGTGCCAAGAGTCCATTCCGGTGGACTGTGGTGCCTGCAGCTGGGTGTGGCTGTCTGCAGGGTGCAAGGCTCACAGAACCTTGATGTGCGTGGGTGCATGTGTGCGTGCTTGTGAAGTTGCGTGCACTTCCGCAGGCTCTTTAACTCCACGCACCTCCTTCATTTGGTAGGGTTAGAGCTTTTTGTCAGTGTGTTAATGACGAGCATTAGCAGCTGAAACACGTAGCCAGGGGATAACATCTGCCACTAAATACACCAAAAGCGAGGGCCATAAATGACAGTTCTGCTCACAGCAACGGGTGCCGGTCATTGTGTTTCTCACAAAGAGAAGCATGTAGTGAAAGGGGGGAGGGCGGTGGGAGTGTCGAGGCTTCTGTTAAGCAGGGTGATTATTTTTTGCATATCTTCTTTTTTTGTAAATGTATGAGCCCCTATTGTCACCTGCCTGGCGCAGCCTGTTCCCCCTTCTCGGTGCATACAAGGGGCAGTATATTCAGGGGGTATTAAACGCAGGTTGCCCCCCCCCGATAGCTCTTTGCTAGGAGGGAAAGTTCTATCCTGATAAACTTTCCCCCTGCCGCACTTTGAGGGTACCCTGAGTGCGCAGGGGCAGAAGCCGAGCAGTCACTGCCTGGCACAGATCACCCCCCAGCCTGCACTTCTGCTGAGGCTCGGGTGCACTTACTATTATCGAAACACCGAGTTACAGCTTTGTGTCCTAAATACTACTGAACTTAACCCCCTGGCAGGAGGCTCGCTACCCCAGGCCCACTGACAGGCCCCAACGTCTCTCAAACGGTGAATGCCTACTCTGGGTCGTAGGGTGTACAACATTGTCCTACCAATCTGCACGTGCATGCTTGCATGCAAAAACCATGATAATAATGTAGGCAGCCATACATGGCATCCTTTGCTCCAATGTCTGCAGGCAGCTGTCATCTGGAAGTGACGTGAAGCAGAAAAGAATGAGAGAGCGCGTGAAGGCGGCAGGAAGGAAGGCTGGAAAGAAGGGAGAATGGCAGGAGAAAGGGGGATGTGAGCGAACAGAGAGGGCGAGGAGAGGGAATAATGGCACATAATTGACTCCCGTTTGGATGAGGGAGGCCTTGTATTCCGTGAGTATTACCAAGTGCTACAGAATACTGCAGCACTGTCAGTTGCTAAACCAAATAACGTGTGGGAAGCTAATACCATCAATGTTGTGGTTGAGGTTGTCAGAGATGTTTACAACCATGTACAAGCAGCAGTCACCGCTCCGCCAGCTGCAATGAACTCTCTTTGATAAGCCGTGCAAAGGCGGCAAGTCACTTGCGCCGCGCACGGTGCACAGCGCAGAGCGGGGGCTGCCGGTACGGACAGCGACACAGCACCTTCTTTCATCCCACTGATTGGTGAAATGGTGAGCTCTGCAGGTGCCCATGGCTACGAGTTTTTAGGCAGGAACAATATGTCCTTTACTGTGGAATGTTATTAAACATAAACCATGGCGGAAAAATATATTCTATATAAGAAAATCCAAATGGATATGTTTGCATACATTTATTGAATCATAAAACGCACACAATGAAATACATAGTGGGAGGCAACATGAGAAAAGAATGTTTAAGGCTTAGACATTTCTTAGTGACTGTAGAAGCAATAGACACTTTTTGTCACAAATTATACCATGGAACCCACACACATGCCCCATAGCACTTTTTTTATTGTTGCACAGGCTAATGTACCGCCTTAACACGCAATAGCGCCACCCTTTGTTTGCTCCCTGTTTCCCTTCCCATACAGTCTCTCCACTCTTCATTCTCTGCCAAGGCTGGTCAAAGCCAAACGTTGCTATGCACTGACACTTAATATGTTTCAAGCCGCTACCAAAAAACAATACATTAATATGCATAGCACGCGTTCAGTTACTGCGTCTAGCCACAGTGCTACCATAATCATCTTGCAACACAGCATTATCCTACTGCGTAGCATACTACTGATTTATTAATAGGCTTTTGCACTTTATATTTGCCTTAATGAATAATTTTGCCTCACATACTTCTTAAGGCCGCACACATGCCCTAAAGCACTTTTTTTTTATTGTTTACTATATCACAGGTTAATTTGTAGGGTCTTCAGACACACATTTTCGTTCCTCTCGCTCACTCTCTTCCTCCCCCCCACCCTCCCTCCCCCTGGTCCAGACCTTCCTACCACCATTGTAGACCAGTGCTAGTCACACTCTGGCACAGCTATAAACAGTCAGGCCGGAACCATGCCCTCCAGCCCTTTTTCTGCTGTCTCTGAGGCTAATTTCGTAATCTTCTCTATCACATCAACTATTGTGCGCCCTCAATTAGCTGCTAAAAGCAATATGTTGTAGTTTCTCAACCACATGCTGTCCCTTAAATTACAAATCCAATAACTCTAACTCAACCTGATGCGAGACCTGTTGTATTGCAAATGCTTGTTAAGTTCTTTGAATGATTCCCCTGCTCCATTTTCTAAGTGGGGCACATTGGACACTGTAGCCACATAGGGGCAGGCATCTGGGGGCAAATTGAATGTCTCTGTTTGGCCATGGCGCCCCTCTGACCTCTCCGCTGTCTTTCTCTAGCCCCACCATTAGCGCCGGTAGGCAACATTCCTTCCTCCTGGCTCACTGGAGGAGTTATCGCCTATGACAGATACTTGTGCTTCAGGGTGCAGCTGCTATTCAGAAAAGGGGGTGGTGATGGACAGAGTATCTGAATTAAGCAGAACACTCCTACCCAGTCCAAAGATCAGGGCTTGATCCATCACCGTTGTTTAGCTCACTGCACCATCCCAGCTCAGAACCTGGCTACATGCAAATTAGTCTGTCCCTGGCCCAGTGCATCATGGGAACAGGGCAGACCAAACTACCAAGCCAATTCTTATACTGGAAAGGAAACAAGCTTCCGGGGACCGGTTTCTGGCATTTCAGCCGTCTTTGGCCCGGCTTGCTTGAATCCTGATGGTGCAGTGAGCAAGGGACTCACATCTGAGTATACCCTTCCACGCTTATGGTGGACAAAACGATTCAGAAAAGGGGGTGGTGATGGACAGAGTATCTGAATTATGCAGAACACTCCTACCCAGTCCAAAGATTAGGGCTTGATCCATCACCGTTTTTTAGCTCACTGTTCCACGCCCTCTATTGCACATACCTCTACCTGAGCAGAAGGGCATAATCTCTTTGATTTGGTGCTGATGACTACCCTACTCCTTTTGCCAACTGCTCCTATAGCTGGCTCAGGGCTCACGTGGCGCGGTGTAGAATTTGCTAGCTGCACTGAAGCCCCCTCCAACTCCTCAAGTGGACCTGTGGAGACATAATTGTTAGTTCAAGACCCAGTTCTTGGGCTGGGTGCTTGAGGACCCGGCTGCTGTGCGTGGCAGTAGCATGAGATCACAAGAAGGAAGCCTTGTAAGGGGTGGTGATAAAGCTAATCAGCGTTCCACCAAGCCAATTTCCTTATTATTTAGGCCCACCGCTCTCTCGATGAACCATCTAAGGTGGAGCCAGGAGACACCTTAGCCCCACTCTCCAGTGCTCTCAGCTTCTCTATATTGGCCCAACCAAGCAACTGGTTATAATAGGTAAAATAATTAAGATAGGTAGCAGCAAGATAGTACCTTTGTGATGCACCATTTGAAGGGGAGTAACCCAGCCCCTTCTCTTCGGTCTTCGTCCCGCCCTGCAGGTGTACAAGTGTGTTCTACAATGCTGTGGAACAAGGGGGCGGGAGCAGGCATCGGAACCTCCTGGAGTAAGGCACCCTGGAAGGTGAAGTCCCAACTGGGTTCTCCAGATGCTTAGTAGTGTCCTCTATCTTCTTGCTGTGATGGAGCGCAGAGGGTTTTCTCATGCTCACTCATTGTTCAAAGCTTCCGCTCTTACAGGTAGATGGATGGTTATAATGGATATACTATTTGCAACTGGAGGCAAGAGGGGGAAGCACTGTTGATTGATGAAGGGACCAAAAGGGATGGCCTTGCCTTGCCTCTTCCTGGCACTGATGGGCACACGATGGGCCTGCCCCTGGCCCGGACTTTGCCCACGCGCTGTCCGTGCTGCAGGGCCTCAGGAAGCGGTTTATGGCGCAAAGATGATTGCAGGCAGGTGTGGTGAGAGTCAGCCCACCTTCAGGCCCTTGGAGTGCTGGGGCTCATAGTCCCTGGTCTCCGGTGATCTCTTCTCTTTACAAAGTAGGTCCAAGTATAACTTCATAGTTTCTGTATCTTCTGAGCAATGACATTGCTACGTTTGTCATTTATGGTACAACACAAGTGGTATGTACCTCCTACCTCATTACTGAACACATTATCTTTGTATCAATGTAGAGTTCAGAGGTAAAACAGCTTTGTGTGAGGTTTTGCAATAGTAATGATACAATGAACTACATTACATCACAGTTAAACCATATACCATTACCACCAACAAGATACTTATGTTACTTGAGCAGAGAAAAAATGTTTCAAGTGCAAGGTAGAGGAATTATTACCATGTATTCTTATTTTTTTAGCACTACTCAAAAATATGAGGTACACCCCTTAGGCATGGTAATCCTAGCATCAAGATTTATCACCCAATGTAGTGCCGCCAAGTAATTTAGAATATATAAATGGTGCCTGAAAGGAACACAATTTTTCTGTGTGGAAGCCTTTTCTTCTACTTTAGTCTGGGTCTGTTTTGAGATCAAATTTAAAATCAGTATAATTTGCTATTCACCCTTTGACTTAGGTCTTTCTTTGAATAATGCTATGCATGCTTTGGCTCTGAGAACATTAACTCGTCTGTGATGTCCTCACAGAATGATGACCGAAAGTTGGGTGTGTGAGTTTTTTTGTCATAGGAGCTAGGATAGAATGTAATGGAAGAGCAGAGCATACCATGGCTCTTAAAGAGCCTTTAATTGTAGTGGCCCCAGGGTATAGTTTTCGTTTTTGAATTCTACCCCAGATCACTTTCATGTTCAATCAAGGGAAAGGTCTGCGGGGCCTGAGCTTGGACCTGAATTCGGTAGAGCCACACCCTTACATTAATGTAGGTCTTTGAGATAAGAGGTGGACCCTGTGAATCCAGGATGACTGGTGAACCACCACTTCTCAAAATTAAGTGTCATTAGTAGAAGGCATAATTCAAGACGCTGACTGATGAGCCAGCAGGTAGAGCCGAATGAGGAAACGTGTGTTCTTTGGCAAACCTGACCTCCCTAGTACCTGGGATTAGGATTGCTATGAGGTTATTCTAGACTCAGCATAACGCCTGGAGGCAAGTGGCATTAAGAAAATGTGGTACTTACATAGCACAGGGCTCACATGCAGCAGAGATTTCAGTTGTTCCTCAGCAACCTTAACCACAAATTGTCAGCCTTCATGCATGAATTACTAAAAGATATGGAGTTGAAATTAAGTTGTGGTTTATATGTGTCTTGTTAGAAACAAATATTTAAAGGTGATATTCCTATAAATGGGACATGTTCAGATGTGATTTGTGTGCACTAGTTGATGTACTGTGAAACAGTAAAGTGGTAATGTGCTCTTTGGTTGTTACAAATCTTAAATCATGGTACATTTAGCCACCTTGGAGCACATCAACTAAAGTGCGTGGAAGATGCTGTTAGTTTGTTGGGGCTGAACTGTTATTCACTTTTAAGTAACCTGCTAACAGAAGCATCATGGTGCTATTTTAGAAAGTATAATGTTCTAATTTCAGGGCTGAACCGAATAACTAGTTACAGAAAATCCTGCAATATTTACTTTTGCTGATATTACCTGGCATGGGTTAGAATATTGACTCAAATGAGGAAATATGACTGCTGATGTTAAGAGACCAAGCAAGGGATTGTCCTGGTATATTTTATTCAGAAGAAAAAATATTGTGTACATATGTCAGTTTTCAAATAGAGTTCTTGACACAGCTTTAATGGTGAGGAGAGTGGTTCAACTATGTGCCTATTGTTTATAGGCAACTGGTAATATCAGTCTACCACCGGTTCAGCACACAGATTACAGAGTGGAAACACCATATATTTAAGTACAGTTCTGAGTAAGGAATGACAAAGAATGTAAATTATGTTGTCTGGTATTCTGGATTGTGTGTTGTACAGGTTAAAAGATCTTAATCCGGCTTTGTTTCCATGACTGAGGTTAATTTCTTTACTGCTTCCCTATATTAGTTCAGCAACCTGAGTTCCAATGGGAGCCTGTACCCTTCAAGATTCTTGCCTATTATTGATAAATAGATTTTATTGATTTTAAGCCATCAAAAATGGCAAAGATAAACAGATGACACACAAGCATCACAATACAGAAAAAAGAACCACGTATAAGCAAGGCAGTAAAACTCAAGTAGTACACCACAATTAGCGTGAGCAAAATCCAAGAATACATATCAATGACAGTCTTGGATAAGTTGACTCAGCCATTTTCCCCATCCCTGTCTGTGTTTGTGGGGGCAACCCCTGGCCTCAAAGACCACGCGTTCTTGTTGCACACACCAATCCAAATTGCATCTCGACAGGGTCAGGGGAGTAAGAGACATCCACCTAGAAGTAAAGTCCCGTTTTGCAACTAGGAGGGCCGTGCCTAGACTAGAAATGCCCTCTCAGCCCTCATGCCCCCTGATCCCTCACACACATCAAGTAATATCAATAAGGGGGAGATGGAAACTTCCCACCCAAGAGCAACTGACAAATCTCGGATCACTCTGGTCCAATAGTGATGTACCACTGAATAGGACCATACCATGTGCTAAAAGTCTGCTGGTTTAAGGCCACAGCGGGGACAGGGACTTGCAGACGTTGAGCGAAGGCCTGCCTGGCACAGAGGGTTTGGAGAAAGATATGCAAAATAAAGGTATTATGTTTGTACCAGCTGAGAGGAGATGATGAGTTCATAGGCATCTCGCAAATCTTCGTCTTCCATGGGACCTAACCAGCCCTCCCAATGGGTTCTAAAATGGTCTAGCGAAGCAGGGGAATTGATTATGAGGGTGCCAAAAATCTGGGATATTCCTCCGTGGCCCAGGTTACCCATAAAAAAGAGGTGTGGCACCGCGGCTAGGGCGACTGACTCCGGAATCTGGGGATCACAGTTCGATCCCTGGCACCGGTGGCAGATTAGTCCAGCACCATGTGTCTCTGGGCAATAGCTTGCTTAATCTTCTCGACGGCCCCCAGCGCCTAGAGACCCTAACGGGTGATTGTGCGCTTTACAAATGCTGATTATTAATATTATTATTATTATTATAAGAAGCTTAGCCTCCAGGGGGTTAAACTTCCGGAGGGTTTCAGCTGACTGTATATGTGGAGAGCATGTCTGAGCTGGAGGTATTTATAAAATTGGGTGTTTACAAGGGTATATGTCATTTGAAGGTCCTGTAAGGAGCACATATGTATCTCAGACCACACATCTCCAAACTGTGTGATACCACTAAGGTCTCAAGTCCTCTTTCATCCAGGTACCGCGCCAGAGAGGGGGCTGTTGTGTAAGTCTGACCTCCCATTGGCATGTCAGAGTGCAGCTCTCAGTGCAAGAAAAACTATGCTAGTTACCTGAGGTACAGAAAGAGAACACAGGTGTCCATAGAGCATGGCCTGCAAGAAAGGGAAACCCAACAACAAGAATTCTAGTCTTTAGATGGTTCCAGGGGAACAAGGACAGATTTAGAGGGGTTCATCTGAAGGCCTGAGGGTACGTCAAAGTTTTTAAGCAGTTGAAGACATCGCAACCCACTCAAGGATTGGTTCGGTAGGTATAAAAGATCATCTGCCTATAAATTAATATCGTCTTTATGGCCAGTGCTCCAAATCCATCCATTATATTGGGGTTCCGTACAGATAAGCTGGGCCAAAGGCTCTACTGCCAAGGCAAAGATGAGGGGACAGACAGCACCATGTCTAGTCCCTCGCTTTATGGAAAAGGTTGGAAGAGAGGACCCCCTTGACCCGCACCCGAGCAGTAGGGTTAGAATAGAGGACATAAACCATGCTCCGGAACCCTAATCCACTGCCAGTGCGGGCCAACACCAATTGGAGGTAGCTGAAGTCCACTGTGTTGAAAGCCTTCTCAAAATCAATAAGGAGCAGTGCTAAATCCTGAGGCAATTGATAACATGGGGGCCAAGGCCACATGTAGCTGACAAAGGCAGTGTCTTATGCTCTGGGATGGCATGAAGCCATATTGGTCCGGCTCCACCAATTTGGCCAGGACATGTTTGAGCTTGTTTGTCAATACTGTGGCAACATTTTTAACCTCGCAGTTGAGGAGTGATATTGGGCGATAATTTGCGCATGATGTGGAGGGAGGCTGCATCTTCGGTATTACCACTATGGTGGCCGGATCCAATTCTAAAGGAAAGGAGCCTACACGACAGACCTCTTTATATAGGGACGAAAGAAAGGGGATGAGAATTTTCATAAATGCAGTATAGTATTCCGTAGGAAAGCTGTCTGGGCCTGAGGTCATTCCAGTTGTCGGACCGGACAATGCTTCCCAAAGTCTCCACCCATGAAGGGTTTCTTAAGTAGGCAGGATTCACTCGGGAACAGGCTAGGAAGAGGTACTGTGTCAAGGAAAGCAACAGGAGTGACTGCATCCCTGTCAACTGGAGTTGAATAAAACTTCCTATAAGAATGAGCAAAGGTCTGTGCTATCTCAGGAAGAGAATGTCTTGAACAACTAGTTTTGTCTGTGATTTTGGGGATGATCTTATTAACTTGTCGACGCAAAGCCAGCCAGTAGAGCAATTTACCATTTTGTCTCCTCAACCATAAATCTTGGCCGTTGTGGCCCGCCAGATATGCTTGACTGCCCCAAGGGAGTGCAGACGAATATCTTCACGGAAGAGACCTAATTGACAGGAGACATCTTCCTGGGGATTCAATGCTAGGCGCTCTTCCAAGCGAAGGGTGCGTGCCTCTAATTGGCAGTAAGGGAGGAACGCTGACGCTCCAGAGTTCTAATATAACGCTTCGTAAAACTGGCAGCGTCACTTTATTAGTAACCCACAGGGTGCCAACTTGTGCAACTGACCCTTCATTGTTATGAAAATAGGCTCTAAGTTCACTACTGAGTGGTTGAACGAGCTTCTTATCCAGAAGATTCCAGACATTAAGACGCCACATGGGGCGCAGTCCTGATGAAGTGTGTCCAAGATGAAGGAGTAGAGGCGCATTGTCTGAGATTCCACGTGGTAAGATTTGGATTTGGGTCAAGAATTGACAGTCAGGGGCTGGCAATAAAATTAGATCTATTCGGGAGTGAGTATGGTTGGCTGCGGATGTATGTGTGAACTGCAAAGTCGTGAGTGCCAAGACCTCCAGACATCACAGAGGCCCAGTGTAGTGGTACAGTAAATAAGGTAGCATGCCCCAGTATGTCTAGAAGTGGTAGAGGGTCCAGTGATGTCTAAGTGAGGTTCCAGCACAGCGTTAAACTTGCCCCATATTACTGTAAGCCCTTGGGATGTGTAGAAGTTGTTCAGAGAGGTCCCTGAGACATACAGCCAGAAAGTGGATGGTGTGTAAATGCACACTAGGATGACCACCTGCCCCTCCAACGTGTCCTCTAAAGCAATGAAGCGTCCCTGTGGGTCCTATGTTACATGAGAAACCGTGAAGGGGAATGAATGGAGCAAAAGAATAGCGAACCCTCAAGCTCCCAGTGAGTAGCCTGCATGAAAGAGCCTGCCGTAGCCCTTACGGGTCAGGAAGGGACAACGCTCTCTGTTGTAAATGAAGTTGAGAGGCAGATAAAAGCTTAATGGGTATTTATTAAGCACTACAGAGAATAACTGGTGTTCCCATCAGAAAGCCAGGGATCTAACTGACAAGGAAGAATCCAGACAAAGCAAAGCAGAATATGACATCAGGAACATAGAATGTGAGTCTTAAAGCGATAGAGCAAAATACAAGTAAAGAGAATACAACATATCCTCTTCCCTTCGCATAAAAAAAAATGAATGATGATAAAAAAAAAATAATAATAAGCACATGCTCTTCACTACACGAACCAAGGTCACTCACAAACAAAATCTTGTAAATAACTCGGGGGTCTCCTTTCTCTCTGACTTCTAGCACCATTACAATTACTTTTGTTTGATTCTAACACACGGTTGGACTGAGGCAAATCAACCACTCGCTCAGCCTTCTTATACAACGCCACTCGCCTCAGATTCCAACTCTCTCCATTGAATAAAGTCACAAACCTCTTATGGACAGACTTGACCTTAAACGGACCCCTGAATTTCGTCAACCCAACACCAACTCGTCCAGGTTTCACTTTCACCCAATCATTCACTACAAAATTACACTTACTAGTTTGCTCATTTCCACTTTCGCGCTTCTCAAAGGCATCCGTACTCAAACACTCTTTCATCCATGCAGCGACAAGTTTGGTACCAGCTGAACGCCCTCTCATCATACAAAAGGGAATTTTCCCAGTCACACCATTCTCAGTAGTTCTATAGGCCCAAACCAGATCATTAACTAACTCTCTCACATTCGCCCTAGATGAGAGGGCCATCTGGATCACTCCTTTAACCATTCGGTTCGCCCTCTCAACTATACCATTACCCTGTGGGTTGTAAAGTGAGGTCCTTGAATGTACAATACCACATTTTTCCAAAAAACTGGCCATCTCCATAGAAGTTAATTGCGTCCCATTATCAGTGATAATCCTCATGGGAAAACCTTCCTCCCTGAAAATATCCCTCAACATAGTAATCGTGCTACCCGTAGTGATTTCCTTCATAAACTTAACTACCAACCACTTCGATGAAACATCCACAACCACCAAACCAAACCTCATATCCTGACTCAACTGGTAAAAAGGACCAATAAAATCAAGACATATAGTGTGCCACGGACACCCTGGGTCTTCTATTGTACTACATCCAGTCTGACCGCCAACCTTAAGCCTCTTCTCACTCTCCACAACATCCGTGCATCTTTCCACCCACTGAGAAATCTCCAAGTCCATGCCCGGCCACCAAAAATGCTCCCTCACTCTCCTCTTGGTGGGAGACTGTCCTAGATGACCCTCGTGAGCTAACTTGAATAAAGTGAACCTCACCTCCTGTGGGGGAATGAACGTATCCTCCTTCAGAATAATAAGCCCTTCTTTGTCCAAGATAGACAAATGCTCCAAAACCTTTAGATAAGGGCGAAGAGCAGGAGATAAACAACTCTCTCTCCTTGAACCCTTCACAATTAGGTCTTTCACCTCCCTCAACACCTCATCCTTAGCCATAGAAGTATTCCACCAACTCCTGCTAACTGCCCCAGTACACATGTCCACCACCTCATCCACAGCTGCCACAGACCCTTCTGAATTGAGTGATTCCACTCCCGACTTGTCCACCATCTCCCAAGGAAGTGGAAGTCTGGAAAGACCATCAGCTTGGCTGTTCCTCCAACCTGGAATATACTCTATAGTGTACAAGTATTCCTGGATTCTCGCAGCCAGCCTAGCTAACCTCGCTGATCCCTTGCCAGCCCCACCAGGTGATAGGATTTTAACCAAAGGTTTGTGATCCGTCAACAATGTAAACTTGAACCCCCACAGATACATTCTATAATACTCGCACCCCCATGCTGCAGCTAGAGCCTCCCGCTCGATTATAGAATAATTCCTCTCTGCCGTTGTGAGAGTTCTTGACACAAAAGCAAGTCTTCAGTCCAGAATCATGCATCTGAGCTAACACCGCGCCAACCCCCACAGCACTCGCATCCACTGTCAAAACGGACTTACGGTTGGTATCAAACGGTGTTAAGATACCAGCATCACAAATTTCTCTTTTGATCTTCTGAAAGCAATCTTCTTGTTCTACATCCCACACAGACTTGCACCCTTTTCTCAACAGCATCTTAATCTTTTCAGTTTTCCCTGCAAAATTTCTTACGAACTTTGCATAGTACTCGATGAGACCAAGAAAAGACCTCAACTGGTCTTTATCACATGGAGCTGGTGCATTTCTAATGGACTCTAACAAGTCTCTCTTGGGTCTAACGCCATTAACAGACAGAGTATAGCCAAGGTACTCGACTTCCTCCACCGCAAACTTACATTTCTCTTTCTTTAGAGTCAACCCTGCCCGTTCCATCCTTTCCAAAACAGCTTTCGAAATCAAATTGTGTTCTTCTACAGTCTCCCCAAATATCAAAACATCATCTTGAAAATACACTACGTTGCTCACTCCCTTTAATACAGCTCCCATCATTCGTTGGAAGACTCCTGCTGCAGAGGCAAGTCCAAAAGGCATACGCGTGATCTGATAGATTCCTTCAGTTGTTATGAAAGCAGTCAATGCCTTAGAGTCTTGATGCAATTTAATTTGATGATAAGCGCTGCGGAGGTCCAGCTTAGAAAAATACTTTCCACCCTTTAATGACAGAACTAACTCATAGATATTCGGCAATGGGAAGTTGTCTACAACAATGTTTTGGTTCAAGGTTCGAAGGTCCACACAGAACCGGAATTTTCCGTCGGATTTGGTTGTAATAACAACGGGAGAAATCCAGGGTGACGTTTCGATCTGTTCTATCACCCCTTGATCTAACATCTCCTTCAACATCTTCTTCACCTCCTCACGTGCAATAAGTGGAACCTTTCTGACCCTGTGTTGCATAGGTACAGCATCATCACGCAGAACAATCTTATGCACGTAACCTTTCAATTCCCCAATGTGTTCATCAAACAAACCAGTCATGCCTTCAACTATTGACTCAGTAGTTATGCTATCTACTACCATCACTTGCTGTTCAGCTCTAGGGTTAATGACAATACTGAGATCATACTGTTGTCCCCATCCCAAAATCGCAGGACCTGACTTGGCTACATAAACTTTCCCTTTTGCAGAACAATCCTTAAATGATATTTCACATACCATGTATCCTATCAACTCTATACTCTCTCCCTGATATCCACATGGGCTAATATCACTAGCTAGCAAGTGCACATCTTTCCAATTTTCCAAATACATCTCCTCTGGGATAATAGTCCAAAACGACCCAGGATCAACCATTAACTGGACTACTTTTTTGTCAATAAGGAATTGAGCTTTAGGCCTCTCCCTTCTGCCTGGTTCTCCTTCACGCGTACCATCTTCACCCAAACACAATATCTTATTGGCGCCCTCAATACCAACCTCGCCTCTCCCTATCTCTCTCTTCTCTACAACTGCTACCTTTTCGCTATTCACTCCTTTACACGTTTTAAAGAAATGGCCTTTCCTCCCACACTTTCTACACACCTTATCTAGGGCAAAGCATTTTTTGTAATTTGAGGTATGAAACGTACTCCCACACCTACTGCACATTCTTCCCTGGAATCTACTTCTTTCACTACTGAAATATCCACTATTAAATCTCTTAGGACCTTTCTCTCCTTAGTCTACACTTTTCCTATTCACAGCAGCAACTTCTTCCTGTTCAACACAAGAAACACCATTCCCTTGTCCACTCTCCTTTACACTATCCTTCTTTTCCATCTCTTTCATGCATGCATTCGATTCCTCAACTACCTTTGCTATATCAATAGCCATTTGCAAGGTAGGGTTTTTTGCTGCCCACAATTTTTCCTGCATTTTTTTATTCCTGCATTGTACTATTAACTGGTCTCTTATCATTTCATCTCTTATTTCCCCGAAATTACATTTAATGGACAATTCACGCAATCTGGTTACAAACTGATCTACTGATTCTTTTGCTCTTTGTGGCTGCGTGTAAAATTTGTGTCTCGCCATAACGATGTTTACTTCCTTTGAATATTGTTTTTTCATTTGCGCCTTTGCTTCTGTGTAAACATTAGTTATCATTCTACCATCCTGGTTTAGCCCTACTGGTAAGTATTTGAAAGAATGCTGGCCCTCTTTCCCCAATGCACTTAACAAAAGAGCTTTTTTCCTTGTAGCACTGAAATCCTTCCCATCGAGTGCTTCTATGTAGTTTTCGAAAATGTCTATCCATTCGTCCCACTCAATGGGTGGATCTCCACTTGTTTGTAAGAACATAGGTGGCATAATGACATTATGGTTCTCCATTGTAATTACAGTTTTCTTATTTTTATAACAGAAATAATCCTCAAGTTAGATCACATATAGTACTTCTTGTTTGTACTTATTCTCAGTTTATAATGTATAATGCAGACACTTGAGTAACCTCCAAATACAAGGTATTTGCTAACCTCCTAATATAAGGTACTTTACAATGAAGGAACAAGTCTTGCACAGTTCACAGTGCTTCCGTAGAGTACTTCACAACAATACACTGATTCACCCACCAAGCTGTGACATATAATCATGCTCCTTCACTGAGACATGATGTATTCTCAACAGTAGTTGCTGCTTACCTCTCTAGTCACTCGGTTTTGATTTGAAAGATATTCTTCTTGCAAATAGTATTAGTTACCGCTTACAGCTCTAGTTACTCCGTTTGGTTCAAAAGATATTCCTTTTGTAAATAGCAATGGTTACTGCTTACTTGGTTTTGGTTAAAGAGATGCTCCTTCACTGAACACGAAATGCGTTCTCCTAAACGCGTTGCTCCGGTAAAATCGGTTGCCTAGTAACCGAAGCCTGTCTTAAAATGGCCGCTACGTAGCGTCATTACGTCACTGCCGCTTGGTGTGATGACGCTTGCTTCCTCTTCCTGCTTGACGTTTGCTTCTTCTTCCTGCTTGACGCTGTGAACTATTGACAATGGCTCAGTTCGGACGATGTCAACATGAAGATTCTAACGGTGAGTACGCTCGTGTTTGCCTGCTCAAGTGAAATTTCAAAAGACGCATTGCTAATTAATATCTTTGTTTTTTTTGCTCGAGCTGCAGGTGAATTTAAAAGATGCTCTTACTCACAGTTGTAGTTCCTCTTGTAATTGGACCATGAATAAAACGCTTAGAGTGACAATTTCTGTTCTTCTGTACAAATTTATGTTTTCTAAATTATCAAGGTAACGAGGTCACAATTTCAGTAAAGTAGTACAAGCAAGCAAAGTCAATTATTTTCTCAAACTCACCAGTTGTTTGAGAAGGAAGCAGGCTTCTATTCTGGCTTTTGAAGTGCTGGATTTTCCTTCCTTATGTTGACTGCAGTTCTTACAGTTTCAATCAAATTCAAGGTGCAGTTGCAGATAAAGTTTCTTTCTCTTGGTCACAATTTCATTTAACTTGAAGTTTCTCTCTTGTGTTTCCAAGTTTTAAAATTTCTTTTCTTGAGTACAATTTCTCTCAGCTTGAAAATTTTCTTTTCTTGGCAATAACTTCTCTCTGTTAGAAATTTAGCCAAAAGAACTTGCGTGGTTCCTTTCTCACCAGTGGAGTTCTCCTCCCTCTGTAGTTGTCCAGCTCCCTTTGCTCATCGTCGCCATGTGTTGTAAATGAAGTTGAGGCAGATAAAAGCTTAATGGGTATTTATTAAGCACTACAGAGAATAACTGGTGTTCCCATCAGAAAGCCAGGGAGCTAACTGACAAGGAAGAATCCAGACAAAGCAAAGCAGAATATGACATCAGGAACATAGAATGTGAGTCTTAAAGCGATAGAGCAAAATACAAGTAAAGAGAATACAACACTCTCCCAGAAGGTGAGTCTCCTGAAGCAATAGCACCTCAGGGAGATGACGATGGGCAGAGATGAAGACTGCAGCCCGTTTTACTCCGTCTAGTAGACCGTTAACATTCCAGGACAAAACTGGATAGGTAATGTATAGGGGGGATGAAAGTAGTTGTGAACAGTGGCTAAACCAGGTACGAGACCCGTTAGGATCTGGTAGTGCTTTAAAGAATGTAACAATGGTGCACTATGAGTGAACACCTCTCTGAGATTGTAGTCACAATCATTGAAAAGGTGTGGGTCAAAATCTAAAAGGGAAAGAAACAGGTGAACAAATATACAGTACATAACACAAGATTGAAAGAACATCTTGCCAAGAAAACCCAGACCCCCAACTCCTGCCCCTCCCCAAACTTCTACCCTAGAAGTATCTGTCCCCTTGAAAAAAGATTAATTCGGAAAACACAATACACACAACAATGTAGAAACATCAAAGGGGGTAACCCCATCATAGTAAGGATGATCCGTTACGACAGTAGCCACCATTGTCTGTCCAAGGAAAGACCTTTGGAGCTACTGGGCAAGTGTTTGAGTAAACACTACTGGAAAAAAAATAGGACAGTAAATGTAGCATGAGTACATGCAGCCCTTAATCATTCGAATCCAGTCAAATTGCAGAGCTGCAGGAAAGATCACAATCTGTGCGAGGAACAGCCGGTCAGCCCTCAGTCCCTAATTCTCCACCTCGGAGGTAGATTTCAAAGCAGGCGAAGACTATGGCAGTAGTTGTACCAGGGGGGATCGTGAAGGTGATATTGATCGAATAGTTCAAAGTCCTCTACAGGATTGAGTGCTCTGCCTGTGGGGTTTAGGGAGCAATCGTGATTCCAGGTTATCAGCAGTCTCCCATCAGTGAGAAGAGGAGATAGTGAATCCATGTATTGGATGGTCCTCCGTAAGCCACTATCATGCAGACTGCAGACTATCAAAAAAATTTGATTTGTTGAGATGGATTCCACAGAGTCTAGCTGGGAATATCAGGGGATATTGAAGTCCTATGTCCCTCAGTTTCTGTTTAACCACCAAATGGAGTGCCTTCGTTGTTGCACCTCACAAGTGTAATCCAGCAATACGACAACTTTATTGTCACCACATTGGAGGTCTGAATGCAGTCAAGCCTCCCTGAGGAACACATCCCTGTCTCTGTAATTAAGATTGCAAGCTATTATAGGTCAAGGTGAAGCTCCCGGTGGAGGTTTAGGTGTGCCCTCTCACTTACAAATCACGAAGACAGGTGATCAATGGCCATCCATGATTTAATCCAGTACTCCACGTAGTTCGCTATCTGTTGGGGTACCGCACCCTCACTGTTCTCGAGAACTCCAATGATGTGTATATTGTTACGCCTATAGTGGTTTTCTGTGTCTTCGTCATGTCTGTGGAGCTATGCTGTGTAGGTAAGTAAAGTGGGTCTTGAGAGTGAAAACATCATCCTCAACCATGGAGATCCGAGATTCGTCATTTGTTATCTGTGCAATGGTGTTTCGCAGATCCTGGTGCAACAGTCCATCCGCACATCTCCAATTTTCGATTCCACTGCAGCATGAGATGTCTGAATAGCTTGCAGTATTACAGTAAGTTCACTAGATAGTGAGGTGGGTTTATCACGGTCTGAGGGGCCTGGAGGGCCACTATTGGAGCCAGTAGGATATTGGTCCATGCGCATCTATGTAGAGACAGAGCGGGTGGTTTTATCCTTGCCCATTACAGCAGGGTATAAAAAAGGACAGAGGAAGCAGAGCGCCTGTTTACCACAGAATACTGGAGAGTAGACGGTCAGCTCAGGGAGGAGAACAAGCAGTCTCAATGCTTAAGCAAAAATTAAATAGTCTTGAAGAGATTTCCCCTTAATCAGCGGCCAACATCTGGGAGCCTGTGAAGCAGCAGTCACCCCAAAGGTGGGGGGCAAGATCCCAGATCAGCTTACATAGGCCCCGTCCAAGCGCTGACTAAAATAGGGAGGTGCCAGAGGAAAAGGAAGACTAAGCTGCTGCAGCAATCACAGTTCTCAGGGCCACACACCAGGAAAGGCCCAGCCAGTCATAAACACAGTTCCAGCTGTGGCTAGTAGGATGGGCCGGGGCAGCAGCAAAACTGATTTGGTGCGGTATCAATAGTCCCCAAAACGATCTATCAGGTCAACCATAATGAGAGACCACACACAGTAGTCCAACACACTAGTAGTCTTAAGGTGGGAGTTTGGGCCTCGCAGGCAAATGGATCAATGGCTCCAGCACATAATGAAGAGGCAGGTGGGTGAGGGTGTTCCCAGTATGCCATGCACACCCAACCACCATGGGTCTAGGGCTCCCAAGGAACGTCCTCCCTGCAGCCTCTCCAGCCGTGCCCCAACAGCCATGAGCCATCTGCAGTGGCATCCCCGGCATGATGGATGGTGGTGCCGCAAGCCGCAATGCGGGACCACCGCAGCACTGTGTCTCCGGTCCAGAGCGAGAGAGCAAGCCAGAGGGGCAGACCCCAAATTCTGCAGGCAGGCCCCACAGCAGGAAACAAAGATAGGCCCAACTCCCAGGCCCCGCCGCCCGGCACCCAAGGCAAGTGATCTGGCTGCACAGAGGGATAAAGCAGCAGGTCTCAAGTTCATCAGGCCCTCATCTCTAATGATTGCAAAGGATTCGGAGCTAAGTCCTTCCCAGCAGTGGCCCAGGGCATCGCCTCTGCAAGCAGGCCTCCTTGTGCTCCGCCACCCCTTCACCCACAGTCTCCCTCAACGGTCCGCCACCGGACTGGGGCTCTCACCACCCGAATAATGCCACAAGTTCAAGTTCAAGTTCGGGCATTTGTATAGCGCACTACTCACCCAGAGGGTCTCAAGGCGCTAGGGGAAGGGGTTAGGGGTTCAATTATTTGTCGAATAGCCAGGTTTTAAGTTCTTTTCTGAAGGAGATGTGGTTCTGAGTAAGGCGGAGGTGGGTGGGGAGTGAGTTCCAGGTCTTGGCAGCCAGGAAGGAGAAGGATCTGCCACCCATGGTGAATTTCCGGATGCGCGGGACTGCGGCTAGGGCTTGATTGGACGATCTTAGTTGGCGGGTGGGTTTGTAGAAGGACAGTCGAGTGTTGAGGCATTCGGGTCCTAGATTGTAGAGGGCCTTGTGAGCGTGGGTGAGAAGGCTGAAAGTAATTCTTTTGTTGACGGAAAGCCAGTGGAGGTCTTTTAGATGTTCGGTGATGTGATCTTGGTGCGGGATGTCTAATATGAGCCTCGCTGACGCGTTTTGGATGCGCTGGAGTTTTTTCTGTAATTTTGCTGTGATGCCGGCGTAAAGTGTGTTACCATAATCCAGTCGACTCGTGACCAGTGCGTGGGTGACAGTCTTTCTTGTCTCGAGGGGGATCCAACGGAAGATCTTTTTGAGAATGCCAAGTACGTTGAAGCAGGAGGACGAGACGGCGTTGACTTGTCTGGACATCGAGAGAGAGGAGTCTAGGATGAAGCCAAGGTTACGAGCATGGTCTGTGGGTGTGGGTGCTGTGCCCAGAGCGGAAGGCCACCAAGAGTCTTCCCAAGCTGAGGGGGAAGATCCTAGGATGAGCACCTCCGTTTTGTCTGAGTTGAGTTTAAGGCGGCTATGTTTCATCCATTCGGCTACTTCTTTCATGCCTTCGTGAAGATTGGTTTTGGCGGTGTTGGGGTCTTTGGTGAGGGAAAGGATTAACTGGGTGTCGTCGGCGTAAGAGATGATGTTGAGGTTGTGTTGACGCGCGATGGAGGCAAGAGGACTAATGTAGACGTTGAAGAGGGTGGGACTGAGAGAGGATCCTTGGGGTACGCCGCAGATGACTTCGGTGGCTTCTGAGTAGAATGGGGGAAGTCGGACTCTTTGAGTTCTCCCGGCGAGGAATGAGATGATCAAGTCCAGAGCTTTTCCTTGTATGCCGATGTTGCTGAGGCGATGTATAAGGGTGCTGTGGCAGACTGTGTCGAAAGCGGCGGATAGGTCGAGTAGGATGAGGGCCACTGTTTCTCCGTTGTCCAGGAGTGCTCGGATGTCGTCAGTCGCTGCAATGAGGGCGGTTTTGGTGCTGTGTTTGGCTTGAAACCCGGATTGAGATGGATCAAGGGAGTTGTTGGATTCAAGGAAGGCGGCAAGCTGGCTATTGACGGCTTTCTCAATGACTTTGGCCGGGAATGGGAGGAGGGATATGGGTCGGTAGTTTTTAAGATTAGAGGGGTCTGCTGTGGGTTTCTTCAGAAGGGCGCTGAGTTCGGCGTGTTTCCAGCTTTCTGGAAAGGTGGCAGAGTTGAACGAGCAGTTAATGACATCACGGAGATGGGGTGCGATGATGGAGTCAGCTTTGTTGAAGATGTGATGGGGGCAGGGGTCAGATGGTGAGCCAGAGTGTATTGAGTTCATGAGGCGAATGGTGTCTTCAGTGGTGATTGGGTTCCAGGCGCTGAGGTTGTTGGTTGGCGGGGTAGGATCTGAGGGGGGTGGGGAGAGTTGATCGCTGGGAGAGCTGGCGAAGCTGTTGTGGATGTCGGCAATTGTGTTGTAGAAGAAGGAGGATAACGCGTCGCAGAGGTCTTGGGAGGGAGTGATGTCGTTAGATGCTGCGGTGGGGTTGGTGAATTCTTTGACGATGTTGAAGAGTTCCTTGCTGTTATGAGTGTTGTTATCGAGACGATCCTTGAGTGCTGATTTCTTGGCGGATCGAATCAGTTGGTGGTGTTTGCGGGTGGCTGTCTTGAGGGAGGCTATGTTGTCTGAGGTTGGGTTTTTTCTCCATATCTTCTCCAGGGTGCGGCATATCTTCTTGGATCTTTTAAGTTCATCATTGAACCAGGGAGCCTTTTTGCTGGCTGATTTCATCTGGTGCTTTTTCAGGGGTGCTAATTCGTCAGCACTGTGGGTGATCCATTGCTTGAGGTTGGTGGCCGCTTGGTCTGGGTCCATTTAGAGGGTGGGAGGGTTTTGGTTGAGAGATGTGAGGAGTTGGTCGGTGGTGGTTTTGTTCCAGTTTCTCCGAGGAATAGGTTGTGGACGGTTGTGGGTCAGGGTGGTTTTGTAGCTGAAGTGAACACAGCTGTGATCTGTCCAGTGGAGAGCTGTAGTGTGATCGAAGGAGATGTGCTTGCTGGAGGTGAAGATAGGGTCGAGCGTGTGTCCGGCTGTGTGGGTGGGGGTGTCAACAAGTTGTTTGAGTCCGAGATTGGCCAGGTTGTCCAGAAGGGTGGTGGTGTTGCTGTCGTGTTTGTTTTCAAGGTGGTAGTTGAGGTCTCCTTGAAGGATGTAGTTCTTGGAGGCGAGGGCGTGTGGGCTGACGAAGTCCGTGATGTCATCGCTGAATTGAGTGCGGGTACCTGGAGGCCTGTAGATGAGGGTGCCTCTAAGTGTCGTCCTGGGCTTGGTGTGGATCTGAAAGTGGAGGTGTTCGGCGGTTGCAAGAATGTCGTCGGAGCTGGTTGTGATTTTGATGGTGTTTCTTTGGATGATAGCGATGCCTCCTCCTGTTTGATTGGTGCGGTCTTTTCGGATAATCTTGTAGGCGTCCGGTATGGCTATGGCGATGTCGGGAGCTGATGATGTGTTCATCCATGTTTCAGTAAGGAAGGCGATGTCAGGTGACGCAGTGTCGATTAGGTCCCAGAGTTCTGTTGCATGTCTGTGGACCGAGCGGGTGTTGAGCAGGATGCACTTTAGGCGGTTAGAGTTGGAGTAGTGTTTGGGGGGCGTGGATTTGGTGAGGGTTCTGAAGCAGTTGAACTTGAATGAGAGGCAGGCGAAAGGGCCGTGGGTACATCCTGGAGTGGCTTCGCAGCATAGTGATGTACGTCCGGGGTTGAGGGCGAGGAGAGTAGCAGCATTATATGTGATTCTAGAGGGTTGGGAGCGGCGGGGACCAGAGGGTCTGGCGCTGGGTGCGGTCCAGACGCGGACGGACGTAGACGGGCTTACATTTGGCGCACCTTCGGCGGGCAAGGGGCGCAACCGCTGCGCGTAAACGCTGCGCGGAGAGGCATCTGTCGTATAAGGATAGTGGAGGGGGCGGAGCGTGGGAGGGGGAGGGACGGGCTGCAGGCACAACAAAATGGAAGATACAATAACAACAGGAGAGCAGGACTCTGAACACACGGGCGCAATTTACAATAATCTAAATATCCAAGCAATCACAAGTGCCCTCTCATAAGCGCCACTGGCGCATCCAAGTAGGGGTAGTGATTGTGTGACATACAGCACTCCATGCTTCGCTGCGGTGAGACCGAGCCGCAGGCCTCACAGCTCTATTAGGTGTCCGACTCATTCTGAAAGGCAGTGGTGGGCAGGAAAGTAACGGCTCTATGGTCAGAATCCCAGAGTTCACTAGGGAATATGAGATGGCGGCTACAAGTCCGGATTTATGCCCGATATAAGGGGTTGTAGCGGAGCTGCACTAAAAAGCGACCACCATGTTGGATGTCTTGGCCACGCCCAGATTCTTGCCTCTTGCCATAGTGTTTTTTTCATAGTTGTCTCCAGTACTTCTGCAGTCAAATGCTCATTTGTTTTAGCCCTAGCTTCCTCCCAAAATTCATTTGAGGCCAAGTTGTTCAATAATTCATGCATTTCTTTCAGACCTTTAAGCAGTAGCTGCTTGTACAATCATGAAACATAAGACTTACCTTTGTGTGTGTGAGAGGTTGCACAATCTTACTGTTATTTTGCTGGCATGACCTCACCTGTCCTGATTATTAAACAACCACGCCGGGAGTTGTGTCCATTGCACTCTGGCACTGTTTGCAATTGCTGTCTAATTGTATTTTCAATTGTATCCTCACTTCCAGCTCTTGGATCCTTGCACCCTTTTACCCTGCTTCACATTTATTTATAGTCACATATTAGTACTTTTAAAGATGCACCTTGTCTATTCATCATTCTCTTGAAACTGTATCATCTAGGGATTTTATACTTTATACACACATGAAGGGAGAATGGTCAGAGTACAGTCTCCCCATGGACTTCACATCCTCAAATCCATGGAAGCACTGAAAACCCCTATTGATAGTCTGTTTGAATATACATGTCATCTACATCAGAATAAAGAGAATACATCCAATGGGTTTGGTGCTGTGGCCGCCATCTTCTGAGTTATGGAATCATCTTTGTAATGAGAAGAAGAGGTATGCAGTTCCTGTGGAGAAGGGAGGAGGATGCTAGTTCGGTCAACACCCTTACCCAAAGATGGAGACTGGGTGTAGCCCAATTTGGGAAGTGGGGCCCTCAGACAACCGGTTGGGTGTCATGCTTCATCATAGGCCTTGCTCCTTACAGGCCTGCGCTGCAGTGCCTGATAGGCACCCTATGAGGGGCTCTTTGTCAGAGATCTTTTTCTCAAGCCTTTAGGTGTGGTGCCCGTGTGGGGCCTCGTGGTGTAGATGTGGACAAGGTGTGTGGTGAAATTGGGTGTGGAGGGATAAAATGAGGCGCAGTGGTGCTCCAAAATAAATTTAATCAGCAAGCCCACTGGTCCCAATTCAAAACGTCAATGGTGTCACAGCTGATATAACAGTCCAACTTGGCTCTAAGTGGGTGGCCAACATGTATCTCTCCTAGTGTGTAAGAAATCACGTGGCGATTCGTTCGGACCAGAAACACCATAATATCTACACAGTCGTTGGTTCGGTGAAGCTCTCCAAGGTGAACTAAGCACTCTGCTTCGTAACATTGAAGTACTCTTCTGAGCAGGCGGAGTGAGGGGTAGGTTCCTTGCACTGGATCCCGGCTGAAATGAAACTTTTGTAACATACATCCTCTACCTGTCACTCGATGGAGCCTGACCATAACCCAAATTGGGTTGGTCTATTCTATATTAAATAAAAAGGTACCTCAATGTTAGGAGAGCATCACCGAACCAACCACTGTGTAGATAGTGTAGTGTTTCTGGTCCTGATGAATCGCCACGTGATTTCTTACACACTCAGCGAGAAACATGTTGACCACCCACAATTATGTACGCTGTTCTGAATTGCACTAGTTCTCACCAGTTTTGAATCCCACTAGTTCTATTCCAAATGGTGCTTTTATCAAATTATTTTATGACTTATGTCAACTACATTGATCAGATAATAGTTTTTCAGCTGATAAGATTTTTGGTGGCAGTTTTACAATAAACTTTAAAGCAAATTTGGACATCAGAAATTATTATACCCTTTGTAGTCAAACGTTTTGCACATGCTATTCCTCCCTCTGTGACTGTAGCAGAACATGTCTCTGTAGGTATCAGAATAAATTGCTAAATATTGAAGATTAGATTGTTGGTGTCCCCAGGCCCGTAGCCAGAAGTATATTTTTAGGGGGGGTCTGTCCCCCAGCTATGACCAAACATTAATGCTGTGCTCTATAGGTGCATTCTATCCCAAATTATGGTTGCACTACTAAATAACGACCCCTAGAATATCGGCACACAAGAATATCAAGGACAGAATATTTAAAGGTAAGGGCCAAAGAGAAGTATAGATTTACTAATCCTAAGCCCACATCTACATACCTTGAAGGTGTATATATGTTACGTAGCTGAATACATGTAAAGTAAGGTATAGCCTTATATGTAGTTCATATGCCTATTTGCAGATTGCAATCCATAGCTCAGTGATCCCTGACCCTGACTTGGTAATGACTGCCACATAACCTACACGTGTGTTGTAATCTCACTCCAGCTCCTCCTCAGCGAATTTCAGCTAGGCCCAGTAAACAAACTATTATCTTCTGATATTTACTTCTCTCACGGATGTGTGTGTTGATTTAGTCGATTAAACGCGCATTTGAAATAGAAAACAACATATTGTGACCAAGAAACACTTCAGTCTAGGCCCTCTGGAGGTTATTTGTATGAGAGAAAAAGCGGCAGTCGCACACTGCTGTCCTACGTTAACACTCTCATTATGTGTGTCCGGGCTTGCATGCACCCACCCATCGTCCATTTGCATGCCTCACCACTCTCAGTAGATGCTAACCGCCACTGGTGACTGACCTATCGCAAACAAAAGGACAGACTCCCTAAAACACAAGCAAAGATCAAGACTGTCTTGCAACTTGACCAATTCTGGCAATGAGGGTAGCTGTGGTATTTGGGCCAGAGCTCAGTCGGCACTGAGGCAAAAATTCTAGGCCCAGACATATCTGAAAACAAGGTAGCTAGTGAAGTCTGGGGTGGTGTAGTTTGTGTGGATCCCAATACTTTTTCTTAAACAGAATTCCCATTCACACACCAAACTTAAGCTAAATCTCAGTTTATCCTCATATTTCTGTGAAGATCCATAATATTCCTACCATCCAGCGTTCCCACACTTCTCTCAATAAAACCACTACCCCAAATAAAATGTATATAGTAAACTAATTACATAGGAACTCATAACAGCAATTTATTTGCTATGGCCGTAAATTAGATAAAGATAAAGTAGAATTTGAAAGGAGTCAAGACATTTCGAAAAGCAGATTCACACACATATCTTAAATTACAATATAGAAAAATCTGAAAATGTTAGTTGATGTTCTGCGGAGATGTCTAGAGAGGCCAATTATACAACACATTTTTTCAGTCCCAAATGACCTGATTATAGTAGGAGAAATATTTTCAGTGTGTTGACCTTGGCAGAGTTAACTAAATATTAATCCATTTTTGAAAGATAGTCTAATATAGCAGCCCTTTGTGACATGGTAGGCTATATTGGCTCATGTCAGCTTCACACTACTCCTAGTTAGCACCCCTCTACAGCAGTCACTTTAATCTAAAAACTATCTGACTCCTGCAACAAAATCAAACTCTTTAGAGCAGATAGATACAATAACTTGACAGGAGGTATTTCACAATGTCCATCAATTGTTCTTTTTGCATTTGTCGCCCCGAGTGGGACGAGTATGCCCAGATGTGGGTTCCGTACTCTCCAAGCTCATCCTGCCTGATGAGGGGTGAAACTCCGAAACCAGTCTTAGGATGCTTGTTTCCAGTCCAGGGAGAACCTGGCCTGGCAGTTCGAGCTGGACTGTTCCCATGAGCCACAGGGTCAAGACTGAATTGCATATGGCTGGGTTCAAACTGGAATGGCCTGGTAAACAAAAGAACTATGGATTTAGGCCCAGATATCTGTACTGGGGTGAATGTATGACATTGTTCTGAATTCTGTCCATCAATTGTTCTTTTTGCATTTGTCACCTAGGCGTGGGCGGAAAATCCGTTCCGCTCGCGGATTTTGCGGATTTTCGGGAAATCCGCAATCCGCGAGATTTGCGAATTTCCCGCAAAATCCGCAAATCCGCGAGCAGCGGATTTTGCTCGCACTGCTCGCACTGTTCGCGTGAGTTCGCGCCCCGCGAATAAGTGCAAAATTGCAGAAATACGATCTTAGCAAAACTGAAAGTAACTACTTACCAGGTTCAAAAGTTCAGGCTCATCATTAGTAGCCATTTCCTGGAGTGCTTCCTGAGGGGCCCCTCCAGAGTTCAGTTGCCAGTTGAAACTAGTATGTGACCCTGCTCTGAACCTCAGAATAGTTACACATATGCCACAAAGGTCCTGAATTACAGCTAAGGGAGACAAGCAGGAGCCAGGCTGGAAGTTAAAATCCATTAATCAGCCCCTAATTCATTATTGTCAGTTGGGGCAGGGCAGGTGTTGTAACTAATTTTGCAACAATGAAAGCACTTAGCAAGTGCAAAAGATCACTAATCAGGGCGCACTAAGGAAGCAGGTGCCAGCTAAAAAAATATTCTGTGACACATGAATCAGCCCCAAATTAATTCAGGTCACTTGAGGCAGGGAAGGTGTGCTTTGCTTTGCCGAAAATAATGTACACTGGACAACCAGAGGGTGTGGTGATGAAACAGAGGGTGGCATGGGTGGGCCAGAGGGTGGCATGAGTAGTCAGAGAGTGGCAGTGGTGACAGAGAGTGGCAGTGATGAAGAAGAGTGTCCCAAACAGGCTGGACACGTAGAAACAAAGAGTTCGCGAAACTTGCGACCCGACAGGTAAGTTCGCAATTTGCGAAAGTGTACAAAACCCTCGCGAACTGGCAGAAACACGGGCGAACACAAAAAAAAAAAAAATCCGCAAATTCGCGGGAATTCGCGGATTTTGCGGATTGCGAATCCGCAAATCCGCAAAATTCGCGAACGCGAGATCCGCAAAATTCGCTCATGCTTATTGTCACCTTGAGTGGGACAAGTATGCCCAAACGTGGGTCCTGTGCTCTCCATGCAACTGGAGTAAAGTTATCGCGGCTGATGAGGGGTGAAACCCCGAAACTGGTCCTATGATGCTTGTTTCCAGTTCAGGGAGGACCTGGGGTGGCAGTTCGGGCTGGACTGTTCCCATGAGGCACAGGGTCAAGACTGATTTCCATATGGCTGGGTTCATACTGGAATGGCACGGTGAGCAAAAAAACGATGTATTCAGGCCCAGATGTCTGTACTTGGGTGAATGTATGACATTGTTCTGCATTATGTCCCTCAATTGTTCTTTTTACATGTATTTAACAATAGACCTGTGTAGACTGGAGCAGTGTCAGTCAAATATAAATCGTACCTGACTTGTGGTAACTCAGCCCCAGTACATGACACTAATCAAAGCACCATTCCATATTGGAATATGGAGTTTCCTGACTGAGCATTGCTTGTGAATGACTGGCAGGTTTAGGTAGTGACAACCACTTATGTATCAAGAATAGGAAATGTCATGAAAGTTGATGGCGTAAGGACACCATGACTCAATGTCCTGTACAGTTGTGCAATCCCTTCACACTTTCGTGTTTGACACACTATGTGGGAAAGGTGAAAAGGGAGTTCAGCTAATTCCCATTGAATTATTTACCTGTCAGTTGTCACAGAGAACTAGTGTTGATACCACCTTTCAAATCAGCTCCTCACACCCAAGACTGTGATGTCCCACAGGGGATCTGTCATATCTCCTTCACTATTCGACATCTACCTAACTTAGTTACCAAACCTGAGTAAATTATTCTACCTCACCTGTTACAACTATGGTTACAAGCATTTAGACCGTTCTGCGACCCCACGCCAAGTAGTTTTGATTGTTTTAATGAATTTTATATTGCAACGATTTTAATTAATCTAACAAAGATTTTTCTACTGACTTACTTACCTGTTCCAACTATGCACCCAATCATTTTTGAAAAGGATGGTCTGAAAGGCCTCTACAATTATAAACTTGACGACTAACTTCCGGCCATAAACACATGGATGATGAATACTATCTAAGACTAAATACTGCTAAAACAGAGCTTATGGACTGTGGACAATGTAAAAAATAAAAGCCTCCTGCCATATGACCAGAGGAATATGAAGCCCATCCAACAATATCAGGAGAAGTCATAAACCTAGGAGTAACTATCGAGTCAGACCTATATTTGATACCATATTTTAACAACATAAAACAGAGTACCTTCTACACAATGAAAACATTAAGTTGCCTCCTTGGATACCAACAGAAACTGTATGCCATGATCTCACTCACAATCTCCGGGTTTGACTAGGGCAACAGCCTATGCCTTGGTGCACCCTCATCCATAATATGCAAAATGCAACTCATCCAAAATGTTGCTGCAAAATGTTTTCTCTACATTCACCCAAGAGAACACATAGACATGACTCCTGTCTTGCAATCACTCCTCTAGCTACCTTTAGCAAAAAAGGACACTGTTCAAGGCACTTTGCATTGTTCGCAGAGCCTCCAAGTAAAAGGATAGCTATAACTACAAGCTGAATTCATGCAAATATAAACAAATTAGGACACACTGCTTTCTCAGTACAAGCCACCAAGTTCTGGAACACACTACCAGCTAGCATTAGAAGCATCCAGGAGCCTATACACTCTAGAAGACAGTTAAAAACATTGCTATTACAAAGACGACTACACCACCACACATCCCAGCAACAGAACCTGGAAAGACAGTCATACCCTCAAGCTCAATGTTTAGCTCACAAGTCACAGATTGAAAACAACCAAACCTGTAAACTAGTTTTGATAACTAAGTAGTTAAGGAGAGCTGACCTATGTTAAGGTGCATTCCCAGGTTTACTAAAGCTAGTAAACCTGGGAATGCTTCAAAATGCTCTGCCTTTTCCTTATGTGCTGCATTCTGCAGCACACATAGAAAAAGGAATACGCCTCTAAGAATTGTTTTTGTGCAGGAAGTTGCCCCTTCATGCACAAATACAATCCTGCCTGGAACACAGACACCCTTGCACCCTGGGGCAAGGGTGCCTGTGTTGGCGCTAGGCTGCACATAGTGTGCCAGCGCTAGGAGACAGCAGAAATGTGCCATATGTTTGTGAATATGGCAAATTTCTGCTCTCAGTCTTTCACGCGATGCAGTACAGCAAGTTGCCTTGCTGAGTAGCGAGAAATATTAGTAAATCTGCCCCAAAACCCAGTCCAATAACCAGCTAAGCAGACTATAATTGTAAGAAATACCATAAATGGACCTGCGGAGCTGTTTAAAGCTGCCAGCGACTGAAAAACCATAAACAATAGTTTGTGTCTGTGTCTCTCCCACCTTATCATCCATCACACTGCTACAAGCTGCAACCCATAGTACGATAACCGCACCTCTGTGGTCATAACGCACAACATAAAAACACTTCTTACATTGGATCACAAAACAAAGACAACACACACACACACCACCCTATAGGGTGTAGCTTGCTGCCAATGTAGGTAAGCTCTTCAGTGCCACATATTGGGTTCATAAGCTCTATACAAATGGGCAATACAATACAATATTCATCACTTTCATCACCAAGATTTGTTTTGATTCTGCTAAAATGTTTGTTTCCATCACACTTCAGAATTAATATACAAAAAATGTACTCCTGGTATATGTTAAATATGTGTACAGTTCATTTTCAGGTATAGTATGTTTTTTGTGAATTGAAACAAACTGACAACCTACAGCATTTCTTTTTGCACTTTCTGTACATAATGTCACAGGAATCATGAGATTCTGGGTCCATGGAACTATGCGTTTTCATCATAATTATGAATCTAGCGCATTTGCTACATAATCCATAATCTGCTGCATAGTCTGCAGGTTGTAACAAAAAACTAATTTTGTTTCTAGCTGAACCAGGTCAAAATGTACTAAAAATGTTGCAACATATGCTGCAGTGCAATGGAAGGTCCTTTGCAAACGTTGAATGGCCACCTTTTAGCTATGCAGAGTTGTGTTTGGATGTGGAACCGGTACTAATGAAGTAAATGTAAATGTAAATGTACAGGAATTTATATAGTGCAAATCACCGAGCGGTTTCTAAGCGCTTGCTTAGGGAACCCGTCCTGGTATTCCCCTGTGAGATAACCCCGGCAGGGTATCCGCAAGGTGAAAGCCAGGCATCCTGCCGCGAGGGGCCGTTGTGGAGATTAAGCAAGCTATTGCCCAGAGTCGCAGAGTGTGAACCTGTGAATGAGTTGGCACCGGAGCGAGAATTGTCGAGTCAATGGACATTTTAGGACTCAAGACCCCCGCCGAGCCGGGAATTGAACCCTAGTCCCCGGCTGACCTCTGCTTCCAGGTCTGCCTCCTCTAACCAGTGAGCCACACTTCTCCACATTGCCCAGACAGTGCTAAAGTGTAAACGATGACAAAATAATGAAATGATATGATAAAAAAAGTGGAGCATTAAGGCACAATATTTGTGTTTTCTTGCCACAATAATAAGTCAAAAGTGACACAGAATTTAGGCCTCAGCTGCTGCCTAAATCCATATCGCAGACAGATTGCCAGAGAGTTCACTTTAGACCATCCTCCCACTTTCCAAAGGAAGAAAAGTAAACAGCATTTTCATATTAAAAGAAGCAATTTTCAGAAGACAGACTGAAATTTAAAATGTCTCTGAATACCAGCAAATGTAACAAGATAAAAACAACACTTATAGGGATTTTTATTGACCTTCTTAAATACTGCACCTCTAAAGTGTGGCAGCGGCTTTGCTCGTTTTGGAGGGTCCAAAGATTATTCTGGGCTGGTCCAGCCCTCAATTGACCCTCTGGCCGCTGCACCACACATCTCCCTTTGAAATATGGGCAAACATTCATGAGGTTTGGCACCTGCTCAAATCGCGAACCTAATAACATTTTACGATTGTTGCTGCTTGTTTAATAGGGTAATGACAAACAGTATTCGTGACAGTGACAGAGTGTCAGGGTAACAAATAACGGAGAAATAAATTGTGTTCTTTGTTTACATTGTAATAAAAAGCATATATATTTTCCCTCCGTCGTATTTTGAAGAATTGAGCCAAGGATGATGCAGAGTAGAGTGGGTTTAACTTCATTCTTGAAACTCATTATTATGAAGGTTTAATTCATTTTGGAACAGTTGTGCAACAGCAAACCAAAAATGTTGTACAATGTCGAGGCAAGAATAACTATATAAATGTATATTAAACAAATCAGAGGCAGAAAGATGTAAGACTGCAGCGGTGCAAAGAACCAAATAAACATTATTTTTTGATGATTGAATAGGAACAGGGACACAACTTTCGCTTTGGTCGATTTTACATACATATTTTTGTTTATTAAACGTGTGCTGTGTTTTTCAACAAAGAAGCGCTGATGGATAAATCGTCCTTCATAAATAAAGGAGGCAATTTGATTTTGCACCGTTTTTGCTGCTCGTGCATATAGAAAGGGCAACACTGTTTCAGATGTCAGTTTGACGGAATTTCAATAACAACTTGCTGAACGCCACAGGAAGCGGACTTTGACACAACAGACACCACTCTTTCAATAGGAATGAGGTCTTGGGTTACAGCAGGACACGAACCAAAATAAAAGGTTATCATTGTAGGAGTAAAAAAAAATACGTAAACCTCTTTCAATTGGAGAATTGTGACCGAGAACACACAAAATCGAAATACCAGTGAATGGAATTTATTAAAGGGGTCAACACATGTCACTCATCCCATTCAAATGAAACAACAACATCACATCACAACCTACACAATCCTTTAACAGTCAAGACAGAAGTCCCAACAAAACAACAATTCCAATCAATGAAAATTATGGCAGAAATCACAACAAATGAGCTGGTGCTGGCATTTTCGGAAAGGGAGTTAGAAACATTATGGCCCCACCCAGATTTCCGAAGAATGACTTGAAAATATTTTTTTTTAGGTCTGGCTTAAAGGCAACTTTTGTTTGCAGACTTTTCAAAAAATTTTGCAAAAAATAATAGTACCGTGAAAGAGCCAGATGTAACCCCCGCCCTGCCCGCCCCCCCTATAGTCGTTGGTTATTTAGTGTGCTTTTACATGTTAAGCAGCCGATAGTTATGTCCTGTGCGGCAATATGTGTGCCCCCTTGTGCCATGGGCTTTGTTGCCCGTGTCATTCACACTTTGGATCAACTCGTGGAACAGCTAGTTGGTGTTTGGAGTGTCAGTGATTTTGAGTGACCGCATTTAGCATGTTTACCATCCTACTCTTCAACCTTCCTTCACCAGAGATGAAGGAATCTTTCTTCAGCTTCTCTGCATATCCCCCATGGAGCTGCGGTGAAGTCGGGGTCCGCGTTATGTCCCTGCAGGCAAGGGCTGCTGACTGATGGTTCTGACAGCCACACAGAATGACAGGTATACGTAGTGCCATGGGACCAGCCCCTGTGGAGCTCCTTGGTGCAGAGAACAATCCAGAGTGTACTTTAATAGCATTTACCATGGCCAACTCCACAGCAGTGATTCCATTTTGACTGTGCCGCAGTGTCGGAGCACCTTTGCAACTCCACATCCCAAGGCATGATGTACTCTGTAATAGTTCGTGGTCCAGTTGTTTGCACCCATGCACCCATGCACCCATGACATCCGCAGGCCAGGCATGGCTTGCGGGGAGTTAATAAATGGAGGACGGCCGCTCATGGCACGTCACTTCTGAGCTGACGACTGGTGTGGCCTCCTGTGTTCTTGTCCAGCGCTCCTGCCCCCACGCTAGGCCTCTCACCCCCAGCGGGACTACCAGCCGTCCCTGGTTCACCACGCTACACACTCCACTGTCAGTTCCCTAGCCATTGTGCTCAGGTGTGCATAGTGTATGCGCTGGAGGGTAAAACGGATGATTTGCAGTGCACATCAGGTGCACACTCTAGTGCTCTAATGGACTCTAAGTCCACCAGATGGTGAAGGAACTCTCGGGCTGGGCTCCTCACCATCTCATCAAATGGTGTTGTCCTTCTCAGTCGCTTGGGAACGTCTCGGGTAGCTTCGGAGGCAGATAACTTCCAAATTCTCAGGTCCTGGTCAGGCTCCTTTGTGTTGGTGGCTGCAGCATCTTCACTCTTGCATTGTGCTATGTCGAACTGAGACCAGGCCTACATTATGTGGTAAGCCATTTAGTTGCATTATTCTGTTGCATTATCTTTGAATTTCACAGCCCTGATTCATTTGCCGCGAGGTGACTGGACATGGGAACGTTTATGTATGGGCGGAATGATGAGGATAAGCGAGATATAGCTGTACTTGTCAACTTGTGTAACTTATCCTCACGGTACGTTTTTACTGTTTGAGGTATCTGTGCTGATGAGTTGGGTTTGATGTGTTAACTCTAGCAGAGGCCCATTAATCTGAATTGCCTCTGTTCTGTGTCTAGAGCACAACCTTTTCTGTCATCTACTTACTGTGCGTTGATTCGTGTGTGCTGTTTCTGACAACCAAAAATATGTATTTTTTGTTGTATTGCATTAATCCCTCCCTACATGGTAGGCCTTACTTGAGCATACCCAACTGAGGTTTGATGCTTCGGACAACACTGCTTCGTTTTTTGCAAACCGAGGACAATGGCAATGGAGTTGCTGGAAAGATGATCGCGTTCTGTAAATCATGGGTACAGTGTAGGAATACTGGTACTGCAGTAGGCCTTTCAAACACTCAAGTTGTTTATGTGATTTACCTGTTATGATGCTCTTCTTTCTGGTTTGAGAGGAAGAGAGCTAACCAATGATGGACAAATGCATTCCTTCCTTTCGTTCGGCATATAAGAGCAATGCAGCTTGCAACTCTTATTTCTACCGACTCTTTTAATATAGTAAAGAAAGAAATATGTGTGTTGCGATTCATAGACAATGGCCATTGGTATTGTTCCACAGAAGACACCTAGCTTGTCCTGAATGGTTGGTGGTTTCATCCTGTCCCTAGATATCGCCTCTCCCGTCCTGTATTAACAGTGTGAATTCAGGGGCCTGCATATTCAATTTAAGATCTGTTAATATCCCCGAGGTTGTGAGCAAAAATTAAACACTTTGCGCCATGTTTAATGCAAATTTTCTATTTTCTTTCTGGTTTTAACTTTAAAATAATTAAGTTTGCCGAACATAGGGATGCCTTGGGCTCTAACACTGTAGAAAAATATAACTCTCAAAACACTTAAATCACAATTTCAAAAATTCACTTGCAAAGAGCATCTCTGGGAGGACTGTTTCTGCTTGTGTTGGCACTTTAAGCCTAGACCTATATATAGGCTTTGGCTGTGTTCGTCCAGTGCATGGAAAGCACTGGTTGAATCATCCCTGAAAGATTACCCCACCCGCCATTTAACAGGAATTATGATGATGGTTCAGGACTGTGTACCTACACCATTCTATAGTGTGAACCTAGTGAAAGCACAATCTTCCGAAGGGGAATAGAAAGTAATCTGGGTGCTTCTCAGGGCTTGTAGTGGGCAGGGTCTTGCTCAGCACCAGCTGTTCTTAAAAGCAGGTGCCGAGACGGGTCCCTATTGGGCTCTCCATTTTTGCCCTCACCCTGAAGGTGAAAAATAATATTAACTCTGCAGCAGGTCAAATAGACTCTTTATAGTTCTTTCACAGTCTCATCATTTCAGAACTGAAGCATTACAATATTATATACAACAAGGCCATAGTTGTTGCTTATTTATTTTATGCAACTAACAACCACTGTCAAAGCCAATAGTTCTGGCTTGTTGTAGGTGTAATGTTACTTGTTGTTTAATATATCGGGATACAATGACAGAAGCAGCAAAATCCTGGTCAGGCGGCACACTATGGTAAGCCAGATTTTTAGCATATGTGTTTTTAAATCAGCCTTAATTATGTCAGCCACGCGCCTTTGAAAGACCCCCCAGTTTTTTATCCCACTTAAAGCCCTGGTGCTTCGGTTCTCTTTGGAATCCTCGCGCAGCTGCTAGATGCTTTCCATATTTGTATTTTGATGTTCGAATGCTCGATTATTAACTCCTGTGAATTTTGACTGTGTGCTGTAATTACTGGAGCAGATAATCTTTGGTTGCGTTGACTACTGCGCATGCGTGGATAAACTGCTCATCTGCTGATGGCACCTGTTGTGCGTCTTCGCAGCATCTGGCAAAATTAAATGCAGGACATCTCCCGAATCAATGTCATGCTTCATTTACAGATTTTATCTTGAGCAAATTATTGCTCTAAAAAATTGAGAATAATCGAAAAATAATTAAATGTCATTGCAAGTACTCTGAAGATGCCTTGTGTGCCTTATGATCACTGGGTCGGTGTTTTATTTGATACATCCTTTATTAGTCAAGTCAATTGGATAACATCTACAATGTTTTGTTTAAATGTTATTCGTGTAATATTAATGAATGACCAAATAAACATCGAAATGCCCCCCATCTCCAATATTTATAAACGTTTACAGGGTGTTTTTGAACTGTGAATTCAAATCAACCATTTGAATATATGATCTATAGTCAGGTAAAAATGTAGTCTGTCTATACTGCCAATCGTAAATGTGAAAACATAGGAAATGTAGTATACGTTTTTTACAATGAGTGAAATTAACATGAATTCTTGTATCTATACAATGGCATTTAGTATCGACTAAGTTGGACATGAGGATATCGATAACCAGTTAATATCAACAAATATTATACAAGCCCTTGACATTGTTATGTTTTATTTGGGTGGTTATGTTAATATCAAGATTTGTATAGCAGGCATTTACCCGAAGGTGTCTTGGCGCTGAGCACATTGTACCACAACCGGAACAGCCAATAACTTGGTGAAAAAACACGTTTTCAACTGCTTCCTGAATAAGGCGAGGGAGGGTAAGGCCCTGATGTGTGGGGAAGGCTGCTCTAGTCAGATACAGTCCCTGTTAAAAAACTCCAACCCCCATAGTTAGTCCTACAAAATCTGGGCACCCCCAATTTCTTGGCACCAGAGAAGCGCAAAAGTCTGCTGGATACATACCAGTCAAAAGCAGGTCTGAGAAACTCAGGGCCTGTGCTGTATAGGGCCTTGTGGGCCGCGCAGAGGGCCTTGAATTTAATGCGACTACTGATTGGTAGCCAGTGTAGCTTACGGAGACAGACAGATTGAAAATTTGGAAGCCCCAAGAGCAGTCAAGCAGCTCCAGAATTTTGAGTCTTTTTAGGAATTCCTTTGCATTAATCTAATTTGGACAAAATTAGGGTAGTGATCAGTTTTTTTGGTATTCACTGGGATGTAAGGGTGAATTTTCTTGATCATATTCAAGGTGAAGGACACAGGGGAAATGATCACATTTATCTGGCTTCCAAATGTCAGCTTATTGTCAATGATGACTCCTAGATTCTTCGCTTTTGTTACAGTGTAGTGTAGTTCCTATTTTCCCTATAGGCCCTGCGCATTGGAATAACATAAACAGCAGTGTAGACGTAGGACTGAGGTCTTCTAGGTCTCTACTGACTATGTTAGACTTAATTTAGGTTTGCGCCAGCTAGCTCAGAGGTCACTGGAAACTTTCTTGACTGAATAGGAAGTGATCAGCTTCCCTGGCTCAGACAAGAAGGGATTCAGCTTCCAACAACCGCATAAACATGACAACTTTGCTCCCTCAGAATAAGATTAAATCTCTAGAGTTGTGTGATAACAATAGACAGCTATTTCACTCAGTCAGGCGTGCGTTCTTAGTTTCACCAGAGGGCAGAGAAGAGAGAGACGGGCGTTTTTAATAAAGGGTATGATTTATTGAACAGTCTTCCTTCTCATGCAAGAGAAATGGATTTCCACAATTGCAATACTTAATATAAAGTAAATTACGTACAGTAAAAGGAGTATTATGAAATAATACTGTAAAAGCATTGATATGGTTTCTTAGCCATAAGATAGTTAAAATGAATAAAATATATACAATATATACCTTCATATATACATTGGCTAATGACCTCAACTGGTGCTTCTAACTACGCCTACCCCGGTGTACCTGACCTAAGCCTAATACGTGGGAGGGAGTAAGTAAGTAGTAGTTTAAGTTAAGTTGGTTTTGCAAGAGTCTGATCCAAGAATTCTCTCTAAGGGTTTAGTCAGCACTGTACCTTGGGAATAGAATGTAGGAGGTCTGGTATCTCCCTCTCAGGACCCGATATCCCAGTCACCCGCAAGGGTAGGCTGGAAACGCCGGAGCTGGATTTTCTTGGCAGGAGAAAAGACAGCGTCTTTCTCAGCGCGTCAAAGAGGAGGGGCAGCGTCCGTGGGCTTCTTGGGTCTGCTGGGCTCTCTGCAAGGGGACAGCTGTTCTGCTCCAGAGTTCACCACCACCGTGTGTTTGCTTAAGGCAGCGTAGGTATATTTATACCTGAAAGGTGCCGGGTTTGACCTAAGGTTGGACATTAAGACGTCAATAAAGATGTCACTAAGAACTGGTCGTTCTTACAGTGCTCGCAGGAGTTCTATTACAAATCAAAACAAAGCAAGCAGGGCTTTCCCAGGTTGCTGGGGGTTTGGTGTTTCGAAAGAACTCGGTGTGCTCTCTAGGAATCTAAGGAAGTAGCTTCTGCTGTGTCATGGACTGCAGAGGCGTTTTACTGAAAATATGGCTCTGATTATTATGCCATTACAGGGATATGTATTGATTATAGCCGTATAGAGGCATAAGGTCACAATATTGATCGGGTTCCTAGATAAAACACATCACCCACTCCACGGTTTTATGTCCATCAATTACTAAAAACTTAAGCAATAAAGATGCATGTGTATTCCAACTCACCCCAAAATAAATTTTGCATTTGAAATGGTGTATGCAAAATACACGAAAATGATAATAGGTACTGTACGTTTTAAGCAGTGTAATCATTCAAAAAAAAATTGCATATATATTCAGTTGAACGATTTGCGAAAATTACACATGAAAAAGTCTCTTAATTTACAGAAGAGAAGGTCGAGACTATTTCATCACATATAAATGAAACTGCGTATGAGATAGCTATAGGCTGCTGTAATATATTGTCTCTAGGTTTGCTAATAATAGAAGCTTTGTTCTTTATGAATAGTTCTACTTCAAGCAGAGTACAAGTGCCAAAAAAAAGTAAATATTTTGGATTTTGTGGAAAAAATAATTTCGTTTCAGGGAAAAATATAGTTCCAAATGTGTTCAGTAGCTTTTGTTATTTAAAGTTGAAGGCCGAATTCAGAGTTCAGGGGAACGCTGTGTGCCGGTTGGTTTAAAGTTATTCTTTTGGTTCAGGGGAGAACATGACTTCAGATAGATGTGCAAAAAAACAGTCTACAGCTTCAGGTGAAAGTTCAACCACGGATGATAGTGCTGTGACCGGGCAGTCGTGAGAATGATTGCTATCATCGATTTCAGGATCAGCAATGCTCACAGAAGGTCGTACCTAGGTGATGTTGCTCTCATTCCTTGCTTCACTGCCACCACCTAATCGTAGTGCAGAAGTCTCAACGAATGCCGTCATCAGGATTGGTAACCGCTGGGGACAACACGATGCATGAGCCGTTACTGGATTTAGCAAAGTATCGACATCCATTGGTACTGCTGATTGTAGTGTAAGACAGGTGTCTAACACGCATTCTTCTCCGCATAGCATACATCGAAGCACAGGTAAGATGCAGTTCTGCCATATAGGTCTGAACGAAAGAAACCAGGTCATATTCAGATCTCTTAGCCGGGCTAATCCGAGGAATTTAGTTATGCGGTCCCGGTAGCGTATTGCTAGGATCGTTTCTTCCATCCTTGCCGGAGTCATGTCTGCGTTTTGGCTTGCCATATCGGAGCAGAAGAGTCAGAAATAAGATTCCTGCTACGAGTCCCAAAAGTAGTGGTAGGCCACCAAAAATCGAATGGACGAAATTGGGAAAGATGCCCAGGACTGCTTCGAAGGGTGTTAACAGTCCCGAAAAAATTGTCTTAAATTCATTCGAGATACCACTGGCATTCAACATATTTAGGATTTCGCTGAGCATGTCTGCGAAATGCACGGGGCAATTTGTTGATAAAAGTGTATGTATCTTTGCAGTTGTCCTTGCAACTTGGAGATCATACGTCTCTTTTGATGACATGATGGGCACTGTTGTCTGTAAAAGCACAGACTTCATTCTGCTTAAAGTATCAATTCGTATAGAAGAGATATTCAACGGAGGCCAAATCGGAGCCTCTGAGTCTACAGGGCCATTTGGATACAATGCTTGCATACAGCAAGTGACCATGGAACTGACGCTTAAGAGATATGCTTTCCCTGGCACCATGCCACAACAGCTGTGGTCCGTTATTAGAACGTAACTCCTGTTAGAAAGTTGTCTAAAGAATGGCTCTATCTGTGTTGCAGGTGTGCCGTGCTGGTGGCATGAAAGGTTATTTGAATTCCCCTCACAGGCCCCATGCAAGTTAATACCTTGGCACAAAAGTATACCGCTTAGTGATTGTTTACACTCATTACCACTAAGAAATACATTTTTGTTATTGTCACTATAACATGTGTGTGTATAAGGTAATTTCCATGATGACTTAATGTATCCTTTACCCAACCTTTCATACTGGCCTGCTGGTATATACTCTTGGCAATTCTTAAATTGGAAAGTTGTTATCGGAATTGTGATTATTCCGTGTATTATCCATTCAATGACAGGTCTTTCTGACATTGCAAATGGTAATCTCTCAAGTTTTTCAATGCTCAGAATCGTATAGTCTGCTCCTTTCTATGCCAAACTGATTTGTTTATCAGTAAGGTTAAAGATAGAAAACAATGACGTTGTGTTGATTAAACGCCATGGCACATAGCCTGTCCTGGTCTAATATATCGATAGCAGATGATACAATACTGTCCAGTGAATATATTCTGGAGGACAGAGTCATTAACCCATTGTCCACAACAGAAAGTGATTTTTCCAAATTAATACGATCAATTTCTCGTATTTTCTCTGCTGTCTCAATTTGAGTCACTTTCCATGCCTCGTTGTAAGCAGCGTATATACTGGCCGCTATGAAACGTTTTTGACGCTGTTTGCGTGGTCCCATTATGAAATCGCGCAAGTCAGCACCATCTTTAAGTAAAGATAAGTGTTGCTTAATTTCTGCCAGTGTGGATGTTTGTAGCCATTCAAGGCATAGTTTCCCTACACTGTATGTTGTTACTATCCCTGGATGTTGTCTCTGGGAGTATCTAGGGTCTGGTCTGGTAATTTTTAACCCCTGTATTTTGTTCAGGAATCTGTCTTGACAGTTATTTGTGTCTGTTGGCCAGAATAACCACTTTTTCCAATCAAGATGTGTTCTGTTTTCATGTAAAACTTGGGATATGTCTACCTCAATATCTGTGGTTGCATTATCAGGTATTGGCTTTGGAATAGACGGTTTGTTAAGGTCTTTAATCATGGCTAGGCCAAGACAGGTCGTTTGTTGAATTGTGTCATTCAAGAACATTATTTGTTCTGGGATCATGCAGGCTCGAAATAATGCTTCTAGGCCTTGTACCTGCCAATCTTTTGTACCCCGGATGGTTTTTGTTTCAATGTTGTTTTTCCAGAAATCAAAACCAAATGTAATAATTTTTTCATAAAATGCTTCTGAATATATCAATGTAGTATTTGTCAGCATGGTTTTCGTCCCTGTTATATCTAACAGTTTATAATAAAATGTTTCTGCATCACTTGTGTTAAACCCTGAGAAGTATTGGAATTTCTCATAGAATGTTTTTGAACTGCTTTTAGGTGGAGTAGCACAATGTTCCCATTGGCTATATTTAAAAACAATTCTAGGTTGAGCAGATTTATGCAAATAGTGGTCTGCATAATGGGTAAAACAATACATCTGTTCATAATTTGATGAACCTTGCAAATAATCATGTTCTGTAAAGTTTGCTGACAAAACTAAATCCACCATCATATTATTTATGCTTTCAAAGTCCCAATCATCAGAGAATGTACTTGGTTTTACGAAGTCACTTAATGAAACCTTAAACTGATGAGGATATTTCAAGAGTTCGACCGGTCCATATATTTCGTAATCTGTTTTGTCCCAAACTATCCCGCCGGGTATTGGAATGGCTGTGACATTCACTGATGATAGTTCTCTTTTCTCGATGTGAGATGACTTGTGTGGCTTCAGAACTAAGTTGATGTTCTGACTTGCTGTGTCCATTGTACTGTATTTTCCCTCAATGAATTTTCCCAAACAAAGTACCATGATGAGCCAAAGAAGGAGGAAAAATACCCCTAGCACAATCCAAAATTCTAACCATGGAGAAATGAGATAGGTTTCTTTGAGTTGATGGAAGAGTTTTGTTGCTTTGTCTTTAAAAGTCTTTGTTGCTGGCGTTTCTTCTTGTTCACTTGGATCTTCAGAAAAGTTATCGAAATTGATAAAGTAGCCAGATGCAGTTCCGTCAATTGTTGGAATTGTCTTTTCAATTTGCCTTTCACTAGCACATTCTGATGCTACATCATTGTAGACTGGTGTTTCATGACGAACTGTTTCAATTTGGGTTTCAAGAGGCACAAGTTCCATGGCATTGTCGCATAGTCCTTTTTTGTTCACTGTAGGTTTATCAAATGTGATTAGTCTTTCAGTTTGAACCTCTTGGATACTAGCAAATTTGGGTATTCTGTTATTTCTTGGGAGTCCACTGGGCCTACTACTTATTATGGGCCACATGATTGTGGTTTTACCAGGTCGATTGATACAACTCTGTTCTCCTTTTTACCAGCAAGGGGCGGTAGTACCACTGATCTTGTTCCGTTGATTGCTAAGACTGGTATCGCTTTTCTGTAGGAAGGCCCAAATTCCTTCTTAACCGCTATTTTCTCTCTGACCAGATCCCCAATCTTTGGAATCCAGTCAGGTCTTGCTGGGACAGGTGGTGTGTCTTCAGTGGTTGTTGGCTGCTGTTTTAACTTTATGTTGCTCAGGGCTTTTCTTGTTTCATTTAAGTCCTGTAAAACAGCCAAACGATCTTTGATGTCAAAGCATTTTTTCTTATCTTCTACCACTGAAGCATGACTATCTAAGTCCTGAACATACATTCTAGTTCCGAACAATAGTTCGTACGGGCTGAAACCTTTTAGAGAATTTCTTGGCAAGTTATTAAGACTACGTTGGAAACTTGTTAAATGTTGGACCCACCCATCACCCGAACCTAATACCTTTGCCGTTGTAGATTGCTTTATGTCTCGGTTTTTTTCTTTCCACTACCCCGTTTCCCTCAGGATGGAAGGGACAAGAGAACCGCAATCCAATGCCCATGCTGGTCATGGCCTCCTTATAAGCTCGAGAATGAAGCATGGCAATTGCGTATGTGCCGATAAAGACTCGCAAATCTTTTATAACAGTTCTGGCATCAGCCGAATGCTGGGGCCACATTTTTAAGTGAATGTAGTCTTAAAAGAATTAATAGGACGCTGGATTTCATGTGTAGATAGCCCTTATGCTACCTACAGTGATGGCCATGGCATTCCTCGGGTTGGCCCGTTACTGCGGTCTCTGTTGCAGTCTGGACAGCTCTTTGCAAATTTATAATGTTGCAGGCTCATCCCCGGCCACCAGTATTCTGATTGTTATTCTGTCAGAGATTCCTTCATCTGTTTGTGCCTTGGACCCAATCCCATGTGTGCGTCTGCTATTAAAAATATTCTCCAGTTCGTGTTTGGAATTACCCTATCCCCCACTCCAGGGATTCGAGCAAAAGGAACGGAGTTTGCGTCAATTATGTATGTATAATTGAGTGGATAGTTCACAGGTAGTGCTATACAGTTGCCTTTTGAAGACGTTTTTACCGCCAGCATGGTTTCCCCGTCTATGCATTTTTCGGAATGCTTTTTTGTGGCTACGGAAGCCGGTTTACTTGCTTCCGCTGTGGCTGTATCAGCCAATGAATTCCCTGCAACGTGAACGCCATCACGTTGATGACTCAGTGTGTGTATCACGTGAGTCTTTTGTAGTTCCTTCTGTAAAAGAACTACTTGTTTCCAAAGCATTTTATGCTTTATTGTGGCACCTGTGTCGTCTTTGTAATCATTTTGAACCCAGTTCTGCAAATCATTATTGTAAGAATTGACGCAAAAATGCGAATCGCACACGATTAGTGTCGGGAATTCACGTTCGGCATTTTCAAGTGCCATCTTTAAAGATCTGATTTCAGCTCGCTGAGCCGAACATTTTCTCAGGGATTCAGTTTTTGTTATTTTCGGTCTGAATTTACCGCAGAGCCAGCGACCTTTAACAATCGCGCAGGCTGCATTGTAGGATTTATCATCTACATTGTAATGCTGTACAAATCTGTCTGTATAGATTATACAAGAGTACTGTTGGAGAGGGAGAATTTCAATTGCCAGAGGATATTCCTTTTCATATTTTAAATCATTCCGTTTTTTCATGTTCGGGACAAAATAGTATGTCACGTCTTCTGCAGCAAGAGCATTTTCCCACTGTATCCATTTCGGATCTAGTGCCACTGTTTTTAGATTTACTGGGCTGAATAGCGCCTCGAAGGCTGATTCTGCTGTGAAAACAGTTATTCTTTTACCTTGGGCTAGGACTCGTTCTCTTGCTACAGCAGTTTGAACTGCCTTTACAGTATTTTCTGTGAGACTGAATGTTTTTTCTGCTTGTGTGTACAAATGTGATTTGTAAGCTATTGGTACCGTTTCTCCCTCATTAGAGGTCAGGTACGTGAATCCGCATCTTCCTGGGATGATTCGGATTACAAGGTTGCGTGTATTATCACGTGTTTCTAATTTTGTTTTAGCTAACATGTCTGTTTGCAGTGATCTCAAAATTTCTGTGTGTTTTTGAGTCCAGTTGATTGGTTTAAAATCAGGTTTTATTAATTTGTAGAGAGGTTTAATCCTCTCTGCATAGTTTAGAATGTAAGTTCTTCCGAAATTCAGAAAGCCTAGAATCGATTGTAAGTTCTTCAGCGTTTTCGGTGCTTGGAGTACAGCACACTTCTCTAAGAAGTTGTCTGCTAGGCTTTTGCCTTCACTTGATAATTCGTATCCTAAAAAATAGGACAGTTAGATGGGCAATTCGTGACTTTTTAAAGTTGAATTTGTAACCCTCTGCTGCGAACCCAAGTATTATGGTGTTCACTCTTTTCAAGTGAGTATCCAAGTCGTCATCTGTGAGATAGATATCATCGACATAAGATAATGCCTCATCATCATACATTTGTAGTAACTCTGTTACTCTGGCTGAGAATAGTCCCGGGCTGTTCTTGAATCCCTGTGGGAGCCTACAGAAATTTTTCTGTGACCCCATTATTGAGAAAGCGGTCAAGTACCTGCTTTCTGGTGCAATATTTTGACAAAAGAACCCATTAGAGATGTCTAATGTTGTTTTGTATTTTTTGTGAACTATGTTATTCATTAGTGCCGCACTATGCGAATTTTGTACAGCAAATGTTTTGCAACATGAGTTAAGGTGTCTGTAGTCCAAGACTAGACGATATGAATCGTCTGGTTTGGAGACAGGAAACAAAGGATTGTTCATTTGAGAGGTGCATGTTTCAATCACCCCTTGGTATTCAAGTTGATCTAAAATCTCCCTGACCTGTTTTTCAGCTTCTTGCTTAATTGGGTACTGCCTTTGTGCAGTAGGTTGACACTTTAATTGGATTTTGTGAGGAGGAGAGTCCTCATCCCATCCTACATGATTTTTATATAATGCAGGTGCTTGAGCTACTGCCCATTTCCTTGCATATATATATTTAGTGTGAATTGGAATATGATTTGAGAAGGCAGGCATAATCATTTCTTCGCCATGAGGGTACTCCCTGACAAACTCTGGGGGACAGTCTTTCTCAGCTAACAGTATGTCATAGCCTTTTGAGAGGTTATCCCAAAACAGACCCCTTATTTTCCTAGTCTTATCTCCCTCTATATGCAGTGTTATTTCGTATATCTTATGAGGTTCGCTAACTCTGGTATCTGCAGTTTCCACTTGAATGTATTCATTCGTGTCCACTGTCTCCAGATGATTCATCAGGATCTTGCGAGCGATGCTGATTTTTGCTGCGCTGTCTAGCATTGTCTGTGCCCACTCTCCGTTTTTCAGCTGTGTCCTCAGTATTCTCGGCATGTTCGATTACTCTAATACTGGCTACCTTCTTTCTTGGAAATTGTAGTTTTTTACTTTGACCAGGTTCCTTGTCTTTGGACTTGGTGTGCTCTTCCCTTGGTTCTGACCGTCCTCTTCTTTCCGATTTCTGCGAAAAAGATCGAGAGGGACGTGTATCATTACTTTGATATCTATCAGGCTTTTTCAAGTTATCCCTATTTCTAAGGTTATATCTTTTCTCAAAAAACAAAGAAAAGTGAATTTAAAAGGCCATCACAGTGCACCCAAAATAACTTTATTCAAAAGGGAGACTGCGTGGGGTTAAAATGAAAAGTGCAGTGAATAAGGATCCAATCATCCCATCGCCGCTGTGAAGTTATTGAAAAATAGGTCAACATGTTTCTGCCAGATGTCCCAGGGGGTACGTGGCTTTCATCAGAACTCTGGGATGACACACTGTGGGAATCTGTTCGGCACTGATTTGAACGACTGCACTTTTGAAGAACTGTATGATTGTGAAATTCACGCTTAAGATGAAGTATGACGGCAGTTACCAACTACTTTAGAATATTTACGTTTTGGCATCTGAATATGCCGGCTACCGCCGCGGGTGGCGCCTTAGCAAGTAACTCTGCGTCTCGTTATGCGCCCACTGGGGCTACACAGACAAAAGCGCACCCGCTGAGTATGGACTACTTGGAAACGACTGACAGTAGACTGTGCCCACATGGGCGTGAATGATTTGATGTATTTGGTCTACTCTGCAAATCTGGCAGTTTTGTCCGTCTCCCTCATTTTGGGAAATTTCGGGGACGGCAACAATTAATTACACTTGCTGCATTGAGCCAAGCGTTTCACGCGGCTCAGTTTGCACTCTCTTTTTTTATTCCACTTGGAATGCTTTATTGTTTCCCTTCCTAGATGCACACTCGGAGGGCTCGAAAAATACCGGGTGATTTCTCTGTTGAAATACTTTTATGTCTACTTCATTCAATATTGCCTAACCACTTAAATGCAATGTATTACTTTTATAATGTTCTTTTCATTATGACTAACACTGCCAAAAGTGAACTTAGCCCACGATCGCATCAGCTAGTCTGTTGTTTATTACTATTGGTATGACGTGAATACCAGGTGACAATGTATATTATGCACGTAACGCAGTTCACTCGTTCTCGTGAGAAAGCAGGTTTACCTGCGAAACGCGTCGAGAAAGCCTTTTGAAATAAAAACACGCTTTGCAACTTTGAAGTGGTCCGGACTTCTTTTCTTTCACGGAGGAGAGTTTTTGGTTGGAGACATAGGGACTCGCTATCCCGTCCGAGGCCCGCCACTGGAAGCGGCAGGGATCAGGATATATATCCCTGAGTTCCAGGTCATCAAAGGGAACATGTACTGTTTCACCTGAAACAGCGTTGAGGTTTTTAGCCAATCAAGGTACAACTTCCCAACACTGTAAGATGTCATCACCACCCGAGTATTCGGACTGCACATAATGCAGGTCCGACCTACTGATCTTGAAACCCTTGATTTTACCTAGGAATCGTACCTGACATTCATTAGTGTCTAAAACTAAACATCCCTTCCAATTTGGGTCTGATTAATTGTGTGATCCATTTTGCAGTATGGTGTCCTGTGTTTCCTCTTTGCATGTTGTAAACCATTGCCAGTTTTCAAAAAGTGCAAATGTGGGAATGGGTGGTGAGTTCAAATCTTTTATCTTGGCTATTCCAAGACTTGCTGTGCGGTTTTATTCAGAAAAATAATTTGTTGTGGCATCAGGCACGCTCTAAACAATGCCTCAATTCCCTGAACCTGCCAGTCTTTTGTTATCCAAACTAATTTTAAATCTAGAGTGATCACATCACCCACTGAGCCTCTCACACACACACACACTCACATCCCTATACAACCTCTCATAAACCCACTCACACACCCATACAACGACTCACATACCCATTCACAGACGCATCCAAGTACTCACACAACTTCTCACGCCTCCATAGACCCACTCACACACCCACTTACTCACTCATACAGCTACTCACACAACCACTCACGCACCCATACATCCTCTTAGCAAAGCCACTCACAAATACAAGCACTCGCACACTACTCACCCACACACAAACTTCATACATCCTTACAATCACTCCCACATTCGCTCACTCTCCTATACAGCCATTCACACAAACACTCGCTCTCCAATACAGCCACTCACACACCAACTCACTTAACCATCACCCACTCAGTCACCCATACACCCATTTACACAACCAGTCACTCATTCATACAGCCATTCACACCCTCTCACTCACCAATACAGTCACTCACTCACCCACACAGCTGCTCACCCACATATGCACCTTTACAGCCACTAACACACCTACTCATGCACTCATACAGCACACATACAACCCACTCACACATAAATACAGACAGTCACAGAACCAATCAGGTTACATGTGTTAGAAAAAGTATCAGTCAGTAGTACAGAGAGAATTGTAATTTAACTTATGCAGTAGCTTAGTATATATCTTTAAGTCTCAGAAATGTTTATGAAATACTTACTCCTTGGATGATATCATCAGTGATGTCATTTGAAATGTCATAAGTGATGTCAGTGAGCATGTCATAGGTAATGTATTATGTGAAGTCATAAGCAGTGCATTGCGAGAGTGTACGTTATAGTTAGTTCAGGTAACTAGAACTGCTGAATTTCAGTGGTTTTGTATGAGTGAAACTGGGTTTACCTATATCGTCCCTGTAGTCTTTGTTTTTTTTTAGTGAATTTCTACATTTAAATTTTTGAGGGTTAACTAATCTGCACCAATGTAGGAACCACTTGTCTTAATTAGCGCTATAGATAGTATTCCATTGTTAAGTTTAGGTAATAGGAATTACTGTTCTGATCATTATCTTGATTATTAGCAATTTATTATGTTCTATCTCTGATTCTAAATGAGTTCCAAGTGAAGAAAAACATTTGTATCTAACTCTCACTTCAACTTTAGAATGTTTGTTTGCAGTCCTGCCAAGTGCCACACATTGCAGGTTAGACTAAATCATGTGCCGCATCTGTCTTCTTAGCTAACAGTCCATATTTTTTAATGTAAAAGGGTAAAACTACAAGTCCCAAGGTGTATCTCTCTGTAGGATAAATAGGCGAGTTTTGGATGCAGGTGTCCTCCATACAGACGATTTTTAAGCTATGTAGTTGAGCAGCTTGTCTTTTTTATCACAATGCAGTGCTGCTGCGCAGGCAATGGCCAGCGCCCTGCAGAATACGTGTATTACCCATGTCCTGAAAGGTGGTGGTCCTAATATCCGTTTATAAGGAAAACATTAATTTTATCAAAGTAATACAATGATTTAGAGGTCCAATATGTCTTAAAAGGAAGAGGAACACCGTCATTCAATCCTTGCAGATAAATGGCTGTAAGATTTGCAACTGGCCCATTTGGCCAATCCGGCCTCTCTGTAGGATAAATATCCTACAGAGAGGTCGAATTTGCGGATTTTGCGGATTGCGAGTTCGCAAATTCGCAAAATTCGCGAACGCCAGATTCGCAAAATTCGCCCATGCTTACTCCACATACTCTTCCCATTTCTTGGGACTACCTCTAGCTGCATAGATCATATTCTTACGCTATCACATAGCTGCTTTGTGGTTTAGATCTTCTGCGCTGAACAATTTCCCTTGGTTTACCATGTAAATAGATGCTGGCTCCTCACCAACAATTGTATGCCTTTTAAGTTGACCGGGTTCAGACCTACACAAGGACACTGTGACTGGGCCACATGATGCCTTTCTGGAGAAGTCACACATTACATGGGTCCATTTGATACCTATGATGCGCACATCATGATCTAAAATTCTATTACAGTTGCTACTTCTCATTCACTGATGTTGATTAGTTTCCAGAAGTTAACTCCTTTTGTAAAAGCCTGGGCTGCCCTGGAATGTCTATGTGGTGACTGATGTCAGAGATGCCACATACTGCTCTTGAATGAATACCACTGCTGTGAATATACATGAAATGCCTGTATGGAGCAAGTCCTAAATACCTATCCCAGTCCCTGGAACTGTACCAGCCCAGTAGGTCCCTCCGCTCATGCAATCAAGCCCTTTTAAAACCTCCCACCACAAAGAAAATTAGACAAGGAGACCGTGCTTTCTCCTCTGTTGGCCCCGCCCTCTGGAACAGTCTTCCCACTGACCTAAGAACTACCACAAATCACCTGTCTTTTAGAAGGGCATTGAAAACCCTTCTCTTCCAAGAGGCATTTCTATCCACATAACTTCCCAGGCTGCTCTATCTGAAAATTCCTCAGCTAGCAAAGCGCGGAGATACCCTTACGGGATTGATTCCTGCGCTATAGAAGAAATAAAAAAAAATAAATAAAAAAAAAAAACATAAATACAGTCAGTTAAATGTAACTTAAGTGAACATACAACGTTAATACACTAAGGTACTTAGACAAAAAGACTAGGGTACTTTTTGTTAAGGTGTTAGACATGTTTTTGTTTAGAAGAAGGGAAGGAGTGACCATCTAAATAGGGGTGAGCGAATAATCCGCTCCGCCAGCGGAGATTTCAGAGTTTTGCCCACTCTGCATTCTGCTTTGAACACGGAGTTCTGGCAAAACTCTGGCAATCTCCACGTGGCAGAGTTTCTTTTCATGTGCAGCTCACCAACATTAAATTACTGGATGTAAGTGAGAATTTGCGTCCCCTGGGGCATTTTTTGGGCTCTAGAATGCCTCAATGCGGGCGGCAGGGCGTAACTGAGAAGATCTACTTGAGGCAGAAAAAAGCAGTACTATCTGGCACGCTGATTGGTGCCGTTCGCACTGATTTTATAATGCAGAACAAGCTCTGGCTGTTAAAAATCAGTGTGCGCAGTGCGATGTGCCAAATTTCACCCACTCATGGGACCCCGCGGCATCTTACAGAGTTTATATGTAACTGCGGAATTCCGTGGAGTGAAACTCTTCAAATTCTGCCCACCCCTAAATACAGGTCTCCGGTTTCCCGGGTCCTTGTGTGAGTAGCTCATGCAGTCATGTCTTTTCTTTGCATTCTGGAATTTTTAGTTTTTATCATACAGTGGTATAAACAGGGCCACATTCTCAGGATACAAAGTAAAACCTTGAATTCACATATGTGGTGCAGTGGTGTCTGATTTTATGTCGAAGCCTACTAGACCGCGCAGCTGTCTGGTGTGCTAACTAATTCTTGTTCTAAAAGATTCCCTGGGGATGCATTCCACCCATTGCTTTTTGGTTTGTAACTCACATTTTCTTGCTTTCAATTTGATGGCTTTATTTATTCTAGGCTGTCCAGCTTGAGTTAGTCTGTCTGGTGGAGCATTGCCTGGTTTCTGTATCCTTCAGAGTGAGTGTTTTCTGTAAATCAGCCTTTAAATCTTGTTCTTATATTGTCACATTTGCTGTGCATTCAAAGACCGAAGTCAAATATCAGGCTTTGTCTTCCAAGTGAGCTTGGTGTTTACTTTTCTTTATCTGACTTAAAAGTGAGAGAATTAATGTAGCAATCTTGCTGTGAAACTAAAGGCTTCTTTCTAGCAGTCCTCAAAAATGAACTGTGCAGATATTTCGGAATATATCAGAATTAGGAAAGTATAAATTAGGCGTATTTTTTGTAAATCTGAAGTGTGGTGGAAATAAATATTTGAATAAGATCATAACACATCAATACACTAAGTGATGACATTTGCATGCCTTGTCATTTGTGCACAGTAAAACTGTAAGACTTTGCAAATGTAATGGTCATTTCAATTGAAAATGTGTTGTCTGTAATGGCAGTGCACTTGCACACCATGCGTACTCCACACTACGCCACTCCACACTACCCCACTCTACTCTACAGCACTCTACTCCACTCTTTGCCCCTACACTTTGACATGCCACTCCATTCTAGGACACTCCATGTCCCTCCACTCCATGACATACCAGTCCACTCCTCTCTACAAAACTCCACATCACTTACCCCACTTCACTTCAATCTTCGCCACTCCACTCCATTCCAATCTACTCCACTCCACTCTACCTCACTACCCTCTACTCCACTCTACTTCACTCCACTCTACCTCACTCCATTTAATCTACCTCAATTTACCCCACTCCACTTAATCTACCTCAATTTACTCCACCCCACTCCACTCTGCCCTGCTCCACCTTACTCCAATCTACACTGCTCCACTTCAATCTATCCCACTTCACTCCAGTCCCCTCAATCAACTACAATCTTGCCCACTCAAAGTCAGTCTACCCCACTCATTCCAATCTACCCCAATCCACCCACTCCAACGTATCCCAATTCACCCGCTCCACTCCAATCTAACCAACTCACATCCAACCCACTCCAATCTACCCCACTCCACTTTACACCTCTCCACTCTACCCCAACCTATCGCACTCCTCTCCATTCTACCCGACTCCACTCCATTATACCCACTCCAGTCTACCATACTACAATCTACATCACTCCACTCTTATCCACCCCACTCTCCACTCTAATCTACCCACTTCACTCCATTCTAGCCCAATCTACACACTCCATACTCCCACAATCTACTCCAATCTAACCAACTCCAGACAACCTCATCTACCCTACTCGACTCAATTTACCCCACTCCATTTCACTATATCACAATCTACCCAAATCCACCCTACCCCAATCTACCCCACCCCACACCACTCCAGTCTACCACAATCTACTCCATTTGACTCCACTCTTCCCCATTCAATCTACCAAACTCTGCTCCTATCTACTCCATTCCAATATACCCCATCCTACCTCACTCCAATCTACCTCACCCCACTCCAATCTACCCCAATCCACTCCGATCCAATCTAACCCAATCCACTCTTCTACAGTCTACCCAAACCAGTCACCCACACTCCAGTATTCCCCCCTCCACTCCAGTCTACCACAATCTACCCTACTCCACTCCAATCTTCCTTACTCTAATCAAGCACGCTCTACTCACCCCATTCCAAACTACCCCTCCAATCTACCCATGCCACTCCACCCCACTTCCCTCCATGCTATCCCACATCAAACTGTCACAATCTATCCCATCCAATCTGCCGTAATCTAACCCAATCCACTCTAATCTACTCTACTCCACTCTCCACTCTATCCCACTCTTCCCTCTAATCTACCCCACTCCAATCTACCCTACTCAGCTACAATCCACCCCACTGCAGTCTACCCAACTCCACTCCAGTTTACTCCACTCCACACTCACTCCACTCCACTCAATTTACCTCAATTTACCCACCCCACCCCACTTCAATCTACCCTACTCCACTTAACCCCAATTTACCACATTCCACTCCAATTCACACCCCTCCACTCCAGTCCACTCAATCTACCACAATCTAACCTACTCCAATCTACCCCACGCCACTCCAGTCTACCCCACTCCATTCCATTCCAATCCTCACCAATCCACCATACTCCAATCTATGCCAATCCACTCCTCCACTCCAGTCTAATCCACTCCAATCTACCCCACTACACTCTATCCACTCCAATCTATCCAACTCCACTCCAATCTACCCCACTCCTAATTACCATATTACAATCTATTCCACTTCACTCTAATTTACTCCACACAACTCCATTCTCCCCTCCACTCTACCCCAATCTATACCACTCCTATCTACCACAACCTACCCCACTCTAGTCCACCACAATCTAGCCCACTCCACTCTCCCACAATCCACTAAAAACTCCAATATAATGAACTCCAGTCTACCCCAATCTACCCCACTCAAATTTTCACACCCCACTCCAGTCTACCCCATCCCACTCTACCCCAAATCACAACACTGCACTCCGCTCTTCCCCAATCCACTGTACCCCTATCCAATCTACCCCACTCCACTGCAATGCTACCCCACATGAATCTACCCCATCCTACCCCACTCTAATCTACCCCACCCTACTCCAATCTATCCCACTCCACCCCACTCCTATCCAATCTACTCCTGTCTACTCCAATTCAGTCTACCACACTCCAATCTACCCCACTTTAGTCAAGTCTCCTCCAATGTACTCTACTCCACTCAATCTAACCCATTCTACTCACTCCACTCTACCCACTCCACTCCAATCTACTCCACTCCAGTCTTCCACAGTCTACCCCACTCCAATCTACCATAATCTTCTCCACTCCATTCTACCTCACTCCACTCTGATCCTGTCTATCCCAATCTACTCCACTACAGTCTATCACAATCCAATCTACTCCACTTCACTCCACTCTACCCCAATCTACCCCATTCCACCCCCTCCACTACAATCTATCCTTCTCCACTCAATCTAACTCAATCTACTCACTCAATTATAATCTACCTCACTCCACTTTTCCCAGTCTACCACACTCCTCTCAAATCTACCTAACTCCATTTCAATCTACTCCAATCTATCCCAGTCTACTCCAACCTAATCCTGGGCTGAGTTCTCCGCTCCGCCAGAGGAGTTTGCAGAGTTTTACCAACTCCACTGGGAACATGAAGCTGCTGTAAAACTCCGACTCTGTGGTGGAGCAGAGTACGAGGCCAGTACCCTTAACCACATCCGTGCTGCCCAGATTTACCGCCGGTGCTGGGGCCCAATTTTAATGGGTGTGGTCATGACGGAACGGTTCCGTCATGAGCACAGCTCAACCGATGCTCATGACGGAACCGTTCCGTCATGAGCATCGAAGGGGTTAATAACATTTTTTAAACCACTTACCTCCTCTTCTGCCTGCCCTCCTCCTCACCACATTGTCTCCCTTGTTCTGTCGTCCTCCTTGCGTCCCTGTACGTATTACGTCTTGAGTTGAGTAAACTGCGCAGTTCACACAAGAAGTAATACGTACAGGGACGCGAGGAGGAGGGCGACGGAATAAGGGAGACACCGAGGCTAGGAGGAGGAAAGGCAGAAGAGAAGGTAAGTGTTTTTTTTTTAAGTAACCCTTTTCGTGGGGCCGCGGCAGAGCGGAGCGTAGTTCCACTGAGTTTTTTTTTTAACTCAGGGGAACTACGCTTAGCACGACTGCATACTCTGCCCAGGGTTACTCCAATCTTCCCCAATCCACCCCACTCCATACCATCTCAGTCCACCAACCCCACTCCAGTGTAACCCACTCCAATCTGCCCTACTCCACTCCACTCCAGTCTACCCAACTCTACTCCAAGCTACCATACTGCAATCTAACCCACTCCACTCCAGTCTCCAATCCACTCTAATCTACTTCACTCTACTCTACCACAATCAACCCTACTCCAGTCTACCACAGTCTACCCACTCCACTCAATTTATCTCAATTTACCCCACCCCTCTCCAGCCAAATCTACCCTAATCCACTTAACCCAATCTACCTCACTCCAGTCTCCACTCCTTCGGTCCAGTCCACTCAGTCTACCACAATCTAACCCACTCAATCTACCCCATGCCACTCCAAACTACCCCACAATATTCCACTCAGTCTACCACAATCCACCTTACTTCAATCTATCTCAATCTACCCACTCCAGGCTAACCCACTCTAATCTACCCCACTGCACTCTACTCCAATCTACCCCACTCCACTCCAATCGACCCAACTCCACTCCAATCTACCATACTACAATTCACTCCACTTCACTCTAATCTACTCCATTCTCCATTCAACACCACTCAAACCTCCCATAATCTATCCCACTCCGGTCCACCACAATCTAGCCCACTTCACTCTCCCATAATCTACTCCAATCCAATATAATCAACTCTAGTCTACACGCTCCTCCGCGATCTACCCCAATACACCCCACTCAAATCTAACCACCCCACCAACTCCAGTCTACCCCAATCTACCACATTCCACTCTTCCACACTCTACTGCAGCCTACCTCTATTCAATCTACCCATTTACCCCACTATAATCTACCCCAATCTATTACACTCCACCCCACCCCACCCCACTCTACCCATATCTTCTCCACTCCAATCTACTCCAATTCAGTCTACCACACTCCAATCTACCCCACTCCACCCCAGTCTACCCTAATCTACCACACTCCACTCTTCTGCACTCTACTGCAGCCGACCCCTATTCAATCTACCCAATTTCCCCACTCTAATCTACCCCAATCTATTACACTTCACTCCATCCCACTCCACTCCACTCTGATCTATCCATATCTTCTCCACTCCAATGTACTCCAATTCAGTCTACCACACTCCAATCTACCCCACTTCACTCCAGCCTACCCTACTCCACTCCAATCTACCCTACTCCAATAACTCTAACCCATTCTACTCACTCCACCCCAATCTGCCCCACTCCACTGCAATCTGCCCCACTCCACGCCAATCTGCCCCACTCCACTCTAATCTGCCTCACTCCACTCTGATCTACCACAATCAACCCCACTCCAATCTACCATAATCTTCTCTACTTCACTCAAAACAACCTCACTCTACTCAACTCCGATCCAATCAAACCCACTCAACTCACTCCTCTCTAGTCTACCCACTCCACTCTACCCCATTCCACCCAACTCTTCTCCAGTCTACCCAAATCCACTACAATATAGCCCAATCCACTCCTATCTTCCCCACTCCACTCTAACTGACTCCACTCCAATCTACCCATCTACCATACTACAATCTACCCTACTCCACTCCATTCTCCACTCTCCACCCCAATCCACTCCAGTCTCCACTCTCCACCCCAATCCACTCCAGTCTACCCCAATCTACACCGCTCTGATCTATCACAATGTACCCCACTCCAGTCTCCCACAATGTAGCCCACTCCAATCTACCCAGTCTACCACACTGCAATTTTCACAACTCCACTGTAGTCTATCCACTCCAATATACCCACTACAATCCACCCTACTCCACTCTAATCTACCCAACTCCACTCTTCACTTCACTCCACTCTACTCCAATCGACATCACTCCAATCTCCCACAATCTACTCCACTCCAATCTAAATAACTCCAGTCTGCCCCAATCTCCCCCATTCCACTTCAGTCTACTGCAGTCTACCCCACTGCAATCTAACCACTCCACCCCACTCCAATCTACCTCACTCTACTTCAATCTACCCCACTCCAGTCTACCCCAATCTACTACACTACACTCTATCCCCAATCTACCCCACTCCTCCCCTCTCCACTCCAATCGACCCTATCCTAACCCACTGCAATCTACCCCACTCCACTCTACTCTAATATAGCCACTTCAATCTAGCCCACTCCATTCTAATCTATCCTAATCCACCCCATGTCAACCCAATTTACCCCACTCCACTTCCATCTACCTCCCTCCACTATACCCCAATCTAACTGACTACACACATCTACCCCACTTCACTCGGATCTATCCAATTCCACCCCAATCAACCCCTCTCCACTCTTCCCCACTCAATTCTAGCCCACTCCAATCTACCACAATGTACCCCCACTCCAATCTATCGTAATCTAACCCAATCCACACCAATCTAACCCACTCCATTCGTATCTCCCCAACTCCACCCCAATCCACCCCACCCTGATGTATCTCACTCCACTCCAATCTATTCAACTGCACTCCAATCTACCCCACTCTAATCTACAACAATCCACCCCACTCCAATCTATTCTAATACACCCCAATCCACCCAACTTCACTTCAGTCTAGCCCACTGCAACCCAAATTACCCCTCTACTTCACTCAGCCCTGCTCCGCTCCAATCTACCCCACTCCAATCTACCACAAACTAACCTATTCCACTCTAATCTACTCCACACCACTCGCATAGGTGCGACCTGTTGGTTTTTACATATGCTTGTTTTGTTTTTTTGTTACCCAACTCCTGATGAAGTGGCAAAAGTGGACGCAGGACAAACACCGCTGGTGAACCACCCCGACCTGCCCCTCCCGCCAACCCCATACCTCCAATCCCGCACCTCGGGCTTTTCCCCAGTGTTTACTCGTCGGACATTGGCCTGCTGGAATCCTGAACAATCCTTAAACCGTAGGTTTTAATCTGTAGCGAAACAAGTATTCACGTAAGAAAAACTGCCAAGAGGCAAATGTCAGTTATCATGCCATACAAAATTAATTTAAAAAAGCTAAATCTGTACAGTGTATTATTATTACCGTGGGAGGTTTCAGAAAAAAGCTTGGGGACTCTTGACAGCTAAACAGAATGGGGTGATTTTAATCAGTGCTAAAATCCAAGTCAGAAACCGAGTCATTTTCGGAATAATGTATTAACATCTCCTTAACAGACCTGCTGAGTCATGCAAAAGTAAACTGATTCACAGTGAAGTGTCATTATTTTCAAATCCTTTAATAAAAAAAAAAAAACACACCTAACCGCCTGTTACTATTATTTGCAAGTGCAGGTCCTTCACTTCTGGCCTTGTTGTTTTAAGTCTTTCTGAAGATGCACATTAAGGGTGTGATTTGAAGGGGAAACGAAACTGAGAACAATTAAACCACTGACCATTCGAAGTAAGTAGACTTCCCCCTCTGACATGACCTGAAGGCAAATCAAATAAGCACTTCAAGAGTCAATGGATTTGGCATTTTTATAGATGAAAGTGCTTCATTGTTTGAGCGTGTGTGGTCATGCGGATGATTGAGTGGATACATGTGAGAATGAACCGGTGGATGGATGGGCGAATACATGTGACCGCATGCATCGATCGATTGTTGAATGTTGGAAGCTTTTGTGAAGTCTGTGTTAAAAAAGCAACATGTGCCCCCCCCCCCCCCACCCACACACCCCTTTTCCATTTATACCAGGTGGCAGGAGCACCTTACTCAAATGCTGAACAAATCTTCTCGAGGGATGAGAACTGTTATTCCTACTTTTTTATACAGCATCTCGCGCCATCTAGCGGCATTTTAGTTTAACTACTTCGCCAGCCATTAATTAAAAACAAGTTTGGCTTGCTGTATATATCTTTAGCAGCAGCGTTGGGCCTGGGGCATAGTGCAAATCAGTGCTTTAAATAGGAAAAAATAAGTGTAGGTACTCATTTAAATAAGTTAGAGGCGTGGCACATGGGCAGGGCTAGGGGCGGGGTTAAGGGCAAGATATGATGATACATAATGACTTCTGCACCAGTTGCAGCACATATCAAAACGCATGAGAAATGTGTTTATGTAAACCAATCAGGTTAACTCATTGCACAAAATGAAAGCCAAACAGGATGATATGTTAACATTTCCTTGTTTTGTCATATTTGACGCTTCTTAATGCCATATGTTATTGGTTCTTGTTTGGCACCATACTATATATTCTCAAGCAGGCACACACACTGAGAGCAAAACAAGCTGAGATGAACACAAAAGCATTCCACCCATTCCCTTTAGAATATCTCCTGAGAGTGTCCTGATTCTGATTACGCAGCCACCTAGGCGGTCTTTCGTTCCCCTACCAATCCTCCTTACTCGACAGGTAAGAAGAATGTTGTGGGCTTTTGATATTTAATAGCCCCTGAACTTTCCCACCCATATTTAGACACTCGTTCTTCAGATCCCCATGATACCCGATCTGTCCATCTCTCAATGGTGGAACTCCTGCCATCACCACATGTGGGCAGGCGGGTGGTGGTGAATGAATTATTGGAAGGTTTTTTTGTTTCTTTTTTGTGGTGCCTCCCTCCCCGTTTTCTTGGACTCCTCCTAATCTTCTGTGTCCGTTTGGCGCTGTGGCTGCTGCCCATTACCCTGTTACCTGCTGAATTGCTGGGGCTGCTGTTGACCGCTCGCCGGACCCGCACAGCGGGTCCCGCTTCGCGGTTGTGAAGAGGAGCTGTCAGGACCTGTGGAGTGCGAGGGCTGAGGTACAGGCTGCTGCAGGGCTGCGAGCGTTAACAGGGACTCCGTATCCCAGGAGTCCCTGTGTAGACCAATTCGAACCACCTGGTCCGCTCTCCCTGCCTGACATGCCCCCGCCCTCGAACATTGAAAGGGGGGGATACCTGGAGTTACAGCGGGAATCTTCTGTGTCCGTTTGGCGCTGTGGCTGCTGCCCATTACCCTGTTACCTGCTGAATTGCTGGGGCTGCTGTTGACCGCTCGCCGGACCCGCTGCGCGGGTCCCGCTTCGCGTATTGTGAAGAGGAGCTGTCAGGACCTGTGGAGTGCGAGGGCTGAGGTTCAGGCGGCTGCAGGGCTGCGAGCGTTAACAGGTACTCCGTATCCCGGGAGTCTCTGTGGATACAAATTCTAACCACCTGGTCCGCTCTCCCTTCCTGACACGCCCCCCGACCTCGAACATTGAAAGGCGGGGATACCTGGAGTTACAGCGGGAATCTTCTGTGTCCGTTTGGCGCTGTGGCTGCTGCCCATTACCCTGTTACCTGCTGAATTGCTGGGGCTGCTGTTGACCGCTCGCCGGACCCGCTGCGCGGGTCCCGCTTCGCGGATTGTGAAGAGGAGCTGTCAGGACCTGTGGAGTGCGAGGGCTGAGGTACAGGCTGCTGCAGGGCTGCGAGCGTTAACAGGGACTCCGTATCCCAGGAGTCCCTGTGGAGACCAATTCGAACCACCTGGTCCGTTCTCCCTGCCTGACACGCCCCCTGCCCTCTCTACACCCTACTTAGCAAGACCAGTTTACCGCTGCGCGGGAGCGCGCGGGAGGCCGCCGGGAGAAGCCCGGGACAAGGGCGGAACCGTCTGTGGCAGTCCGAGGCCGGAAGAGACTGGACTGGGCCTAGGCTCTTTACTCTCAGATATCCCCTGAAATCATTGTGTTAGTGCCCTTTGTGTGTTTTAGTTGTTAGATTAGCGCGGGGCTTTTATTGATTTGCCTAGTTGTTATCTCAACATAACCCTTTTCTATAACAGTGTTTGTGGCTCCCGCCACCCCTGCTCTTTGTTCTGGCAAAGATTATGGAGTGTCGTGAAACCAGAAGCATGGCAGCTGCGGGAGGGAAAAAACTTACCGGCACGCTAGATGATTTTATCGTGCGCACCAATTCCTTGATTAATGCATTGTACTTATGGAAAGAAGGGTGTCTCACGAACTGGCATTAGCTAAGAGATCGTCGTTGGGTCTCATTGGCTCCGCCCGTACCCCAGACAAATCCTTAGATATACCTAACCCAGTCCAGGTTTTGGCTGATATTCATAACATAAACGCCAGTCAGCAAAGCTCACCAGATTTATTGCCCCTCAATCCCCAGGCTGAGTCTTTTATTCCTACGGAGACCAGCACGGGTAAAATTCAGATCATCCCTCAGGTAGCCCCCCAGTTAGTATGCACAGATGAACAAAGAAGGGGGAAGAGGGAGGGGGCAATTCCTAAACGAAAGCAATCATTTGTTAGTGCCATTAGAGCCAAGAAAGCTCGTTCTACCCAAGTTAGGAAAACTAGCGAGGATATAAACAATATGGGCGGCTCAGTAGAGGTAAGAGATCCTGTAACTGAGCCTACCGGACAGATAAGCGGGGCAGATCAAAATGGCTCAGATATTGTCAGCTTACCTTTGACCATTATTGATGACACTATCTTGGATGATTCCCTGGCGGATATTCTTGAGGATAGCACCATAGTCGACAGGTCAAAGGCTGATATATCTGGGGTAGCTAACGGGGAGGAGGAACAAATAGGCTGCACCATAACTAAAATCATCAAAAGTTTACTTGCACCCTTAGAAGCCAGACTGCATGGCATTGAAAAAGTGCTTCATGACATACATAAAGACATCAGGTTTCATGATAGCAGCTACGCCAACAGGGCTGCTAATGTCACTACTGCAGCCACTAAAGCCCGGCCTGCGGCTAAGAGTGTAGTAACAGAAAATAAGAAAACGACAAAGATTCAGACCCCGAATCCACCTATCCCTGTGATTAATAAAGTAAGTTCCCAAGCTCAACCTCATACATCAAATAAGCCTACTGTCCAAGCCAACCCTAAAACTCCCATAAATCCTGCCCCACAAACTGACTTTGCCACCATCGAGAAAAACCATACACGGTGCAATATTCACCTCCCGCCAGATGCCTGTCCGTATGTGATCATTCTGACGGGGGTAACAGAACTGGTCCCCTCACATTCAGAAACTTTTCAGGCACTTAAAAATAAGGTATGTCACTGGCTCATGAATAACCATCCTCTACCACCAAATCTTTGTGGTAACATCTTAATGGTTGAGAGAACGCCATGGGTAGGACATAATCGGAAAACAACACAGGGTGACTGCATAGTAGTGACCTTTGAAGATCCACACGTTGTAGAATATATCTGTAGGAGGAATCCCCGTAATCATAATGGCTCTTTGGTCATGGCTAGACCCCTGTCCCATTTTTATATGCCCAAAGATCAACAGGATAATAGATGGAGTTGGCTTAAAAAGCCAACCTATCATAAAGGAGGCATGAGGCAAGAGGTACCTAGGGAAAGGAACCCCCATGGTTGGGACAGGGTTAGTGAGGAGGGGTGGAACTTAGTTCAGCGTAGAGGAGGCAGGTATAATCAAGATCTTAGATCCCAAGTAGATAGGCGTAGGGGCAATGGCGTGATTACTGGTTACAATTATAATTATGCTGAGGTCCCTCATTTATTAAATAACCCCTACAATGTTCTGATGGCAAATCAGTATGAGTGCCTGACTGACCTAGATTGGGTTGATTGACAACAGGCGGCTACTATATCAGATTGTGATAAGCGGAAAAAGGATAACTTAGTTTCCCCGATAAACATGGGCTTGGAGGCCAGGGCAATAGACATAGATAACCTGGTATTAGCCCCAATTGCCCACGAGCCTGGCACTTGCAAGGCTTTAACAGCTAGTCCAGTAAACCAACCTGAGGGTAGGAATGCCCTTAGAGATACTAAGGTAGGAACTTGGAACATTGCCGGGCTCAGGAATAAAATCGATGATCCTATTTGGAGGAAATGTTTAGGTTCCACCGACATCATTGCTCTACAAGAGACCTGGGACACAAATAACATACTTACTTTGGATGGCTATACCACCTATTTTCTCCCTGCGGTCACCACCACTAGAGGTAGAGCAAGGGGAGGTTTGGTAACCTTAGTGGCAGCTAACATCACAGGAAAACATACAATGATTGATTCAGGTTTTCCTTACTGCTTGGTAGTTAAAATCGTTTGTAAAGGGGCCCACAATGTGTTAATTGTGAATTTTTATAATTCCTTCGATAGAACTACTTCAACGAGCAACCTGACAGCGCTACATTCCTTTTTAGCAGACTACAAGGAGCTGTCAGAGAATTAATGTTATGTAATTTTGTTGGGAGATTTCAACATTCATAGATGCCCTGATAAATGCCCACCCAATGATCTTTTAGCCCCCCTTGAGCAAGCTGATTCTCATTTTGAGCACACGGAACAGTGGACATTACTAGAATATATCTTGGCGGAAAATGGTTTGATGCTGCCAATGGGGGATGACATTAATATACCAACTTTTAAGGGTAATGGTAGCGGGTCCACTATTGATTATATCTTCACAAGCCTAACACTAGGGAGCAACATTGTAGACTACTCCCCGGTATGGTCCCACTTTAGTGATCATAATCCTGTCTTTTTACGAGTCAGTGGAGTCCTCAGTATATCCGAGATGAAATCAAATAGTGGGGACAAACTGGACATCTGGGCCACAGATCAGGCCCGGGGAATTAAATGGTGTAAAGTCATCCCCGAGGATTTCTTAGGCAACCTTTTCCACAGTAGAGGTGAGGAGATGTGTATCTGCATGGATAAGGAAGCAGGGGACAGGGAGGTAGTGGAGGCATACCAAATGGTTTGCCGCCAGGTTATGACTGACTTAACAAATAATGGTAAAGTTAAAGAATCGGGATCTGTTGGCTGGTTTGATCGCAATTGTTCAACCTGTAATCGTAATCTGAAGGAGACTCTGAAATGTAAGCCCCTTGATATGAAACGAGTGGCATTATTAAGGAAAGCTTATAAAGGAGCAGTAGAACAGAGGAGGCGGGAGATCAGGGAAGATGCTTGGGCAGAACTGACCTACATAGACGTCATAAAAAATAGCGCAAAATTTTGGGCAGTGATTAATCAACCCTACTTTTCGGACTCAAGGAATAATGTTTTAGATTGCGGTATTCAAGAGGACAAGTGGTTGTCCCATTTTAAATCAGTCTATGAACACATATCCGCAGGGGTGATAATACAAGTATAGGGGCTACCCATTCTTACACCTTAGTGGTGAATGAGGCTGAGGTGGCTGAAGCCATCGGTAAAATGACTAGTAATAAGGCCCCGGACCTGATGGCGTACCAGCCGACCTTTTTAAGTCGGACATAGCAACATGGTCCAAAGTTTTATCTAACATTTTTAATAGAATTCCAACAACTGGTATCCCAAAGACCTGGTCGCAGTCGGTAATTGTACCCATTTTCAAAAAAGGCAATAGAGGAGAGCCGAGCAATTACCGCCCAATTTCCCTTATAGATTCTGCTGTGAAGGTCCTTGGCAGAGTGGTACTGTGTAAACTATCCGACTGGCTCGAGGATACTAATTCCCTGTCAGCCGTACAGTACGAGTTTAGAAAGGGACGTAGCACCATGGACCAGAGCCTTAATCTTCAATTGCTAATTGGAAAGTATACCCTAGCAAAGCAAGGTTGTTTGTACATAGATTTTATGGACCTGTCCTCGGCCTTTGATCAAGTAAACAGGTCCAAGCTATGGGAATTGCTTCTTAAAATGGGCATTGATGAGAATATAGTATACTTTCTTGCGGATCTTCACCGGGATCTCACTGCTACAGTGAGATATGATCGGAAGGGGAACCGCACGGGTAAGATAGGAATATCAAATGGGGTCAGGCAAGGTTGTATTTTAGCCCCATTATTATTTACCTTATACATCAATGAGTTAGCAAGCGTTCTGGGAACAGTTTGTAAAGATATTCCAAAGGCAGGCAAGTTTTCACTACCCGCTCTGTTGTATGCGGATGATGCCGCACTTATATCGCGCACACCAGTGGGCTTACAAAGTCTCTTAAATTCATTTCACGAGTTTGTCTGCTTTGGATCTTGGGATTAATTACACCAAATCTCACGTCATGGCCGTGGGCACAAAGGGCAGGCATAGGAAGTTGATGACCTTACACTGCAACGGAAATAGGTTATCTAGGGTAAGCAAATTTCCATACTTAGGGGTGGTCTTTGACGAAAAATCCACCTGGCTTCCCCAGTTGTCCAAGAAAAGAAATGCCTTTGTAAGGTCCTTTTCCGCTGTTCTGAGTTTTTCTCGTAAATTGGGGGTAAAACCATTAGAAGCAGTGTTAAAAGTCTACGACGCTAAATGTGTTTCCATTGCAATGTATGGCGCAGACTTATGGGGTTTTAAGAATGTTAAGCTGTTACAGGTGGCAGAGGACACATTTTTAAAGTCTATTCTTTCTGTACCACAATCGACTTCAGGTTTTATTGTTCACCAAGAATGTGGGGTGGGTTATTTAGAAGATCGAATTGCCATTGCCCCCCTCTTAAAGTGGATTACGGTATGGTTAAACCCAGAGGTTGAGGTAAACCATGAGATCCTGATGGATTGCCTTAGATTAGTACATTGGGGCTCTATACCATGGTTAAGTTATGTGAGCAATATTGCAGTCTCATTGGGACGGCCAGAATTATTTGAAGAGCCATCTAAACTGGTCAAAGAAGATATAAAATGGGTCAAGACTAATTTTAAACTACATAGAGAGATGGAAAGAGAGGGCTCCGAGTTGACTAAGCCATGTGTGAGAGCCCACCAGTTAGTCGTAACATCGGATAATGACCTAGAATTATATCTGAAAGTTGTTAACAATGCCAATCATAGATATCTACTAACAAAGTTTAGATTAAATAAAATTCATCTACTCATATCTGGGAGCCCATGTTGGACTAAGGATATAGACTTGAAATTATGCACTTGTGATGGATTTTCAATAATGGATACTGCCCACCTTATGTTCTTTTGTGGTTATTTCCAAGAGTTACAGAAAAAGTTTATTGTACCGCTACTAAAGGACAAAGGGTTTAAACAAGTGAAACCTGCACTTTTATATCTCCAACTGTTGTCCAACATGTGGGAAATTTTTTATGTTGCTACTTTTTTAAATATAGCCATGAGATTGAGGGAAAAATTAGTTTGTTTGAGATGATACCCTGGAAATTGTTAACTAATGAATTCTTGTTTTTAACCTAGATGAATTGCCCTTGTTTTAAAGTTTTTGTGATACATTTTTTCCCTGGCTAATGTATTGTTGCTGTTGGTTAATTATATTGTACTACGAATGTTTTTCCCCTTTTTCTGACATGTATACTTTTGTGGTTTTTGTTATGAACCGAATAAAGTATTTTGACTGACTGATATGTTAACATTTCCTTGTTTTGTCATATTTGACGCTTCTTAATGCCATATGTTATTGGTTCTTGTTTGGCACCATACTATATATTCTCAAGCAGGCACACACACTGAGAGCAAAACAAGCTGAGATGAACACAAAAGCATTCCACCCATTCCCTTTAGAATATCTCCTGAGAGTGTCCTGATTCTGATTACGCAGCCACCTAGGCGGTCTTTCGTTCCCCTACCAATCCTCCTTACTCGACAGGTAAGAAGAATGTTGTGGGCTTTTGATATTTAATAGCCCCTGAACTTTCCCACCCATATTTAGACACTCGTTCTTCGGATCCCATGATACCCGATCTGTCCATCTCTCAATGGTGGAACTCCTGCCATCACCACATGTGGGCAGGCGGGTGGTGGTGAATGAATTATTGGAAGGTTTTTTTGTTTCTTTTTTGTGGTGCCTCCCTCCCCGTTTTCTTGGACTCCTACGGTGGCTGAGATTCCCTGTGATGAGATTAGATTCATACTTGGCAGAACTTTAGTCTCCCGACCATTAATTTTAATTGGCAAATTGTAATATGGACCGAAGTTTTTATTGGTGGTACTGTTCCCCTGCTCCTTCTGCCCATCCTGCATGGATGTCCAATCAGCTATGGGCCCCTGGGACGTGGCTGCTGAATTTGTAGGCATCAAAGCCTTGCTAGGGCACTGTTGGGAGCTATTTTGATAAATGTATCGATCTTCTTCAGTTTGGCAGTTATAGGGGACAGCAATTAGTGATGGAAAAAACGGTTTTGGCGAAGGTAGAGGATTCTGTGACACTGCCACACACTTTAGTACGGCCTGTGCATTTCCCTAAATGGGACAAGTTTACAGACTAGCAGCCCCAGCCCATTTCACGCTTGATAAAGAAAGGGCACCCCTGCCTTCCCCCTCCCCCCACGGCCTTAACACTTTAAGTAGAATAGCCATTGTGCACCCGATCAACAGTTCAGGATCTGTCTAGATCCTGTACTGTTGATCACAGCATGGCGCAAGGCAAGCCCTCTCAGACCCTGCAGTCAGGGGCCATTCAAGTGAGAGCTGCTGTAATCTCCAGCAGTGATTGTGAAAAAGGCCACTGAAGGGCTCAGTCAGAAGCAGAGCGGCGTCTGCCCCGAGCTGGAGGAGATAAGTAACCTGAGCCTGCTCTGCTCTCAATCAGGGTACCGGTACTCTTCCTGACCTACGAAAAGTGCCGGTACTGAGGGCCAGAAATTTCGGAAGAACCGGTACTCAGTACCAGTGAGTACCGGCTCATTTATAGCACTGGTGCAAATTAGAAATACCTGCTACTGACTCCGTGATGGGCGTGGGTACATGGATAAATGAGTGAACAGCAGCTTTGGTAGCAGAGAGCAGCTATTGTCCACCAAAGGGAGCGCAGTGTCTCCAGCACTGTAGGAATCTCTGCATTCAGTCATTCATTATACTCCACTCAACCAGCCAGGTACTCACTCCCTCATCACTCTTTCATCCATCCACGTACTCGTCTGTTCAGACATCTGTCCATTTGCTCACCCTTTCACCCAGGCACTCGCTTTGCCATTCATCGATGTGCTCAGTCACTTACTAATACACACAAACGCATACATTCACCCATCTATGCATTTAGTCTCAACAGTTAATCTGTCCCTGAACTCATTCATCATTCCACACTATGACTCATTCTGAAATGTACCCACTCAGCAATCCACAGAACCTGACAAAAAAGTGACAATTATTGAAGAACCACTTTTATTTTTTTCAAAAGCCAGACCTGCTGGCTTTAATAGTGCCCCTTCCTGATCTTGTTGTATTATCTGGAGTTGTCCCTTGGGTATATCAAGTGCTTTTCCTTTCCTTTTTTTGCCTATGATGCTGTCCCCCTTGCTACTCATTGTCTGGGTCCATGTCTCGGCAGTCTCATCTGTGTTTTTTCCGATATTTGCTTTCTTCTCTGCATCCGGTCGTCGAGCCACCCAATTGAAAAGGCATTGTCATTTTTAATGCCGATAGCTCAAACTCTCGCAAATGTGAGACTCTAATGGTGGCTGCGCCCCTTTCTTTAGACGCTGCTCGCTGTATTCAGGTTACAGTGAGCAGCGTCTAAAGAAAGGGACATGGCCTTATATTAAAGTGAAAGCGCGTATGGTGCGCTTTTACCTAAAGTGAAAGAAAATTAATTAATTTAAAAGGTTCTATAGCGTGGCCGTTAAAGTGAAAGCGGGCCGCGCTGTTAATTAAATAAATAAGTGCACCCGCTAAAGTTGAAAGCAGCCTGCGCTGTGAATTAAATAAGCACAGCCACTAAACTGAAAACGGTCCGCACTGTAAATCAAATAATTAAGGGTGGTTGCTATAGTTAAAGTGGACTGCGCTATAATTTGAATACAAATAATGTAAAAGGAGCAAGCCTGCTGCGATGTCGTGGGTGGAATAGCGGAGGATCATTAAAGAAAATTGTGCTATCCGACTTACACAGCAGACCGTGTAACAACACAAAAAAAAGTCCAGTTGTTATGGGAGGTTACAAATGCATTCTATCAATCTGGAGCTGTAGAGGGAACAACAAGAAAAGGTCGCCCTCCTCTCAATTTATATCCAATATACACAAGACCTGTCACCTCAGGCTTTTAAATTTATAAATGTGGACGTGTAATTTATCTTTCTGTCCACTCCGGTCACTCCTCACTTTTTACCGAGGTAGTGTCCCTCCACTTTATTTGCCTTCTTTTTATAAAATAGTGTTTTTTATCAAATGACAGTCATACCCTATCTAATCTTAAAGACGGGCAACAGTGGTGTATATGCCAAGTGAATGGTGTATAAAGATATATGCATACATTTATCTCCTTTATATTTAGAAACCTAATTTTAGGATACGCCTATGAAAGGAGGAACTTATGGCTGGAGTTTTCCTCTGATAATAAGGAGAGCTGGTACGACTGACTTTGGTTCCCTTATGGTAATGAAATGCCCTAAAGTGATGTGTGTACATTTGTTTAAAGTGGAGAGATAAGATGTATTATAGTAACCTGGCTATTGTGTTGTTTTGTCATTTGACAGTCATTTTAAGAAAATTGCACCAGTGTCCGATACTAGCGATGAATGACCCTGCCCTGACGAAATTGCCTAAAGATTAAATGCAATGAAACATGTCGGCTAAGAAAGGAAGTGGCCTGCATATATGTGACCGGTTTTAAATGTTTTGCATAAGCCCACAAGAAAGGAATAAAATTAGCAATCTGTGGGTCTTATTTCAGTTTTATACTGCACTGGGTCTTGTTTGTTTGGTAGTCGCAAAGCACATAGGGTGTGTGTCTTTTTGAATTATTTGATCATTTTTTGGGACACCTATGGGTTTTAGCAAAATGGTTACCGATGATGATAAAAGTAAGCATAGCTGATAAGTACTAATCGGCAAGCTCGACTGGTGGTGTGCACGTGAGGTGCCATTTTGCTTTTTTCACAATTTTTGCAAAACTAAACACATTGATAGGTGTGTTGTTTGGTATACACACCTCTGCTGCCCATCTTTAAGATTAGATGGGGTATGACTGTCATTTGATAAACAACACTATTTTATAAAAAGAAGGCAAATAAATTGGAGGGACACTACCTCGGTAAAAAGTGAAGAGTGACCAAAGTGGATAAAAAGAAAAATTCCATGTCCACATTTATAAATTTGAAGCCTGAGGTGACAGGTCTTGTGTATATTGGATATGTTACAAAGGTGATACTAAGGAGGGACTACTAAGCCTATTCACAGGTGAGAAACAACAATTTCGCAAGGACAGTAACCGGAGCTAATTGAAAAGATGGGCGAGAAATGGGAGGGGCTTCTATGCCATTCCTCAATACAGCATGCCTTGCAAAGCAGCACATGCGCTGCCCAGGCTCGACCTAAAAAGGAGCACACTCGCAGAAAAGGGAGTCCCGTCTGCTGCAAAGTAGGCCCTATATAAAGACTTGGGAGCACTCATCAGGAGGGAAAGAGAAGAGATTTCGAACTGTAGAGTGGACCCAGGCCATGAGGGAAGTGATAACATGGCAGGGAAGAGAGGCTGACTGGTGAGAGATACAATGTCCTCTCTCTGGTGCGGTTAAGTGCCTCATCCTCTGATAGCCATGTTATAAGCATACAAAGTAAATAAATCTCCCCACAACCCAGACTGCTTTTCAGGCTTCTCTCTTCCATGCCACCCTTTCTGTAATGAAAGAATTCCCCAGGTGTTGAATTTGATGACAGCTTTCAGACAGCCCCTGAAAGGCGAACTTCATGCCATATGAGACTGCACCCCTGGAGCAAATTAACATTTCAATATATTCAAGCTCTGTCATAGGTAGACACAGCTAGAGGGTTCGAGGGCAGAGGAAAAAGGATAGAGCAAAAAAGACCTGGGGTATCCACGAACATTGACTGAAGGATTGGGAAACATCTATTAACTTGCAGGCATTACATGGTAGTGCCTTTACAATGCAGTCAGTACCACGACTGCAATGTTTCCACGAGTTCCATTACAAAGCAAGTCATTACAACGACTTGCTTAAGGGATGCAGTGTTTGACTGGTGTTGGATTTAAGTCCAACACCTTCCCTACTGATACACTGTCTGAAGTTGGAATAGTAATTTACACTATTGCAAAATCCAGTGCTTCCCTAAAGCAAGTCATTGTAATGACTTGTGTTGTAATGGAACTCGTGGTTTCGGCACAGTTGCGGTATTGCCTGTATTGTTTTGGCATGCGTGGTAGCATGCTCTTCGAAGGATTACCATGCATGCCAGCATAATGTGGGAGAAGATCCCTGAACACAATGTGGCCCTATTTAAATACATGGACCTCATCAAAATGGCACTCATGTGTTTTAGGGGCCTAACATGGCTGTGGTATAGTAAGGAATTTAGGGCCAGGGGAGGATTAGATCCAACAAAATCATGGGGGAAAGTAGACAATAAGCTGCAGTTTGGTTATGACACCAACCAGATAAGGGCCATGTGGGGGTAAGAGGGTAGAGGTGGAGGGTTCCAAATGGGGTTGTGCAAAGAGCTAAAACTCCAATGGAGATGGAGTGAATGGTACCATGTTTCTGGGTGTACTCAAACAGAGAGGCAGCAAGGGCGTTGAGGAGGTGTTTCTCGGAGGTTCTCCCCATATTACATCAAGGGCGGTGCAAACGGCTCTAGATAGACAACCTAAAATCAACTACAGCCAAAGATGAGGTAGTCAAGCAAAATTGTTAAAGAGAGTTAGGGGGGGTTAAATGGAGAGCCCATTTATTGACTTACTTCTGGAAAATCATACAGTGTTACCCCTCGGTATAGTCCCAAAGAAGGTGGAGGGGGAGTATCAGCCAGGGCTGGACTGGAAACTCAAAGCAGCCCTGGCAGTTTTGCAAAACCGGCTCCCGAGGAAGGGGAGATGGGCGCATGTGTGTAGCACTGCAGCTTTTGTTACTGGAGGCTGATATTGCAGCATCCCTGCAAAACTGGAGCCCGGTTACTAAACTGGCCCCACAGCTGCAAAACTGGTCTCCCCCCCCCCCCCCCCCCCGAGAGACACCTGATGCACGCTACTGCCAGTCCGGCCCTGGTTTCAGCTAATCCACCCCTGGTCGAGGCTGGAGTGTGAGTCTGTCAATAACTGCATTGGAAAGGATGTGTGCTTGGTATCCTATGCAGGGTTGGATGAGGTGGTGGCACTGGTGTGGAGCTGTTGTGAGGGAGCAGAGATGGGAAAGACCGACATGCAGTCGGCATTCCGCTTCCTGCTTTCCCAACTAGAGGATTTCTCTCTAAAAGCGATCTAGTTTGTCGGTCACTACTGCATAGATATGGTTATGCCCATGGGGTGCTCACTGGCCTGTTTGGCCTTTGAAAGCTTTAGCATTTTTCTGGAGTGGGTGATATGAAGAGGACTGGCTCTGAGCAATTTATTCACCACCTGGACGTCTTTTTCTTTGTGGGTTGAACAGGTTGTTAGGGGGAGTGGGCAAGGTGGAGGGCTACTATGCAGCAGTTAACAGATGTCCTGGGCATGTCCCTTGCAGAGAATACTTGGGGGGCCCTGCTACTAGCCTGACTTTCCTATGGATTGATCTGAACAGCAGGGCTCTGCAATATCAGTTGCCAACAGACAAGTTGATGACCTTGAGGAAGTTCTTGTGTGAACTTCATGTGCAGAGTGGTGGCACTGGGATGGGCATTCTGCGTGCACATGGTCCTGTCCATGAAGGGAGTGATGAAACCACATCACTGGGTATGGATAATTGAAGGGGCGAGGCAAGATCTGGATATCTGGCCGAGATTCATAGATGAGTATAAAGACATGACTATATGGATTCCCCTAGAGCAATTATGATGGGATGTTTGGATATTTTGGCTCATTAATGTTCATGGGTTTGGACTGTACAAAGCTGGCCCTGGTGCGCTGGCAGGTGGCCAGAAGATTGGGTATGTCGCGGAGATATCACATTTCTGGAATTATTTCTAGTTTGGCTTGCCATTCACTTCTGGGGTGTTGAACTTCTGAACAAGAGTTTGCTGTTCATGATTGACAATGGCGCCATTGAGCATGTGAATAACAGGCTGCCTGGAGATGACCACTGGGTGCTAAGAGAGACGGTGTTGAGATGTCTGTGGTAGATGTCTGCGGTAGAACGTACTCATCAGGGCGAGACACGCACCCAGGATGGAAAACCAGTTGGCGGATGTTTGTCTCGATTTCGGTGGTCAGGGTTCCATTGTTTGGCATTAGAAGCAGCACAAGAAGGAGAGAAGGTGCCAGAAGAGCTGTGGCGCTAGGGAGATGAAAGCACATCAATCTGAAGTCATGTGGAGAGGCCTGGACTGAATGTGCGAAGAGCAGGGTGAACAGGAAACGGCCTGGCAGTCATGATTGACAGCATTTAGAATCACTCAAAAACAACCCATATTCCTGTTTTCATCCACATTTAAAAATAAATACTGACAAAAAAATCAACGGAAAACATGGAGGCTTAATTATAACTTACTATTTCTGTAACCAATTACTCCTGCTTGAAACTGAAGAATAAACTTCCATCTTGATTCATCATCAACTCTGCCTACCCACATTCTTCCATTATTACAACATGATTTGCACTCTCTTATTTGACAAGGACTCTGTAGGAGTGGGTTCAAAACACAATTCCACTTAAAATCTTGTAAATATTTGTAATTTTTCATGGCAGTACTTTTCCTTTTTAAAACCAAATTAGTTGGGCTCTGATTTATTTTTATTTTTTTACTATGCTAATTTAGCTTTCTTAGCCCACATCAACTCTCACAGTCAGCCCTAGACTGTTTTCCTCATTGAGATTCAAATGCTTAATACGGGCCAAGTCTGGGCTACCAAGGTACGGGGGCTCTAGGGTGCCATTTTCCCCCGTACAAAACCGCCATTGACACAATTGGGGCCAGTAACTACTGACTGCCCTGGGACATATGGAACCTGATTGCTAAAATACAATAGACAGGGGTTGTACTTTGTGAAGTCTCTGATCGATAGAATAGGAAGAGATTTTCTATTGTGAACTCCTTGACAAACACCATAGGATAGTCTTCTATTGTGAACTCAGTGACAAATACATTAGGAAGGGGTTTTGCATTTTGAGAATGGTATTTAGTTGTATGTGCATTAAAATACTTTTCTTATTTACAGAAAAATCATTGGTTGGACTTTGACTTATTGTGTTATTTTTGTGAGTTGCTCAGTTCTGAGTGTCTAGCCCACAACACCTCCCCGAGTCAGCCATTCAGCCCTCTGCCTCAATACCCAGAGAGTCGAGTTTTAAAGTGTGAACTCTGGCAAATGCAATACGAAGGAGGTTTACGTTCTGAGATCTCTGATAAATGCAAGAGGAAATGGAAATATATTGAGAACTCTGTGGCAATTACAATAGGGAAATTGTCCGATTGTGAACCCCTTGACAAACACAATAGAGAGAGATTATTTATTGTTTAACATTAAGACACCTTCTTAAATAGATCTCTAGTTCAGGTAGTTCCAGAGAGGTCTTGCTTCATTGTGTACATTTATTGTGATATATTTATTATTTGTCTGTTTTAAAAGTTAAAAACACTAGAAAGTACATAAAAGAAAAAATTATTATGCACTAATCTAATGTGGAGTTATTTAATTTGTTTTAACCCCTTTAATTGCTTCAAGTTATTCTTGGGGTACATATTTTAACTAAGCTGTTGGTGTTTAATTTCTGATGCCACAAACTGGTAGTCTGTGAAACAATGGAGGTACTGGATCCTACAACTGGCCTGCCCGGATCTCAACAAGTGATAAAACAGAACAAGTTGGCTGGTCAGGATAATTGACAAGAAAAGATCTGGACCCACCCAGCCAATGTGTACTGCGTGGCGATAGAATTATATTCCAAAAGAATTTATTTTCATTTGTACTTAAATTTCGTTGATTTCAAAGACAATGGCATAAACGGAAAACTGTCAGCACAGTCAGTTCAAAAACATGCAATTGTGTGTACGATATATATAAAATATACAAATATACAGATATACAAACAGTTAAGGTAAAGAATCAGAAAATAAACATATCATCACACCAACAAAAGAATTTGGTACAACGAATAACATTCCAAATCAATTGCAAAGTAAGAAGACCTTTACACAAAGTGCATTATTTATGCATTTAAAGAAGACCAGTCCTTAGAACTAGAATCCAGTGGACAGGCGGAGCTGAGATGGAGTGAAGATGCCTGTCTGTCTCACAAAACCTGTGATCGAATGTTTATAGGATTTTACAGCTAGGGCCCGCAGAGGTGGTATAATTTACACCCTAGCTGCACCCTTCGTTCTTGCCACAGGTTGGGTGTCAACGCGTTTCGAACCTTGGGTGTTATAGGTTCTCCTCAGGACAGGGACTGGGTGGGGACTTATCTGCACAGCGAGCACAAGGGCTTCCGGAGTGTAGGTCTACCGCAGTTCAAGGTAAATGTCTGTGCTGGACAAGGTAATTGGCTGAAGGTACGGTGCCCGCGAAGCGGTGCGTACTCGGTTGTAGGGGCGGCTCACATGTTTAGTTCTGGTGATGCAGGCTGTGTTGCAAAGTCGAGGCAGGGGGACGGCTGGTCAGTGAAGCAAATTCAAGCGATCAAGCGGGAACAATTCATCCGTGAACCGTTGCGCTGATGTTGGATTCCTCTCCAATGCCGCTCCCGGGAATAGTGACTTACTATTCCCGGGAGCGGCATTGGAGAGGAATCCAACCTCTTGATCGCTTGAATTTGCTTCACTGACCAGCCGTCCCCCTGCCTCGACTTTGCAACACAGCCTGCATCACCAGAACTAAACATGTGAGCCGCCCCTACAACCGAGTACGCACCGCTTCGTGGGCACCGTGCCTTCAGCCAATTACCTTGTCCAGCACAGACATTTACCTTGAACTGCGGTAGACCTACACTCCGGAAGCCCTTGTGCTCGCTGTGCAGATAAGTCCCCACCCAGTCCCTGTCCTGAGGAGAACCTATAACACCCAAGGTTCGAAACGCGTTGACACCCAACCTGTGGCAAGAACGAAGGGTGCAGCTAGGGTGTAAATTATACCACCTCTGCGGGCCCTAGCTGTAAAATCCTATAAACATTCGATCACAGGTTTTGTGAGACAGGCAGGCATTTTCACTCCATCTCAGCTCCGCCTGTCCACTGGATTCTAGTTCTAAGGACTGGTCTTCTTTAAATGCATAAATAATGCACTTTGTGTAAAGGTCTTCTTACTTTGCAATTGATTTGGAATGTTATTCGTTGTACCAAATTCTTTTGTTGGTGTGATGATATGTTTATTTTCTGATTCTTTACCTTAACTGTTTGTATATCTGTATATTTGTATATTTTGTATATATCGTACACACAATCGCATGTTTTTGAACTGACTGTGCTGACAGTTTTCCGTTTATGCCATTGTCTTTGAAATCAACGAAATTTAAGTACAAATGAAAATAAATTCTTTTGGAATATAATTCTATCGGCCACGCAGTACACATTGGCTGCGTGGGTCCAGATCTTTTCTTGTCAATTATCCTGACCAGCCAACTTGTTCTGTTTTATCACAAACTGGTAGTGACACCGACTTTCCCCATAAACTTCAGGAATGTCTTGGTTCATTTGCATGTTTGATGACCTATAACCTTTAGAAGTTGAATATAGATAAAACAGACATGTTGTTTCTAGGAATCATACTTATATCTGGATCTGCGTTTTGTAGTCTCCGATTCTTGGCCCACTCCCAACCCCTACTCCTTTGACAAAGAATGTTGGTGTTAATACCAATGTTGATCTTAACCTTTTCCCCACGTCAGCAACATTTCTAGTAAATGTTAAACCCTTTTGAAGATCCTAAGGAAAATTCTCCCTGCCTCCACGTTGAATGGAGAAGGCCGGTGATCCAGTCGCCTATCTCACACTCTTTGCTATAAGAATTCAGTCTTGCTTGACTTACCTCAATCTCTCTACCCACAGATTTTGCAAAAAGCAGTTGCTACATCTGTAGTTTGATTTAGTTCTCGGAGCATCTGTTAGATTCTAGTTGGACTTCTTACACTGATAACCAGTGAGCAAATGCATCTTCTTAAGATACTTTGCATGGTGCACAAGGCACTTGCTAGCACTTTTTTTTTATAATTATTTTTATTGAGAGTTCAAATATAGCAATACAATACAATTGAAATCCAATTAATACAGTATGAGGAAGGAGAATACTGAAAAACGTTCATACAAATTGTCATTTTAACATTTGAGTTATAAAGTGCAAGGTTGTGTAAAAGCAGACAATTAGTAGACTGGTTCGGATAGCCAAAACGATTTTGTTAGAATTGAAAGAGTGCGGAAAAAAGCCACGTAGCGCAAAAATAACCCCCGCACGCATGTGGTTAAGGACGATTGAAAGATATTTTTCTATTTCCTTCCATAAAACCTGGATTTTTGGACACTCCCAGATAATGTGTTTCCAAGTGCCTTTTTCTTCACATCAAAAGCATTTGTCGGCTACAAGGGGGAAGATATTATGTAAAAAGAACGGGGTTCTATATATTAACCATTTATTGTAGAATTGCATACGTTTAAAGTTTGCTCCTCGAAAGATGGTTTTATTGAATTTATTTATTTTGTCCCATACCTGTTGATTAATTATGATATCTTCCCTTTTTTTCCATTGTTCAATTATCTTGCTGTAGAAGTCCTGGTCCTTACTTTCTGTTAATATTTTAATCCAGATACTCATTTTCTTTTGTGCTTTGTTATTAAGGGTAGTGGAAATACTTTCTTTGTGGGATAAGTTTCCTATATTGAGTTCTCTCAGTTTTGGATTTATCCTAATAAAGGACCAGTTCAGAGTTGTGTGCGAGTGAATTAACTGGCTGTAAATTTCATCCCAGGATTTCCACCTATTTCCCAGTAGGAAGTCTTCAATTTTCTCAAAACCATTTTCCTTCCAAAGAGTTATTATATTTTTGTCCATACAACCAATTTCTCCTAGGCTAAAATTAATTAAATTCATCCTATTACTTAAAATGGGTAAATCATAAAATTTTAGAAACTGAGTTTTCACCTTAAAAATCCACCTCAAAGTTTTATATCGTACTTTTTTGGGGTCTTTCGTGGTTCTAACCGGATCATAGATTTTCAATTCCAACAACATCCTTTTCATAAAAAAATTGTCTGTCTCATGGGAATCTAGAAAAAAAAACCTGTGGCTGTAATGTGCAAAAGACGCAAAGTAATATTCTTTGATATTTGGGAGGGACAACCCTCCTTGTGTGGAAGACAAATATAAAGTGCTCAGTGCAAGTCTAGGGGATTTTTTTGCCCATAGGAAAGAGGAGATCAGAGCTTCTATTTTTTTTAAATAAGAGGCCTGGATTGCGCAGGGAATCGCACTAAAAAGGAAATTAAAAAGGGGTAATACCGACATTCGAATTAGCGATGCCCGCCCTATGAGAGACAGGGTTAGTAGATTCCATCGATCTAAAAGTGAACCCACCTTTTTTAATAAAGGTAAAATATTTAGTAAGTAAAGGTCGTCTAGGCTATCCGATATAAATATACCAAGATATCTCTTTGGATCCGTGTTGTATATCTGCCTGAATTCAGGAGCTAAAGTGTCTATAGTGCCGTTGAGTGGAATAATTTCCGTTTTGTTTACATTAATTTTATAACCCCCTAGCTTTTGAAAGTCGGAGAAGATTTTTAGAATCTTCAATTGACTTGAGGGTTTAGAGTCTAAAAAAAGGGCAATATGATATTGCCTTTTTTTTAGACTCGCACTTGCTAGCACTTGTCATGGGCTCTTTGCTTCAACCCTATGTGCCCTCTCCCAAGCTTCATTCTTCTGCTTATACACTTTGTTATGCCCATGTTCCATCTCACCAGAGCAGGTTCTTACTCCTATTCCTTGTCCACCAGAGATAAGGCTCTGCCTATTTCAGTTGTGCCACTGAGTGGTGTACCTGTGACAGTGCAGGGCTCTGCACATTAAAAACAGACTTGTTTAAAATATAGCGAGATTAAAACACCCTTAGTTATTCTCTTCATCGAATTTGATCAATCCGAAATGTGTTTGTTAATATTATTCAAATTCATTTAGACACATGATAACGTTTTAAAATCAGTTATGGAGAATCCAGTTCGATATTAAAGGTTATCGCCCCAGGGATGTGGAAGTTAATAAAGGCTTCCATACCTTTCTTGGCTGATGTACATGTGCTGGAGGCTTTGAAGCTACTTATTCACTTTAAACCAAACGCTGACTGCATGAACTTAAAAGGTGCATGAGTGTATTCTGATATTTGCAGTTTTTGCAAATGTGCTATTCTGTTGGACTTGGTTAAGACTGTATATTAAAATGTGACCCTTTTCTTGTATAAGAGTTTTTCCTTGAGGAGGTAACCTATCCCTTGCTTCTTTGCTCTCTCACTCATGACTGACACCCAACACTCCCACTCATAGTACTTTAAAAGTACTCTGCACTGTCTTATTTACAAACATTCCAATTTCTTGAAACACTACATTATACAGATTGTGCCCATGTTGTGCAGATTTGTTTTCACTTGTTGGGCATTATGGATTGATTGCAGTTAGTGACATACATATTCTGAATGTATTCTGGCGTTTGATCATGGGCAGAACCAGCGCCACCCTGTGAGCAGAGTCATGGTCCTTCCGTTCGCATTCCAAGCAAAAAAAGACAATGCTGCAAACTTGAAATATACATCTAAAAAAAGACATATTTGGGACTAACTAATATAGTTACCTTATCCTCCTAGCCTAAATCCATGAGTGGTGGTGTTTATTTATTTATGTTTAAATGTGTATATATAGGCGCAACAGCTACCCAAAAAGGGTTTCCTTGTGCCCGTCAAGAACAGCAGAACAAAGAGAAAGAATCCTACTGATTAAACAAAGTGTTTTGTTTGCCCTCCCTGTTCCCAAATACCTTTAAACATGAGAAATAACTCATTTAATGGTCTACCTGGAGAGCTGCAACCAGCCAAACACAAAGTGATTGAGTTAAAGGACTTTGAGTGAGAATTGAGCACAAACCTGTGAAACAGGATTGGTAGATGAGCTTAGTTGGCAGTAGCCGATGAGAGCAGTGGAGTAGACTGTGCTACTAAGGATCATTTAAGATGTTTAAATTGCGTCGTGTAAGTGAACTTTTCAGATTGAGTAGAAAACCTGCACTAACAGAACTGTCAGCCTGTGCAAAAATGTATAATTAAAAGATGCATTTTAAGATGGTGTTGAGGTGGAGCATTCCTCTTCTGCATAAGAATAAAATATCTGCTTATTGGAGGAATTGGAGGTTCTTGAGTTGAGCCGATAAGGTAATTGCAGGTAAAATAGTAATCCTCAACATGGCAGTACATGGACTGGTTGTCCACGCTTTGATGACTGACCATGGTTACTGTGCACAACAGTTTGTCAATAGGCCTAATCGTTGCATCCTTTGTACAAACAAGTGCTACCGGGCGCCCTACGTCTATGCATTTACATAGATAGAAGAGTTACTATTTGAGACCTCTGGTATGCAACTCAATAAGTTGTACAGGACCTGTGGGATATATAGTCCTTGATTTAGCAAATGGGCTTAAAGGTCTTAGGCAGTTTATGGCTTCAAAGAAAATATTGACCAGCCAGAGATGCATGGTTGGTCCTCTGCAGATGGTAGGGTGCATTAGGAAAGTCCTTCTCCTTTCTCCTTGCTGTTGTTCATTTGCTCTTTGAAACACATCAGATTAGAAGTTGATGATCTCTGGGATATGTAGTTCTCATTCTACAACTTGGTCTCTAAGCCTTAGGTTATCCTGGCGCTTGAGTGTAATTTCTGTCCAGCTGGGTGGGCTTGACTGCGTCTATGCACGTGAAACATGTAGGGTGTCCACTGCAAAGTTTTTCCTCATCAAAGCTTACCTGCTCTTTGTTTACAGATTCAGACTGAAAGTGCTGCCTATTCAATATATAGTGACCAATTTGGCAAGCTGGCCCCCAGGCTCTCGAGCTGGGGCTCATTTGCAAATTCTAGTCAGTGAGTCTAGTTGCTCCACAACAAATGCAGGTTAACCTGGTCACCTTTACCAGGGACCTAGTCTTTTTGTCGTCACTGACCAGCTCTGCTGTCCAGGGGAAGTGTTATACCAGCCTTTCATGGTATGCTCCATTCCTTTCCCCCAGTTCAAGACCGGTCGAGTTTGGAGTTTGCATATTGTTTTGTGTGGTTTAGCTCAAAAGTCATTTGGATCCTTGTCCTCCAGTTAATTTTAAGCACGATGACAAGAGTGCTTTTAGGCTGCCCTTACCTGTTCATTAGCTTTGTGAAGAGCCATCATTTTTGCAGCTTATTGCAAGTTCATCATCGTACACGGTGTTCGCAAGAACGGGCCTATAGGCCTTTGTTTTGTCTTTATCCTCGGAGTTTAGGAAATATTCATTTTGACACCCTCTGCAAAGTCTTCTAAGGTAGGAAAAATAATTATCCTCAATCGGACTACCACCAGGGATTCATTTAAGGTAAAAGATTTCTTCCAAGGGCATCACAAGCGTGGCAGCAAGTGACTATGGTAACAAGTTGCATACCTGCCAGTGATCCTGTGCCGTGGGGAGGATCCAGCTCTGCCTACAGAAATATACCTGTTGGCACTTGTATTTTCCATGTTCCCATGACATGCATCAACCTACAAGCCTCAGCACGCGTAGAGTAGCCGATGAAAAATATGGACTGTCTAAAGATCACCTTCATGCAGTGGCATAACGAAACTTGAGAGGGCGTTCCTCAAAGTACATCAAGGCCTAAACCCCCCCCCCCCCCCCCTCCCTTCTAGAGTCAGTTTAGGGCTCTCAGGCCTGGGTACAGTGCTGAGAGGGGGACCCCTGGAGCTCCCTTCTTGCCCCCACACCGTGGGGGACTATGTTATGCAACTGCCCTCGTGACAGGCACCAGTTGACGATTATGCAATGCCTAGTTTTTTTGGTTCTGCTGAACCAGGAGCAGCCAGAGCAATATTAAAATGTGTTTCACCGACGGGGTCGGTGTTTTCCATCCTCACCTGTACTCAGTGCTTAAAATGGAGAAAAAAATAGATGTGCAGATCCCCTATGCCACAGTACTTGCATGTTTCTGAGAAGTGGTGGCACTCTTCAATTACTATGACTCTTATGAATCCCCTCAAGTACTCTCGCTCTCAAAATTTTGAAAAAGTGCCGGCACTCAGTACCTAGCCATTTAAAGTACTGCCTGTACTTCTAGATTGTGGCAGCGGTCCTAAGGATTATAGGCAAGAACAGAAAACACTTCCAAATCTCAGATATTCAGAGGCCTGGGGTGGAGTGTGGGACCCTTGAAGGACGCAGAATGCGAGGGTACCCCGAGTCTAACAAATCTCACAGGTATTCAGTGGCCTAGGGCTGAGTGTGGGACCCTTGAAGGATGCAGAATGCGAGGGTACCCCGAGTCTAACAAATCTCACAGGTATTCAGTGGCCTAGGGCTGAGTGTGGGACCCTTGAAGGATGCAGAATGCGAGGGTACCCCGAGTCTAACAAATCTCACAGGTATTCAGTGGCCTAGGGCTGAGTGTGGGACCCTTGAAGGACGCAGAATGCGAGGGTACTCCGAGTCTAACAAATCTCACAGGTATTCAGTGGCCTAGGGCTGAGTGTGGGACCCTTGAAGGACGCAGAATGCGAGGGTACTCCGAGTCTAACAAATCTCACAGGTATTCAGTGGCCTAGGGTTTCGTGTGGGGAAGGATTGGGTCTCTTGAGGGGTGGCGATTGACCCCACCCCGCTCTCAGCATCTGCAGGGCCTGTGTTCCGCCCCTCATCAAGGAACACTGATCTAATGTTTCAGCCCAGCAGCGGATGGACCGCACTTAAAAGACAGGGGCTGGGATGGAGACTGACGCAATGGCTGACGCCGGTCGCTGCACACCGGGGCAGCTCATTCTGTATTCCTCGCTCGCCTCTCCCGTTGATGGATTAGAGTTAGGCTGCAACTCGGATTGGGATGATCTCCCAGCATCCCTTTCGGCCAGAGGCATTAGCGAACAGCACCGACCGCTGCCTCCGCTCCAATTTACATTTCCTCGCAGATTGGGTTATATGGAGAGCTCCCGCGATGCCAGGTGCTGCCTCGTGAACTTTGCTGTCGTCTTTTTTCCCTTTTTTCTAACCAATTAGCACGAGCCCCATGGGTGTCTGGAAATCAAACGGACATTGAATACTATTGCTGCTTGCTTCATCCGAGGACGGCTGGGGAGGCAGTAAAGCCACTGCTGGGACTGCAGGTATTCGACGCAACTTCTTTGCCAATCCGATTCTGTAAGTGCATTCCTTCGCTGCATCCAACCCATCCTTTCTTCTTGGGTGTAAATGAGTGCTGCGTGGCGGCTGCTAGCAGCAGATTGACGAGAGGTGTGTGGAAATGAAAGGGGCTGTGCGGTATAGGACGACATTTACCTTTGGGTTTCTTGTCAATGTTTGTGTTGTCCTTTCTGGGAATGGGATTATGTTTTGGGAGAAATCCCCAGAATAACAGTCTAGGGCAGTGTCTGCCATCCTGCTTTGCTCAAGGCGTTGTGGTTAAAAAAAAAATACTGCATTTATTTTCGTCCTTCAGGTGGAAGGAATGGCGAGTGTGGGCCCCAAAAAAATCTGCAAATTCGCATGTTTTACGACATATGTGTACTAGTGCATTGGCGCTCGGGTTCGTAGGAATATTTTGCTAATGAAGTCGACTGGTTTTGTATATCTTATTTCTTTGGAACCTGCTACGGGGCTGTGCTGTATATGTTGGTAAATAAACGTTGGTGCATGTGCTCGTTTCGTCAGACGTGAAGGGCGGTGACTTGGAGTGCAGGGCACGGACAGAGGGCACTCGCCGCCGGACAGCAGCGGGTTCTCCCTAGAGACGCAGAGACAGGCTTACAGAGCAGGACCACCCTGTCATATGTCGCTTTTTATCCGGGCCAGCAGCTGTGTGACGCAGCAGCAGCAGCGGGATAGACATCTGGCCGCGTTAGCGCATTAGGGATTGCATGTCACATTTTTAGGTGCCCTGGATTTACCAGTCGATTTATGCATTCTGTGTGCTCGCCATGATAGGAGAACATTTGTTAATTTCAGTAAACTTTAACATGATTGATCATACGTGCAGTTAATTTTTTTTGTAGAAGGATTAAAACGAAAACAGAATGATTTTCTGAATATCCAGACCAGCAGCGGTGCACGTTACCAGCATAACTCCACAGCACTTAGCGATGGGCAGGTTTCTGTAAATGTCCTGCAAACCCTCGGCTGTTGTAGGTTTGTTCTTCTGACTGCACATTTGGTTGCGGTTGCCTGCATAACCCATCAAGCAGCCTGCAGCGTTATTGTTGCCTTTCTACTGCCTGATTGCTGATGTATCTATTATGTACCACACAGAGCTCTTAAGTATGACCTTGGAACCTGCCTTTCCTCGTGGTGCAGATATTGCAGCAGGATGCTGAGCCAGCAAAGCATCTCAATTCCTTTAAAGAGACAGTACCCCACCTCTCACACATACACCTTCGACTTCATTGAAGTGTGTATTTAATAGTCTGACGCCACATCCGCTTGGATAATATACGTTGTTCAGAGGACCACATGAAATATTTTTGAAAACGATTGCTCTAAAATACTTTTGTGCAATATGGGGGCAATCCTTCTTGTTCCCTTGTCCTTCCAAGGATTTTTCTGACTCAGTTTCTGTTTACCAACACCGAGAACATGTCCAGTCGCTCTAGTGTATGTGGTAGTTATTTTTACACCCCACATCCCCAACATTGCATGCATATTTATATGAGGACCATCCATTGCTCTTAATGGAGTGTGTATTCGCGATTGCCATGCGTCTTTTGACACTGGGGTAGTTATACAGTAGACTGAAGTTAATATAAGATTGCGTTTAGTTTTTCAATGCAATCACACAAATGTCCCTTAACAGTCTTCAGGGACCCCACAGCCCGGTTGTCCTTGCAGAGTTAGTACTTGTCTGAATTTAGAATTTTTGTGACAACCTTTCTGGTCCTCACACAACATTTTAAAAACAGAATCACTCATTCTCACTCCTCTCTCGCTCTTTTGGGCTTTGCTTCCTAAAGAGACCAGGTGTTAAGGGCAAAGATCATCTCCTAAAACGGCACGAGAGAAGATTAGACAGCTACCTTGAAATAACAACTCTGAGCTAGAAAAAAATATGTGATTTAGGTGGACAGTGAGTATTTGAGTGTGAATTTATTCAGATTAAGAAGCACTTTATTTCCAAGAAATATAATCTTATAGAAATAGTACACTTGTTTCCAAGTCCTAAAAAAACAGACAGTTTTAGCGACCTAAAAAGTAATGCATGGTTGGATCATTAACCATGCATACTTATACATTATACATTTAAAACTATATAAACATAAACATTTCTCCCCATCCAAACCCAATACAATCCACAGCCCAGAGTCCCACATATATTTAAAACATTTCACTAAACATAATACAAGTTTGACCAATAGCAAAAAAGTTAATTCTGCCCCAATCAGCATTGTTAGGGCCTGTGGAATTAATGTACCCTGTATAACTTTGCTTAGTGGCTCAAAGGTAAGTGTGAATTGCCAGAAAGATAAAGGTGATGTTTATGAAACATGTGCTGGTTGGCTGAACATATGTGATTAGTTTGGAACAGTATTACATTGGATATGGAAATCAAACCAGCTTAATATGTAACACAATAAGTGCTGGGCTCAAAGTTTTGGTCAGAAGCCTGCAGCCATTGCTAAGAATTTAAGGGGTACCGAATATCAACCGTACACAAGCTTGAGTCCGTCATATGCCTATTTCTCTCACCTCTAGATACTCACTGCCCCTTTATTGCAGTCCTACAGGATCGTTTTCACCCTTGCTTTCTTTTTTGTCCCTTTTTTTTCCAGCCCCCTCTTTAGTGCTTTTCTCTCTTTTGGTCTCAGTGAAAGACTGATGAGGAAAAACATGTGCCAGCCCCAAAAATGATTGTGTCCCACTGTTTCATTGTTGGTTCGTCTGATTTAACATATTTAAACATTGAATACATTTTAAAGTCCGGCTGGACTTTTTTTCATTATAGTGCATATTGTGGCCTATAATTATTGCAGTGGTTATTTTTCCCCGTCAAGGATCGTTGTCTTTAGCTTAATTGATACCCCAGGTCCTTGCTTACCTAGTGGGTTCCCTTGTCCTTTAGGAAAAGCCCCAAAAATGAGTGCAGGTGGGCTCCACCTGCAACCATCTAAACAAATTAGGCACTGACACGGACGAAAGAAAAAGTCTGAAAAATAAAAAAGCTGAGACTAATTGATTTATGGACTTTATTTCATTAGAGTAACTGCATGTACTAAGGTGTCTGAGGTGTAATACATTTAAAATATCGTTTTTGAAATTTCATGATTCCAGTATAGCCAGCCATATGTCGGTATATAGATGAGGTGTGCCTCCTGTATTATGTTGTGTTCATTAGGATTGTACTATACGCCTTCTCAGTTCTCTTACGCTACACATACAAGTTCCTTTGATCTCAAGCCAGGTTCTATTAGTCAGATAATGTTTTCTAACTTTAACTGTTGTTTTTTTATCTGGTGACATGCTCTTTACTTGAAAATAATCCTCCCCTGGAGGCATGCTTCAGATTTTCATGTTTTGTACATGACTTGGGTGTTAAAGGCTTATGCAAGAATAGCTTTGTGTCTTAAGAAGAGAGTCAGTGCCATACTCTAGTATTGTTGGCAGGGTGCGTCCATGTGAGTTTACACAATCTTATAGTTATGATGTTCTCAAAAGGGTGTTGGCACTGCTGCATTTTCACTTTCTCAAATTAGATTTACTAGTCCCAGAGCTTTCGAATGCTTCTTGTAGTTCCTCTGGTTTCAGTTTGACCCTTTTTCAAAGTGCAAAGTTTCATGTTTTAGTAAAAACACATCTCGTCTGTTTTGTGTTTAGTGCATCAGACCATTTATAAATCTAAAAAGAGAACAGGGCTAGATAAACTGCTATTATATGCCAGGCTGCATCAATGAAAAATTAAATAGCATTTAAAATCTGTTTATAAATTATCTACCAAAAATTGCAGGGGTTTACACTGCGAGATTTAAAACAGAAAAATGAGGATCCGGATGGCGCAGGATGACTGCCAAATAGAGAGCGATATGGCATGGGAAGCCGTGGGGCAACTAGAAATTACATTGTGAACCAAAAAAGTGGTTTACCAGAATTTATGCTAGTTGACGGCAAAAAGAGCAGCACATCTGTGAAGTATATAGAGGGTGCACCTTGCAGCAAATTTCCCAGGAAAGTGGCAGGATCTGCAGCATACCAGTCTGGTGTGTGGGTCCAGTGCTCACTGTGCCACAGGGCTCAAGCTGTATCCAATGACAAGGCCCTAGTAGGCCGAAACTGTTCTGGGAGTGCTTGTATTCCAGTCTGGAGGCGATCTGGCCTCGGACTTTTGACTGCATTCTTCCTGTTGGAGCAAGACTCAGACTGATTTGCCTATGGCAGGTTTTAGTTTAGAGTGGCATAGTCAGCTGAAAGCGGTACAAAAGGGGGTGGTGATGGACTGGGCATCTGAATCAATCAAACACTCACACCCAGTCAAAAGATCTGGGTTTAATCCATCACCGTTCTTTAGCCCACTCTGCCACCCCAGTTCAGACATGGCTATATGCAAATCAGTCTGACCCTGTGCCTCATGAGAACAGTCCAGCCTGAACTGCCAAGCCATGTCTTCCCTGGACCGGAAACAAGCTTCCAAAGACCGGTTTCTGGCATTCCAGCCGTCTTCAGTGGCTTGCTTGAATCCAGTGGAAAAGTGAGCAAGGGACTCACGTCTGAGCATACCCTGCCAAACTTATGGCGGCCAAAAACGGTACAAAAGGGGGTGGTGATGGACTGGGCATCTGAATCAATCAAACACTCACACCCAGTCAAAAGATCTGGGTTTAATCCATCACCGTTCTTTAGCCCACTCTGCCACCCCAGTTCACACATGGCTATATACTGGGGTGAATGTATGACATTGTTCTGCATTCTGTCCATCAACTGTGGTTTTTGCAATAGTCAGCTGAAAATCATTGACTAGGTGCAGCCCTGTGCAATTGCTAGTAGCTAAATAGTCCGGCATTCTTTTCATCACCTTGCTGTTAGTTGCTTCTCTCATTAACAGCAGACCTATGTCATGCATAGCTGACTTAGTCCTCCCTCAGTTAGAAAAACAACAATGTGATGGCTGGAATGCTTGTGTTAATCTCAGCAACTGGTTAACACACAATGCACAGTCCATTGCATCATTTTTGCACTCTATAATACTGTAGGTAGTGGCTTGCCATTTGCAAGTCATAACTCTTCTTGTTCCAGTAGGAGTAGTCAAACTGATGAGAACCTTTTGGTTGGGAGCACAAGCAACTCCAGATGGGTTTCGGCCCTATAGGGCCCCATCAGTGAGTTGCAGCTTTGATCGTGTATCATAGTGAGCCCAGGACCCATGCTTGGGCACACCTGTCACATCTAGCGCATCTCACTTAGACATAAAAGTGGTGGATGCAATTTGTAATTAATCTGTCACTGATAATTACTCTGTACTGCAATCCACTATATAGTATTTTCCCACTCAGCCACTCCAGACAGAGACCAGCCTTGTGCATATCAGACTCAATCCTTCTCCTGTAGGAACAGGGCAGCACAAACTGCTGGGCTCATTTCCCTGTAAGCAAGGAAAAAAGCAACATCAGACTGGTTTTGGCATTATTCAGGATTCCTATGGCACAGTGAGACCACGGTAAACACCTGGGTGTACCGAAGCGTGCTATATCCAAAATGAGACGTTCCCAATAGTTCCCTCTCTTACATTGGGGATATGAACTTCATCTTTTGTTTCTTATTCCAATGCTACTGGGATTACTTTATTCGGAATGCAAGAACCCTCACCCAAGTAGGGGACATGCTTCATTATTAGGCCCTGCTCCACGGTAGGTGTGTGGTACAATGCCCAGCGGGCCTCACATATGGGGGCATTTTGGTGGGGATCTTTATCCTGCCCTTTTTAAATGAAAGTGAGATGGAGATGATAGTTGGTATGGTAAAAGATAAAATTGCTTGTAGAGACCACACTGACTCTCCTTTTAATTACTATTAGATGATCTCTGGCAAGATTAAAAACAAAGGGACCAATTGACTCTTTGTTGTTTCTTTATCCCATTAACTGGTCTACATGTTTCATACCTAGCGTTGTTCCTTTATCCTACTAACTGTTTCATGCTTAGCGTCCTATCCAGGTCAAGTGGCATTTCTTCAGGACCAATACGAGAATACCCTCCTATCTAGGCGGGTAACCTCAACTTAAGTTGTCCTCAAGGTAATTGTGAAAACATGGGAGCAATTACCTGCTGAGTGTTCCGCACATAAGGAAACTCGTATGATCCAGTATCTCTACCTGTGGCAGTAGGAGATAAAATTGCTGTTTGCTGACCGACTTTGCACAACTATTCCAAACCACCACTACGTCATTGAGCATGAGCAAATTCATTCGATACAACATGCAATGATTAGATGAACACTGCAAAATATTATTGGCCCTCCTATGTGCTCTGGCTCATGTGAGGCTATGGTATTATACATTGAAGTGGACCTGAAGCAAAGGGCTCATAGTCCTTACCCCCATGTGACCGTACCTGTCCCACCATGGGATGTGAGAACTCCACACCCATCTTATTAGCGTAAAAAGTTACGCATTGGGAGATGCTATGTGGATAAAAATCAAATGATCATGTAGTTTACCTGAATATTGGAGGGTAGTTCTTGACTTGCTGTACTGTGACATTGTGGCCTCGTCCATATCTGCTTCCGGAGGAGTGTTGAAATAGGCTGTTGGGCATGTATTTTATTTACTTGCCAAATAGACAATTTACCTGTTCTCCCCATCACACGTAAACCATGAGTGCGCTTCCACCCAATCTGCTGTTCGACATGGTGGCCATCTTGAAATGGGGGAGTGTGATCATACAGTGTAAGAATCAGATCTGTATTTGTGTGTAGGTCACTTTTAAATGTTTAGTAAATGGTTTATAGTAAGTAGTTACGTGAATGTCTATAACTGTTTTTTGTGAAAAAAGTGGTGAGCCTTAGGTAATGTTCTATTAAGCCACTTTTCATGTCTTTTCTTTCCCCTAATGTATATGTGGGAACTATTCCAAAAGCCACACCTTTAGATATAGGATTAAGTTTAGGTAGGACGTATGCCACAACACATCAAACTCCACTTTCATCTTTGTCTAAGACTATACTTGAATGTGCATGGAGGATTGAGGCTTTTTACAAGTATTCCACTCATCACCTTTGTTGTTTTACATTTCTCTCAAGGCAGGCAACAGAGCTATATCTCACATGGCACAGACAGCTGAATAATCTTTCATGTTTGGCTGTTTTCTGCTTTGCTCTACTGGCAGATTTATCATTCAGTGCAAACAGCAGAACTTCCTCTCATGTGTCAACGACAGCAGAGACATCCTGAATTGGTAATACGCAGCAGAGTAAGGTCTTCCTTGGTCATACCTACCTGTCTGATTATCTGTCTTTCTGACTCTTTGGTCAGGCCGCCTACTTACAACCATCCTTCCTTCCAAAGCAGGCGGGGACATATATCCTCAAGGAAAAATGCCTTGTGTCACACAGAGGCAGTGAATAGGGGGACTTCAGGGAAGTTGGTCTCAGACAATTCTGGTGGAGAAAGATAACCCTGAAGACAACTCTTAGACCAGGAAACATAAGACAGTAAAATTCCCTTGGCTCCTTATATTGCCTATACTTATCCAGAGCAATTAGTGCCATGACCTCACATAACCGATAACGCCCAGACTCCCTCACAGCAATAGATAATGTCTAGATTTAATACCAAGATCATTGATAAAACTGTCACTCACCTGACATAATCCTCAGATCGAATCTGTTCATGGTCATGATCAGGCCCACTCCCACCTTTAATTAACACTCTTACAAAGTGGACACGATTCTGATAATGACCCTAATTAGTGGCAACTCGTGAAGCCGATCACACTGCTCTCTATGATATTTTTTGCAGCTTTGAGGAAGTATCGGGCCTGGCCTTCAACCCAGCAAAATCGGCGGGCTTTTATTTCAAGGAGGCACTACACCCCGCCTCCCTCCGCTTTGGGACGCACGAGATACCGGTCGCACAGACCACGTTCAAATATCTGGGGATCCAGGTATATGGATCACCAGACGACCAAATTGATGGTAATATTAAACGTGCCATTACCCGGCTCCGGGGCAGCATGGGCTTTTGGATCTCCCTGCCCATTCTGGACCGCGTCGCAATCTCTAAGATGGCTATGCTCCCCCGCCTCTTGTATTATTTTGTAAACTTACCTGTGACCGTCCCCCAACAAGTGTTTACCACACAACACCATTCTAACTACTCTGATCTGGGGTAATAGTCGGAGACGCATTAGCCTTCGCAAGCTTCAGCTGGGGACCGACTCGGGGGGCCTGAAGTCCCAGATTTTCGGGGCTATTACTATGCCAGTCAACTCCAGTGGCTCTCACAATGGGTGGCCGGTAGGAACCTCCATGAGATCGATGACACACCTGAGCGACTGGCACGGGGTGAGCTGCACTCCCTGTTGCTACCACAGAGGCAGCTTCCTCCGGATTGTCACCCGCTCCTGCACACGGCCTTATTGTGCTGGAGACGAGCATTGTCCTACACCTCATCGGTAAAGCCATATGCGATGAACATTCCCTTATTAGGTATCCCGACGCATCATGGCAGGCTAAAACGAGAGGTGCTGCACCCCTGGACCGAGGCGGGGGTCGTGGAGGTGGAAGCCCTTTTTGGTGATGATAATCTGCTAGATCATGAGTCCTTTTTACAAATTACAAGCACTCCCCCTAGATTGTATTTGCTACATGCCACGGTCTCGCACTACATTCGAAACACCTGGGCACCACAACGAACCCAACCTGCGCAACATGAAATGGTCTACTTGATTTATTATATGGGGGCGGGTGGACACTTAGTACGTTGGTTGTATGCAGGGGTCAGGTCACACTCCGCGATCCCGCTGGATATGCTTCGGGATACTTGGGCTCAGGACGCAGACATAATACTTACGGACAAGGCATGGCAGATTATTAGGGAGCATCCCAGGAGGATATCGCAGAATGTGAAATTCAGATTTATACAAACAATGGTACTACATAGGGCGTACCTGACCCCTCAGAGGCTACACAGAATGTTCCCGGACTCCCTCCATGCCTGCCCCTGTTGTGGAGTGGGAGAGGCTGGGTTCCTGCACATGCTCTGGTCCTGTCCATGTCTACGAGGATATTGGGCGGAGATATGCCAGGTACTGAGAAATACAACTAACCTGCCTGTACCTGAAGAGATTCTATACTGCCTGGTGGGGTTCCGTAAAAGGTCAAAGGCGCTAAAGGCCAAATTGAGATTCCTCGATCTGGCCCTTTTGTTAGCAGTCAGGGCTCTGACAATGAGGTGGAAATTCCCAAGACCACCTGGGTTTGGCTGTATGCCAGACGGAACTGGTAAAGTGCGGTAGAGCAGAAGGAACGACGCTGAGAAGGGAGGAGGAGAAAGGTCGGAGGAAGTACCCTATAGCGCAGGAGTGGGAGGTTATGGTGATGGCCTTGGAGGGGATGGACCTGGTGCCATCGCAGGATAATCGAGGGTAGGGTCTAGACAGAGTGAGTGGTAACATGGTTGGGCAACACGAGAGCCTAAAACACCGCACGCAAAACTTGACTTGATTGCACAACAGTATATGTCTCTACAATAATAGCTGGGAGAAAGCACACAGAGGATTCTTAATGCGACTAGGAGACGGGAGGGAACGTGGGTGGGATGTTGTGGATGGGTGAAAGGGGGAAATGTTTGTCTTTTGTTGTATTATATGAGGAGACTGCAGCGAATTGTTGATTCCCCCCACGGGTGGAAATAAAGTTCACATTAATGTTAACAAGGACAGTTGCTAGTCTTACAAGTTTGGGGAGAAAATGTAAAAACGGACTGATAGATGCTTACGTTATTTTGTAAATGATATACAATGCTTTGATCGGTCTTGAATAAAGAGTTTTAAAAAGAAAAAATAATAGTGGCATCTCGTTTTATTCTTCAAAAAATACACCCACAATGTCAGAGCGCTTTCAGAATCACCAGATTAGCTCTGTAGGTGTCAGGACATATCACAGCCTAACACAGTTTACACAATGATTTCGCTAGTTTGAGTAGGTTATTCTGGTTGTGTTAATGATCTCAGAAAATAAACCAAAAAAGAACCGTGAGAATTTCGCATAATTTCGGTGTTCTCTGCTCCAGTTTACTCCGTTAGGGATTAGAATAAAATGTATGCCCTGTCGTTTTTATGGTGGACTTTTTTAATCCACCACAGAAATCTGTCTTACAAATTTACCATGTTAGCTCTTTGCTTGATATGAAGATAAGAGTACTCTATAATGTATCACGTGTAGCAGGACTTTACATGGTGCAAGTTAACAATAAATTCATACTGCATGTTACTGCGGCACAATACAACTGTGTCCTATTCTAATAATTATGATTGTTATGTTTTTTCTAAAAGGATTCCGCTGTATTATGCACAGCTGCCAAGGTTTCAGATTGCTCACATGTGACATTTTCATCATTTCAGTGTAAATATTAGTGACACTTTCTAGCGGACAAAATCAAGCAATGAAGACGAGGAAAACCTATAAATATCAGAACTTACACCCATTGAAGTAATGAGAAACTCTAAGAAGATCTTCAAACTCATGCAAAGCACCAGAAATGGAAGGACACTAACCTACTAAGGGGGGCTTGGTTACTTATATAGCCAATACAATTCCAAACCTGAAGTTATTTAAAAACACAATCTACCCCAAACTTCCAATTGTTTTCCCTTTCGGTAGGAAAAGAAGCCATCATCATCCTAATAAACTTTTACAATAATTTAGAGGAGGACCATTTTATTAACACCCTCTCGATAATTCAGGAAAAAATTGCTAAATATAGACAACTGTACAAAAAAAGGGCACCGTCCCTCTATTATGGGGAGGGGACTTTAATCTGCACCCCTGCCCGCGCTTGGGCAATCAGAGTTGTGGGGTAGTGGACGAGTATGATAACCCTCTCGTGCACTTTCACCATGAAGGAACGGGGGAAGCAATGAATAACCTTCTTACAGACCTCGAACTATCAATAGTAAATAAGAAAAACCCCGTTAATAATGCATTAGAACCAACATACCTAGGGAGGGGGCATGAGACCACCGTTGACTACCTTCTTTCGACGGATGGGTTGAGACATATAATTAGGGACTTCACACTTTTGACAAATACTCTAAGGGATCACTCTGCGCTTAGATTGGATTTAGACCTCCTTAATCAAGTAACGCACACAACAATAATTGCACACACCCTATCCCAAAATCGGCTCGAATTGGCCAGAATAAATGGATTTATGATAAAATGGGAAAATGGGAAAAGATAGATCCCACCCAACTAACCAATAACTTAATAAAGACATCATATCCCAATATAACAAAATGTCTAGACCTGGAAACAGACGATAGGACGATTCTTGAAAATTTTAAGACCATCTTGGACGAAATAAAAATATTGCTGACCAGAAAAAATAAACAAAATAACACAAATCCATCAGGCTGGTTTAATCATGATTGCACTGTGATGCAAACCAAGTTAAAAGAGGCTCTTAGACAACCGAAAAGAGATCAGCAACAGATCCAGCATCTTAGGCTCCAGTACAAAAAGGTTAGGAAACTGAGAAAACAAGAGCTGAAACAGGCTCTATGAGTCTTTCTGGCGAATAGTAAAAACCCCCTTCTTATCTGATTCCAACAGACCCCTGATCGACGTGGCCATAGAAGAGGAAACTTGGGTAAATCATTTTTCTAATATATTTTTAAACTAACATCCCCAACAGAAGAATTGTATCATTTCCTTCCTCCCGTCGATTTTCCAATCAGCCTACAATTTGATATACTCGATGTAGTGCAGGCACTAAACTCAAGCAAAGGGGGCAAAGCACTAGGACCAGATGGGGTGCCCGTAGATCTCTTTAAACATCTCCCGGATCTCTGGGCCCCCATACTCACAAGAGTATGTATTGCAGCAGCGAAACTGGGACTGATGGAGTCTTGGTCCAACTCCATCATGGTGCCAATCTTCAAAAAGGGGGACCGACAAGACGTCAAATGCTATCGTCCCATCTCTTTGTTAGATTCTCTAGGAAAAGTAGTCGGTAGAGTAGTCCTAGAACAACTCCAGCAATGGGCAGATGAAAGAAAGATCCTATCGGACCTACAATTCGGGTTCAGGGAAGGTTTTGGAACCGTAGAACAGGCCCTCAACCTAAGCATGATCGTGTCCAAGTACATTCACGCAAAGCAGGGGACAATGTACATGGTATACGTGGACTTGTCCTCTGCGTTCGATTGCGTATCCCATGCAAAGCTATGGACCCTTTTGAGAAATATGGGGGTGGATCCTCCACTCCTGGATTTTTTAAGAGAGCTATATGCGGAAGCTTCTGCAAGAGTGCGCTACGGGACAAAGGGAGAGCTCACCGCGTCATTCAGAGTAGAGCGAGGAGTCAGGCAGGGGTGCGTCCTGGCCCCCTTCCTCTTCTCCCTGTATACCAACGGGCTAGAGGAGAAGATGTTGAGGGGGGGGCAGGACCTCCCCAGACTGAGACAACGCCTGATTCCCGCACTGCTTTACGCGGATGACGCGGTCATCCTGGCCCGCACACCAATAGAACTCCAGAAATCCCTGAACAAATATGCTGAATTTATGAGCGCTTTAGACCTGCACATAAATGTTAAAAAAACTTTTGTTATGGTGGCTGGTGGAGGGCGAAAACGTCCAAAGAACATCCATTTAAACGAACAAAAACTTGAGAGGACTCCCCAGTACCCTTACCTGGGTATAACGATAGACGAAAGACTAAATTGGAAAGCAGCCATTGAGTCCAGGAGACATCTTTTTAAGAGAGCCATCGTTGCTTTGATGAACTTTTCACAAAGACTCGGAAGGAGACCACCAGTCGAACTGCTAAAAATCTATGCTGCAAAATGTCAAGCCATCGCTCTATATGGAGCCGGTGTATGGGGACACGCTGATGTTAGCTCTCTCCAAATAGCTGAGAACTCCTTTATGAGATTCCTTCTATCCGCCCCAAAGTGTTCTTCCATCTACGCATGTCACGCGGAACTGGGAATCCCCTACATAGAAGATCTGATAAAAGTTCAGCCATTGTTACTCTGGAGACGCATTTGGCTATCAGACAAGAATATGCTGTCTAAAAACATCTTAGAGGACTCAATGGCACTGGATCGTGTGCACAAAATAGCCTGGCTTACCTACGTCAGGCACTTCTTTACAGACCTGGGTCTAGAAAGGTACTATCTCACTCCAGCAACCCTAACTGAGATAACTAAGAAAGAGCTGAAGCATAAAGCTATGAACCATCTAGAGACTCTTAGAATTACTCTGCTATCAACTAAACAATCTGTACTACATGCAAACATGGTACAGCTCACACCACATATTCAGCCCTACCTCACACTGGAAATCAGCACATATGACAAGATGCTCCTGAATAGATTCAGACTCAACCTTTTCCATAGACTAGTGGCCTTTCCAAAAAAAAATACTTGGGACCCAAATTTGACTCATTGTCCATGTGATGATACCTCTCCACAGACGTGTATGCACACGATACTGTTTTGTAAATTTTTTCATCCTCATAGAAAGATCTGGCTATTCCCACTGCTAAAGTCCTGGGGTTTCAGACAATGTCGTCCGGCTATGTTATCCCTACAGATGTTAGATTCTGAGCGCACCTGTTATCATGTACTAAATTTTTTAAAATGCATTATCAGGCACAGGAACAACCTCTAAATATTGAATGAACTTATTCTTTTCCATTTTTTAAACTCTGGAATTTTGCTAATGTACTGTGTTATAATACCTCTGATAATTCTTTTTTCATTTTTTTTTTTTTTAAACATATAAATGTATGAATTTCGCTGTTGCTTTTATGGTTTTACAATGACAAAAACTGAATAAAGAATTTATATTTATATATTATAGTGCCCTTACATAGGAGTTCTGCATGGAGGCTGTGCGTCTCTGCAGCCAGGCCCCATATTCAGGGGATGTGAGGGAAGCAGATAAGTGTGAGAAAGCTTCATACATATAGCTGCTAGTTTTCAGATTGTGTGACTTTATCCATGGTTTCATTACACTTATCAGTGACACACAACTGCCAAATGTGTGACACTTAGTGTGACATTTTTCTGCGAGTAAACCCAAGCAATGAAGTGCATGGAAAAAAAGAAATTATAGAAATGACACCTATTTGATCAATGAGAAGCCCTAAAATATCTTCCAACTGCTTCAAACCCCCTGAAATTGAAGGTTAACATACTGATAAGTAACTTAGGGCCTGATGTAGGTAATTAGTATTTACCGATTCGTAAATATCGAATTTTACCGATTCGGTATTTACAAATCGGTAAATGCTATGTAGGTATTTTTACGGAATTATTTAACGAATCTGTTACATTTGCTAATTACCGAATCAGTATTTACCGATTCGGTAACTGCCATTGATTCTTATGGGCCTTGAGGCCCATAGGAACCAATGGCAATTACCGAATCGGTAAATACCGATTTGGTAAAATTACTGAATTGACAAGGGGGACAGGGTGTCACTTTGACACCCTGTTGCCACCCTGATTCAGGCTTGTGTGCCATGTGGCACACATAACTGCCCTAAGGGCATGTACCTGTGTCACATGGCACAGGTGTACATGCATAGATGTGCATGTACACAGGAATTCGTTATTTACCATCAAATAGTATTTGATGGTAAATAACGAATTCTGAAGGGTCTGTGGCACTGTTTTCAGTGCCACCTACATCACAAATTACCGATTCGGTAAATTTACAGATTCTGTAAATTTACTGAATCTGTAAATTTACCGAATCGCTAATTTTAAGGCCCCCTACATCTGAAACTCCAAATACCGGTCGGTAACAGCCGATTTCGGCCGTTACCTACTGGTATTTGGCCACCTACATCTGGCCCTATTTGTGTACCAAGAAGATATAAAAGTAAAGCAATAATCATCATAAAAAGTCTCACACCCCATACCATTACACTTTATTGCATCGTAATTATACAGTTAAGTACGTGCTGCAGGGATCAAATAAACACAGAGTTTATATTTTGATGTTCCAGCCAGTACAAGAATAAGCAAAATAATAGCTGGTACATATTTTTACTCTTTATCTGTAGACTTCACAGAACAAATATAAATAGAAAGCACGTTTAAATGAGTTCCAGGGATAATACTTGACTAATACTTAAAGTAAATAAACAAACACAGAAATTGCCTGTTACAAATGAATACAGTATTTTTTCCAGTTAGTATAAGTCACGTCCACGATCCAGGCCTTATCAGACTCTTGAAACAACAACTAATGGCTGGTAGTTTTCTCTTGTAAAGGTATGCTAGGCTGAATGCATGACTCACCGAGTGCTGTCTCAGAGCACTCTGCGAGTCACAGGCAGCTCTCCTCAACAATGTTTCGCTCTGGCTGGCAACAGTTTTCAGTGATTAGAGACCCCCTTGAAAGTCTTTTTCTGGCAGACCCGCTTTAAGCAGCAGTTATGCCGTTCCTGAGGGCAGGCAGGACAGCAAAACAGGGGGCGCACGTCTCGTGCACCAATGACCCTGTAAAGGCTTTCTTTAGGTGAGCACAGAGTGCAGCAGTGCACAGGGAGTGCATTGCCAATTACGTGTCACGTGGACCTGAGCCTCACACTCTCTATCAATCTGCGGCGGAATAAGAAAGCGAAAGTTTAATTTGCCCGCCACTCATTCATTGGCTATAATCCCAGCACAAACTGATGATAGTGCCGGGGTGGCGTCAATTGTCTACAAACCAACAATGCAAGGTGCAGCCTTCTGATTCATTCAGTGCAAGCCTACTGCGGATGATTTTCTCATTAATAGGATCTGTTGTAAGTTGTCCTCTTGGACAGCTACGTCATGTGAAACTGCGCTGCGGCCGGGCTGACAGTGAGACTGGCTGATTGAATGCAGCCCGCCCCCAGGCCGCGGCACGGTGGGTACTGATTACGCTAAATTTACTCCTTGTCTTCTCGATTAGATACCCTACAGATGGTCTTTTAATTGCCTGCTGAAAGTGGTTGAGGGGAGCAAAACAATTCAAGGTTATACTTCCAAATTAGTCCTGGGTTAAAGGACCACAGACTCTGGACTTTATTTGATGGGTTTATTATAAGGCCAACAATAATTGAATATAAACACACCTTAATATCGGAGTATATAGGTACATAAAAATCAATACAGAGCCGAGTCCACAAATATAATTCATTTGGCAAAAAAGGCAAAATGTGATGAACTCCAAAATCAAAATGCAACACAGAATAGAAGCTAAGTCCAATTCTCTTTTCATTGAGAAGAAAAACAAAAGTTATCTTTCCCTACACTGCTCTTGGTGAGGGTCCTGCCCATCTCCCTTGTATCATACCCCAAAGGTGTCAGCACGTGTTGACTTCCTAAGAAGTACTCACATCAAATGGGTCATTTTAGCTTAAGGCTATGGAGCTTGCTCTAAGATGCTCCTTCTCTTTTGAAAAATGCAGAAGTCTCTTGAATCTGTCCCGGTGCATCATACAAAAAGATAATGTTCATCCCCTCCAATACATCACAGAATAAACTTTTCAAATGCATAATTTCTGTACTTTTCCACAGGAGCCGTGTTGTTCAGCTCCTCTCCAGTGGACTTGGTTCCCAGATCAGCCAGACACGAAAGGCGTCCTCCCTTTTCGCCTTCTAGTCTTCTTCAAAGACATTCCGGGTATCTCCTTAAATCTAAGAATAACCAGGTCGAATTCCTGTACCTGCAGTAGGATGAGAACATCCTATCTTCAAATACAAAAAGGATACATTTGATTATTTCTTGAGCAACCAAGGAGAATCGAAACTAACAACAACCTGCAATTTGGGCCTACAATGCAGGCCACTTGAACCACACACAGTTACATTGTACGAATTTAATTTAATCCTGCACATTACACATACAGGAATTATAGACCTTTCTAATACATACAAATCCTACTGAAATGTACATACAACATTTTAACCCCTTCGCTGCTGATGACGAGCTCAGCTCGTCATCAGCCACGGTGGTCGTGTGCGGATGACGAGCTGAGCTCGTCATCTAACGCGGCTTTTGGAAAAAAGCCGCACAGCGCAAAAATAACCGCCGCAGCGATGCGGTTAATGCTTATATGATTTGAATAAATGCATTTTAATAATCATGAAACACTGCAAACAATAAAATATATGTGAGTGCATTTGAACCATGAGTATAATGCACCCATACAATTTAGAGTGCCGTAAGCGCTCTATCAGTACCAACTCAAACAAAATGATAATTCGTTTGCAATGCTTTCTAGTATGTGTGCAGCAGACTGTGATCATACAGCACAGTGTGTGCACTGCACTCTACCGGCAGCGCACCAGGTTTTGCTGCTTTACCTGTTATCTTATAATAACAGACTACAGCCATCGCGCGGACCGTAGCACTTGACAGGTACAGTCGCTAATATGCCTGAAGTTGCATTTTAGTGCAGTGATGCGGACCACCCCACTGAAATGCGTTAGTCTAATGCCTGATGCGTGGTACTTGGCTGGGCTGATTATGAATTTAGTGCACGCTTGCACCCTGGTGAAGCTGTCTGGTCGTGTTGGTTAGTTGGTAGGTGAGAAGTGGCTGGGTGTTTGCCTGAAACTGCAGTGTGATGACAGAAAGTAAGGAGCATTGCTACTTACTGTGAGCTGACAAAGTTATGGTAGTTTACCTGGTTCATGATAAAAATCTTTTGTGGTGCATGGACAGTGAGACGACGGAGCACATGTGTAGTGAGGGCTCGAGTTGAGGGTAGTTGAGGGTAGACGATCCCTACCCAGTATTTTCAGAGGGTAGACACCACCTACCCACCTACTGGCCGCTTTCAGCAGAGTGCCACGTAACTTTCCTACTTCTTCCAGATTTACAGAAATATGCTGAAACTGTCCCTGCGTCATTTTATGACAACAGGACACTTTCAGCAGCCTCTGCACATTGTCTACTTTTGTCCCAAGTAGTAACATGCAAGGGGTGTAGGGGCTTATCTGATGCAAGCTGGACCCATAACAGAGGCTGAAGTTAAGCGGCATAAATAAATAAAAAATAAAAATAAAAAATAAATAAATAAATTTAGGGCTCTTTTTTTAGGTCTTGCCTAGTTGTCTTTCGAGACATGCTGTATCCAATGTATGAGCATTGAGCACTTCCATCGCTTTTGATTAGCTCCTTCATATGCTTTTCAAAAATCCTTTATTTTCATTGGTAAATTTGCTTCCATTTGTTCCTGCTTTTGCTGTTTTGGTCGCACCCTGGAGACTGCCCCGGTTACATGCATTATTGCACGATCGGCCATATAGGTTAATGTCACGCACTACTTTATCTTTTGCCTCTGCTTGTTTTAATTTTCTGCATGTGCTCTTAGCTCCAAGTACCACCCTCGTCCCTCTCAGTAGTTTATTACCATCGTACTCGTTGCCCCATGCGCCGCGCCCCGTCCCGCTCAGTTGTTTATTACAAAAAAGCATATTGTAAACACTATTACATAGCCATACCATGAAGTGCAACCGTGCCTTAGGCAAGCTGAACAAGGGAGGCAACATGCTGAGGCGCACTCCCTGCAGCGGTTCTTCCTCCTGCTGCCGGCTCATGCGTTGAAGATAGAGGGGAGTTTTACATCGCAGCTTGCAGCTGATGTCCCTTTCTGTTCACCAATCTCCCCTATTCTTCTTCTTGTCCAGGGTCCCTAGTATGTCGCAGCTGCTGGAACAGGGAAAACCTCAACCCACAGGACTCCTCTGCCTACTATACATTTCTTCTTGTTTTATCATGGCTTAATTAGTTCTCTTACTCTATCGCTCCCTCTTTGGCAAGAGCTTATATTTGAATAGTCATTGAATTGTTAAAATAGATGCTGAATCACATTCAGATAGTATTTTTTTGATACTTGAGTTGGTTTTAGCGCAGCAGTGTCTTTGGTTAAAGATGTACATGTGTGTGTTAATAGACATGCCTCCTTCTGTGCCTTGTCCTGATAGCCTTCAGTGTGAAGCCTGTGGATGGACAGCCCGGGGTAATATGCAAAGACCTCTCTCTGCATATGGTGTTGTGAAAGAACACCAAGGATATCCTGCAGTAACATGACTTCTATGGAGTGTAGTATTTCTAGCTGAAATACCAACCCAGCTGGAGTTGGCGTTATCTCTAGAGAGCATGGCTAGCTGTTATGTCCTTCCCTGTACACTCAAATAGTTGCCTTTCGGTGCAGAAGGGTTTGAGAATAAATGTCGGTTCTGCTCTCAGTACCCCCACATTGCCCAGTGAAAACACCTTTTTTTTTTGTCCAAAGGCCAAGAACAATCTGTTGACTTTTGATAATTGAATTTTCAGTAAATCGTGAATTAAGACCTCCCCTACTGATCTCTTTTTGCAGACTCTCATTAACCCACTCCCCTGGGGGCAGATTACCACGAGCAGTGCAAATTCGCGCTGACATCGGCAGCAACTAATCAGTTTTAAAACGGCCTCGACATTAAGCAGCTCTTTATAGTCATGTTATATTTATACCCGGGTCTCCTGGAAGTGTTTAGTAACACCTCCCATGGGAAGGCGCACAAATGTGAGCTGTTTTTTTTTTCTCCTCGATGACTTCTATGCACCATGAACTCCGAGATGATCGCATCAGGTTGTGTCCTCTACAATGGGCACCACCTTGTATTACATTATCCAAAACTGTATCTAAGGCACATCAATTTATAGTGCGAAAGCACACATTTCATACCGACTCTTGGCATTTGGACCACATGGACTAGTAAATAAGTTAGTGAGAGACCTATCATTCCTTTTTAGGTCGATCATCTGCGTGCAAGCGCTATCTGCAAGACCTCCTGTAATCACTCTACCAATTGTAATCCAACCTCCTGCCTGCAGTTGTTTCTCTGCTGAGTCGCTTTAATTTTGTGGCTTTTTATTGGTTAATGCTCCCATACATCATTTCCAGTTTTGCAGGAGGAGGACCGGCCAATTACAGTTTCCTAACACTCCTAAATCTTATTGTGTTTGTTTGGAACTATATGTTTGTGTTTTTTTCCAAGTGTGACATACATTATCAGCACGGCACCCTTTCACAAGCGCTGCGCTGTTAATGGTTTCATTGTTGTGAATCTTTCCCTGCTCGTCCAAATCCCGCTCTCCTTTCTCTGCTCTCCCTCCCCCTCCCTTCTCCCTTCTCGTCAGTCACCGGGCTCGAGCTTGTGTAAGCAGGAGGCGCCTATGCAATTAATATCTTTTTATTTGTTCTACTAAGCGTAAAGACAGAAACAAATAAAATGTGCATGCGATTACTCGCCCTAATGTTGAGTCTGCCTCTCTGGATTCCAAATTGCTCGCCCTTCCAGAAAGAGATGGGTTATATCTAAGTATGGAAATGTGACATGACACACTTGGCAATTGTATGACTTCAGGACCATGTCCCCTTGTCTTCCTTCTTATGTCGTGATAGACGGATCCCAAATTGGAAATCCAGTGGCAGACTCTACAGGAGGGCGAGTTGCCCTTTTCATATTTTATTTGTTTTGTGTTGTGTATGAATATTCTTGTTTGGTAGCAAAACAGATCCATAACTAAGGTGCAGCGGGCTCGCTAGGCCGTGGGACCCAGTGTGACTACACATGCAGTACTATTGATCGTTTAACCCCTGGCGATGGGGGTAGTGGAAGCACTCACTGTTGATCAAGCGAATAAGATGCATGTTTTCACAATAAACTCCGGGTCAACATAGCCCTAAGTGCAGACATCAGCAGGTATCTGCTTCCTCTTCATTTTACACATTCCATATTCAACTGTCACCATGACTCTTTTAAACCGAGTGCCTGCTGCATTAGGCATGCACAGCAGTGTCTTCAATAAGGATGCCATTAAGACTTTCAAAGCAACTTGGGTGAAGATGTAAACATACAGAGCCATAAAAGGGGGTTGCAGGGCTGACCAGGCAACATTAACTCCTTCGATGCTCATGACAGAACCGTTCCGTCATGAGCATCGGTTGAGCTGTGCTCATGACGGAACCGTTCCGTCATGACCACGCCCGTTTTCATTAGGGCTCAGCACCGGCGGTAAAATCTGGACTGCACGGATGTGGTTAAGGAACAGAGATCCGAGATCAAAACATTCACCCCTTCCCAAGAGTATAAAAGCAATGGCTGTGTTTGAGGCAACAAATTATCCTAACATGTAGTACCTTTATGCGCATACGAGTAACGTAAACTTTGTTTTATGCCGTTCCTATGAATTTAAAAAAGAAATGAATCGCAATATATAAAATGTACATTGTAGAGGCAGCGTATGGTTTAAAAAGCTGTGCTGTACACAATACTCATTCTCAATAGCAGATGACTTCACGATGCTGCCCTGGTAGTGTAAGCGGAAAGCGTGCCTGTGTTTGATCAGAAAGTAGGCAAACGCAAACAGATGACTGATGCTAGTGACTTATGTTATCTCTGCAGGGCTGCTGCTCCCCTGGTGCTCACTTGCCAGGATCACCAGTAAGGGACACAGGTGACTGAGCACAGCTGCTTAAAGTTTGAAGGCATTGCAGTGTGCCCTGGAAAAGAATAAAAAGATAATATTTCACTTGTTTTAAGAGAAAGCGGAAGAAGCCTGAGCCAAGCAAATTAGGAGGCACATGAGACACGCTTATCTTGCCAGGAGTGTCTGGTCTCACTCCAACAAGATCCCAGTACTTCAATGGCGCAGACATATGCTCATTGTATGCTCGGAAAACAATCATGTTTCAAGTGTTTGACTTTTTTCCCCCACAAACGCTTGAAATACGTTTTAAAAAAAGGATGTGGATCATCCGTAATAGGTAGGGTGACCAGGCGTCTCGGATTTGCCAGGACGGCCCCCGTTTTTCACCAGCTGTCAGGGCAGATTTCGAGAAATTTAGCCCATGTCCTGGTTTTTGGAGAGGGTCGACTCAAAACGGGGGAGGTGTTTTTTTAGGTTTTGCATAACAGGGATAGTTAGCAGTTGTTCCAAGAAATAAATTCAATTCACAGGCAAGCTACTGGGTTTAAAAATTGCATCTTATGTATGTTCCTACTGCCTATTTTGTAATTCTCTGCTGAGGAGCGCTGTCATTCTATGCGCTCACTTGATGTAAAATTGTAGTCCTTCTATTTTTGTGAAATGTCCTGGTTTTTTGCTTTAAAATTCTGGTCACCCTAGTTATAGGGCAATAATAACTGAAGACAGAGAGGGCATCAGTCCCTTGTTTACTTGTTACTTTAATGCAGCTACTTAAAATCATCTCTTTGTTCCTTAGTAGTTGTTAACTCTTGTATTTTTTTTCTGATCAAACTGCTGCTGTTGTTTTGGATAGTCTGGCTTCCTGAATCCAAGAATATTTATTGAAGATCTGCCTTTCTTTTCAGTTAAGTGTATCTCTTGCAATAAAATGATCTCTGCACAGGTCTGCTCTAGATAACTCATCATATTAATTTTCCTACTGTCTAATAAGCCATTCATATTCCGTGTTAGTACTTTCTCTGCTTAATTTTTACTTGTCTGCTATACCTCTGTATCATGACAATAACATTCACTTTCATTTTCTCCCCAATTGTTCTGCCGTCCTCTCCAGCCCAGGCAGGTCGACTCTATCCTCGCACTTCCACACCTAGGATGCTCCTCCCATCAAGCTCCACTCCATGGATCCTCCCTTTTTTAGGTTGAGTGCAGCCAGCGCGCATGTGTTGCTCTGCGAGGCTTCTTGTATACGCTCACCTAACGAGAAGCGACTAGAAGCCTCGCCCACTCTCTGCCCATATTTGCCACTGGCTTGTGTTATTGTGTGTCCTAAATGCTGGCTTCTGATTCGTCAATCCGCTTTTTAGTCCCTCCTTAGTACTGCCTCCTCTTTATTTGGCACCTCCCATGGCGACTGGTCCCTTAATTCGTTTGTTACACGGTATATAACATTTTGGATTGTGAGCACTATTTTCTTTTTTTTACATTTTTTATAAATCTTTTTATTTAAATCATAAAAACCAAGACATAAACAATAAAATACACTGGGTTACGTCCAAGCCCACAATAAATGTTCTCAAGGCCTCTGTTGGTTCCCAGACATTCAAGAGACAACGGCGTGCCTCCAACTCAAGACTCACCGCCCCAGACCTCACGTATCTTACTATGGACTGCGGACCAGTACCCTCGGATAAGGGGACAGTCCCACAACATATGCAAAAACGTTCCATCTTCCCCACAACCTCTTCTGCACTCACCGCTCGCAGCCAAACGCATGCGCACCAATCGAGGGCCGGTAACGTAACAACAGTGGAGGACTTTCAATTGCACCAAACAGAGTTGCATCTGGATAGCAATGACTCTAGGGGATGCGACCACCTCTCTCCAGTCCTCATCGTCAAGGAGCAGCCCATCCGCAGTCCATTGGTCTCGAAGTGCCACCAGGGGATCATCTGTGTGATTAATGAGCTTCCTATAGATCAAGGAGATCGTTTTTGTCAGAGGATGGCCGTCCAATACCCGGTCCTCCAAAGGGGAAGCCTCGGGGGGCACCACTCTGCGGGGAATAGCAGCTAGCAGTGCATGTCTAATCTGCAAATACCGAAATCTCTCACTCTCCTGCAATATATACCATTCCTGCAAAGTCTCAAACGTAAGGATCCCATCTTTACCCCACAAATCTCCTACCCGCGAGATCCCAATGAGGTTCCACTTATCAAAACCTTTAGTCTTCCATAGACTACCCAGACATTCAGCATTCTATAAGGGTGTGGCCAAAGTTATCTTCCTGTCCCACCCAAGGGAACGACTAGCCTCCTGCCTGACCTGAACGGCCACCACCGTAGGCCCAACCAGGGGGAAACGCCCCCGTTTCGCATACAACGCCTTAGTGTATTCCCCGCCTGGAATCTGACCGCGATCCATAGCGTAACCAGGATCCAACAATGATCCATAAATGGCCTGATTAACCGCCGCCCAATAATACTTCCGGATATTCGGCAGGCCGATCCCCCTGTCATACCACGGCAACGTCAGTTTAGTAAATGCAATACGCAGCCTACCACCCCAAATAAGTTGCCTCTGGAGAGACTCAATTTCCCTAAAATAGGACGGTGGAATAGGGTCCATAGAATTTTGGATTGCGTACAAGAAACGGGGAAGAGCCATCATCTTAAACAAGACGGCACGTCCCAGCATGGAGAGCGGTAGTGACCTCCACCGCACCACGTCCCTCCGGAGTCTGGCCAGTGGTGGCAACAAATTATTATTATACCGACTCTGGGGATCCAAGGAAACAAAGATACCCAGGTACCGAAAACCCACAGGTTCCAGTCTAACCGGACAGCAAGCAGGGATAGCGGGGGGATCGCCGCTTAAAACAAAAAGGACCGATTTCGCCCAATTGATGGCGAAGCCGGAATATCGTCCAAACACCGCCAGAACGTCCAAAAACGCAATCGGCGAGGTCCGGGGGGAGGTCAAATATAATAAAATGTCATCAGCATAAAGTGAGATCTTATCCTGCCACTCAGATGTCCACCTAAGCCCATGGATCGATCTGTCCCAGCGAACCCACTCCGCAAGCGGCTCTAATGCCAAGGCGAATAAAAGTGGGGAAAGAGGACATCCCTGTCTGGTGCCTCTTCCCAAGACGAAGTCAGCAGACTTTTGATTATTCACTACAACCCGAGCAAGGGGATTGGAATATAAAAGACGAACCCAGGAAACAAATTCCGGACCAATGCCCAATTTGTTCAAGACAGCGAAGAGATAAGGCCACTCGACTCTATCAAAAGCCATGGTGGCATCCAAGGACAACAGGACCGTCGACTCGTGTATTTTAGAAGCACCACCAAGGACCCCATGTAATCTGCGCAAGTTAAGGGCAGTATGCGGCGAGGCATAAACCCGGACTGGTCCGGATGAACCAATGTCGTGATGACCTTAACCAGCCGAGTTGCGAGCAACTTTGCCAAAACCTTCGGTTCGGCATTCAGCAGGGAGATCGGCCGGTATGAAGAGCACTCCGTCTTCGGCTTACCCTCTTTGTGCAGAACTATAATATTCGCGACTCGCTGATCGTTTGGAAGTCGACCCTCTCCCTACTCTCGCTAAACATATCCCTGACAAAAGGAGCCAATTTATTTGCATGTACTTTATAAAGCTCTACGGGGAGCCCATTGGGGGCGGAGGCCTTTCCAGAGCGAACGCCTCTGATGGCCTGTGCGACCTCATCGTTAGTAATAGGAGAGTCTAGATAATCCCGGTCCTCCTCGGAGAGAGTGGGCATCGGAATATCGCGGATCATATCCGCATTTTCAAACTGAGTATTTGCTTTCGGCCGCATACACCGCCGTGTAATAATCAGCGAATTCGTCAGCTATCTCCTGCGGATCTGTAATTTTACCCGAGCCGGCGGGCTGCAGCAGCGGCACCAACCGTGACGCCCACTCCCCCCTTTCCATCCAGGCAATAAATTTAACGGCCTTATCACCGTGCTCGTACACCCTGCTCTAGGTATCTGACAATTGCGTCAGTGCCTTATCCCGAGCCAAGCTCCTATATTGATCTCTCAGAAAGCGTAAGCAATGCAGTCCCTCCGGGGTGGTGTTAAGCACCACCTCACGTTCCAACAACAGCCGATCTGCTTCCACTCTGTCATCGTCCGCCCGACCCTCCCTTTTCTTCCCGGCGATGAGGGACAGAAGTTCCCCTCTAATGACAGTTTTATAAGCTTCCCACAGGGAACATTTCGAGTCAACCGTGCCAACATTTTCGTGAAAATAACTATTGGAAATCCGCACAATCTCCTTTTTAACTGCGGGGTCCCGCAAGCGCCAAGTGCTAATAGGTGCGACTCTAGCCACTTCGCGCCCGCCAAGGTCCAAACCGACCCAGACCGGCGAATGATCTGAAACCCCCCTCGCCAAATGATGCACCTCACGGATCCAAGCTGCCTGAGCCGCCGGTACCAGTATATAATCTATCCAGGAGAGGGACTGCCGAAATGTGTATATATTTGGAGTTCCCCGGGGTTTTTAAGCCTCCACCCATCAATCAGACCAGTAGTCTCAACAAAGTCAGACAACCATCTCCGGGACGGCAACAGAGCCCGAGCTGCGTACCTATCGACTTCGCCATTCATAACTGCATTGAAATCACCACCAACCATCAACACTCCTACAGGCAACGTCAAGAAGATCCTGCACAGATCCCCCAAAGTGTCGGTCTGAAGAGCCGGTGGGACATAAACAGACAAAAAGGTAACAGTCCTCCCTTCCCAAAGCCCTGAAACCCCAGCGTACCTACCCTTGTTGTCGGTCCAGGTGGCCTGAACGGCTAGTGGAAACGAGTTTTTGATCAAGATCCCAACCCCTCTAGACCCAGCAGTAAAACCAGAATGAACAATCAGTTTATATCCCCCTTTGTGAAGTGCCATACAACACTTTCCCATGAGATGAGTCTCCTGCAGTAACACCACATCTGGGGAGTGTCTACGGAGCAACTGGCTGACCATACCTCTCTTGATCTTGTCCCCAAGCCCATTTACATTCCAGCTCAGTGCGGAGATCCCAACCACCCTTTTAACGGAGGACATTATAATGATGTGACATTACAAAATCGACTGACAGGGAGGCAAGATGGCTGCCAGGCTGCTGTAGAGAGCAGTCGCACATATTCCTTCTCCTGGACCCAGGGATTGAGCAGCTGGACATGGAGTAAAATATGCTGAATTCACATGGTATATTCTGGACCAGAGGCAGCATCGGCATCAAGTCATTACAAAAGGCGCTTTTGACTTTGGGATCCTACTATTGTGAGCATTTCAAGAAGACGATTGTGGATGGTATTAATATAGCCTTAAGGATGTCTCATCGCACAGGCACGATACCAAAGATCACGTTGAATAAACGTGCAACATCAACGACTGCCGTATCAAGTGGCGCGACCCAGAAAATCCAGCCCAAGAAAAGCGAGAGATCGGCAAAAGATAAAGAAAAAACTGACTCCAAAGCGGAGTCTAAGGCAGCACCACAAACAACACAATCAGAGACTCCTGGAGTTAAAGGACAACAGAGGCGCTCTCACTCGGAAACCGGATCAACAAAGCAGGCGAGTACAGTACCTTCTACCGGCAGAGACTTGCGCCAATCCACGGTCACGGAGGCATTCGCAGGGAAAAGCCAACAGGTAAACTCGGCTGCTGGAGGTGCTGAGGGAGTTACGGAGCAAAGCTCAAAGCTGAACGCGGAAACTGACCGCAAGGACGCAGGCACGGCGGTTGCTAGGCAACCAGGGTCCGAGACGCTCACGCCTCTAGCGGGAAACACGCAGAAAGCCGAGTATGTTGCAGAGCCTGCCGAGGACGCCAACTTGAGCAAGGATGTGAATGCAGACAGCGAAGCAAGCGGTGAAACAAGCCTAGAGACGGCAAATAACACAAGTAAGCCTGGCAAGGGACACTCGATGGAAAAGACCGTGACGGTAAATGTTAATAATGCCCAAATGCTCGAGGCACTGATGGAAGTTGAATTAGCGCCAACACCAGGGGAAAGGAACATATTGGCACAGTCTAACTGGGGTAGTATAAAAAGCATTCAGAGTCACACAACAAAGGGGGTCAAAGGGAGGAGAGTACGTTCGCCGGAGGGGGAAAAATTTTACTCAGTGACTGAGGGGTCAGACTCTTCTTTGTTGGGGTCAGAGGAAGAGGAAGAGTGCACTACTACAGACCTATCATCAGGGTCAGAATCTGAAAGATCTCTCTCTAGCGAACATAGAAATAAGGAGACACAAAAAAGAAGAAGAAGAACAATGATAAGGCGTGATAGAGAGATGGATAGAGCAGCGACAAGCACAAACCGGAAATTGTTGTGGGATTATGGCAGCGCCTCCAAGATGTATCAGGACCAAGATTTGGGGGCTGCATCCGAGAGCTATCCCCTAAATGCCTCTAATAACTTAAACGACAACCCGCCTCAAGCAACCCTGGATGGTATGTTCTCTATGCTGAAGCAAATGCATTTAGAAGCTCGCTTAGAAAGCAGACGAGCAAGGCAGGATACAAAGAAAATACAAGCGAGCATCAGGAAAATGAACAGAAAATATCAGGAAGTTGAAAGTAGAGTCGAACAAGTAGAAGAAAGAACTGGAAAATTGGAAGACGAGGTTACAGATTGGCAGAATGCAAGAACAGAACAAGGGAAGGTGATCGAGGACTTGCAGTGGAAGCTGGAAGATTTCGAGAATCGCCAAAGGCGGAACAATCTACGCTTTCTAGGCATAGAGGAAGGACTGGAAGGGAAGGACCCAAGGGGGTTTATGGTTAAACTGCTAAAAGATGCATACCCAGAGGCGCAGTGGCAGTGGGAAGTCGAAGTACAGAGAGCGCACAGATTCCCATTGACGCAGAAGGGGGGAAGAGGCAGTAATCAAAATGGCAGTAATCAAAATGGATTGCCCAGGGCAATGCTGGTCTTCTTTGGAAATTTCTTGGCTAGGCAGGAAATTTTTGAGACCGCAAGACCAGAGAGGAAAAAATCAGTTGAAGGGATTACTTTTTTTACGAGGCCCGATTTCTGCCACACTACTGTGGAAAGGAGGTGGAAACTAAGACAGCTTATCACTCCTTTTCAACGACAGGGCTCAGAAGCATACTTGATGTATCCATCTAAGTTAAAAGTGGTTACAAGGGGCCGCATCAGAATGTTTTTCTCGGAAGTAAAGGCAGGAGAATACCTTGCAGAGATTACAGAGCTTCAGAAAGGCAGGAAGAGTAAGGAATCAGAACCAGCATAGGATAAACAAGGAAAATACCAGGCATACTGTATATTGGGTTTCATGATGGTAAGATGGTTAACTAGGGTGGGAGAAGGAAAGCGACACTACAGCAGTGTGCAGCCACACATAGGTCAAAATTGACCTATTTGCCTGTGACAGGGGGGGGTCAGTAAGGGGAGGGGGGGAAAGGGGGGTTGGGGGAGGGGGGGCAGGAAGGGGGTGGTAAAGAGATAAGGATTTGTACAGCACAAAATAAAAAGGTATGTAGACACACAAAGGTGGCAGTAAAATATCTTGAGGAATTGTTTTTTGGTCTTTTTTACAAAAGCAGATGGCATTAAGAATTACTACAATTAACATATGTGGGTTAAATGATGGGGGTAAAAGGCAGAAAGTAGCGGCCATGTGCAGAATGTTAAAATTGGATATTATATGTCTACAGGAAACACATGTGAGGGGGAAGGATAGGTATCTTTTGGATCAGCTAGGGTTTGATGTATTAGCACACACGCAGCAAGATACTAAAACAAAAGGAGTGGCCATACTGGCAAAAAAAGGTTTGATGAAAATAGAGAGAAAGAAGGAAGACGTGGATGGCAGATGGGTGATGATAGAAGGAGAAATTGCCGGATGCCGCTACACAATTGTTTCTGTATATGGCTCCAATGATGACGAACCTGATTTATTTGATTATCTTGATACCGAATTGCCTCTATGGCCTGAACCAATAATTGTGTGCGGAGATTTTAACATCAATGGGCTAACAGGGTTGGGTATGATGGGAGGGGGGATGAAGGGCGAGCGCAAGAAGAGAGTAAGAAAAGCCATTGTCAATCTAATGAATAATAATGCGTTGGTAGACGTTTGGTTGGCATATAATTCTATAGGGACAGGTAGTACTTTTTATTCTGCCCCTCATAAAAGTATAGCCAGATTAGACTACTTCTTAGTCTCCAGCCCATTAGTATCAGAAGTGAAAATAGAGATATTACCTCGAGTTTCCTCAGATCACAACCCACTGGTGTTGACTATCTCCCAGAACCGCAATATTAGTCACAAAGAGTACTATTGGACATTTGAAAGAGGGCTGCTCAGAGAAGATGACTATGTTAGCAGAATGAAGGTATGGATTACACAGTTCTGGGAGGCAAACAGAGGTACGGCAAACGCAGGCATGGTTTGGGATGCATTCAAAGCAGGGATAAGGGGGGAAACACTGGCTTATACTCTATATAGGAGTAAAAAGGAGAAAATGGAGTTAGCCAGTAGGCTACAGGATTTAAGGAACCTAGAACAACAGCTCATCCAGCATGTTACAAATCAAGAACCTCTTGAGCAGGTCTTACTAGAAATAGAATTGAAGAAGGCAGAAACTGGGGAAAGATTGGCTAATAAAGCTGCGGCTAATTATTTAGCAAAAAAAGAAAAGTGTTACGAGTTCAATGAGAGGGTTGGACACATGCTCGCAATGCGTACTAGACAGGACCTGGCAGCCGGGGAAATTAAAGAAATTAAGAATAAATGTGGGAAGGTTGTAACTAAGGTGGAAGAGGTGAGGGAGGTGTTTAGAGAGTTTTATTCTGAATTATATGATCAAGACGTGAGGAGCAAGGAAGATGAGATAGAGGATTACTTGGCTGGTATCCCACACAAGGAACTGTCCCTGGAAGATAAAGAGACTTTGGAGGCACCATTAACTCTGAGTGAACTACATAATGCAGTATCAAAACTCCCCTCGGGAAAGGCCGCAGGACCTGACCAGATACCGGCAGAATTTTATAGGACGTTTTGGGATACATTGGGGATAGACATGTTGGAAACTTTAAGGCATGCACAGATAGGGGAGAATACACCACTCTCATGGGCTGGTGCAAGTATAGTAGTTATTTTAAAAAAGAATAAACCACATCTGGATCCTGGTTCTTATAGGCCGATCACGCTTATGAACGCGGATGCAAAAATATACTCCAAGGCTCTATCGCAAAGACTTAGCAGAGTAATTGAGGGGTTGGTATACACAACACAGCACGGTTTCATACCAGGTAAAGGGACTACGGAACACACAAAGAGAATGGTTACTATATTGGATGTCACGGGAGCTGCAGGAGACCCTGCCTCAGCCATTTTCTTGGATGCAGAGAAGGCCTTTGACAGGGTCTCCTGGTGCTATTTGTGGAAAGCCTTGGAGTGGTTTGGGATAGGTACAGGTTATATACAGGCCATAAAGGCGTTATATGTAGCTCCAACAGCTAAAGTGAGGATTAATAGAGGGTACACAGAGGATATACATATATAGCGTGGTACAAGACAGGGTTGCCCGGCCTCACCACTGTTATTCGCCCTATATCTAGACTCTTTTTTGCGGAGGTTAGAAGGAAATTCGAACATCCTCCCGATTGGTTTACATGGCTATGCATATAAGACACTTGCATATGCGGATGACGTGGCAGTGGTCACACCAGATCCAGGGTCAGCCATTATTGAAATCGAACAGGAGGCTACACTGTTTGGCACATTTTCAGGGTATTCACTAAATAAAGGAAAAACACAAATAATTAAAAATAATTGGGTAAACTATCATGATATAAGAATAGCACCTGAAGTCACTTATTTAGGGGTGAAGATCACACCCGAGTTAGACAGATTAGTTGAAATCAATATGAGACCATTGTTGGAGAAAATTAAAACAAACACAGAAAGAATGAATAACTTGCATTTGACCTTAATGGGCCGAATAAATGTTATTAAAATGATAACATTCCCTAAAGTGCTGTATCTACTCAGATCCATACCCCTATATTTTGAGAATTGTTGGTTTAGTAAATTAGAATTGATTCTGAATAAATTCATTTGGGTGAAAGGGAAAACAAGAAGAGCATATAGACACTTGACGGTAGATAGGGAAAAAGGGGGCTGGGGAGCACCGGATTTTAGACTCTATTACTGGGCTGCGGTATTACAATACAGCAAGGTGTTAATAGGTGGAGGAGGTCTGGAGCACCCAACGGATAGTGAGAGGGACTTACCTAATGTGTATGCCGTATTGTTGGGGGAGGAAGCCGAGAATGGGTTTTTCAATACAACTGAATTCACGTATTTTAAACACATGAGATTTAAGACTCTGAAAGCAGTATATAGGGTGTGGAAAGGAGTGGCTAAAAAATTAGGGCTAGGCAGATTTAATAACTATACAAGATTGTATACAAATAGCTCACTGCCGAGGGAGATCTTTAAGGACGCCACTATGCATGATTGGTATAATAAAGGCATAGTGCAGATAGGGAACTTACTGGACGGGCAGGGCAATATTATGCAGTTTGGAGCACTCAAAGCAAAGTTTGGACTAGAGTATAGTAGTTTTTATAAATACTTACAAGTGAGGAGTTTTTTAACACAAAAACAAGGCGGCCCGCTCGGGTTGGGAAAATGCAAAATTATGGATTATATGGAAACAACCACCAAATGTACAATAAGACATCTTTATGCAGAATTGAAAGGAACTAAGTCAGATGAAAGGGCAACATTTTCACAAAAATGGATGGAAAAACTGGGGTCAGGCTCAGAAATTTTTCAAGAGTCACTAGATCTGGGTAGAACGGTGCTATGCTCGGCAACCCTTCAATCGCAACACTTCAAAACATTATTTTCACTTTACCATACACCGGCTAGAATCGCCCATTTGGGTGGAACAACAGGAATAACTTGCCCACGATGTAACGCGAGCGGAGCAGATATTGTACATATGTTTTTGCAGTGCCCACAACTATTTACTTTGAAAATGGCGATTGAAGATTTTTTTGATAAAACGCTTAGGATTAAGATTAAGCTTCTAGATGAATTAATTATTTTAGGGGTGGCAAACACGATAGAAGCTATGCCAGTAGAGTTTATTTTTGTTTCGATAGCAGTGTTCCGCATCTGCATAGCAAGGAATTGGCTGAATAAGGCTCCTCCATTATTTTCAGATTGGATTGCTAGCCTCCTCACTATTTATAATTTAGAAAAGGCAATATATGACAGGAAAGGTAGAAGGGCTAAGGCCTTAGGCAAAAAAATATGGCAACCAATTACGACGTGGAAAACTAGTAAAATAAATCTAGAATAGTGCAAGAGAAGTTTGATTTGATTTGTTTTAGAGGGCTGTTTATTGGTTTATTACATCTGCTTATGATATGAAAATTGTATAAAACAATGAAATGTATATGTATATGTACTATATAACCACCTGAGAAATCGGAATGTGCTGTAATACATATGTTGGAATATGTGGAAAAATTTTGGAAAAATTTAATAAATATGTTTAAAAAAAAAAAAAAAAAAATCGACTGACAGCACCCAGTGTAAAATAAAACAATATACAATAAAACAATAACAGACCCTAAACAGACCCCTCGAGCACCCCTCCCTGCACCCCTGCCTACAGCTTACGCTCATCCCCAACTAGCAGTGTGCCTATCACCCCCAGCTAATCTACAAAAATCTAAAGGTAGAAAACAGAGGAGGGCCAATGAGACCGCCCACCACTCCCCCACCCAACTCTATGTGGATAATCCCGCCTCATAAAGCTTCTCAACAACAATGCAGACTCAGACCTGCGGGAAATCCCATCTCTGGTCCCCACCAAACTGTCCCTGGAGCAACTAACTACAGCCCCCTGCCAGCATCACATTAATCCAAGTCATTATTTGTCTGTTTCCCCCTAGTCACGGGGCTCCTGGTCTGGCCGCTGAACACTGTCCAACCAGTCCCCAGCCACTTCGAGATTATCAAAGAACCAGGCTTTTCCGTCAAATTCAACTCGAAGGCGCGCGGGGAACATCATAGCGTACCTCATACTTTGGTCTCTCAGTTTCTTTTTGATCGACAAGAACCTCTGCCTCTGCTTCTGCACCTCCTGAGTAAAGTCCGGAAAAAACAAGAGTGTTGCATTCTCAAATTCCAGAGGGTCCGCAGCTCGAGCTGCCTGCAGGATAGCGTCCCGGTCACGAAAGTTAAGGACTCGAGCGATGATCGGTCTAGGATTTGCACTGACACGGGGCCTGCCACCTGGGACCCTATGGGCGCGCTCCACCGTGAACAACTTACTGAGGTCCTTAGGCTTGAGATGATTCAGGATGAGATTCTCGACAAACAAGTCCGTTGCCTGCCCCTCCGCCTTCTCCGGGACTCCCAGGATGCGGACATTATTGCGCCAAGCCCGCCCTTCATATTCATCCAGCAGGCGATCAGTGGACTCCCTATAGGACCTAAGATCACGCACCTCCTGCTGCAGCTGGTTGACATCATCAATCAGGCTCGTTGTCTTCACTTCCAGCGATTTGACCTTCTCATTAGCTTTCGAAAGGTCTGCCCTGATCAGCCCCATTTCTATCGAGACGGTGTCCAGCTTTTTGTCCAGAGTCTCAATTTTCTGGCTCAGACGTCCGAACCCCTGTGATGGCCGCCATAAGATCCTTTAACGTCGGTTCCTCCCCAGCGGGGTTGCTGTCCAAGCAACCTACCGGGCACTTATTCGATTCAAGTGGAGACCCCTTAGGGAGGGTATATCTGTCCAACTTGTTAGACTGCACCTGCCTCCCTCCCCTGGTGGTCTTAGGCTGCTGTTTCTCTGACTCTGTCCTCGATGCCATTCTGCCTCCTCCCGGTTTGCCCACTGCTGCACTCCGAGGTGAGGAATGGGCAATAGCCTGTGGCGCGTGAAACCCAGCCAGGAAACCAGCACCCCTTCGTCCCCCACACAGGCGGATATTATCCGGGTATCCAGACCCGGTCGCTCAGGAGCTGCGATGCTTGGGCCCAATATCGTCTGAGTTCAGTACATAGTGTCTTGCGCCTCCCGTCCAGCCATTGGACGCCAGTCAGGGGCCAAGACCAACCCCCCGCCGGCCGGCGGTCAGAAGTGAACAGGCCCCCGAGGGGGACAGGCTGCCCGGGAGAAGAAGCTGCGCGCCCTCTGGGTCTCACCTTGTGTTCCAGGGCCCAGCTCAATACTCTGGGGCCCCCAGGGGATGAGAATCACCACATCAGTAGATGCCGCACTCAGTGTATCTCGCTGCACATCCGCAGCGACTGGTCGTCCCCAGCCCCACCAAATCTATAAAAAAGGGCGTTTCACCGCATTATGGGCTTCGGTGTGGGCCTCTCCGTGGGCCCCTCAAGTCGGGTCACTACCAGGCGCCGTGCCCCAGTCAAACAGTTCAAATGCGGGGCAGCAAACATCTGCAAGCCGGTCCCGGGGGCTGAAAACAAGGGATCCGGGAATATTCCAGGGAAATTCAGGCACCCCCCGAGGTCCAGGGGGGGGCCAGGGCAGCCAGCAGTATACCGGGGGCTAAAGCGGCCCGCGACTCCGGCAGCCTCCAGCCAGGCCGACCGGATCCAAACTGGCGGCCAATGTTGTTGAATTGGAGGCTGGGGACCGTCAGAACTCGAGCTTCCAGCAGCCCCAGGCCGCAGACTTGCGAGTGATGCAGCGCGGTCGCCGGGGCTCCAAAAATGCCCCAAAACGTCTCCTTTGGCTCAGCTGCAGTTCCCCCACCCAAGGAACGGGTCGCGGGAGAGGATAAGTTCAGGGTGGCGAGTCTGGTGAGTGAGGTCGGCCGGAGCCGATCTTCAAGCGGCCATCTTGGTCGCTGGCTCAGCTCCTCCCCAGCACTATTTTCTTTAAGGAGCTTCTCCTCCTCAGGCACGACATGCTTTGGTGCCTTCTTTAACACCCCTCCTGTTGTCAGTGAATTCTTCTCCCTGCCTGCCCTCCCTCCACGGGTATCGACGTCCACCAAATGTGTGTTTTATTGTCCGGAACACCACTACGATCTTTATGGACTTTGTCCCAATTAGTGACGGTAGTATAGGTTAATAGGCGGGTAAACATACACGCCAAGGGACTTGCCTCGGTCACTGGGCCATTAAGGGTTAAGCGAGCTTCCCTTTCATTATTCTGCATTTGTCTTCCTTCTCGGGAGGGTCGCGGGCACCATTAACAGAGGTCTGTGGAGGCAATCAGTGACGTCAGAAGCTCTGGTATGTGTTTCTCCTGGATGGAGGGAGTTACTTTTGTTTTCTTTAGGCATAGTTAGGGGTCACTTGGGCCATATGTTGTAGTGTGGCTTAATTTGTTCAAATAGATTGGAGCATTAGGAAGCCTTTGCTCTGCCTTGTAGACCACATGGCCCCAGCCACAATGCCTTCTCCCTTTGCAGTACAGCAAGTACTGGTACCAGAGGACCTGAAGCAACGCTGGGCCTTTATTTATTAACCAATCATTGCTTTCGGGTGTTAGTTCGACTGGATCAACTAAGCTGACCGGAGACTACAAATCCCAGAATACATTTGACAGTCAGTCTGGTAGCCATACAGTGGAGGCTGCCTCATCACCATACCTGTCTTTGCTTTCAAACGCCATAACTTCATCCCATGTCTTTCCGAATCCTGTTCCCGATTTTGTCTCTTGTCACTCTTACATATTTCCGTTTAAGTAGTTCCGTGTATTTCCAAAACGTTCTCGCGGGGAACTTTTTTTTATCTCACTCCTGAGCCTGTCATACACGTTTTATCTCTGGGCCTCATATTCTAGTCAGAGCCGAGTCTTTCTCTTATCTCTTCTCCGTTGTGTATTACCGGACATCTTTAGAAATCTCTACCCTGTCTCCACGCATCCCCCTCTGTTGAGAGTGCCCGATTTGCCTTTCTCGCAACGCCCACTTTTTATAGTCCGCATTGTGTAATACCATGTTCCAATATATAAAATGGACGCTGCCCCTTTCTTGCAGTAGTTTAATGTTACCTTGTAAATTGTTGCACTACACTCCTATGAGAATGTATGTGGCCTGTTTGCATGCTCCCAGGCTAATTCCCCATTGTTAATCAATACGCCCTGTCTCTTCTCAGTCCCATAGTACAAATCTTCACTAAAGCAACAACAGACATAAATGAAAGTAAAGAAGGCGAGTTAAAGTGTATATTTTTTGGGGGGTGAACAAAGTGCACAACACTAGCTTTGCTGCCATACTGGATAAGCATTCTCCAAAAGGGGGAAGTAACCTTTGTTTTTTCAGTACAAATGGCCACCTGCTATAGGTCTATTAGCTCTACACATATGACATTTCGAAACAAGAATTTGCAACGCAATAGGTCTCGCATTTGCAAGAGTTTGAGCTATTGGCATTGTAAATGACCATGCCTTTTATTTATGTGTTTTGGAAACCTGCAAGCAGTGCGGAAACATGCACTTGGTACTTCTAGTCCTTGCTTACAAGAAGTAGAAGAGGCGCAGTTACTGCCAGCCTTGCTTCTCGTAAGCAAGGACTATAAGTACAAAGTGCGTGTTTACGCACTTTGTACAGGATTTTAAAACACATAAATAAAAGGAATTGTCATTTACAATGCCAATCGCTCAAACTCTTGTAAATGCGAGACCTATTGCATTGCAAATGCTTGTTGTAAGTGTCAGTCCCACCTAGGGTAACTCTCCTAAATGGCATAGACCCTACAAAACATTTCTGCACAGCACAAACCATGCCAATGTTTATAGTAGCCTGCTATAAAACAGTGATGAACATAACATGTTCTGCAGTCTCACCCTGACCACATTTCATTAAACTCCACTGAAAGAGTACGCCTTTAAATCAGGAACTCCGTAAAGAAGTTGGTCCCATTTGCAAACTGGTGGTACACCTGTGACAGGTTCATAATTTGAATTGCCCTTTTAATTCAGCGTTTTGGGTCTTATTTGCTCCAACGTTAAATTTGCCAGCAGCGGCCGGTGCAAATAATATGTCTGCGGTGGGGCGCTACAAGGGTATGTCGACAGACGACAGAATAGGACAAATTTAAATAAGAAATAACTTCTATTCTGTCGTCTGTCGATATACCCCCGCAGCACCCCGTCCCACCATGCCTACCTGCACCAGACGCTGCCCAAAATGAGTGATCTCTGTGTGCAATTTACAGAACCCTCTTTAGCATTTGTTGCTGGAAAATAAAGCATAAAAGACCTTAATGGATTTGCTACTTGATTTTGTTCTTTTTTTTTTTAACACAGAGGCTACCGGCGTTTCTTTGTATTTGGAGGGAGCGCACAAGAATTCTGTGCTTTAAAGTGGATTGTGCCATGCCACAGATGTGGGTATTCACTTCGCTCACATAGCCCCACATGCCCATGCATGATTTTCACAATTGCGGACTTGCATTTATTGTCTCTATAATTCTTTAAGGTTTGGTGAACGCAAAATACGAGTGTGCCGTCAAAGTGGTTCATTTATACACACAGCCTGTTGTTCCTTTTGCTTGTACTTTTGCATAATCACTACGGGTGATTCTTTATCACTCTTGGAACATGCACAGCACCAGAAAGTCTATTTAACTGGTGTTCACATATTTACATGGTGCACATAGCGGCTGACATGCCCCATACACCTGATCTGACCACCAACGCGCTTCCTTTTAGATTCATTGTAAAACATATAATTGCCATCACATACATCCACTCCACTCCAAAACACATCAGTATACAACATTTCCATTACAATGCCAATAGCACTAACTCTAAAGGAAAATGTGAGACCTATTGTATTGCAAAATGCTTGTGTTGGAGTATCCTGGCTGGGAGCTATCGGGAGCCTCATCAATGGAGGGGAAACAAAGGCATCACTTAACAGGTACTTAAGAGAGAAATGTGCTGTACTTAGATTTCCTGCTACTTAGCCAGTATGTATGAGTGTGTGTGTGGAATGTTGGAGTACCTGATGACTGAGTAGAATGTTGGTGTGCCTGGCGGACTGGAGGAATGACAGAGAGTGTGGGCTGAGCAGCAAAGATGCAGCTCCTGTTGGGGCCTCTTAAAAGCTGAACTGATGAACAACCATCCTGTAACTTACCTAATAAACCTCTACTTATGTTATACTTCATGGATACCCTCCATCCTTTCAGTAAAATGCTTTTGACTTTGTTCAGACCCTGTATGTAAGAGATATATATATGCATGCACTGTACGAATGTCTGATGTGTTGGTTGCCCCAGTATTTACACAAATAACAGTTTAAATACCACAATTTTATTTTATTTTTATAGCGCTTTAACACTACAGTAGTGTTAAAGTGCTGTAAAAGAAATAAAACAAAATAGTGGTATTCAAATTGCTGTTTGTGTAGTTGTAATGTAAAGCTTTCTGACACCCTGCGTTGGGACGAGTAGTGCCACTACTCTTCTCAATGCAGGGTGTTGGAGCACTTTACATCTTATGCACAGATTATAGCTTGACAATAAATCATGTGTGTACATCAATATAAAGAATGTGCTACATAAGACAGTGAGGGTCATCTGCGAGTGACATAACGGGTTTTACATGAGGCATATTAACCCCCTATGCTGCTTTGATTCAAAACTAGCAATAGGCAAAAGCCATATCTCTACAGCAAATACGTTATCCTCCAGAGTTATCTTGCCATTATTATTATTCCCTGAGACTTAGCAAAGATCTCTGCAGCAGGGTCATTAACCCCATACATATTTTAAAATACAGACATTTTAACCAATTAAGCAGAACAGATTTACTGCCGTATTTCTCCTTGTTGCCAGTTTCTTTGTAGAAGGATTTAAAAAACATAAATGTATAAGTTGAAGCCCAGATTTTGTGTCTGGGCTGTGTAAATATTTTGGCACAACCCAAATGCAAAATCTAATTTGTTAAATATTGTAATGCGCTCAAATGTACTCATGATGGACCTACTAAACAGATGTGAGGTCTATAGACCTGCTGTCACTTCGTGTGAGGTCATGAGTTGTGATGTCAGTTCCTGCGATGCCACATGCGATGTCATGCACCGTGATCTCACTCCCTGTGATGTCACACGTAGTGATGCCACACCCATTCTGTCTAACATGGTGAGCCCCCTCCTCCCCCCCCCCCCCCCCCACACTTCTTTTTTTTTTTAGGTCTTGAGCCCTACGTGTAGTGCTGAAAATGTATTTTGGTTCCAGCTCAGGTTGTGCCACGATGACCTGGTGAGTGATCGATTGATCAGATCTATATATTCCTTTGCCCTCTCCCGAGACGGAGACTCACGTGACGGTGGTGGGGAGGCTGGGGAACAGCAGCAGCCCATAACACAGGAAGAGACAATGGCAAGCAGCTGTACTGAGAGGCGCTCATTTCCTACACTTCCAGATATAGCGTCTCCACAGGCCCCTGGAGTAGCAGCTGCTTTGTTTGTCGGTTGAGGGAAACAATTTCGCGTGTGAGATCGCGTCAGATTGCACCAGCTGCAAATCAACTGAGATCAAATCAGAGCAACAGTGACGCCTGGCTGTGGTCAGGCTGCATGGCACACGAGCCATATTTTTGTGAGACCTCGCCTACATGATTACGGTTGGTTGTTCATTATACACACCTGCTCTGTTAGAATGTAGAATCTCCTCTCCTTCCGGACAGTCCCATTGGCTACACCTACAATCGCCAGGAGAGAGCAACCAACAGAATCCTTTTCAACATGTAGTATAACCTTCCCCCGCCCTCTGACTTTCAAAAACGTTGTTTTAATTATTTTTGCCATAAAAAGTAGCAGTCTGGAGTTATGTAATTAGCAAATAATAGTGCTATCTGGAAAGCATCAACCCTTCGGCTTAAGTGGTATGGTTCAGATGCGAGCCACCGAACTGTCCAGAAAGGTTTTTAAACGTAAATTGTGTGTTGGTCTGTGCTCGTTGGAATACTTGTATGGCAGGGGTAGGAGGTCATTCTACGTGAATCCAGCATTCTGTCTGACGTCGCGAGCGGAATATACACAAGCCACATAATGGCCTTTTTTTGAGGGAAAAAAGCGAACTGCTTAAAAACACTCCCAGTCATTTTTATCAGTTATGGAAAATTCGTTTCTGATGCTATGATCCTCGGTTATTTTCCGTTGCTGGTACGTGCATATTTTTAATAAGAGGCGGGCAATCCAGGGAATGTGTGTGTGTGTGTGTGTGGGGGGGTGGGGGGGTGGGGGGGGGGGTTGTTGAGCGAAACCTGAGGTTAACCGTGCGAGGGGGGGGGGGGGGATCTGTATATTCCCAGAACACTTGTGTTTCATTGCAGTACATTAACTACGTTACTGCACTGACACCTGTTGCACGCAATATTTTTTAAAACAGCTTTCCCTCACCTCATTTGCCCATACAACATTGCTATTATGAGTGAACGAGGAGAAGCTAGCATGTCATGCCCTGTATAGATTATCTGTGCAACATTGTTCTCTGTTGAGCAACTCTAGGTATAAAACCAAACCTACACTGTGTTTTATATAGCACACGCTCAGAACTGAATTTCTACCAAGCGGTGTCAGATGTTATACTCCATTTTTATGTAAGTAAAGTGATTTGCATAAGATCACACAATTTGGCTGGGGATTTGTTGGTGAAGCCTTTTGTTGTGCTATAGTGTATATGCCATGCGTCACATTATCATTATCATATTATATTTAGGGCTTCCGGTTTTATGGTATTTTTTTATTTTTTTATTTCCGTTTGTATTTATCCATATTTATTTTTTGGCAATCTTATTGGTATCTATCCATATTTATTTTGTATTTTGCGACTATATGGAATCTGTAACTTTTTAACATTTATTGAACTGATAAACATGCTCTCATACTTTGCTGCCTGTCGCGTTTTAGCAAATTAAGCTGCCAAATGTAGCAAAACACTACACCTACAGGCAAATATTAGCATTATAATACAAATATATGTTAACATACGCCTGCATTTAGGGAAAACTCAAACTGTTTTTAACTTCCCGTGCTGTCTATCTCAGCTGTTCTCCTGGAAATTACTGAGAGTTGCAAAAAGAAGCAAAAGTTTCCATATTTTTCCGCTTTTAAAAATAAATACAGACAGGTAGCACATTTGTTTTTAGGTCTTGTTGCGTTGAACCGTGCGAAGCGCGGTCTCGCCAGAGACCTATTGTTAGGGATTCTTCTTTCCAGGAGAGGGGACAGGAGCTGGCCGCGTGCTCGGAATTGAGCGGGCCACGCGCATGCGAACGCGCTCGCTCTGGCCAGCTCCTGTCTCCTCTCCTGGAAAGCTGTACCACACAGCCACACCTCCCCCTGCACGCATGCGCACACACAGAGAGACACACACGAGCGCACATACACGCACGCACACATACAGACACCCCCACCCCCGCCATCGCACACAGAGACACACACAGGAGCGCACATACACGCAAGCACACATACAGAGACACTCCCCCCACCGTCGCACACATACACACATGCATGCACACATACACACACGAGCGCACCAACACCCCCCCCCCCTGCCACGCCCCCCTACAACTAAGGGCCACTTACCGCCACTCGGGACATCTGCAGCCTACGCGGGGCTCTCCCTCGGGCATGGGAGCCTCGCGTCACCACTGCTCCTTGGGCCAGGCACTCCTTGGGCGCGGGCTTCAAAAGACGGAAGTCCTGCCCCACGATAGGTTTAGTTTTTGGGAGTGCACGCGCACGTCTTGTTCCTTGATGCTGACATCCTCTGATCCGCCGTCTCATCCGTTGTCCCTGGTGTTGTCAGCCTTGCCTTCTCTCCTGTGCAGACTGAGTTACTGTGTTACTGGGAATGCACAATTCGAAGCAGGTGGGCTTATGCGACTCCTATTTTTGTAATATCGTATTTGAGGCTGCTCGTCTGTATTTCCATTTAAAGTACTAGCTATAGTGTTTTCCAGACTGAAGTCTCACTCCATAAAACAATAGTATCCGTGTAGTATTCCACCCTCCACCTCATCCTTTGGGACGTTGTTATGGACAGAATGCCTTTCATAGTATATCCACTTTTAGTTTTCGTGGAGGATTCATAGCTTTCCAATCCAACCTCCGCAATTCTGTTTTACGTTGTTGCTGGTATTGTAATGTGACAGTGCTTTCCCCTAAAGGTCTTTTCTACCTCTGAGGTTCTTATTTTGCGTTTTTCCCTAGTTGTGCTGCACCTCTGCCCTAGCATCTGCCTTGGGTACCTGCTACCTTTTCCTGAAATGTAATATTTGTCAGTATTGTCTGCTTCTAAAGTGTCCATTATAGAGTGAAGGATTTCACACGGCGCTGAAGGGCGGCAAATCGACTTCCACCGATATTAATTTAATTTCATTGTTTAAAAAGGCAACTTTGCAGTAATGTACATTTCGAGCAACCTGGAGCCAGCTTTTATTAGCAAATTTCTGTCGGTTGTTTTAGCAAGGAGCTATGAACACGTTTTTGAAAACTCCCCAAAAATAATTCATGGAGTTTTTTTTTGTGAAAGGTAACATTTTAGAAGCAAACTGCACAAAAAGTGCCTCGGGCTGAACATTAGACTAAATCCAGTTTCAGGTAAAGCACCTACTGACAGCATTCACCCTCCCTGGCATTTACCATGTAGAATCTAAAATTCATGTTCGCCCTTTATTAAAACCCGTTATAAAAGTTTGCGAGAAGCGAGGTGTGCACCAACAAGTCGCCCTGTAATCTATCCCTTGTGTGTTAATTCACATATGTGAATGCCTGCATCCACACGTGTCCCTGCTGTACATTTATTAAATGCACCTTTGCTATAGTGCTTGGTTGCCTTAAATTTCTCCTGCAGACGGGTGACTTTTACCCTGTATGACGGTTTTATTTTTTATTTTGCTGTACATTCCTTTGCTTTTCTATGTCCCATCTTTCATGATTGTGCAAACCTTTTAGGCATTGTGATTTACTTTTTCTCATTTTGTAAATACTGCATCTGTGTAACTTTAGGACTCCTAAATGCCTTCTGTGAATACTGAAAGTCTTAAAGTTAGAATTTTTCTCAGTTTAGGAGTCCTAAAGTTAGGAGTCCTAACTTTACTACTCCTAAAGTAAAGTGGTGTGGCTCACTGGTTAGAGGCGGCAGACCCGGAAGCAGAGGTCGGCCCGGGACCAGGGTTCGATTCCCGACGCGGCAGGGTCTTGGGCCATGGTCAGGGGACTCGATAATTCTCACCTCAGTGCCTACTCCAACCATGGGTCCCACTCAGCAACTCTGGGCAATAGCTTGCTTAATCTCTACTAACGGCCCCATCAGCGCCGGGGATGCTTGTCTTCACCTTGGAGATGCCCAGGAGGGACCATCTCACAGGGAAAGCCAGGATGGGTTCCCCAGCGGTATACAGCGCCGGTACGCCCCTTTGCTGGGGCAGGTGTGCGCTTTACAAGTATACGACATTTAACATTTTAACATTTAAACTGAGAAAAATCCTAACTTTAAGACTTTCGATATTCACAGAAGGCATTTAGAAGTCCTAAAGTTAGGACTCTTAAGATTTTTCTCAGTTTAGGAGTAGTAAAGTTAGGACTCCTAACTTTAGGACTCCTAAACTGAGAAAAATCATAACTTTAAGACTTTTGGTATTCACAGAAGGCATTTAGGAGTCGTAAAGTTAGGACTCATAACTTCTGAGAATACTGAAATGAGTAAGTGCCTTTTGTGAATAACAAACTGAGTAAGTGCCTTCTGGGAATACCAAAATGGTTGTAAATTTAGGATTTTGTCTTAAGTTAGTTCTGTGAATCGGGCCCTGAGAGTCGTATCTCAGGATGAATACAGTCCAAATAATGCCCCTTGGTATTCTCTAAAGCATAAGTAGTCTGCCAGTAATGGACTAAAATGGGCTGACCTAATATTATTTGTGGTTCTCATGCTCCGTCCACCTCCTTCAACAGTACTGATGGGTCACGTCCAAGAAGGGGAGGGGGGATACACCACAAGACATCTCTACTCAATTTCGCCTTTAGGCCTCACATGTGCAAGGCACCGTAAACATCTGCCTATTCCTCCCCATTGATTTTATGTAATTGTTTGCATGCCCGTTCCTTTTCAATCTCGCCCAGTGTAGAATCTGGAGTAAAGCGATTGTATCGGAAATTGAATTTATCCCCAGCTCCATATAGTGTGCACATAGTGGTGTTCCTTGTCCTAATCTTTACAAAGATCTTCGGAAATTATTTTAAAAACTTTGATCTTTTTTTGTATTTCCTTGGTCCATAGCCCTTCCCCATAAATTGTAGCAGCTACTACTTTTTTGCCTTTAGATCTGCAATGTAGTTGTTATTGATTGACTACCATATCTATGTTTGCTTCGTAATATTGCATTAACTGCCTGGCAACTATGCTAGCAGATTTATCATTATTATGAGTTGTCCAATCCAATTTGTTACTAAAATGTACTACCAGATAATAAGTGTCTCACACTCTCCAATGGTCCAGTGGGGAGCTATGCATTTATCATAGTCATGGATTTTGTTTTCCCAATATTTAGTGCGAAAACTGTATTACAACAGTGTAGGAGAAGAGAACAGCATCATGTGCAACTAGCAATATGGGTATCTTTAGATTACAGTTTTGCACACCAGTCTCTAGTGACTTCGAATAAACTATTTATTTTATGAACAAAGTGAGCAGTAGGGAGAATACGTCCCAAAACTGATGAATTCCAGATAAAATTAGGGAACTACTTGAGCTCGCCCCAATCTCGTAATAGCGCACTCTAGCATTAGTACCCTTGTATATACATTTCAGTCCCCTCAGTGATGTATTCTCTGCCCCTATACCCTCTACTGCTACCCATGATTATCCCTACTGGTCAGGTCAAATGCAAACTTGAGATCAATAATAGTCAAATAGGGTGGCATCTTCTTGATAACTACACACTTTATGCAGATCATATCAAGTTGCGTTGCCTGGTTAATAGAACTCAAGCCTTCCCTACAACTAGCCTGTGCACCTGTAAGTCTCCCTGCAAATACCCAGCTCTGTAAGTGGGTAAATATCCCTCTCCCATACATCTTTTCCAGCCGTATCTAGTAGAGAGATGGGTCTGTAATTTACAGGGTCACTTTTTCTACTTTTTTTGTGCAACAAAATTGTTGTGGCATATTGCTATAATGTTGGAGTCTTCCTGTGTTAATAACGACATTAAATAACTTTTTGTAGAAGCCATGACCAATGGTTGAGGTCAAAAGAATAAAAAGCTCATCCACTGGCACTGCGTGTGTACCTGTGGCTTTGTTCTTTCTTCAGGCTCCTATTAGCCATTTCCACCAGATAAGCTAAAGTCAATAGGGAACCCCTGTCATCGCTATTCTTAGTTATATTTTCTTCTCTCCCTATCCTTTTCTGGGGTGAAATAGTTTTTCCTTTGTTATAAAGTGTGTTAAAATGGCAAAGTCTAAGAATTGGCAGAAATATCGTATTCCATGGTGCAGCGTTTTCTCTGATGCCAAAATATTAGTGCCCAGAATGTTTTTGGTATTTTATTTTGCCTTGAGGTTTGTTTTCTCTCTGTCCATGACCTCCATTGAAATCCATTGTTCTTCTGTAAAGAAGTTTTTGTTAAAAATAATTTCTCATTGCCACATTTAATGCTATTTCTTTTGTACCTCTACAGTGGCGTGTAGTTAGTAAATGGGACAATCCTTTTTTTCATCTGACAAAATTCCCTGGCAGACCATTCATATTTCGTCAATCTTTTTGCATTGGTGCGAAGTTTTGCTGTTGTCATATATCCGACTGTTTTAACCATTATTTTCTCAAAATAATACCAGATAGCCCCGGAATATCATTTGTCTTCTGACAAGCCTGCCATTAACATGAGTGCTATATTGTTTTACTGTACTGAGCTCCATTTAACAGCCGGTCTTTTGTTTGAGAGAGTTAAAACTAGAATATAAAAGTGATCTTTAAAGAAAAGGAGGGATCTCTCAAAGGTGGCAACCAGTAGATCGCGATCACCCGATATCCTTTTCCGTATGTCCATGTTCATTATAAATGTTTTATAGGGTTTTCGTGATTCCTTACCTGTTAGACAAAATGAGTTATGAACTTTCAGAAATATTTCCTAAATGTGAAATATAGATGGCTACCTACATTCATAAATTGTGGGATTACCTGGATGCAACTAGGTTCTGGAGATTGGTATACAAATAAACATGTGTATGTGCTTGCTGGGTCTGGTCCTCCGAAATATATCGATTACACAAAAGGCCAAAGTGTTGGAGACTTTTTTCGCAGTAGCCAAGACATGCACTGCTGCCCGGTGGATCAGTTCCGACACTGTAGCAAGGGGACGGTGAAAAGATCAAACGGGTGAAGGCGGAATGTGGAGTACGTAAGAAGTTGCAGAACTCTACTGGGGCCAGGTGGATTGCTTAAATTGGATTATGTATTCTATTGTGCTTGCCCTTTTACTAGACCTCTGTCATCGATACAGGAGTGTCAGCCCTAGTTCAACCGTTCAGAAATTGCACACCACTTTTCAGAATCACCTCTGTGAAAACATCTTTCTTGTTTAGAGCATTTTCTCAATCTCAAAATAGTGCGAGGAATAGACGAAGCCTCATCAATATCTCTAATCGCATTCTGATATAATGCTCTTGGTGGTGAAACATTGAAATTGTTGCATGCCAGAATGTTTTTTTTATTAATGGATTGGCAGAATCCCTTATCCACATTATTAGCTTTTGTCACTTTCTAATTACACATGTTCCTAGCATGCAGTTGCCAGGAGAAACATACATGTTTAGACTTTTAATGACTGGATTTCTTGTACTTCGTGAAGGGGGATCAGTCTTACATGTTGTATATTATCAGGTGTTGACTTCAAATATAGTTGTTGCACTTTTAATTGGATTAGATTATGGATTCATATTAATAAACCTCTAAAAATCACCCTGATGTTGCTCTTGTTGCTGGTATATGGAATGTACTAAAAAAAGGTTTTTCATTCGTTCTTCTACCGGCCATTCTCCTGGAAACAACTTATATGATGATTTGCCATAAACATGTGCCATCCATTTCATTTAGCCTGGACATGAGCCCAGCAATATTTCATGAAAGAAAAAGAAAGGAATCATTCTCTGATTATAACTTCAGGCATAAACCGCCTTATTTTTTATTGAACTGGAGACATGGTGCTTATTGGGTTGTATAAACTCGAGACTGTGAGGCTCCTGGATGTTTTAGACACAAAGCCAACGGATGCCATGCTTATTAATTAGCTGACTTTAAGTTGGCTCTTGTTTAATTTTATGTATGTTTACAACTCTCCTGCTGCCAACTTTCTAGACTTCTATAGTTGTTGACACTTCTTGTGGTATGTCATGCGGCATATACGTCTCCAGTTTGTTAATCCGTATCCTCCCTTCCATAGATATTTGATCGAAATTAGATGAAACATAGTTGCTCTGCCTCGTCCTGTTACAAGGGGTGATATCAATACCCATTACACAAAATTGATCCATATTTTCCATAATTGTTTCACCCACTTTCTGGGACTTCAGTTTGACTTCTACCGCCTGAACTTTCTCTTTGTCCAGTGAGTTTCTTCAGGGGTTAACTAACTCCTTAGTTGAAGATAGCCTCAAATGTGAAATATCATGAACGATATTGAGTATCTGTAATTTGTTTAGAGGGCTTGAATAAAGGTCATCTTAAAGTAGCCCAAGCACAGTAGTTATAGTGTCCACCTCTGCGCATGTGTGGTTTCTTAAGGGCACTTGTAATGCTGGCGTAGGTACGGAGAAAGAGCTGCTGTTGTATCTAAATCGCTTGCTATCTCCTGTACACAGAATGTGCTAAATTACTCGTCACATTTGGGGGTGCTGCATAGCTGTTAGTAAGGTAACTTGTGCAATAGGGGCTCTTCTCACACCATCAGTTCCATCTAATGACTCAGCTTTAGTGCCTTTTGTTAAAATATTGAGTGTTGCAAACCGCACCCGACTTGGACCCTGCTTGGTTTCTTCATGAGCTTCTTCTGCCTTCTCTGCTTCCAGCCTCTGTCCCTCTTGTGCACTGGCTCCGGCCTAGTTGTTGCATGTAGGGGACATATCTCAGTTTCTGTATCACACAGTGGTAGTGCATCTCCCTTTAGGAACAGTTGGTATACTTTAGGCAACACCGTAGGTTGGTGTCGATTTAATGATTTCACTGGTTGCCACTTTATTTCAATTTTTGAAATTCAACTAATCATGTTCACATCTGCTTCCTTATACTTCAGCTGATCTTCCCAATCCTCGTATAAAAGTAACTTCAAGGCAGGTGTATAGTCATCAGTTTCCTTGTCCTTTTTAACCATCTACTCTCTCACCCCTTTCTTTTTATATACCGGCACCCACTTACTGCTCAATAATTGCCTTACATCCACATTAGCTACCCTAGTCTCCACTATAAGATACATTTTCAATGACTTGGATGATGTATTGGCTAAGTCAAGGTTTGCACTGATACATCCCTCTTTGGGCCAGCACCTACCAGCGCTTTTAACAATGAGAATTGGGTTGCTGCTGCATGGTCGGATTCTATTAAAGTCTTTTCAAACATAGATAGGATAGAACTGAGGATTCCCTGCAATGCTTGTAAGGAATCTGATATAGCCACATCATGCTCCCCTGGTTGCCATAGGCTGTTTGCCCTTAGCTGTAGGAAAGCTCAAGAATTAAAGGTTATAATCACCCGAAGAGGCATCAAGGCGTCTCTGAGGCCTTTTCTATCTCTACAGTCTGATCCATCCGTTTCAAAGCCTGCACTGGCACCCCTACCTCGACCGACGTCTTACGGTGAGGTCTTTAATGGGAACGGGGACAGGTGAGCTTGGTAGGTAGGGAAACGTATTGGGGTATTCGCCTGATCACATAAAGAATTCTGCATGTTGTTTAAATTTGTATAACTTACACTCCAGCATCATCATCCATGAAGCTGATCCTGCATGCATTTGGGCACACAAATGGAAATTGCTGGGGTTGTAGCAATCACCCCTTTTACAATTGAGTCATTAAAGAATTAGCCCCTGTTCTTGCACTGCCTTCCCCCCTTCCTGGTGGAAGTGTCTCCAGCTCCTGCTTGTATGGTTTGGAAGCTCCTTATTAGGAGTTTGTTTGGTAACTCTACGTATTCCAAGTAGACGGACGCCTGCCAAGCCTCACCTTCAATAAAGCACAGGCCATCTTTGCTGCTGCTAAATGCTAATTATTCTATTATCTAAAGTTTATATAGTTAGCATATTTCTGGTGATTATTGCTGGCACCAACAGCTACTTGACTTAAACTTGATGGACTAACTATAAAGGTGGCGAAGATAACAAATAGAACAGTCAAATACTGACAAACCTGGAAGGATCATGAGGGATCTGGAGGTGAATTAGTTCCCAGGTATTACACACCAACTATTGCGCAATACTCAACACTCCAAACTGTGAGAACCATTCACTATCAGTGCATAATCAGTTGTTATTATTAATGTCCACAGCAGGCTCGTTGTTCTTCGTTAACCTTTATCGTCCCAATTGAACTAAGCAGTCTGAATGCAGCACGGTATAATTGCAGTATGGGAAGCTGATGGCTTCACTCCACTCCTGCTGTGCCACAGCATGCTCCGAATGCTTCTTTCCTACCAGCCCAGTACCCCCTTTACCTACTTTACCCCCTCCTCCTCCCATTTACTCATCTCAAACCTCCTCCTACTGCTATGGTCTCGGAAACAAAAATACTTTCTAGACCCTTCCCTCTTCTATGCCTCCACTATCCTTTTCAATCCTACTAACAAATTCACATGTCCACTGCTCAAATTAAATTCACATTCCCCTATACTAGTTCTCCACTAATCCTGTTTGGGTTCCGGAGTAGCATGCTAACCGCCAAAAAGCACTTCCAACACCTTATCAAGGGTAGCAAGCGCTATATAAATACAAAGCATTCTCTTTTATCCCTCCACCACCTTTTTTCAATCCCAGTAACAAATTCTCACGTCCACCACTCAAACTAATTTCATAGCTTCCTATACTAACTCACCACTAATCCTTTTAGCATGCTACTCACCGAAAAGCACTTCAACGCCTTGTCAGGGGTAGTAAGTGCTATGTAAATTCAATTATAAATTTATAATTACTCTGAGGGATCTTTCCACTCGCCAGCTCAGTAGCGCACCAACTTACCTTGCCGCGCCACTCCTGCAGTGGCTGCTGCAGTACCTGATCCTCCCTGATGCATCTGGCCACAACCCCCACCACCCCGTCTAGGTGTAGTGGCCCCCTCAGGGGACCGAGGATTTGCATTGTACACAGCAGCATCCATGGTAATTACGGTTTCTGCGGGTAGTCTGCCGGCTGTAAGGATGCCAAAAACTGGCAGCACGCATGATTGAAGGCGAAAACAGTAGGAAAAGCGTATAAGGGTCACAGCAGGGCGTCAGTTTGTGGCGCCAAGTGGCGGGCGGCAGACTTAACAACCATGGAGGCACCAGCAACACAACAGGGGCACGAGTGCGTCCAGCCACTTCTGTGTACTCTTGCTACGTAGTGACATGTGCTTGGCACAGGGAGGGAGAGCCCGCTGGTAGAGGAAAACTGTAATTTTGTAGCTATCAGAAACTTTGTCTTTAAGCCTTGGGGTTGCATTGCAGGACAGTTTAAGGTCATTGCAGAAGGCCTGACTGATAAGTTAGTGATAAAGCTAAAGGCCTGATTGATTTATTGATGCAAGTTATGTCAGATCCCATAGATCTGCTTGGTTAATTATGAAACGGTTCTAACAGGTGAAGTAAGCCTAGCGAAAATCATATGTTAAAGCTCTTTAAAGATGGGTTGTTATTATACTTCGGTTGAGCCTGTTCACAGATCTATTGTTACATGGAATCTCTCAGATTATCGCAGTAGGCAAGGATTTTGGTGCAAGTTTCCCCCTTGACAAACCCTGGAGGTAAAAGATTTGCACTGTGATAATCCTTGTTATGCTCTAGCTGGGTGTTGTTGTATGTTCTTTTTATGAACTATAATTTTGAACATTTTTTATTTTTTTGACTGTTTCCTCTATAGGCATAAGTCCTGGATTACTATGGTGAGAAGCCAATGATAGTGTATTGAACAGATTGGTTCATTGGGAACTGTTATGTCAGATGCCATAGATAGGTTTAATATGAAATGGTACTACAAACGCAGTAGGACTGGTAGGGCTGACTTCTTTATTGCTAAAAGCATATTTTAAAGCCAATATGTCTTTTCGGTGGACTAGTATTATATTGTTGAAGCCTAAAGAGAGATTTTGTGACACAGAATTTTTACAGTTTGCCCATTCTGACAAGATGGTGAAAGATGTGCACTGTGATATTCCTTGTTTGCCGCTCTGAGGAGGGGCTGTATATTGCTTGTAATTGTGTACATATTTCTGTAGTTTGTGACTGCTTGACTGATTGATGACTTCCTTGTGGGATACTTTATGCGCAAAGCTGTAGGCCTTATTAGGTTAATAGCCACAAGCTAATTATAAAGGTTTTAGGCCTGATTGGTTCCACGGTAAACAAATATTTTAGGTGACATCGGTTGATCTGTTTAATTTTGACAAAGGCAGTTGGCCTGACTTATTTATTGTGAACAGCAAATGATACTGCTAATAGGCCTTTAAGGGTGATTTGTTATTGTTCTGTGGTAAAGCCGGTTGAGAGGTATTTTGTTACATGAAATCTCACAGTTTATTTTAGGAGGCTAGAGCGTGAGTTTAATTCTTGAACGAGGGAAGTCAATGACATTTTTGGGAGCAATATAATGAATATGAAAGCTACCTAGTTCCAAAGCCCATGCCCAATCGCCCACACCGTGCACGAGAAACACAAAGTAAACACTACCAAGGGAGGTGCAGTCTTCAAGCTGCAGCGCGTGTCTACCAATAATGACATCGCTGTGTCTCATTACATACACAATCAATAATGGGCCTCATGAAGCATATTAAATTGACATGGACAACAAGGCTTCTTAAGCAAATCAAGATTGCCGATCACAATGACACAGTACACAATGTTTTGGCCAGGGAAAGTAATGACCCTGCACTAGGGATAATTAGGGCTGGACTGGCCGTAGCGGGCATCAGGCGTATCCCTGGGATGCTGGGGGCCGGTTCTGCAGCAGCGGGAAGGGGGCAGTTCTGTTACTAGGGGCTGGTTTTGCAGTGGTGCTCCAATATCCGCCCCCAGTAACAAAAGCAGCACTGCTTCAAACTTGCACATTCCTCTTGCCCCTCCAACCTCCTGAGAGATGGTCGGACAAAATTGCCAGGGTTGCTTTGGGTTCCCAGTCCGGCCCCCTGGATAACCCCTCGAGTCCCACCCATAATAAACAGTATTGAGTGTATAAGTATTGAATCCTCATTTGGCATTAGAAACATTTAGATTTTCAACGCACGCTTGTGATTTGATTCTATGTTCTCTCATCATTTATTAAATCTGCCTGATTTAGACACACCACAAAAAGATCATCCGTATAATCTGGTGGCTCGGTGGAGTCAACAACTGCATCAACAGTGCAGTGCTTGGCCAGCCTACTCTTTGTCCATGCCCCACGCATAACCTGGGCCAGAACTGGAGGCCCACCTTTTTCCTACCTCACCCCAAAGCCCAAAACAAACTCCCCTAAAATATTAGAGCAGTCCGCTCCATTCTTATATTTCAGAAGAAACTAAAAACCTGGGGAATAATTTATCAAGCTTTCATGTTGAGCAGTGCAGCAAACAAGCCACCTTGCTGTGCTATGTGAAAGGGGAAGGGTAGGAATGTGCCATGCTTAACATTATACGGTGCATTCTTGTCCTTTCCTTGTGCTAGGGAACAATGTGCTGCCTAGCGCCAATGCAGGCACCCTTGCACCCCGGTCAGAGCTGCCTGTGTTGCAGGCAGGATTGTTTTTGAGCAGGAAGGAACACCTTCCTAAAGAAAACCAGTCCTCAGATGAAAAAACAAAAAGAAATAAATATATTTCTCCTCGTTACACCTCACCTTGGGGGGCATAGCATTTTGATGCATTTCCAGGTCTACCAGTAATGTGTAAATCTGGGAATGCACCAAAATCCATGGGTAGATGTGTCGAACACCCACATTCCACATATGGAGTAACGCAAGGCAGTGATTTGCGCTGCATTGCTTTTTCTCCAGATTTATCAAGCCATGCATGGCCATGCAAGGTGACCTTGCGTGGCTTGATAAAACTAACTTAGTAGTTGCGCGACCATTGTACCCCCTTACGCGGTGCAAGGCAACTCAACTCAATGAGATATGCCCTCAGGCTCGTCCAATATTACCCCAGACAGGCCAGCACTCCAAGTTCACAGGCGCTAAATACCCTCCCAGATAATATTCACGCCCTCCAAATAGACTAGACTAGACATGACATGTCATGTAATGCATTTGCTTCAGAAACGTGCTTACTCTTGTGGCCACAAACTTGAATCTCAACAAGCCCACTCAGCCTTTCATCCTTCCGTGGTTGAAAGAATACGTACAATTGACTTGGGTAAAAGAATACACCTGTTATTCAGCGCTAAGATATCCCAAGGGGTGAAAGTGCTATTTACAAATACACGTTATGTATAGAGTCTAGAAGATTTCGAAGCTTTATCTTTCTACAGTAGTCCTCTTATCAGCCTGTTCATTTCTCCAGTTAGATTAGAATGTAGGCACTGTATGTTCAATCTTTGATAAAGTTTTGTGTACGATAGTCTTGCATTCTGGCCTCTTCTAGTGCATGTTATAGGCAGGGCCACTGAAACTATAAGATTCTGCAGCAGCAGTATTTCTGCACAATTATGGATTTGCAACTGAATCCATTATCTGCTGCACAATATGCAGATTTTACCATAAAAAATGTTCAAATGGAGCAAAGGTTACTCAAAACATAGCAAGACTTTTCTGCATCTTTGAAGACCATTCTCAAAGGTTGACTTTCACTGCTTATTGTTTTATCTGGGAATTTGACTGGTAATGATGAGGTGAAATCTTTCCTGGACAGCATTTCCATGTGTACAAAGGACAAATAAATGACAAATAAATATTATTGCCAAGCCAATCTTCTCCCACTCTTATTCCTTCTGTTGACTGTTATTAGCTTAGATAGCATCACAGGCATGAAGCTTTACCGATAACCGATGCAGCAAATTTTTTAACTTTGAAGGAGAAAATTCCATGATCCTGTCTGTTTAATAATGTTCCACTTGGATTAGACTTTACTGTGCAGAGACTATTTTAAACTCAAATTCCTAATATGGTAGTGCAGACGGCTCATAACCGAGAAGAGGTGGGGGATCATTATACTTACTGGGCAGATTTCACGTAAATATGTTCTCCTTTGTCCCCCTGAAGGAACTGGGGAACAAATTTGTCCCTGCTGTGAAAAACCAAACCACCTCTGTGCCCTACTTTCCTTACTTGCACAAGCTCTGTGACTGGAGTCCCGCAACCTGATTCAGTGTAGCTTATCTATGGAGATCCATTTTCTTATGCTGCCCATTCTGTAAATTGCTGTCATTGTAATTGTAATCACCTACTTATGATTAGACATTTAGAAGAAATTGGCATCCAGTAAAGAAAGAATTGCCTGTTTTCACTATGTGAGTCAGGCTTTGGTTACACAAGGAGGATCTCATGCCCCATATCTCTGATGCGGGATGAGATTACCAGATCTGTGATGAAAACAGGTTATCCCTCTTTGCCCTATAGTGGCCTGGATTCTATTTTTTACTCACCCTTTCCGTGCTTGCAGACATTTTGACTTGCCTGGTAGTAACCACATTATAGAAAATGTCATCAACTATCATGTGACATAATCCAGTTTGTAGGAAATAATTTTAGGCCTCTGACCCAGAATGACATTATGATAAATTAGGTTAAAAGAATGAAATTGTGTAACATCGGCAGAGTTTAAGTCACCGACACAGCTCTTCCTGAACAACATTGCTAATAAAAGTAACAGAGTATCTGAGTGTGTCAGCCATTAAGAACTGCAAAGCTGTTTCCTAATTTTTCCAACGATTGTTATTAGAGTGACTACAGCTAATGACCTATGAAGAAAAAAATAATTAGGAGTTTCACCTAACTTTGTGGGGGCATGATGAAAAAAACAATGTCATATATAAATATATCCATATCTGTGTGACGTAGACATTAGTTATTCTAAATGACCTATCACAACGTTACCAATTATTACTAAAAGTTGGCAACTCTGCACTGCCCCTTTGGACTCTACTCTCTGCAGTGCCTCAAAGCTACCTCGCCTTTCTGGCGCAGTTTAAATCCAGCATAATATCACAATCAGCCCATTGCACTCTGCATTGCAGCTTCCATTGATTTTCAGCACTACGACGTGACCTGAAATGGCATACAACTGCAAGGCAATAACTTAAAAAAAATATTTGCACTTAAACGCTTTAACAGTCAAGTGTGGCTATAAATGGTGCCAGACGAACCCAACACAATAATGTCAATGTGATATGCCTTGATGGGACGAAAGGCTGGGCCTGCCCTACTGTATGTGATATTGTGACATCTACGTTACTCATATACTAGGTTGATCCATTTACTCATGCATCGTAACAAAATTCTGCGAGCCCATAAAAGTGGCATTAATGCGCTAAACAAATGCTGGTAACTTACATATAACACAGAATAATTTGGAGTAGCAAAACTCAACATACCACAAATGTAAACACACTTGCTTCTATTAGAATGGCTTTCCCTTACCTGCTTCCTTGTCTAGATCATAAACAGGAGCGGCCCATGCAGGTAAGAGCAGTGGGGAAGAGAGGGGATCGGGGGAACACCACAGACGCAGATGGAAAACTAAATAAATAATAAATTTTCCTTCATCGTTGTCGGTTGAGTACCACCCTCCCCGCCCCACTGGTCCTACCCGCACGGGCCGCTCTTGACCATAAAACATGTACCTTGGAAGTATAAAGATGGCTGTGGTGCTGATGCGCCTCTCAAGCACACATGCTTCATATTTGGTATGTGCAACAGGTGGGTCTTGATTTAGAGGACAAATGGCCTTAGTTCCGAGCAGCCCTGTAGACTGATGCACTGGAGGCGGGGGCTAAGGCTGCAGATAGGTACGTTCAGATCATGTCAATCTTTCACTGCCCAATCAGTGGGGCTGATAGATCATTTTCATAGAAACTTCCTTTAAATAACTCAATGTCAAGTAGTCTGATGAATAGAAAAGAACACGTAGCAAAAGGATGCATGAATATTAAATGACTTAAAATGGAGCATTTCCATACTTGGGTAGACCAACATATAGTGCTACATAATTTAAACAGGAGAGAATAAGAGTTTCAAAGGTGGAAGTTTCAGAAGTGAAAACCGAAACAGTGAGCACAATTTCTAGACATTTCAATGATGGTGTTGAGAGGCCATAACAACGGCAGAGATTTGTTCGGAGAAGTACTGAAAGCAATTGAAAACGAAATCTAGATCATAGGCAGCACTAAATTTCACTATCTGGACAGGAGGAACACCAATATCCGATTATTTAGTGGAGTTTCAAGAAATTAATGACCATCCATGATTTGACAGCAGAGCGACAAGCGGATATTCTGGAGTTAATGAAAGTTGAAAAAGTAAGAAAAAAAGTGTAAATCATTGGCAAATATATGATAATCAAAGCTAAAGGACTAATGAAAAACAAAAGTGCTGCAAAAGGAGAAAAAAGTTGACTATGGAAGAGCCTTGTGGGCCACCGTAGTGAGCAAAATTACCTTTGTTTAGGAACCTTTCCTAGAAACATAGGTGTGATCTTATAGGGAACATCAATCCATTGACTTGTGGAGACAAAAATGCCTAGGAGAGAAAGTGAGTTATGAAGTGAAGTGATGAATATTGCACCATTTCAAAATCGACGGAAATATGAAGTAAATAAAAGAACAGATTTTGAGAAGCTTCATGGAGAAAGTAAGAAACTGACAATAGAATTATTCCTGTGGGATGCCCAGGTCAAACCTTTGCAGTGAAGATTACATTTATTTAGTATGAAAAATGACAACGCTTGAGTCTGTAAAATACTTTCAGATGTTTTTATAACCGTGGGAGCAGTGGAATGGGTCGGACTTAAGAATCAGAAGAATGAGGAGAGGAATTTTGGTATGGAGATAAACCAAAATGGATCCTTAGAAGCTGGAAAGATGGTAGTCTCCTAATATGTTTCTCATGAGCTGATGCAGGGCGGCCTGTTAAGGGGTGGACATTGTGACAGGAGACTGCAGACACAGGGACACAAAGTGCAACCGATGGCTCCTCTGGCGCAGGCGTCATCAGGCACTGTCAGGTTCAGAGGTTCTCTGTTGTACGGGTAATTACAGTCACCGGCAAACTTAACACCATCTTGGATCCGGTATCTTGCAGTTGGTCCAAGATTGAGGCTCAGCCTCCGTGCTGGGTGTCTTCATGGTACCCTTACCCACTGGAAGGCTGTGTAGGGTGAGCAGCAGGCTGCTGGCTTGGCTCTATTGCGGCCTACAAGATAGGGCCTCACTTTACTACGCCTCTTGCTCCTCGCTGCCTCATTAACAATCGGGTAGGAGTCTTGTTGTCAAGGTACCACAAGGAAACCTTTTGCATCCATTAAATAGAATGGTGCCATTTGGAGTTGAGCGAGGCTTGGGACCTTGTTGCGTGTTCCTCCTGCTGGATGATCACCTGGACACAGGAGAGAAAAGGGGGGAAAGGCTACAGTAGGGCATCAAAAGTAAGTGAGCGCATTGTGACTTTTACTTTCTCTCACTCTGGTTCAACAGTGCAGTCGATATAGTGCAACTCTATATAGATTGTACAATCCACACTGGATTTATGACTCCTTAAAAAGATTCTGTCTGTGTCTTGGTGTTTATAACTAATGTATCTGATTTTCAGAAAGCTCTTTTAAGTGAGTGTCAACAAACCGTTAAACAGGACTGTTAAACTAAACCATCATGTTTACCCATGCCAAGAAGGGTGCAATCTTTGCCCATTTAGGCCAAAGCTGAAACAAGGAGAATTGCACTGTTCCAGGCAATCCATAATGCCATACAGAACACTTATTTATCCATGGGAATTGTCTCTAAGGTTAACTCACTTCCTTGTTCCTTGATCTCACATCTGGTTATTCTTTATTCTGATTCTTATGATAGTATTGATACCCTGGGCATTCTTGACTCCATCTGTTTATTCCCAGCTACTTAGCACATGGAAGGATGACTCCAGAGACAAATCCTTACATGCGGGTCATCTCTGAATAGCTGATTCTCTGGTTAAATATCTTCAATTATGTATTCAGAAATGAAAACCTTGCCCAGCCTGGTCAGAAGTATTCAAGAACACCTTACGCCTGTTGATATTGAAGGGCAAAGACTACTATCTTCAAAGTTGGAAAACGTGTGTCTTCGAACAGGGCTCGCAAGGTAGGAGTCCTATTTCCCATATGTCCAGCCCTTGCAGCCCAGGATCCAGGCTGGGGAAAAGAAACACGCCAAATGCTGTACAACAGATATTAAGACCACATGGATAAATAGGGTCATCATGTTGTTACATGTGTGGTAAGTGAATCTGGTCAAATGTTGGACAACAGATGCCAGAAATATGCAGAACAAGCAGGTTTTCATGCTGTCCCATGAGAGCCAGAAATGTCATGAACACTGGGGAAACAAGAGAGTTAAGCTGCAAAGGAGCACTAAGCTAGGAACAAGGATTTGGATAAAGAAGTAGGTTGTAGATGACTGTTTCACTGATCGGTAGCAAAAGGAACTCAGGAAGTTTCATAAATTGACCAGACTCAGCTGGATCCGTCAGGCCTTAGGGGAATCTACTTCCTCCCACTTGGTAAACCCTCCACTGCGGCCTCTGTTCTCAGTTTTTTACTGTAACACCCAAAAACAACAGAGAAAGGCAAACAAAATGTGGAACCATGATATTTGTAACCCCGATCCCACTAATTATGTTATGTTAAAGAGATTTATAGAGCGCTTGTTCACCCGGCGGTATCTTGTCATTTGAGTACTCTACTGACCACCCTTTTATCACCCTAGGTTGCTTTCTTAGGAAATGGGAAGGAGGTGCTCCAAGGAGATACCTCACAGAAGTTGTTGCACCCATAAATTGCCTCTGGGCTGGCCAACAATCCAGTATTTAACACCAAGGACACTAATCTTAGCCCTTGGTCCATGGGCAATCCGGCAAACCCCACAGATTTTTTTTTTTAAGTTAGCCACCAGGGGAAATGCTCTTGGTACATTTTTCTTTCCAAGAAAGCATGGAAAGCGATGCAAGTTCACCGTCCGGGATAGTTTTCAACCCTTCGGGCGTCTTTCAGCAATTCAAACTAGATCTAACGTTTGCATGTTCCAGGAGACCTGGGCAAGGGAGGAACACACGCACCAGGGATACCAGTCATTCTTTATCCCGGCCAGGTGGGAGGGCAAAGGTCGCCCTTCTGGTGGATTAACTACGTGGGTGGCATCCCACTTAGGCTGCGAGGCCCTACGCTTACCGGTGCCATCTGACGATATTCTTGTGGTTCTACTGTCCTGGCCGAATCAAGCAAAACTTGTTCTGATTAACATCTACTCGAGGCCAGTGGGAGTTGCCAGGGAGTCACCCACCATTGATGAACTCTCAGTTTATCTAGCCGAAATACCAGGAGATCTACCCTAAATAGTGGGGGGGGGGGTCTAAATTCTCATTTTGAACCGCTGCCTGGCCTCCTAGAGGGATTCCCGATGGAAGAAGAGGTCAGGTGGCTAGTACCTTCCGTAGAAGCCCCTCCCCCGAAGGCATGGACCCCCGTAGCATTGCAGATCACAGCCCTCACCCTAAAATTCGGAATTAGAGCCTGTAACGGGCGCACCAATTCAGATGTACCCAGCAGAACTACCTATAATAGAGCAGGAAGAAAATCCCGCTTGGATTATGTCTTGGTACAGATAGCGAACTGGCCTACTATTAAGGATTTTAGGGTTACCGAAAGGCTAGATAGCGATCACAATGCTTTAGAACTTGATCTCATCCATCCTGGCCTTCAAACCCCTGCAACAATGAGTGAGGAAAACAAACCTGAACTTCTACTGGCCAATAATAGGAGAAGAATCAGGTGGGAAAAAATAGCCTTGAGCCAGGAGAAACTCCTGAAGCTTTATGCAGGGTTAATCCCCATTCTAGAGAGTGTAGGAGATTTAGCCATCGAGGTGGGCAATAAAGACACACTGGGCAAACTATACCAGGCACACGAGGACCTTATAAAGGGTGCGGCCCCCATCCTATTCAGTAATGCACAAAACTCGAGGAGGGGGCAGCCACATAAATCCTCGTGGTATAACACAGCCTGTAAAAAGGCAAAGGGAGAACTTCTTAGAAATATTAAGGAGGGCCGAGGTGGAGAGAAGGTAAGAGAAAGCAGACGGGCATATAAAAAACTACTTGCCCATGCTAAAACTGAATGGGAGGAGAATCAATGGGAGGAGATAAATAATTCCCTTGCAAAAGGAGACCACAGAATGTTTTGGAGAGTAGTGAATGGGGGGTCGGGGAATCTCCACTCAGCCATTGAGCCTAACATCGCAGCTGGGGTATGGCAGGCTCACTTCCAATCCCTTTATAGCTCTGAGTTGGGAGAAACCACGAACGACATTGGTTGTGGCCAGGCGGTGTATGAGGGGGAACCAATAACAGTGGGAGAGGTTAGGGCAGCAATAGCAGGTCTGACCTCGGGCAAGGCGCCAGGATTGGACGGCCTACCTGGGGACTTGTTCAAACAGGAACCCGCCGTTTGGGCCCCCTACCTTGCCGTTCTGTTTAACGGAGTTTTGAGCGGCATGGAAGTTCCGAGTACTTGGCTGGGGGCAGAGGTGGTTCCCATATTTAAGAAGGGCTCGCCCCTGCTCCCAGCCAACTATAGACCAATCAGCTTAATTGATGTACCACAGAAGCTGCTTGGTAGGGTCCTGTTGAATCGACTTCAGGACTGGGCAGAAGAAATGGGTGTCCTTAGCCCCTATCAGGCAGGATTCAGAAAGGGAGTTTCAACAGTGGACCAGGTCTTCCGAATGAACATCATCTATTGGAGGGCAGCGATATTTGAAGGCGGCAGCTTATACACAATATTTGTGGATCTGAGGGCCGCCTTCGATCTGGTGCCCAGAGGTAAACTTTGGAGTGTCCTGTCAGAGATGGGTGTACCTGCGGACATCTTGATAATCTTACAGAGATTACATCACAATAACTATGCCCGAGTGAGGTGCGGGAAGTCAGGGGAACTGACGGATAGATTCCCCGTTGACAGGGGGTGAGGCAGGGCTGTGTGCTTGCACCGACCCTGTTCTGCCTCTTTGTCAACGGGGTAATCGCCCACCTGAATTGCACTGAACATACTGACGCCCCAAAATTAAACGGTAGCAGGGTGCCTGCAATTATGTTTGCAGACGACACCCTGCTACTGTCTAAAACCCCAATGGGGATTCAGCGGATTCTCGACTCTTTTGTGGCCTTTTGTACAGATAGGGGCCTAGAAATTAACGCAGCAAAAACTAAATTCATGGTCCTGAATCCAAGTCAAAAACTGCGCCCGAATCCACTACTGGGAGCGTCACGGCTAGAGAGAGTCTCCACCTTTGAATATCTAGGTGTAACCCTGAACGAGACTATGTCATGGGGGCCACATCAGACTAGGGCCAACCTTAAATTAGTACAGACCACTGGAGGCATCGCGCGGATGATGAAGAGCTCGACATACCGGCCGTTGGGACCGCTCATCCAGATCTATAAGGCACAGGCCAGGGGCGCTACTATGTATGGGGCAGAACTGTGGGGACATGCATCAACTCGCAGTCTGTCGGCAACTGAGAACAACTTTATTAGACAGATAGTTGCACTCCCGGCCAGCACTCCGCTCCTTCCCCTGAGGCTGGATCTGGGACTGAGACCAATAGCTGATGAAATAGGTCTCAGACCCATAGTCTTCTGGCGAAGACTATGGAGTAGCGAAGAACTCTCTGCCTATAGGGCGGAACTGAGGGAGCTTCTAACTCATCCTAAAGCGTTACAGATCCCTTGGGTAAAATACATTCAAAAATCATGTATGATACTGGGGCTTCCCGATCTCTGGTCTGATCCTGCTAACGCCTCATTAAACATCTCACGCAGAACTTTGGTCAATGTCTACCACGACCAGAAACTATCAACTGCCATGGACTGTCAGCGGGAGGGGTCACTAACATCTGCATTTATGCTGAGCAAGGACTCATATAGGTTGGAAAGGGTTCTGGACGCCATGTCCCCCGTGTTGGCCAGGAAGCTGTTTCTCCAATGGAGATACGGAACATTGCCCCTGCGATCTTTTACCAGCTCCTGGACAACCCCGTCCTCCTCTAAGCAGTGTCCGACATGCTCTTATGCTGAGGAAAGTGACCTACATGTGGTCCTGTTTTGCCCAACCTTCATGAAAGCTAGGAAATACTGGCTTCTCCCACTTATTAGAAACTTTGGTTGTAGGGAGTATCTCCCGATGTACAGAATTCTAAAAACCGACGTTTCGAGTCTAACCGTGTTTGTACTGGCAAAATTTCTCACTAATGTCTGGCATACCCGCACTCGTATTTTGAAGTCGCAGGCTCTGATTTAATTTTAAGCCTTTTTAAACGTAACTATGGTAGTTTTAATTTTCAGAAATGAATGATTTTATAGTTTATAAATATGTACTGTTTGTTATTGCCGGTGATTTTATCATGGTTGCACATGTTTTTTTTGCCGTTGTACATCTTTGATGGCCACATGGCCGAAATAAAGATTGAATGATGACAGATCTAATTTTAAATTAGAATTCATAAGAGCCCCATGATATCTTGAACAGGGGCTATTGTGTCATCTGCTTGAATCATTGGGAGGTCTCCAAAATGTGACCCTAAATGATGTTTCCAATGTTGAATTTCTTACATGTGTCGAAGAAGGCAACAAAGAGAAAACCAGTATGTGCTGGAGGTCTAGGTAATGCTGCAAAATCTTGAGGGCTCACAGACTGTAATTGTCGAACCTAGATTTTGCGGTTAATATGATGTCTTTTAGAAAGTACCCTTTTCTTTTACTGTGGAATCCCCAGAACAGACATATATTCAACTACAATTCCAAATCCGATAACAGAACTGGAAGTCCAGTTAGCAGAAAATGTATCGACCTAAGTTACTCTGACCATGATCCAACCACTATGGGATCAAGTGTGCCAATAAGCTTAGGTCACATGAGGTTATTAGGAGGAGAACAGAATGACACCTGTAGAGAATACGAATGGGTCATTCAGTCCTTGCTTGGACGATCCCCCATCTTGTCCCTAAAGGATGCATGGGAGAAACCTCAATATCCCCCAACAAAGTTGTCATACCCTCAGAGCCAGACTTGCCTAAATGTAGTACTCTCCATACGACTATCTTACCCCTATTTGCTGCAAATCCCAGGTTACCTTTGCCTGGGCAAGAGTGTGAATCCTTCAGTAGTTTCTCAAAAATCTTAAACTGGAAAATATTTGACCTCGTACAGGAATTCAAACTGCCTAAATGGTGTGATCTTGTGTCAGATTTCTCTGTATTTTCTAAGAAACCTGAGTTATGGTCCGGGTCATAATTTCGGGAGTGCACTCCATTTAGTATCCCTGCTGTAAATAAATGCTCCAGATAGCTTACCTCACCTGAGCACATGGCCAATGGTCATGTTCTAGCAGAACCAAATGAGTTTCCCTCATACATTATACTTTCCACTATGGCCTGTGTAAGAGCATTTTAGATTACATTATTGTTGATCTCTTTAGCTGGCTCTTTGTCCTTGATATTTTGCTGGTAGAAAGCGATCACAAACCTTAAATTCTCCAACTGTCTTCCCAAGCTTTAATCGCACTAGGGAAGCCTAAAGGCTCCAGTAACAAAATATTATACACATAAACACCAAAGAACAGAAGAATAATACAATGGGACCAGGTGCCATTTGAATCTATTTTCAAACCAATAAATGATATTCAACATATTTGCTAATATTTGAACCTCAGCAGTGGTTGAAACAGCGCATGTCACTTTCAATAATATATCCGAACAATTCTCGAAACCTATTGCCCACTGTTCGACTATCAGACATGGGCAATACCTTTGGTTTGATGAAGATTGTAGACATGTAAAATAATATTAAAGTTGTAATTAGAGAAAAAAAATGCCATGGGACTGTTTTAAATGGCAAGATCGTTAAAAGGCTGTTCATTATTAAAAACATAAGAATCTTTTGGCATATTATAGCCCACGGCAGTAAACATCTGGTAAAATCAAATGTTCATATGATCCAATACCTTTTGTTTGAACATTTCGCAGGGCTGAACCTTCACTGTTAAGCGCCAGCAGGGAAAGCTCTGGACCTTGGAGTTGCTTTGGGAGGTCTTTAAAGATAGATCCTTTCACACTAAAAGAAATTATTCCCTCTATCAATAAGCAAAAGAGTTACCGCCTCCTTGACAAATTTCAACTGATTTATAGAAATTATGGTCTTTGTCTTGCACCATATTAAGAGGGGTCCGATGTCGCCTCGTTGGTTTAGTGCTGAACCCAGTGCAGAAAATAGTACCAATATACAACAAGGGGGATAAGTATAATCCTGGCAATTATCGCCCAGCCAGTGTTTTGGATAAGTTATATTTGTCTTTTTAGTATTGTCTAGGCATGATGCATAGGCCTAGTCCATGTTGATCTTGTCTATAAATGAGGATGGCTTTAGGAAAAAGATAGGCACAATTGGTGAGGCCTTTAATTTCCATTTAATTTTGGAAAAGTTTGTAAAGCTGAAAAGACTACATTTATATGTTGTGTTCTTGGGTCTTTGATCCATTTTCAATAATGTTCAGAGGCACTTATGGAACTCTCTGTAGTAGATATGCATATACCTGGATCTCTTAAATATCTAGATTTACCACCATGATTGACACTTGGCTATCGTTTGTTGGAAAGCCGCCTGGGAAACCACTCAATCTTTCCCAATGAACAAAGGTGTCCACCAAGGCTGTTCCCTGGCTCTTCTCCTTTTTCTGTTTATATAAAACAGGTATTGAGGAGCTTAGCCATTGCAAATATTATGCTCCCACCCGTGGTGGAATAAAGATTGCCACCCCATTATTTGACGATGATGCCCTTCTGGTTTCCAAGTCCCCCCATGTGCTTACAGACTCTTCAATACAAATTTTCAGAATTCTGAAGGACTAGGTGTCTTCTAGTTAATGCAGGCATGGCAAAATTAATGATGTTCCAACCACATAATAGTGCAAGATATTATTTTACTATGAACAACTCTGGCCTGGGGCAGGTGGTTGTGTTTTTGAAGGAAGGTAGGATCCTTCTGCATGGTTACCCTCACTTTTGTGCCTGGTGCTATTCTATTTTTGGACTAGTTTGATTGGGATCCTGCTAATCAGGACGCCTGTCTCTCAGCTTTCTCCCTTAAATTGTTGTGACAAGTATTTAGGTACATCCTGGATTGGATACTGGGGTACCCCTATACGTGCCTAGTATATGGTACTAAGGTACCCAGGGCATAGGTACCGCAGAGTTCCCCCATGGGCTGAAGCATGCATTATGCCACTCATGGGAGACCATTCAAAATGGAACTACCTACAGGCCTGCCATTGCAGTCTGTGTAAGCTGGTGCTAGCACCACTTACTAATGATATAGGTTTCCTATATCTAGGGTCACTGCACTTAAAACCTATAAGTCACCCTTATAGCAGGCCTTTCTAATCCTGGATGCAGGGTGCTTGGTTCTAAGTGAGAGGGGGCCCTGCATCCAGGATTAGAAAGGCCTGCTATAAGGGTGACTTATAGGTTTTAAGTGCAGTGACCCTAGATATAGGAAACCTATATCATATAGCAGGACACCCCTACAGTCTACGGAGTCCATTCACCCAGGTTGTCAGTGAAGCAGCAATATCCCATATAGAGGGGCACCGCATAATTATGCGATGACCGTCTTGAAACAGGCTGCAACTAATCCTATCATGTTTCGTATCAAAAATGTTGGTATCATACCCCCAAACTGTAAGCAATGTGGGAGCTATGATTCCAAGCAAACATGTTGGAATCATACCCCTACACCTTAAACGGTGTGGGAGGTATGATTCCAACCACTGGAAGAGCCCACCATTAGGCTCTCCATGTCCTTGGTACCAGTCTTCCAGACCCGGACACCACAAAATGGTTGCTGCTGACCAGAGACACGATTCTGCCCTCCTGCTGCTGAGCCAAGCTCGAGCAGGGGAAGGCAGAACAATAGGCATCCTGTCACAGAGAGGTATGGCCACCTCCCAGACAGGATTTAGTGTATTAGGGCAGGATGGGTGTGCTTGCCAGTGCCACTTAGTCTGCATGAGGGGCACATTTGGTGTCCTCATGCATAGTCGAGTTCAAACCAGTCCTTGACGCCGTTGGCTCCCGCTCTGGCGCGAAACTGGACAAAGGACATGGGAGTAACCTCCCCTCTATCCAGACCCTCTCCTGGAAATGTCCCCTGAATCATCCCATCCCTTTCCCTAGGGTACCTAAGGGCTTACCTGGGTGTAGGTCCCTACATTCATCGTGGGATAAGATTCAGATCAGACACCACTTCTTCTTCTACCGACTGGGCAATCTAGACTTCGCTGGACTTCGTTTGGGCTCAACTTAGTCTCCCTTGCAGTCTGCTGCTTTGTCTGTGCCTGTGCACCGTACAGGAACCTTCCAAGGCCTTTGGGCATCAAAGACACCTGAAGAAATATCCCTTGGAGTGAAGGAGTTACATCCCTGCATTCGCAGGCACCGCAATTAAGTCGAATGGTCTGCTGATCCTGAGCTCCTCCAGACTCTGAAACGTTCTGCAACACAGGTGGTAATTTTCCACAGCTCCTGAGGCCTTCCCTGCCATCTCACCAAGTTTGAGGCTATTATATCTCGTGGGGGATGCAATAACTGAACGCCTGTCCACCGCGTCAACTTGCAGTTGCAAAGGCTTGTTGGCTTCCTTCCAGGAAGATCTTCAGGCTCCAAGTAGCCCCAACCTTGAGCATCTTCTGTCACCAGAATCTTAAGCCACAGCTCATCCTGTTCATTGTAGCCTGCATGTTTTGGTGAGTTGTTTGAGGTCCTCTCACGACTCCAGTGCCTCCGGCCTGTGGGTCCATTTGAGGGTCACCTTTGCTTCTTTTGGGCTCACCCGATTGATCGGGGCCTGACCTAACTGCCCTGCTTGTGGTGAGTCCCCTGGCCCTTGCTGGTCCCGATGCTGCTCCTTCTTCTGGTCCTGTGTTCGTTGCATTTGCCAAGGCTTGTTGGTGCCCCTGCCAGACACCACCCCTCAGCACTCGACATCCTTTGTGGGACAGCTCGTGCATGGCTCCTGGTCTTCCTCAGCATCACCTGGTCCTCACAGCTGCAGAGTTAAGATCCTCATCAATATCTCCTGCAACTCCTGACATTAGTGGGAATTTGCCTTCCAAGTCTCCTGGTCACTCCTGAGTGACATAGACTCTATCCCCTCTGCTTGCAGGTACCTCTCAACAAGAATCCACCTTCGTATTCCAATGGATACTTTCTCCTCCTTCAGCAGCTGGATTTTCCTGAAGTCCTCCATTGGGTTCGACGACGGTTTCCTGCACCACTTCACAGCTTTTCACCCGGCTTCCCCGGTGTAGGTAACATAGGAACTAGGGTATCCACAGGTGGGGTGGCTCTCCAACCTTCTGTCTTCCACTGGGTTCCATCAGGGTCCACTGGGAAGGGTCCTTAATCTTTAACAATCCAACCGCGATTTACACGTAGACTTGTATGGAGCACACAGTCGTGGTTCCACACTGCATACGCTGTCAGTGGGGTTGCTAGTCTCTTGCACCTTGGGTGGTTCCTTGGTTCCCCAGCACTGCTACATCCTCTCAACACTATCTTGATCCGTGTCATGGTTCTTAAACCACTTTCAAAGTATATGGTTTGGCCCCCCTCACCCCGGGGTCCACTGTGTATTAGTGCTATTTACTGTGTTTCTTTGCAAAGTATTGTGTGCATTGTGCATATCTCCGGGTAGGAGATATTTGTATGTGTTAGAGAGTATTATATAATACATACATATTTTTTATAAATACTGTGTGTGGTTATTTTTCAATCTAATCTATACTATAAGATTGCAATCTGGTAAAACAAGCTGCTTTACACTCCTTCTGGACTAAGCCGGAAGGCTGCTCTACACAGCTACCACTTACAGAGCTTTCTAAGGTTGTCTAAGACCTCTTAAATCACCATAAGGATTGTCTGGACTGGTGCAGGGTGTCCACTTACATAAGTGTCTATAATATACCAGGCCAGCTTCTCACGGTTTTCCTAGGGATTAGCCTGCTGCTTTGTGTCCTATGCCCTAGATGTTTACAGAGGCACAGCACAAGAATGGAGAAAGTGGAACTTTACTGCTATCCGCTCCTTGCTGATCTTTTAACCTCTGAAAGAAGATTCTTCAAAAGACTGCTGAGACTTCCTTATGGTTCACCAAGATTTGCGTTGCATTTTGGGAACATTTATATGACTTTTTCTGCCAAACTTAGACCCCCTTTTATATTACATAAGAGTCTGGGGCACACCAGAGCTTAGCAACCTCAAGGATACACTTGGTGATGTACTGGGTTTCTTTGACAGTAGAGCATTGAATGGGCTTAGGTATGTTAGGATCATATTAGGTCAAATTGGTCTTCCACATTTTGGGAATGTCCTAATACAATCAAGCTTGATAGCTCCTCAGTCTTAAGGTCAGCATATATGCTGTGGAAAAGCAGTGTCTTAATCCTCATCATGGCAGTTTGACCAATGAAGTTGTATTGTGCAAATGTACATCTAACTTTGAGCCATTTTTAGATTATGTTATACCAGTTTTCGCAAAACTTTGTACCTCAAGATCAGGATGAGCATTGTGTCAATGACTGATTTCTTTTCTAAATGGAGTAATGTTTCCTGCCAAACCTCCTTTTGCCCAAGGTGCACTGGTTGTACTAAAGATGAACATACAGTTTGTCTTCTTTCCCTATCATATATAGCCCCAAGGCACAAACGGCTGCTGCCATTATTAAGAGTTACAGATGTGTAAAATGTGAAACCTTTGGAGACGTCTGCTCAAAATGAAATAATGCTGCTTTACTTTTTTACTGCCTGGCTTATTTGGCAGCAAACTGATGACTTGATGCTAACTACTGTTTTTAAAATGTAATGTGTACTTTTATAGTTGTTTCTGGTTTACCTTTTTGTTTAACGGTTAGTAGCCAAAATAAATGCAATGTTTTGAAAGATGCAAGCAGAAAAGTTGAGTGGGCTCGAAAAATCATAAACTGATCTTACCAAAGTGAGAATTAGATTATTGGTTGGGAAATAAGTTGCCTTTAAACCGAGCAGTGTTATCGTAACGATTTTGGGGGCATGGGATACATCATATTTTAGGGCCCCCCGTTTGGAACAATGTTACATTTTATTGCCCATTTTCTGCATATTCAAGCCCCATGATGTCAAACAAAATTGAATCATATGTTTAATTGTTGAAATGGAGAAATAGATAAAGTGAAATAAAGAAAAAGTTCACTTTCTAAGGGGTCCCTTGGAAGGCTGGCGGCTCTGGGCAATTGTCTACTTTGCCCATGCCATAAAACGTCTTTGTAACAGTAGGAAATGTCAACCTTGTTTAGAAGACAAAACCAGTCAAATTCTACTCTTTAAAATCTATGTGTTACAGAAAAGAATTGAAATGGAGGTGAAGGAGATTTGTATTACATCAGTTTCAAAGTGAAATCTAAAACTAAGGGCCCATTTTAGATCTCGGCAGACTCAGTCACAATGGGGTCATATATCCTGTCCGCCAAAATAGAAATCACATAGGACATAATGGAATTTCTATACTATTTAGGCCCAAAGTCATCAATCTGATGATGGATGTAAGGACAGATCAAGGACAGGCGTAAAAATACTGTGTAAAGGAGACATCATATGCTAGTGGATCTAAATGTTGATGAGGCTTCTTTAGCAGGCTTACCTTTTGAGTAACATGGCTTGTGTAGAGCAAGTAAGTATAGCAGGAAGACCTGCTGGTATCATGCACTGATCACTGTTTTTTTCCCCCCAAAAGACCCTATTAGTAAATGGAAATAAACAAGGCTAAACGAATATATGAACTGACATTGTATTCAATTTGTTAAAAAAATAATCAATACATGTCAAATATTAACATACATAATACAGAAACAATATTTCTGTGCTTAGTAATGCATAACATTAATCACTCTTAATGATGCAAGAAACTCAATGGACAGTCTTAAGTAGTTCAGGAAAGTAGTTGTTCAACTCTTCATGTGAGTACTTTTTCGGTTCGCAAAAAATACAAAACAACATTAGACATCTATAATGGATTCTTTTGTCAAAACATTGCACCTGAAAGCAGGTATTTAACCGCTTTCTCAATAATGGGGTCACAGAAAAATTTCTGTCGACTCCCACAGGGATTCAAGAATAGCCCAGGATTATTCTCAGCAAGGGTAACAGAGTTACTACAAATATATGATGATAAGGCATTATCTTATGTCGATGACATCTATCTCACAGATGATGACCTGGATACTCACTTGAAAAGAGTGAACACCATAAAACTTGGGTTCGCAGCAGAGGGTTATAAATTCAACTTTAAAAAGTCACGAATTGCCCACCTAACTGTCCTGTTTTTAGGATATGAATTATCAAGTGAAGGCAAAAGCCTAGCAGACAACTTCTTAGAGAAGTGCGCTGTACTCCAAGCTCCAAAAACGCTGAAGAACTTACAATCAATACTAGGTTTCCTGAATTTCGGAAGAACTTACATTCTAAATTATGCAGAGAGGGTTAAACCTCTCTAGGAATTAATAAAACCTGATTTTAAACCAATCAATTGGACTCAGAAACACACAGATATTTTGAGATCATTGCAAACAGACATGTTAGCTAAAACAAAATTACAAACTCGTGACAACACACACAACCTTGTAATCCGAGTCATCCCAGGAAGATACGGATTCACGTACCTGACCTCTAATGGGGAGAAACGGTACCAATAGCTTACAAATCACATTTGTACACACCAGCTGAAAAAAAATTCAGTCTTACAGAAAATATTTTAAATGCGGTTCAAACTGCTGTAGCAAAAGAAAGAGCCCAAGCCCAAGGCAAAAGAATAACTGTTTATACAGCAGAATCAGCCATTGAGGCGTTATTAAGCCCAGTTAATCTAAAAACGGTGGCATTAGATCCAGAATGGATACAATGGGAAAATTCTCTTGCTGCAGAAGACGTGAAATACTATTTTGACCCGAACATGAAAAAACTGAAAGATCCAAAATATGAAGAAGAATATCCTCTGCCAATCGAAATTATGCCTCTCCAACAGTACTCTGGTGTAATCTATTTGGACAGATTTGCACAACATTACGATGTGGATAATAAATCCTACAATGCAGCGTGCGCGATTGTTAAAGGTCGCTGGTGCTGTGGTAAATTCAGACCAAAAATAACAAAAACTGAATCACTGTTCGGCTCAGCGAGCTGAAATCAGATCTTTAAAGATGGCACTTGAAAATGGCGATCGTGAATTCCAGACACTAATAGTGTGCGATTCACATTTCTGCGTCAAATCTTACAATAATGACTTGCAGAACTGGGTTCAGAACGATTACAAAGATGACACAGGTGCCACAATAAAGCATAAGAAGCTTTGGGTACAGGTAGTTCTTTTGCAGAAAGAACTACGAAAGACTCATGTGATACATACACTGAGTCATCAACGTGATGGCGTTCACGTTGCAAGGAATTCATTGACTAATACAGCCACAGCGGAAGCAGCTCAACCGGCTTCCGTAGCCACAAAAAAGCGTTCAGAAAAATACATAGATGGTGAAACCATGCTGGTGGTAAAAACGTCTTAAAAAGGCGACTGTGCAGCACTACCCGTGAACTATCCACTCAATTATACATACATAATTGATGCAAACTCCGTTCCTTTTGCTCGAATCCCTGGAGTGGGGATAGAGTAATTCCAAACATGAACAGGAGAATCTTTTTAATAGAGGCCGCACACATGGGATTGGGTCTAAGGCACCAAGAGATCCAGGAATCTCTGAAAGAATTACAATCAGAATACTGGTGGCCGGGGATGAGCCTGCAACATTACAAATTTGCAAAGAGCTGTCCAAACTGCAACAGAGATCGCAGTAGCGAACCGACCGGAGTATTGCCATGGCCCTTCTTGTAGTTAGCATAATGCTATCTATACGTAAAATCCAGCGTCCCATTAATTTCTTTTTAAGACTAGATTCACTTAAAAATACAGACACCAGTGCTCGGCTGACGCCAGAACTGTTATAAAAGATTTGCGAGTCTTTATCGGCACATACGCAATTGGCATGCTACATTCTGACCAGGGTCCTGCTTTTAGCTCTCGAGCTTATAAGGAGGCCATGACCAGCATGGGCATTGCATTGTGGTACTCTTCTCCCTTCCATCCTGAGGGAAATGGGATTGTGGAAAGAAAAAACCGGGACATAAAGCAATCTATAACGGCGAGGGTATTAGGTTCGGGTGATGGGTGGGTCCAACATTTAACAAGTGTCCAACGTAGTCTTAATAATCTGACAAGAAATTCTCTAAAAGGTTTCAGTACGTACGAACTATTGTTCGGTACTAGAATGCATATTCAGGACTTAGATAGTCAGACTTCAGTGGTAGAGAAAAAAATGCTTTGATATCAAAGATCGTTTGGCTGTTTTATAGGACTTAAATGGAACAAGAAAAGCCCTGAGCAACATAAAGTTAAAACAGCAGCCAACAGCCACTGAAGATAAACCACCTGTCCCAGTAAGGCCTGTCTGGATTCCAAAGATTGGGGATCTGGTCAGAGAGAAGATCGCGGTGAAGAAGGAATTTGGGCCTTCTCACAGAAAAACAGTACCTGTCTTAGCTATCAGCGGAACAAGATCAGTTGTACTACCGCCCCTTGCTGGTAAAAAGGAGAACCGAGTTGTATCCATCGACCTGGTAAAAACCACAATCATGTGGCCAATAATAAGTAGTAGGCCCAGTGGACTCCCAAGAAATAGCAGAATACCAAAATTTGCTATAATCCAAGAGGTTCAAACTGAGAGACTAATCACATTTGATAAACCTGCAGTGAATAAAAAAGGACTAGGCAACAATGCCATGGAACTTGTGCCTCTTGAAACCCAAATTGCAACAGTTCGTCAAGAAACACCTGTCTACAACGATGTAGCTTCAGACTATGCTAATTAAAGTAAAAACGAAAAAGCAAAGGAAAATTCAGAAGCAATTCCAACAATTGACAGAACTGCATCTGGCTACTTCATCAATTTCAATAACTTTTCTGAAGATCCAAGCGAACCTGAAGAAACGCCAACAACAAAAACTTTCAAAGACAAAGTAACTAAACTCTTTCATCAACTCAAAGAAACCTATCTGATTTCTCCATAGTTTGAATTTTGGAATGTGTTAGGTGTACTTTTCCTCCTGCTTTGGCTCATCATGGTACTTTGTTTAGGAAAATTCATTGAGGGAAAATACAGTACAATGGACACAGCAAGTCAAAACATTAACTTGGTCCTAAAACCACACAAGTCATCTCACATCGAGAAAAGAGAACTATCATCAGTGAATGTCACAGCCATTCCAATACCCCGTGGGGTAGTTTGAGACAAAACGGATTACGAAATCTATGGCCCGGTTGAACTCTTGAAATATCCACATCCGTTCAAGGTTTCATTAAGTGACTTTGTAAAACCAAGTACATTCTCTGATGATTGGGACTTTGAAAGAATAAATAATATGATGTCAGATTTAGTAATGTTAGCACAATTTACAGAACATGATTACTTACAGGGTTCGTCGAATTATGAACAAATGTACTGTTACAATCACTTTGCACATCACTATTTACATAAATCTGCTCAACCTAGAAATGTTTTTAAGTTTGATCAATGGGAACATTATGCAACTCCACCTAAAAGCAGTTCAAAAACATTTTATGAGAAATTCCCATACTTCTCAGGGTTTAACACAAGTGATGCAGAAACGTTTTATTTTAAACTGTTAAATAAGACAGGGATAAAAACAATGTTGACAAATACTGAATTAATCTATTTTTAAAACATTTTATGAAAAAATGATTACATTTGGTTTTGAATTCTGGAAAAACAACATTGAAACAAAAACAATCTGGGGTACAAAAGATTGGCAGGTACAAGGTTTAGAAGCACTGTTTAGAGCCTGCATGATCCCAGAACAAATAATATTCTTGAATGACACCATTCAACAGACTACTTGTCTTGGCCTAGCTCAGATTAAAGACTTAAACAAACTGTCTATTCCAAAGCCCATACTTGATAGTAATAGCACAACTGATATGGAGATAGACGTATCCCATATTTTACACCAAAACAGAACACATCCTGAATGGAAAAAGTGGTTGATCTGGCCAACAGACACAAATAACTGTCAAGATAGATTCCTGAACAAAATACACGGGTTCAAAATGACCAGACCAGACCCTAGATACTCCTAGAGACAACATCCAGGGATAGTAACAACATACAGTGTAGGGAAACTATGTCTACAGTGGCTACAGAAATCCACACTGGCTGAAATTAAGCAACACTTGACTTTACTTAAAGGCGGTGCTGACTTGCGTGATTTCATAATGGGACCACGCAAACAGCGTCAAAAACGTTTCATAGCGGCCGGTATATACGCTGCATACAACGAAGCTTGGAAAGTAACTCAAATAGAGACAGCAGAAAAAATACGAGAAATTGATCGTATTAATTTGGAAAAATCACTTTCTGTTGTGGACAATGGGTTAATGACTCTGTCCTCCAGAATATATTCACTGGACAGTATTGTATCATCTGCTATCGATATAATAGATCAGGACTTACTAATGTTACAACACGGTCAGTCCCAATTACGTTCTATTGTACAGCTCGGCTGGACGTTGCAAAATCTGCGTTCAGGCTACATGCCATGGCGTTTGATAAACACAACGTCATTATTCTCTATCTTTAACCTCACTGATAAACAAATCAGTTTGGCACAAAAAGGAGCAGACTATACGATTCTGAGCATTGAAAAACTTGAGAGATTACCACTGACTATGTCAGAAAGACCTGTCATTGAATGGATAATTCACGGAATAATTACAATTCCGATAACAACTTTCCAATTTAAATACTGCCAAGAGTATATACCAGCGGGCTAGTATCAAAGGTTGGGTAAAGGGTACATTAAGTCATCATGGAAATTGCCTTAAACACACACATGTGATAGTGAAAAGAAACAGAATGTATTTCTTAGTGGTAACAATTGTAAACAATCACTAAGCGGTATACTTCTGTGCCAAGGTATTAATTTGCATGGGGCCTGTGAGGGGAATTCAAATAACCTTTCATGTCACCAGCACGGCACACCTGCAACACAAGTAAAGCCATTCTTTAGACGGCTTTCTAACGGGAGCTATATTCTAATAGTGGACCACAGCTGTTGTGGCATGGTGCCAGGGAAAGCCTATCTCGTAAGCGTTAGTTCCATGGTCACTTGCTGTATGCAAGTATTGTATCCGAACAGCACTCCAGATACGCAGGCGACGATTTAGCCTTCTTTGAATATCTCTTCTATTCGAATTGATACTTTAAGCAGAATGAAGTCTGTTCTTTTACAGACAACCGTGCCTTTAACGTCATCAAAAGAAACGTATGATCTTCTGGTTGCAAGGACAACGGCAGAGATACATACCCTTTTATCAACACATTGCCCTGTGCATTTCGTAGAAATGCTAAGCCAAATCCTAAATATGTCTGATACCAGTGGTATCCCACATATATTTAAGACAATTGTTTCGGGACTGTTAACACCCTTCAAAACAGTTCTGGGCATTTTTCCCAATTTAGTCCATTCTGTCTTTGGCGGCCTACCACTACTTTTGGGACTCGTAGCAGGAATTTTATTTTTGATCCTTCGGCTCCGATATGGCAAGCCAAGTCACAGACAAGACTCCAGCAACGATGGAAGAAACGATCCTAGCTATACCCTATCGGAACCGCATAACTAAAGTCCTTGGATTAGCCCGGCTAAGAGATCTGAATATGACCTGGTTTCTTTCATTCAGACCAATCTGGCAAAATTGCATCCTACCTGTGCTTCGATGTATGCTATGCGGAGAAGAATGCGTGTTGGACGTCTGTCTTACACTACCATCAGCAGTACCATTGGATACAGATACTTTGCTAAGTTCTGTAACGGCTCATGCATCGTGTTGTCCCCAGCGGCTACCCATTCTGATGACGGCATTCGTTGAGACTTCACCACTACGATTAGGTGGCAGTGAAGTACGAGATGAGAGCAGCATCCCCCAGGTACGACCTTCTGTGAGCATTGCTGATCCTGACATCGATGATAGCAATCATTCTCACGACTGCACTGTTGCGGCACTTTCAAACTTGGTCGAACTTTCACCTGATGTCGTAGACCAATTTTTTGCGAGTCTGTCTGAAATGATGTTCTCCCCTGAACAGAAAGAATAACTTTTTAAGCAACGAGCACACAAACACAGCGTTCCCCTGAACTCTGAATTCGGCCTTCAGCTTTGATAAACAAAAAGCTACTGAAAACATTTGGAACTATTTTCTCCCCTGAAAGCGAAATTATTGCTTAAAGTAGAACTATTCTTAAAAAACAGAGCTTCTATTTTTAGGAACTCTAGAGACAATATATTACCTCAGCCTCTAGCACATTTGCAGCAACTGTATTCATATGTGATGGAATGGTTTCAACCTTCTTTTCTGTATTAAGAGCCATTTCATGTGTAATTTTCGCAAATCGTTCAGCTAATATATATAAGCATGCTTAACTGAATGATTACACTGCTTGAAAAGCGTACAGTACCAATAATCATTTTTGTGTATTTCGCATTCACCATCTCGAATGCAAAAAATGTATTTTGGGGTGGGTTGGAATACACATGCACCTTTAAATGTTTACTATTGCTTAGTTTTAGTAATGATGGACATTAGATCGTGGAGTGGGTATTGTGTTTTTATCTAGGAACCTAAATCGATATTTCTATTTTATGGCCTTGTACGGTTATAATCAATAATATCCCTATAATGACATAGAAATCATATCCATTAGTTGTAGCCCATGCAGTCACATTAAGCAAGGCTACTTCCCCGGACTCCTAGAAAGCACAACGAGTTCTCTAAACAAACCAAACCTTCAGCAACCTGGGAAATCCCCATTTGCTTTTGTTTTGATTTCGTCCTAGAACTCCTGTGAAGCACTGTAAGGATGGCCAGTTCTTAGTGGCATCTTTAGTGACATCTTTATTGACGTCTTATGTCCAACCTTACGTCAAACCCGGCACCTTTTAGGTATAAATATACCAACGTGGCCTTAAGCAAACACGCGGTGGTGGTTTTGGAGCCGAGCAGCTATCTACTTGCCCGAGAGCCCAGCTGCTGCGAGAGTCCACGGATGCTGCCCCTCCCTTTTGATGCACTGAGAGAGACGCTGTCTTTTCTTCTGCCGAGAAATCCAGCTCCGGTGTTCTCAGCCACCTTCGCGGGCTGCTGGGATATTGAGTGCTGAAAGAGAGATACCAGACCTCCTGCATTCTATTACCCAGGTACGGAGCTGACTAAACCCTTAAAGAGAATTCTTGAGTCAGATTCTTGGCAAACCCAACTTAACTTACACTGCTACTTACTTACTCCTTCCCACGTATTAGGCTTAGGTCAGGTACACCGGGGTAGGCGTATTTAGAAGCACCAGTTGAGTACGTTAGTCAATGTATATATGTATGTATATATTTTATCCATTTTAAAGTATCTTATGGCTAAGAAACCATATCAATGCTTTTACAGTATTATTTCATAATACTCCTTTTACTGTACGCACTTTACTTTACATTAAGTATGGCAATTATGGCAATGCCATTTCTCTTGCTTGAGAAAGAAGGCTGCTCAATAAATTACACCTTTTTATTGAAAACGCCCGTCTCTCTTTTCTTTGCACTCTGGTGAAACTAAGTACGCACGATTGACTGAGTGAAATAGCTGTCTATTGTTTTTACACAACTCTAGAGATACACTCTTCTTCTGAGGGAGCAACGTTGTCCTGGTATATGGTTGTCAGAAGCTAATCCCTTCTTGTCTATCCAGGGAGGTTAAACTCCTCCTCGTTTATTCGAGAAAAATTTCTAGTGACCTCTGAGCTAGCTGGCAAACCTTAAGTCTAATATAGTCAGTAGAGACCTAGTCGACCTCAGTCCTACGTCTACACTGCTGAATATATTATTCCAATGCGCAGAGCCTATTGGGAATATAGGAACTACACTACAGTTCCAAATCCAATTTTTCAGAATGGGACTATTGTGTCACCTTTATATTGTAAAATAGCTTGTTCTAGTAGACTAACCTCAAAACATGCTCTCTATGTATAGTTCAGCTGCATAACTGTGAATCGTTTGTGAATGATTTAGAGCCTCTGCAAGATTAGTTTTGATGTCCTGAAAGTGTTCTGGAACCAGGTAACAATTTAAGATATGAAGCAATTGTGAAATCTCCAAGGTAGAGTTTAATGTGCCTCACTCTCTTTTTCTTTTATAGGGCTTCCAAGATGGACCTCAAGTGTGCGCTGGAGGAGTGTACAATGGCACTTAATTTATTTCTAAATAATAAATTCTCAGAAGCCCTGGATTTGTTACGTCCATGGTAAGTTCATTCTGCACAGTATTTTGATATGTTGGTGCCTTTTGAGTTGTTAGAGGCACTTTTTTGCAGAGTCCCCTTTTTGGAGTGATGAGGTATGATTAACGTCTTGTCATCTTGAAGGCATGAGGGTGAGGCATATGACTTAAACTGGTAGATATTCAAATAAACAGAAACCTATAGAATTGAATAGGACATTTGGGAATTCTATTTGTTTAGTAACAGTTGTCCATGATTATACTCTATATCTTGCATACACTCTCTCTCAGGGCTGGGACTGTGGGCTGTTTGAAATTGAAAGGCTCTTATATAGCGCATGGCTACTCGGAAGCATCCCAGCGCTTGATGAAAAATAGAAGGGTGATGCAGAAATTAAAAGATGGGGAAGACTGGTTTATAGCCTAGGAAACAATGATGTTTTTAGTTGTTTTCGAAACACCAGCAGGCTGGGTTCTAAGCGGAGTGATAGCGGTAGGGCGTTCCACAGTTTTGCTGCATTTCTGGAGAAAAGACGATCCCCAGATCGGGCTTTGTTGGTCCTGGGTGTTATAAGGAGATTTTGGTGGTTAGAGCGAAGGTGCCTAGATGGAGTGTATGGTCTGATCATATCCTTCAGAATGGGGGGGCCGTTCCCATAGAGAGTTTTATGGACCAGATAAAGAGTCTTAAAATGGATTCGCTCCTTTATTGGGAGCCAATGTAAGGCCCTTAATGCAGGGGCTGCGGTGGTGCGACGGCTGGTTCCGGTGAGTAGCCTTGCTGCGGAATTTTGAGCTATCTGCAGTTGACGAATGACTGAGGTGGGGGCTCCTAAATAGAGAGCATTCCCATAGTCCAGCCTGGATAGAATGAGGGACTGGACTATGGTTTTCTTCGCAGTTTCCGGTAGTTGGGGAAGAATTTTCCGGATGGTTTTTATTAGACCGAAGCACGTAGCCACTGTCTTTTTTGCCTGGGTTTTAAAAGAGAGCTCCGAGTCGAGCCAAAACCCTAGGCTCTTTATCTCCGTTTTGGGGGTGGGTCCGGGTCCCATGCAGGAAGGCCACATAGAGGGGGTGTTAAAGGAGGCCTTTCTTCCGAGCAACATCAGCTCGGATTTTCCTCCATTCAGTTTTAGATGGGAGGCATCCATCCATCCTGCGACTTCACCCAGGCAGCTACAGAGGTTGTTCTGGGGGGAGTCTGTCTGGGTGAGGGAGACTACTAGCTGGGTGTCATCAGCGTAGCTCACCAATTGGATTCCGAAGGGGGCTACTACCTCTGCCAAGGGGGCCATGTACACATTAAACAGTGTGGGGCTAAGGGAAGAGCCCTGTGGCACCCCACACTGTAATGGTATTGGGAGGGAGCAGTTGGTATCTGAGAAGACCTTGAAGAATCTATTACTAAGAAAAGATTCAAGCCATTCAAGAGCTTTGCCTGTGACTCCAATTCTTTCTAGGCGGGCCAGTAGGACACGGTGATTAACCGTGTCAAAGGCGGCGCTGAGGTCCAGGAGGATAATGGCTGCGCTGCCACCTGCGTCCAGAATCCTCCTGGATACCTCAACCACCCTCAACAAGGCTGTTTCAGTTCCCTGTCCTTTTCGAAAACCTGTCTGTGTGGGATGAAGCAGGTTTTGAGACTCCAAATAGGATGCCAGTTGTTTGTTGACCCACTTTTCAGCAAGCTTGCTGATACCGGGGAGGAGGGAAATGGGGCGGTAATTAGAGAAGTCATCAGGGTTAAGATTTGGTTTTTTTAACAAGGCCTTTACCATGGCTAGTTTCCAGTCTTTCCTGTTTGCCTCATTTGAATTGCACCACAACCGAAGAACACAAAATGCTGGTGTAAGTTTCATACAGCCAGATTCATCATAGTCCCGTTTTGCGAGTCCCTAATAGCAATTATTAAGGAATCGCTATTAAGGACTTGCAAAACGGGATTCATGTAGGAATCGCTAGATAAATTGTGATTCCTACACATTCCTTATTTGCGATTAGCAAATTGATAATCACAAATAAGGAATAACTCCCCATTCATTCCTATGGGCCTAAAGGCCCATAGGAATGAATGGGGAGTTATTCCTTATTTGCGATTAGCAATTTGCTAATCTCAAATAAGGATGCGATTTCAAGGGTGCCAGGGGTGTCCAAAGGACACCCTGTAGCAACCCTGAAAAAAAAATGTAGACTGATGTTGCGCACACACATGTCCAAAGGACATGTGTGTTTGTAACATACAACTGAGAAAAATGCACAAAAGTGCATTTTTCTCAGTTTTCGCTATTTACCACAAAGTCAGACTTCGCAGTAAATAGCGGCAAAAAATAGCGAAATCACAATTTTTCAAAGGTTCATGAATAGCATTTAAGGAATCTCAAATTAAGATTCCTTAAATGCGATCGCAATTAGAAAAATCGCAATTATTTGCGATTTTTCAAATTGCGAGTTCATGACCCATTATGAATTCCAAATGCCATTTTTGCGGGCGCAAACGGCCGAATTTAGCGATTCGCACCATTTGCACTCGCAAAAATGCTTGATGAATCTAGCTGATGGTCTTTCAAGCGTTTTTTAAAAAAAACATTAACTTGATATTTATTAACAAACTTTAAGTTCAAGTAATTGCAATTCCTTATGTAAACTAGACGATCAATTAAATAGTTGGAAGTAATTGTTTTTAGATTGTATTCTGCATTCTTTCTCAGCTAGCCATGAACACGTATACACACAAAGTATTCTGTTTAAACACACACCACACAAGTTTTAAGAATTCTGACAGCAAATAAAATTGATTCATTAGGTGCTGTGCTTTAAGATGCTTGCATCACTGACTCTCTCCGCTTTTAAAACTCCTTTTCATCATAAGCTAATCATTTCCTCTTCTACGTAGTAAGTCAATGCTGATTTGACAATGTGACAGCGTGATTTAAGTGGCCATTTAATGTTTGGCAGATCATTGGGCAAAAAGCTGCAAACGCCTGTTTTCCCACACCATTTAGGAAGTGTCTGCTGTTTCCAGGCAGATCTCCAGCTTACTCCACTAGCCAAAACCTTCAACTGGTAGTCAGTTCTATTAAGGGCAATTTCTACATTTTCTGCAGGACAACCATAGAAATACTTAAATCCCAAACTGGAAACAGAAATGACCCTCACACAATATGAGAACATTATCAGCACATCTTGGTCTTAGCTTTTTTATTTTGCAGAAATAAATACCTACTTTGAAGGTCTGTTTATGCACTGTCGGAAGAACCTTGGGTAAAGAGGTAAATATGCCTGCTTTCTTAGTGTGGCTCCTCCAAGTATAGGAGGTGGTCATCTGATGGGAAGGGAGAGAGGAAGACCCCTGCCAATCTGGCTGAACCCCAGTCATGCTGTAAATGACATCTTTAGTCTGTGACGGGGCTACTGCAACTATTTGGCAAGAAGGACCAAATTATTCGGAGGGTTTCCTGAATTATGTAGGTGAAAAAGGCAAAATATGTGGCATAATGCAGCACATTTTAAAGCAGGATTATTTCACTATTTTGCCACGTTTACACATGGTAAAACAGTTTGGGCAAAGTTTTCATTTGACAATTATCAGTTTGACATTTCAATGAAACAATCTGCAATGGAAAGGTTACCTGTTTCAGCCCAAAAAAGGACCGCCACTGTGTGACAACAATGTGTGGGAGTATTTTAGTAACTTTTAATCTGTTTGATGTAGAAACATATTTTCATTAACATCTACACACAATAGCCACTTTATGTCACTATGGACTTTGAGCCCTCCTCACCCTCCTCCTTTTACCCTCTGCTTCCAATCCTTCTTTCTCCTTCGTTCTTCATACTCCTCCCAGAACTGCACCGCCTTGTTCCATCACTGCACTACTACTGGTGTTTTTTCATATCTCTCTTGCATAATACATTATTTCCTTAGCAATCAAAATTGACACTCTCTTCGCCATACTCAAGCTACTGTCTGTCAACCTCTGTTGCTGCCATGGAAAGACACGCCTTGTGTCTAGAGGCAAAAAAGAGATACTACTTACTTTGTCTGGAGCAAATCCATAGCTATCCAAAATATCTCAAGAAGCAACACAGAACCCCACCCTTCCTGGCAACTTTCAGCACACCACCTCATAACTATAAGATGGGCACAACTTTAAAGGTGGTATAGGTCAGATCACCACAAATACTTGCCTCAATGCCCTGGAGAAATACTATACACAGGAATCCAACTGAAATTCCTCTGGATTCCACCTTTAGTTCAAAGCTACACATGAACAGTCAAATACCACACAGCGATTGTTGGCACATTTGTCACATATTGTTGTAAACCATTTTAGGATACTATTGTAAATTTCCTGATTCATGCCCTTATATAGGTATACATCACTATGTCCTTATATAGGCATAAGAATCATAACCATCCAGTCCAAATACGGCAGGGCTACTTCCACTAGTTCCGAAAATCTACAACGATTTCTTGGAAAACTCAGCTTCAGCAGCTAGGGACTTTCCCTTGCTCGAGAACTGACTTGTCCAAGAACTCATGGAGTTTTCAAAGAACTGAGATTCTTTGATGATGTTATTATGTCCACCTTTACGTCAAACTCGGCAACTTCAAGGTATAAATATGCCCACACTTTCCTTAGCAAACACACAGTGGTTTGGAGCAGTTCGACTATCTACTTGGCCGAAGCATCCGCTACAGCAAGTGCCGAAGGAAGCCGACCCTCCAGCAGACGCACTGAGAGAGACACTGTCTTTTCTCCTGCCGAGAAATCCAGCTCCAGTGTTTCCAAGCTACCCTTGCGGGTTGTTGGGAAATCGAGTCCCGAGACTGACCTTCTCCATTCTAAACTAAGGTACAGAGCTGATTAGACCCTAAGAGAAATCTTGGACAGAAAAGAATATTATATTTATGCTACACCTCACTTACTTCTTCCCTCGTACTAAGCTTAGGTTAGGTACACCAGGGTAGGCGTATTTTAGAAGCACCAGTTGAGTACTTTTAGCCTCTGTTATTTATGTATGTATTTGTCTATGGTTTGGGAACCATACAATGCTCTTACAGTATTATTTTATTCTACTTTTTATACTGTAGGCGTTATATTTTAAAACCAGTTTTACGATTGTAGCAGTTAATTTCTTATGCTTGAGAAAGAAGACTGTTCAATAAATACCTTTTATTAAAAATGCCCATCTCTCTATTTCTCTGCACCTCTGGTGAAACGAAGCATGCACGATTGACTGAGTGAAATATCGATCTATTGTTTCCACGACTCTGAAGATCAGTTTTATTTTGGGGAAACTAAGTTGTCATGTTTATGCGGTTTTCAGAAACGAATCCCTTCTTGTTTATTCGAGAAAGTTTCTAGTGACCTTTGAGCTAACTGGCACTCACAATTAAGTCTAGTATATTCGATAGAGACCTAGTCGACCTAAGTCCTACGTCTAATCTATAGGATATATTATTCCAATGCTTAGAACCTAGTGGGCATATCGGAACTACACTACAATATAATCTTGATCTCATGTTCCTAATAAAAACTTGGCTTAATGAATCTTCACAAACCATTGTGGATTTTCTCAGCCAGCCAGGTGACTCCATTATCTGCTTGGACCGCAAGGACTGAAGGCCTTTACAACAGATGGAGTTTTTGTGAATCACTGTATTCGCACAAACGAAGAAGCTTATTAAACAAATTGGTATTTGATTCAGGATTAACTAGATCAAAGGTAGAATATTGCTATAGTATCAATGGGGAAATTGTTGTTTTGAAGCTTTTGTAAAAAGTGGAATGTATTTGTCAAAGTTAACAAGTCAAAAGTTCCCAATGAACAGCTTGTTAGCAACAGCCAGTAACAGTACATCTGGCTTATTAATACCATGAGCGCTTTTAATCTCCACTCCTTTGATCTCCACTCTTTAATTCCTTTATTTACAAATGACACTTGGCCATAATTCTGAGCAGCCCGGAACCACACCCGGTATAGCTTCAGGATGTACACAAAATGCGCAGGCGCCCACAAAGGGCACCGCGCATGCGCACACGAGAAAGACACTTTCCTCCCGCACACGCGCAGTACAGACATGACTAAGTGAGGTCCCCATAGTCTCTCCTTTTTGTCCTCGCATGCACAGGTGAACCGTACAAACCGGTCAATACTTAAGGCCTAAGTACAGCTAGTGGCATTCTTAAGGAGGTCCCAGAGACAGCAAGAGGTTCACCGCAGATGCCGACCGACAGTTTCGTGAGTAAACAAGCTCTTCAGCAACGGCCCGGGTAAGCTCTTGCTTTACGGGTCTCTAACCCCCCAAGGACCCTTTATCTTTCTAGGGTCAATGCAACTGCCAGGACTACTCCATGGGGCATTTATGGCAAATAAACAACGCAAGGATAATATTCTCTTTATGCACCTACCACCCCATCTTTGTGTTGATGTGCTTACGATGTCTAGCACACCACAAAACTTCATGTATATGCGATAACTTTCACTCTAGCCATACCACCAATATGGCTACACCATTTGCCGCTTCTTTATTGCCTACACTGCACAACAGAAATCGGCAACCAGATTGTTTTGTGAATATATACTACCATTCTAAGACTCTTTCTTGTATGTTTGTATTGTCATACATGTTGTATGTCCAGTGATGCTCTAAGAGGGAATTCCCCTCGCACACATAGAGCACCTTAGCGAGTGCTTCACATTTTTCAAAATCACACATTCACTTAAATTAAGACAATTGCACCTTCACTTTTTGGTCCTGAGGAAAGCCAGTTTTAATCATAAAGGCCTGGCTGAAACATATAGACCACACTTGGATGCAGGAGACCCTAATAGACACTCCTATTACATCCAACAGCCTTTTTTAATGCTAACAGTGACCCAGTTATTAAAGTATAATTTACCCTCGGGTACTGGGATCCCTGTATAGCTTTTAAACGTTCACCTTCACGCCACTACACTGCACACTCAGTAACATACCTTCTCCGCTGTGTCCAGGCGTCGTAGCACACCGGGACACATTCGGTGTCACTGGGTGGGCCCGATGATGATGCATGCCACCAACCAGGTTGGTGGGTCAGGGCTTCATGAACAAACAAAAGGGTTTGTACTCTGTCATACAGTTTTGAGTCTATGTAAATTCACAAATAGGCTAGCCCTTATTTATTTCACATATAAACCTTGGGGATACGGACTAGCTTTCTAGTCCTCTCTCTCTCCTTTGATAACGATATCTAATCATTCAAGCCTGGGGCTCTATGACTAGGTCAAAGAGGTGGGGCAATGGGGTCGCCTTGCCTAGTACCTCTGTGAATTGGAACGTGCTAGAAGAATTTGACCAACAGGTTGTCTTACAGACTTCTTGGAGGAATCTGAATTTCTCGATTCCTATCAAGCTGGCTTCCGTCCAGCGCACTCTACCGAGGTGGTAATCCTCACAGTTTTAGATACCCTTCGTTGTAAGGTCGACAGTGGCTCCTCGCAGGCCCTTGTCCTGCTTGATCTTTCCGCTGCCTTTAACACGGGCGACCATTCCCTTTTGGTCGACGGTGTGAGGAATGCGAGAATTGCGGGCCCTGCCCTCAGCTGGATCAGCTCCTTTCTTTACAAACCAGTTTATCACCCCTAGAGTTAAAATCTCTTATGGAGTCCCTCAGGTCTCCTCCCTCTCTCCCCTGTTGTTCAATCTCTACCTCTTGTCCGAGCTCTGAAGGAGCGCAAAGTCTGCACCTTCAACTATGCAGATGATTTTCAACTCATTTTTTCCACCAGTAACTCCTCCGAGTCAGTTTATGCCTTTCAATCGACCATGCTGTTTATCAGTCAATGGATGAACAAGAACCATCTAAAACTCAATCCGGACAAGACACAGCTGGTATTAACAGGTGACATTGCTAAAAATCCATGGGGACGCCACTTCTGGCCTAGGGAGCTGGGTCAGCCTTCTGTTCCCTTTAGTTCGGCTAAAAGCCTAAGGGTAACTGTCAGACAGGATCTTACTCTGAAGCCTCAGATTAGATCGGTGATCTCCAACTGTTTTTTTCAACTTCATAAAATAAAAATGTTCTGTAGATTTCTTACTCAAGATGCCCAGATTTCGGTGATTATCACCATGGTCATGTCCCATGCCGACTATGCCAATTCATTATATTTTGCATCCCTCTCTATCTTTCCAGACGCCTACAGATAGTACAAAACCAGGCTGCATGAGTGATTGTCCACCATCCTAGGCATCATCTCATCACTTCTCTCTTGAAGCAATTACACTGACTTCCGGTTGTTCAGTGGTGTGCTTTCAAGATTGGATGTCTTTTTTTTTAAGCCACTCAACGGAAGGAGCCAGAAATTTGTTGATAATATGATTAACAAATACGTTCCCACACGAAATCTTCGCTCAGCTCACAAAAATCTACTACTTATCCCTAATTTAGACTAAAGCGTACTGGTGGGGCCAGGTTTTCCACCTTGGCCCCCATGTTCAGGCACTCTCTTCCCCCCGAAATTCACTTCTGTACCAATCTTCTAGGTTCCAGAAGTCTCTTAAAAACTTGGCTCTTCTGACAGGCTTTCTAAACCCTTCTTTTATGACTTGGATCTCAACCAAATTAGTGCCATGAAACCTCCCCAGTGTACGTGCGCTCTATAAATTCATTTTAACATAACAACTATACTTTTTGGTGTTCATGTGGCACTGCATCATTAGGCTGTTTTGTCTACAGGAACTCCATCGTAATAAAAGACTTCAGTTTATATCAGTGGATTAAGAGTGTTAACAGATATTGTAAATTTGATACAGCAGATGGAGAAGTCAAGACGTAGTTAGTAGTCTTAAAATTGTCAGGTTTTGTATTTTATTTAATTGCATGGCATGGGTACAGGTTCAATAATGACAATTACTTTGATAAAAGCTATATTTTATGTAAGTCTTACAAAAATGTTCAATAATATTACTCTCTGAGAAAACGAAACAGTTAAGTATCTATGAGTGCAATGCAAATAATCTAAGTAAGTTGTTTTGCACAGACCCCAAGGGATCAACTCTTGAGCGCAGTGTAGATTTATCTTCTCTCTTTCTGAAGTGCAAAGATGAGAAAGCAGAAGAATGTGGCCTAATATGGCAGTTTAGGGATAACTGGTCTTCGGTCCACAAATAAAAACCCTTAGCTCAGTTCTTAAAAACCTTGACCTAATCGTCTGTAAAAAAATATTCCTTCAGGTGCCTTTCTAAGTGGGAGCATAATAGAAATTACATAATTTTGCAATGGTAGGCCTTGCTAATAGAGACCCTTTGAATACTGGGTTTATGGATACCTTATTTATATGTTTTATATAGCGCTAGCTAGACCCGAAGGTATCAGAGCGCTTTACATAACTGTGAAAACACAATATAATCAAGTCGCTGACATATAACGTTAGACACTTAGATTCTGGTACAAGCATAAATAGATACAAAGAGAATCGTTAGGCAATTAGGGTGTTTACCGTATGCAGGCAATTGGAACAAAATGAGTTAAGAGAGAGAAAGACTTAATAGACAGTTGAATAAATCAAACCACAGCATTTCACAGAGGGAGTAATCCTAGAAAGAGAGATATTTAAACAGAGTTCAGTTTGCTTACTTGTTAAAGTATTTGTTGAGGAGAAGGAGTTTCAGGTCTCCTTTGAAGCAAGAGAATGAGGGGTTGCATCCTAGAACTCTAGGGAGAGAGTTCCATATGCTGGGTGCATGTCCAAAAAAAGAGCCTGGATTGATTTCCTTTTTAGTTTTGGAGGTACAAGAATAAGTGAGTTTTGTTTTTTTCTCCTTTTGTGAGTTTGCTGTCTAAATATTTGGGAGTACATGTGTGAAGGGCTTTGTGGGTGATACAGGGAGTCTTGTAACTACATGTACCTTTGATACAAAGCCAGTCGAGGATCTTGAGGGCTGGTGTGATGTGTTGAAACCGTTTAATACTAGTTATGAGCAGGTCTGCCATGTTTAGAACTGATCTAAGTGGGGCGAGATGAGTTTTCAGCATTCCTGTGAGGATGGCATTCCCATAGTCCAGTTTGGAGAGGATTAGAGATTGTACTACCATCTTGAAATCATCAGAGGGAATGAATGGTTTAATTTTCTTGGGGTGTTTTAGTGTGTAGATCGCTCCTTTGGCTTGGTTTTTGATGATATCCTTCATTGACATGCTTTGTCCAGTGTGATGCCTAAGAACTTTGTGGAGTTGGACAGAGTGAGAGAACAATTTAGTGCATTCAGGTCATTGAGCCAGTCATGGATTGGTAGATTGTCACTTTTAGGGCAGAACTGTATTATTTCTGTTTTGTTGGGGTTTAACTTTTGGTGGTTGGAATTAAACCAAGATTGTATCTTGCTTAGTGTGGTGTTGAGATGTAGGATGTCACTGGGTGATTTGATTTTGTAATAGAGTTTAGTGTCACCAGTATATAGGTGATATTTGATCCCTGTTTGCTTCAGGAAGAATGCAAGGGTTTCCATGAAGAGATTGAAAAGGGAAGGGGATAGAATTGAGCCCTGGAGCACACCAAGTGTAGAGAGACAAGAGTAGATTTCGATTTCATTATATTGTGCCCCTAATAAAGACACTCTTATCAGGAGAGATTCTAACCCCTTGTTCACTTGCCTAGTTGCCCAAAAACCTTCTCCTAGTAGTCCACCAGTTAAGAGCAATATCTATTCATGTGTTCCCAAGTTGCGAAAACGTAACCACATCAAGTGCATGGCAGTGTGGTTCTTCTTTCTTTCTTGATCAGTCCCCTGATATGTGATGGGAAACCTCTGTGCAACCTGATCTGGGTCCATAACAGCCCAGAGAGGACAACGTTTATAACTGAAAAGCATAGCATGAACAAACCTGCAAGTGCCCCAAAGTAAGCATGCTGCTGCATTGTGTATAAAATGAGGTATAACCATCAGGTACTGTGGGAGTTGAAAGTGCATAGGTCAGACATGAACACATTAAAGGGGTGATTGAAGATGAGATGTTTGCTTCCAATAAAACTCTCTGAATTTTTCATGGACACAGAAGATGAGTGAAACCGGCTCATTTATTCTAGAAAGAAAAGAAAGACTTGTATGACAGAAGGAGGCCAAAATCTTGACTATTCATTCCTTGATGGGGCTTACTCCTTTTGCTGATTGGCCATAGGGCTTGACCCAGAGGGTAGCATTGACTCATGTAATTTGTCTTGCCAGAGTCAAACTTGGACCACTTGTTTCTCATCCTGGCAGACTTTCCATTTGACACCAACGATCCACCACAACAGCAGCTGAACCTCCGTGCTACCCCATGCATATAAAAGAAGTTATTAGTCCAAATGAGACAATTCAAAGTTTTGTTGTAGATTTAAAAAGACTTGATAAGGGCAAGGGTCTGGGATTCAAAGTAGCATGTTGCCGTCTGGAGGATACTGCTGAAATGTCTCATTCCCCAGGCCCCTTTTTTCTGCCTTAATTAGCAACTCTCTGAAGAATGTAGTTATACCCACCTCTGAAATAGCCCACCATGTGCTCATTACTAGAAGAAAAACTTTGGGACCAACAAGACAAGGACATTTCCAGTCTATTGAGTGTAACTTTTTGGAAACAAGTATTTGCTCACGGCTGTAATTTCATCTTGATTGCAGCGTTTTGCTGGTTTTCCATCACTGGTTTAGAGTTTGACAGACAGGTTACTCCGTCACGAACATGATGGATATTCCATCCTTAGTATTACAAATCCATTATGTTCTATGCCACTTGTAATAGGGTGTACATGATATTGGTCACATTTGGGATGGTGTACCCATCTGCCAAAATCTAAAACGCGTCCTTAGTCTGTTTCGCAAATCTTACCATGCATTTTGGGGAAAGCAGATAAGGACGGTTATTCATGTGGATTTTGCTGGCCCTTTCCTTTGCCTTGGATAAGATAGCCCATATCACTCTGCCGCAAGGTCTAGAAGAGATTGCAGGTGTAAGTAGGCAATGTTGGCTTGATACAAGGACATTTCTAAACAAAGGAAAACATTTCAAATTGAATGTTCTCTGTCTTTATTCATCCGCATGATTAGTGGAGTCTCACAGGGTTTTCTTTCTCCGCTGTTCATGTTACTGTTTTAATTACGCCTCTCCGAGAGACAGTCGGACTGGAAGGCTCTTTTTAAAAAAAAATCTAAATGTCACCCAGATCATTCTCTCTATAATGTTTGGCTGCCGAATGTACAAATAAATAAGTGCTGATGTAGAAGAGTTGGCTTGACAGTAAGAGGTAGGCTGTAGTTATAGCTTCGGGTTGTCCATCAAAAAAAGTCTCCCTGCCTGTACCCAAATACACAGTAACCTCGTCAATCTGTTAGTGTTAGTATACAGATTTTCTGTCATCGGCTAAAGCTAAAATATATATTTTTTTCAATGTGATCAGTCATGATTTAATATTAAGGAAAAAGCTGCAGATGTGGCTGCTTGAATTGATTGTGATTATTTTTTAACTTATCTTTCCCTAAAATATCCATCAGTTTTTTCCAGAGAACTACATATGGGGGGATTCCACTAAATGAATGACTCAGTGTCTACCTGTGTATCATTTGCATGCCACTCTTTGTGCTGATCTCTAGTGGAAGCCTGGATACAGTTCAGAGAGAAAGGTGTGGTCTCCCATGACCTCGGTAGAGAACTAAGACCAGCGTTAGGAAGAGTGTTGCTCGAACTTCAAGCTTGCTGGGCCATTTGGGTTGCCATTCACTCTTCTTATGGTAAGTAACCAGGAGTCATGTCAGGTCTCAGTGGATGATGTCATTTTGGGAGGTTTGAGGAGTAACCCCCTAACCAGTAAAATTGCAAGTGTCACATGCACGGATACTTCTAACCCACCTTTCTTAAGATCCTGAGTGCCAGAAAATGTGAGTATTTAGTCAAAATGCAAGCAAGTAATGGTAGGTGATTCTCTTTTTACCGGTATAGCTATTATTATGCATCCAATTCCAAATGCATCCTATGGCACATGGGGTTATAGTGTCTGATATATTATAACGTTATATGAATATATAAATTTACTGAAGAATGGTTCAATAAAGTGTGGTTCCAGAACACAGTTGTCATTTCTCAAGCCCCAGCCTCAAAATACAAATGCTACCTACCCAAGAAAAAAAGACAGAAAGACTTTTCATGGTCAAGATAGGCTCGTTCCTCTCTGTAAGGAAACAGACTTTTGTTCAGGTTTTCCTCCACTTTTTGCACTCATTAGGACTATTAGCTGCTGGTTTTTTACTCTGAGAGTTCACAGAGTCCTGCTAATCTGACCTCAGTGCCAATGGTCTGACCCATTAGAAATGTTATGTTGAATCAGCTATACCCAATTGGAAAGTACTGACTTATAAGTCCCAAGTATATGGTACCCAGGGTACAATGGGCATGTAAGACAGAATCTCCACGTAGGGCTGCAGCACTGTTTCTGACACACTGAGTGTGACACATGACAAAATGGCTACTAGCCGGACACTGCAGACTGGAAGAGCAGTGTGTTCACTGCTGGTTTGACCTTATCATTAAAACCAAAGGCAATGCCACCCATCCCTTAACATTATATGTAGGACTCCCCTAAGGAAGGCCTATCGAGCCTTATGGCAGGGAGCAGGATATTGTTAAGAGAGACATATATGTTTATAGATGTCTTAGCAGCAAAACTCTTAAAAGTTGTTGTTTTGCGCAGAAAAGTTAGTAGCCCTATTGGCTAACAGAAGGTTGCAGGCTGGCACTCCAGCCACTGGGTACTATAAGATATCAAATTAATAGTGGCATTACATCCAACTTGATGCCCAAGTCAAGATGTATGTCACTTTTAAAGTTAATTTATTTATTTATTTATTTATTGACATTTGTAGAGCGCGGCGAATACCCGTGGGCGTCTCGGCGCTAGTTAAGGGATGGATCAGCAACTGGGGTAAAGAAGATATACAAGGCTATTGGTCAAATAACCACGTCTTTAGCTGTTTGCGGAATGTGAACAGGGAGGGACTTGCTCGGATATGTGCAGGAAGGGTGTTCCAGAGTCTAGGGGCGGCAACCAGGAAACGCCTGTCGCCCCAGGTGACTGTTCTAGTGCAAGGCACAGCCAAGAAGTTCTGAATAGAGGAACGAAGAGATCGGGTTGGGACATGATGGAGAAGATTCTGTTTGAGAAAGTGGGGACCTTGATTATTGAGTGAATTGTAAACAATACACAGCGATTTGAATTTGATACGGCTGCGTATCGGGAGCCAATGGAGATCCCTAATGATGTTTGTAACTGGTGCGAACTTGGGGATCCCAGCCAGCATTCGTGCGGCTGCATAATCAACTTTTAGAAAGTTGTGAGTCTGTGCCCCAGCTAGTCCAGTGGCCTCACGAAGACCCTGGCACACAGAGAGCTTTCTGCCCACCTGGGGAGATGTGTGAAAAACTTCCAGGATGATCAGGAACAAAGGCATTTGCTGAAGAGTGAGGTGTGACCTCCTCTCTCAGGGAGGCTGGAAGGTGTTTCAGCCTAATTGGCGAGCTTCAAAGGGGAAGCTGCATTTGAAGGCGTGCATGTGTCAACACTCCTGAACAGAATGACTTTTGTTCCTGTAGAAAAGATGGAGACTGGGCCAGAGAGGGAAAACCCATCCCCTATCTGTTTTTTCTGGGAGCATGTAGCCCTTAGCCATTCCTCTGGGGTGGGCTACCAAGCTTCTCACAGCCAAGGAAGAGTTCAGACAACTTCAGAGTGGCAAGAATATTGCACTCTAGGGTTGTGTAATGCCATACATTGCCGTTACATTTTCACCGAAGGGTAGGGGATCTACTAGCCCATTGGCTAGTGCCCGCGTTGTCTCTTTTGGGCACTTTCTAGGGATATAATGGGCACCCCTGGCACCCTGACTTTCTGTACCCATTCGACCCATTCGACTTAGAGAGAGGACCGGCAGTGGAGTATCCTGCTGCCTTTGAAGGTACAAGAAGAGAGGGTGCACTGTTGGAAGGACTGCACCTGCTGCACTTTGGGCTCATGAGATTGGACTTTGTCTGTGGTTCCTGGCTCAGGGAAAATTTGGTTACCAGCACCAGATCGAAGCAGTGTCTCCAAGGGTCAGTCAACTGGCCTCCTGAAATAGCCCCATGGATATCCAAGCTGAGGAAGCCCAAACCGACAAAGCAGCAGCCACTCCTGAGGGATTGGCCTTCGCCAGATACGCAAATGGACAAATCCGAGATAGCCAAAAGTTGCACCCAAGTCTGTCAGGCACAGAAGTGCTATCAGAGAGCAGATTCATTGCCCAAGAGAGACACTAGCCCCCACCAAGGATATTCACTGTGACTGTGGTGTTGAGAGACCAGAAGCCCTGCCGCCGCCGTCCTTCACTATCACTATCGCAGAGAGGAAATTGTGAGACACCCAAGTGCCATGGTCAAAGTCACCTCAAACCACCCATGGACCGAGGAATCCACTACAATTCACACCCATTGACCGCACAGCTTCAGGAGCATCATTGGAAAAGGCCCAGGCGGGCAGGTAACTATCCAAAGAAACCCTGCTGGACTCCTAGACCTCCGCCCTGTCGGATTTTGTTGCCCAACCCAGGGTCGGAGTCACCAACAAAAGTTGGCAACGTTTTTATTGACCAATGTGTGTTTGTGGTTGGATTTAAAAGTATTTATTTCTTCTAAAGTTCATATCTCCTGAACCCTTTGGTGTATTATTATGATCAAGGACTCTAAAAATGCATAAAAATATACTCTGTTTTATAAATTGATGTCATGTCTCTTTCATGTTGTATGACTTTCTTATTCCGTTTTTTGATGTTGTTAAATGCTTTACACTAAGTTCCTTTGTCAAGCCTTGTTGCTAGAAGTCACTGCTACCCAGGGTTGAGCGTGAGGTTTACAAGTGAGCCTGACTAGAACCAATGCAGTCTTTGTGAGTTTATTCCACTTTAAGGCCACACAACCATATCCTATAATTCTCCCAAACCCTAACACTCACCCACTGTGATTACACTATTCAAAACTAAAATGACCGAACGTGTGGAACAGGATTGAAAGTTTTAACGTTTATTTTGCTTCTCCAGGGCTAAAGACAGCATGTACCACGCCCTTGGTTACAGCTCCATCATAGTTATGCAGGCATGCATGACGTTTGAACACCAGGACATCCAAATGGCAATCTGTACAATGAAGGAAGCACTGCATACATGCCAGCGGTAAGCCTGACTTCTGTTAGTTTTGATGGATTGCACTCCTTGCCACTGTCTCATGTGGTACTTCGATTTCTCATTTGGTTTTGTGCTGACTTATCTTGTTTGCGTAAGAGGCTCTTATCCTCTAATTTTCACAATTTTACATTGATCGCTGATGTTTCCCATTGAAGGTTTACAACATTAATTGGTACTTTCACAGCTTACACATGGGGAAATGGAATAAGGGGGTAGGAGAATTATTGTGAGGTCGCAGATCTTCTAAGACAGAAGATGAGTGCATACCAAAGGTTTCTTTAAAATGCACTATGGTCTGCCTTTCTGATTGTTTTGCATTTGAACAAGAAGGCTAGAATTTTTCAGAGACAGGAAAGAATAAATGGGTTTGCTGATTATCTCCTATATAAAGTACCTCTTTGGCTTAAAATCTTTCATATACTGTCTCGATTGTTTAGCAGTAATCTTTATTACTCTTAGTCCAAGTCTTCTTCATCACATTCCTCACTCCTTGAAGTATACCCTACACTGAAAGGCAGGTCATTTACAGATCAACACTAAAAATGTTAGTCCTTTTTTAGTGTTAACACTACTTCCCTCCTCTTACCCATAATACTGCCTCTTTCTCTGAAGCTGGTCTGTTTTTTTCACTCTCCGACATGGCAGTGGCAATTTTCTAGTCGCGCTATGGAGATTCAGGTAAGTTTAAATAATAAATAAATGTTTTGAAAAGGATCAGGCTGTGATATAGCGGGCTGGATTGTTCCATGTTGGTAGCCCGCCTGGCACAGTTTACGGGTCCACACAGCAGGCCAAGTAAAGGCGGTGGGGAGCCAGTTCTCTTCTTCTGTCAGGCTGCGTCTGTGTACATGTGATAGGAGTTTACCTAAGTCTTCAGGTGGAAAATGGAGGGCTGTAAGTGTGCAGTGAAAAGGAGGTACATTGAGACTGCGTCAGATTCAGGAGAGTTTATAGCCGTGTGACAAGATGAAGTGCAGCTGAACACCGACAAGGCTGTAGCTTCAGCTGTACAAAATCAAAATAGAATATTTGAGATGAGCTTGTGCTATATTGTTTTTTCAGTAAAACTACATCTCTGCAAATGTAATGGTCATTTAATGGAAGATGTGCTTTCTTTCTGCAAATCGCAGTGCAGTACCGCACCATACTTTAGTAACATATCTGTGACAGAGCGCTACACCATCAACTACATACACCACCGTTACCACCCTCCTGCTGAATGTGCATGGTTCATTTGTCACACCTGTTCTGTGTGTAATTGTTTGATTTTTCACAATCTCAATGGCTTGAGTGATATAACATTGATAGTAGCACCTGCACTCAGAAAATTGTTCCTGCACCGCCATATTCTAAAGGTTCTGAGTAAAAGGGTACCGGGCAGAAGATATGAGGTGCTTGCTCTGTATGAATACTATTAACTGGGATGCAAAATAAAAAGGACTGTCAGGTGACAGGGGAATAGAAGTGTGTTCCTATTTTGTTGTTCTAGGTTGGCATTGTATCCCCTACTAGGAGAACTGAGACTGGAAAGTGACACATAGTCAGGTCTCCTTGGTTCAGTGTAACCAGCAATTATTTTACTCCATTTCTTTGCTACAAATAAAATTTTTAAAATAATAGAACAAATACCCTTGACAGAAATGTAGTCCTAAAATTGAGAACAGCCGAGATTAGTGTATTGGAACCCGTGAGGCAAAAATTGACAATTGCACTAAAATGCACAATTTCAATCTGAATTTTACTGTTCCTCTTAGCAGCTGTGCTTCAGAGAGGTTGGAACATCCCATTACCTCCCATCCTCTCTGCCACATCCACACATGGAGCTACAGAGCAGAAAATTGGAAGCAAAGTGCTTTTTGCGCAATGAGAACATATCTATCCAAGGCTTGACCCATGATTTGGTTATGTTCGCGAAAACTATTGGATGTAGTTATAGATCTGCAGATGAAGGCAACTGATGTCTAAACTGATCTTTCACGAAATTCTGTTCCCCTGGCAGGGAACATGCCTTAGAAAACAACAGCTGATTTCCTGCCAATATGGAAATCTGCTGAGCCTTCTCCGTTATATCTGCACTGTATATTCTCCCCTGGTAATTTATGTAGCCTTGGCAACCTGATTGTTTTGGATTAACAGTGCCTTGCTCTAGATTAGAGGGACGAATCTCTGTAGAGCCAGAAACATGGCCAACAGTTCATTATAATTGGAGGAAAGTCACTGTTCCTCTGGAAAGTCTCTGTTCCATCTTTCCTAAACTCTAATTTCCCAAACCACCTCCTAGTTTAATGCACTGACATCCCTAGTTATAACTATTGGATATTAAGCAACAATGGAGCGCTGTAGTAACTCCGACACAGGTTGAGTTGATTTAAATGGTTTATTGATGAAGAAGTGAAGCAGTAAGTATAAAAGGTGCTGCCAGCTTGAAGAAGAATTCAGATCTGGCAAACACTCTAAGCATCATACAACATGACATGCAAACATTCCAAAATCACATTCTACAGCTCATGCCCACAACTCTACAGAGAATAAGCATCACTACACATCCCCCTCCTTAAATATACAAAAATAAACAAAAGATAAAAGAATAAAAAGAAGCACAAATCAGACAGAGAAATAAATATTTATGAACATAATCATTTAAGAATTTAGGAGCCACAATTTTTCTTCCACTTCTGGTGGAAATTTGGAATTGCAACTCCTTATCAACAGAAGAATCAGTATTACTGGAAACCTGTGCATGGTCAGCACACGAATTTGAAAGAGTGTGTGGGAAAGAAGATTGAGAAGATGGAAGTAATGACTCAGATGAATCTGCAAGGACCTCAGAGTCAACCTGTGGAACCATTGGTTGAAGAACCATACTGTTATGAGAAGCATCCTTGTTAGAAGAAGCAGAACTTGTGTCTGAGAGCACAACTGGAGAAAACCACCAAAATTCACCAACATCACCCACATCCTCCTTCTTTATTGTAAGAGGATCAGACACCCTGGCAAAAGCAATCTTACTCATATGATGAATGGATCCATCATCCAACATAACAGTGTTACACATAACTTTAGTTATGGTTCTAGGATATGAAAAAAGAGGCTGCAGTTTACCAACCTTCCTAGTTAACTTGACTCTAACTAATTGACCAACGCCACCATGAGTTTCCTTAGTCCCATGTTTTTTTATCATAGTAAGATTTACTCTTGTTCTGAGATTTGCAAATGTTATCAATAACCTTCTCAGCATTCCAAATATATTCCCTACTTCTGCCCATCCACACAGGATTCAACTTGGAATAAGGAAATCTGCCTCTCATCAAACCAAAAGGACTTTCACCACAAGTCTCATGAACCATAATTCTATACGACCACAACATTTTATCTAACTCATTGTACCAGTCTTTCTTATTCTTATTGGCAAGTTGCAAAGTCCCTTTAATGACTCTGTTAACTCTCTCGACCACAGAATTACCTTGAGGATGGTATAAAGCTGAAAATCTTTGTTTAATGCCAGTAGATTCCATAAAAACTTTCATAGCATCGGACTTGAACTGAACACTGTTGTCAGTTAATATAGATGCAGGTAAACCTTCCCTGATAACACATTCATCCAAAAATGTTATAACGGTATCAGTGTTTACTCTATCAACAACCTTCAATTCAATCCACCTCGAGAATAAGTCAACTAAAACCAGAATATACTTGACGAGGATCCCATCCTCGTCGCCAAATCTGTAGTACCTCCGACACAGGTTGAGTTGATTTAAATGGTTTATTGATGAAGAAGTGAAGCAGTACGTATAAAAGGTGCTGCCAGCTTGAAGAAGAATTCAGATCTGGCAAACACTCTAAGCATCATACAACATGACATGCAAACATTCCAAATTCACATTCTACAGCTCATGCCCACAACTCTACAGAGAATAAGCATCACTACAAGTGCTCTTGCTCAAGTGATTCTTTCCCAACCACCAAGTAATTTGTCCCCTCAAATTCTCTGTTAGAGGAAATAAGGATGGTAATAACTCGCTGGCTGGATTCCAAATGGCTAACATGTACTGATCTAACAGCTTTAGAGATAGTCTTGGCCAAGGGAGTAATGCAGTTATACCTGACATGTATCCCTGCACTAGTAGAAACTGTTTAACTGCAGCAAAGTCCTTGCTTAACCTCATCTGTAGCAGGTTTTGAAGAGTGACAAGGCTTGCCACAGGGCCTTATGGAATCGAACTCTAATGAAAAGGCGATCATGTGCAGGCAGTAAATGAGATTACTTGAGATTGAAAACATATTTGAACTCTTGAATATTTCAACATCGTTGTTTTTTTTATTATACTGAGCTTTCAAAAATGAATTAGCACAGATTAGGCAGTTTAGATATGGGAAAATGTGTATTACTAGCATATGTACAAAGTCAACCATTGGAGCCAATACCTTTGCGAATACCCTCAGAGATTCTGAAAAGACAAATGGAAGAACTAAAAATGGAAATCTTCTCCAAGGGAAAAACAAAGGTACTTCTGCACAAAGTGATGAATCCATATTTGGAAAAAGGTGTCTTGTAAATCTAGAGGTGTTCGAAAATCATCTGAAGATGATATAGGAATCTGTGATAATATAATCTTGAAAGCCTTTGACGTCAGCTACCGATTTACACCATCAGGTCTAGAATTTGTCTTACTACCCTGATGGTTTTCTTAATGCATAGAGGATTAAACATACACCTTTTCCTCTTTTTGCTTGAGAGATCTCCACTGTTGCATTCTTTTTTGATGATGTGTATACCCTGAATAAATGTCTCTCCATTGGAAGCATCTTTTAGAGGAGAAGTAGATTAAAAGTTCACCTTTGGAGGAAGTTGCCTTAATTCTATTGTATACCCTCCATAACTAGGTTTACTCATTTGTCTAGGAGATTCCATTTGATTTCACGCTAGTTGTTTAAAAGGTTGTAAAAGCTTCTTCTCCTTAGCGGATCTTTTGACCATCTTCTATAATTCATGTTCGAAAAACTTTTGCCCACTAAATGATAGATGGAGAAACACGCCCTTTAGTGCTCTAAGGTTTTAAGAAAATATTTCTTCTGCCAAAAGCGATGACACCAAATGCCAATACTGCTAGAACCAAACTCTGAAAGGTTGAATCAGACAGGAAATGTCCTATTTATGGATGTAAGCAGGTCTGTTCAATCCTCTCCTTTTTGCAAACACTCATATACGACTTAGACGTCCTTTAGTAGAGTTAGCCTTGCCAATGCAGCATAGGTTGCAGCCTGAAATGTGACGTTAGCTGCTGCATGACCCCTCTTTACTGCTCCCTCCACCGTGTATACAGGGTCTGAAGACAGGGAGTCCGCCCTAGTTAGTGTAGATGACATCATTGTGAAAAGAGCATTCACACTGGCAGACTGTGGAAAGAGGGGGCTTATGTCTGTCAAGGGAGATCTGCGAGGGAAAGATCTTGGGAAATACATCTGATCTATTTCAATCCATTTCTTTAAAAGCATGTTCTCCACTCCATCACAGAGACAATAAATCCAAATTACTTAGCGTAAAATAATTAAATAATTTATTAGGGTCCATCACTTGGTCAGGCATCTTTTTATGACTAATAACCTCCGCCGGCTGAGCACCTTGAACTAATTTGCTGTTCGGCTTCATTGTCATAAACACTGGGCTCTAAAGTATGGTGCGGTACTGCACTGCGATTTGCAGAAAGAAAGCACATCTTCCATTAAATGACCATTACATTTGCAGAGATGTAGTTTTACTGAAAAAACAATATAGCACAAACAATAATGTGTGGGAATCGGGTGTCAGTGAATATTTATCATTTGAGCTTCACCAAGTTAAATGTCCTGATTTGGTTTGATCCTATTAAAAACTTTGGTTCCATCACATTTCACAATGACAAGAAAAGCGTGCTTCATGTGTGCTTCCCTAACTGCTCATATATTTAGAAATTTCTGTACAGATAATTTACAGGTATTTAAATGTTGTGTGTTAGTTAAAAATTGACATCCAATAGCAATTCGATTTGCACCTCTTGTACGCCAGCAAGAATGTCACATAGTTGACTTTACAAAATCTTCCAACTTTGCTGTCATGGAAAGTTAACATCCGTCTCCATGTGAACTATATAAGCAGCAGTTTGTCAGAAGACATATCTAGACATTTTACCTCTGTTTTTGAAGACACAGCAAATGTGACAAGATAAAAACAAAATGTAAGCGCAACTTTGCAGCTCATTCACCTTCTGAATTCATGCATGGTTATTTTGGGGATGCTGCTGCGCCCTCCCCCACAGTCCTACTTGCAACGCCTATGCACATTTTCCCTCTTCAATGTAACATTCATTTTTTCTGAGTAAAGATTTCTTGCTTGCCCTCCTGACTAATTCTACATTTTCTCCACTGCGCTTCTTCTCGAGGGACAAAATAACCTGATATTCTCACATCCTCTTGCCTTTGCTTCTAAGCGCCAGTCATTTAGAAAACCATTCCTCATTGCTAACAATATCATTAATTGTCCCTTTTTCGTTACCCAAGTTGCCTTTGTTGGGCTTGGCCAAAAGCACTTTTTAATGTACCGAAGCATAGATTCTCTTAAATCACCTAGTGTCTCAGGTAGCCAGTCGTCTAAAAATGAAATCGGGTCATCTCCCTCCTCTTGTTTGCGTTTGTCATATGCTGAAGTTTGGGCCTTTTAATTTTCTGACTGGCCAACTCTCAAAGGTATTCAACTTGTGACTGTCACAAGTCTCTCTTGTATTTCCTTGATTCATTGTACAGATCCTAGATTGCGCCCATGGCACTATCTGTTACCCAGTTTCTGTAAGGTTATGATAATCTCACTCAGGTTGTTGACTTTCATATTTGGCAGGGTAGTCCTGTTTTGCCCAGCCTGTCCTTTACAGTGCTCATTGTGGAGAAACTTGGGGGATTACATCAAGCAGGGAACTGTTCATGGTATGACATGTACATGAAAGGTACAATAATGATTAGCATGAAAGTGACATAAAACGAAGTATAATAAAGCAATACAGTATTGCTAACAAAAAATTGAATGTAGAGGAAGCATGTAAAAATAAGATGGAATCGTGTATCAATACACAACACATACAACATACATCTCTTCCCTTAATAAAATAACTAAACAAAATCCTTGAGGTCTCTTACCTTGTCTTGATCTACACCTCATATGAACCAGAAAAGCTACAGTGAATTTAGCCCACATGACTTCTTTTTGACAGGAATTACCATGGCCCACCATACTATCATCACAGATGTGTGAGGAAATATCAGAGCTAACATTGAAATCATACCACCCGCTTTTATTCTTTTTAAATGTGCTGCCTAGCTCTTGTTTTTACAGGTATTTGCTCCTAATACATGCTGCTAATCTTTCCTTGACACTCGCCTGCTCCTCCGCACCGCTACCCTTCCTCCATTCCTCCCCGGTCCACTGCAGCAATTCTTGCTGATTTTGAGCGAGGGAGGTTTGGTTAAGCTTGCGAACACTTCTGCAGCAACAATCCCGGATGCCATCTTGGGAGTGGGAGGCTCTAGTCTCCTTTCCCATCCCAATGCCTCTGTCCATATAAATGGAGTATGGTGCCGACGCGCAGCGGGCGCGCTGAAGGCGTGCCAAAGGCAAGCCTGTCTGTGCCCGTCCACGCCCAGCCCCGTACCCTTGGCCAGCCATCTCCAGATTCTGCAGGGATCATTAGGTACTCTTGGGAGGCTCTGTTGGCATCAAGACCCAGTGGTGAAGGTCTCCCTGAAATCAGCCCTAACACCTCTCCCCCGACCACTCCCCATTTCTCTTGCCCTAAGCAGACCAGGTGCCCTGGTCCCAATCTTGCCAGCAGCTCAGTTAACACTTTGACACCTGACCATCAAAATAGAAAAGGTTGTGACCCAATACTTGTACTCATCACAAAAAGGGTATCAGAGGGTCAGGATTCCTACAGGTGATTATTGGGGACAGTAGTAGTGAGTTATTACCACTAGCCATACAACAGTTTTTTTAGTGAAAGTCACAAGAGCCAGGTCAGGTCAGTGTCTGGTCTCTGGCACCCATCAGTCACAACTCGGAACCGCCCTTCATCATTTGGGGCTCCGAGGACCAACACTGCACCTGATCTTATCTCTAGCAGGAAAGGACTGACCTTCCTGCTGGTCAGGGCGCAGTCGCTTTAAGTTGGAAAGATAGTGATGTAACTGACGGGGTGAAAAAATGTGCAGTGCAAAGAACAAAGTGATATCAAAGGATACAGAAAAGGTGAATAAAATTGGTTTAGGAAGCAAAGAAATTTTTAATTTGATATAGCTCCCACTACCAATATTAAAAATAGCCAAGACAGGGGAAAATTTATAAACTGTCTAGTGGTGGAACGTGGTCGACATGTGTGAGAAGGTGGCCTGATATGCAGTGCTCACCATTCTAGTGAACACTATGTATCAGTCCAGCAACCCTTATTGATGATTGGTTGTAAGTCAACCTTATAGACCAGCTATCCTAGTAGCGTGGATACGAGCAGTCTAAGGCTAAAGACTCGAGAGGGCTTGTTAAGCCAGCTGTTATACCACACATGTACCCCTTGAATACCAAGTGAAAGGACACCACACAAGTGTTATGAAAATAAACAGTTATTTATTAAGAATCACAACAGCCCTGTACTCTTTATGAGGACAGGGTACTAAGCACAAACCAAAACTCTTACAAAAATACTTAAGTTAGCACAGTATATACAAATGCCCGAGGGGCACGGAAAACCATATACTCTGAAAGTGGAATGCGAAATTACTAGCAGGTAAGTACAGTACTAATAGCCTTTGGAATCGCTAGGACTTGACTATAGAATCGTTAGATTACTTCTAGGAGACCCAGGGGACTCGGTGCAGAGTGTGCACTCTCACGCGTGATGCGGGACAAAGTCTATGGTAGCTAGGAATTGCAAAGTTAGTGTTCTCGGGTGAACCCGACCTGGTAGGAGGAAAACGAAAGTGGATTCTGACCCTTGGATAGTGAGGCTATGCTGGGGCACCGAAATGCCGAAGTTACCTAGCCCAGGGGCTGCAGCTGCATAGGACTCAAAGGACGTCGGGAATCCTCGTAGACGGACCAGGAGCCTGGAAGAAATAAGTTGCTGGCAGGCGACCAGTGAAGAAAGTTCGGTGGATCCAAGCCTGGATCGATGGAAGATGACACCTGAAAGCAGAGGGGACCAAGTTCGAGACTACTAGCCAGTAGTCAGTGGGCACCAGGAGGGCACCGGATGGTAGCCACCTCGACTAGGTGAGTGGGTGACGCTGTGCTCGGTGATCTCACGGACCAGGAGGCGTTGTCGGCGACCAGGATGGAGGAGCGAGCTGTCCCACGAAGATAGAAGCTGTCGGCGTCGCTGGACCCAGGATTGGGCAACAAAGCCTTGGCAAATTCAAGCCCACGCGGTGGACCTAAAATGGCGTCTGGAGTGGACCAGGAGGGTCCGGGGTGCCTCTCTTGAGGAAGGAAGCAAGGGCCAGTCTGGAGCAACCAGACCAGCAGCAGTGATGTCGTCGGGCGTCGTGCAGAAGGCCACAAGCCAGCCGGCTAGTAGCCACACAGCGCGGTGAGCACGCAAAAGCCGAAGGGCCCCACGCAGATCGTGGAGATGCTGGAGGGCTGATCTTCGGTGCTGGAGCTGCTCAGGGTTGGGGCTTCTCGGACCCCAAAGCACTCACCAGTGGAAGACTCGGTGGGCTTGTTACAAAGAAGTCGTGCAGTCTTGGCGATCATCAGTCCCTCGAGGTCTCGTCGCACTCACAGTTCTCAGCTTTGCTGTAGAGGTGAGTAGAGGTCAGAGGTGCCAGGGAAGCCGGGTCTCGTCGAGCTGGGTCGTCGGATTCGTGAAGAAGGACTTGCAGCAGACCGCAGTGTTCTTAGGATGATGCCCGCTTGATGCAGGGTGACTACTCCTTAGCCACAAGGGAGAATCTTGAAGAAGGAAATCTTGAAGTCCTTTCGAAGAAAGTCGTGTCTTGATTCCAAAGATGATCTAATTTGAACAGGGGGCCCGCTCCCATCTTTATACTAAAAAAGGGGGCTGACCCGGTGACTAGGTCCTGCCTATGGGTGGGACTAGGAGGGGGGTGGTTACACCCCTCTGCCATGCTGGACTTCCCCAGGCCAGGGGCTGGTGTGCCCCTGGAACTGGTTCAGACCGGCCTATGCGTAGTGAGCACCGGGGTGCCACTCAGCAGTCACCTTCCTGAAAAGCCCTGCCTACCCAGGATACACAAAACCATGTCTGGGACGGTGCTAGCACCGCCCCGGACAGGAAACCCTTTGTCCAAGCCTCCCTCGCTGGAAGGACTCCCAGCAGCAGGAGGTCAGACTCGTGTCTGTGGTGGCAGCATCCATTTTGTGGAGCTGAGGCTTCAGTTAACTTTAACCGGGGTTCACAGTTACATACATGTCGTGTCCCTCTAGAAGGGTGGAATGCTAACCCCGTCGCCAGAATTGGCGAGGGGTTAGTATTCCAATTCGTATGACACCTTACTCGACATGTTTTGATAAAGCAATACCAAAGTTAGCATTTTACCGCGAGGATTATAATGCACTTAAGAGTATATGGTATGCGTTATCATGGAACAGCTATTAGGACTTGGTTCCGCAAGCTGCAGACAGGCTCGGCTCATGCCAGAGCACCATCTCACACGATTCCAAGCACTCTGCCTTCAGGATTGTCAAGGCCTGCCATAGGAGTGACTGATAGGAATCTGGGTGTCCATTTTAGGGTTAGGTATAGGTATACTACACCTACAGCAAAGGGTGATTACACGACTTTGCCCCAGCTGTCATGCAGCCAGTTGTGTCAAATTTAGGAGGCCAGCCAGGGGTGGCATAATACATGCTGCAGCCCCTGGCAGCCCTGGGTACACCTATGCCCTGAGTTACAGGGTCTGATAAGGTGGCCCAGTCCCAATTGGAAATGTACCTAGGGTACATGGAATCCATTTTACAGAGAGAGCAGTAGGCCTGGGGTCCTGATTGGCAGGGCCCCAGGTCGACTATGTCAAAAACCAGCTAAAACACAGGGCAAAAAGTTGGGGGCAACCATAGTCAGGAGGTACCTTCCTACAACATGTTTCAGCAAATAATGGCCATGTGGCCTTGCTTTCTTCAGGACCTTAGAATGACGCTACTGCATACAAAAAAAAACCAACGTGTGAAGAAGTGTTTTTATAAAAAAAGAGGAGATTATTGGAACAACTTAGATACTGATATATGTGTCACCTGGACCTCCTAGGTGTACTTGTTCCGAGTCTTCTCACAAATTCAGTAGTACACTGAAAGAGAAATGCATGGCATGAGTACATCACGCACCACCTGTCCACAAAAAAACCTTTTTTCTCACCAATGATAAGTACCGACATTAGTGAAGCCTATATCCAAAGAATAAGGCCAAATGCACTGTATGTACTAATGCCTTCCAGTTCCTATAGAACTTGAAACTTTTCAAATTTCACATACTACATCTTACCTGATTTGTAAGAAGTAGAGACCTCACCCCACCTGGCTGCGGCTCAGGACATAGGTGAAGCACCGCTCTGTAAAGGTGAATAAATTCAAGCCATTGAATCATTCACCATAAACATGCCAACAACACACAACACAGGTTTAATTATTGCCGAGAAATTCTGTCATGGTATGAAGCTAGTGCATAAGTGGATTTCATTGCTTATACTGTACTAGCATGGTAAGTAGAGCGATATAGGTATTGTTATATCCGCTCTGAACCTATTAGGTTAATGTGCCCACATGGATCTATGAGAGTAAAGCGTGATAGCAAACCCGCCTCTCGAACCTTATGGTAGAAAGCGTGTGCCCAAAAGCGGTATTAATGCCATCCTATTAGCTCTACAGAACCAATAGTCTATATGCCCAGAGATAAACCATCTAAGTATAGCGGTATGTCGTGGTGGAAATCCCGCCTTTCCAAACAACAGCGGAGGGTGTATGCCCCAAGAAGTTACGCGCTGCTGCCGGCTGAATTAAAAGAAAGAAGAGAACGTTGAAAGCGTTTCAGGGGGCCTTACCTTTCCGTCGGTACTCCAACGCGGCATCTGTGCCGTCTGGGGAGGTACCGGCGGTCTGTTTACTCACATTTTTATCACGTTGCTCATGATTGGTCGAGGCCGTCACGTGATAAGCGAACAGGCCGCGTCATGCGTTGGTAATGCCACAAACGCTAGGATTGGTTGAGCCCAGAGGGGATTAGACCAATCACGCGCATACCGCGCGTCGTCATGGCAATAATTGGTAAATACACGTCAGAATAAACACTAATCAGGTGGTGATTTCAGAACGAGGACCAAGGTATGTCATCGTTCAGCCCTGTTCGATCAGTACCAAGTTTCAAAACCCATTTTTGTTCTTTCACTAGCAGAAAATTGCCCACATTCGTGACGTGTGATGGACTGAACGGTTTCTCTAGGACCGTCCATTTAAATGACGTGGGTGAGTGATTCAAGGTGATGAAATGGGTGGTAAGCCTAGTAGCCTGCCTCTTACAGTTGATGGTACTTCTGTGTCTCACCTTGATCTTTCGAGTGGTCATCCCCACGTATCTGAGTCCGCAGGGGCAGGTGATCAGATAAATTAATTTGTCGCTGTTGCAGTTAGTGAATCTCACTTGTCTCCAGGGCCTAGACGTCCCGATGTCAATTTCTGTGGTTTTGGACGTCTGAGCACATGATTGGCATGTGCCGCATGGATGATGGCCGGATACTGGAGGCAAGTCCCATAGGGTACCCACTGCTCTAGGTGTTTCCTCTCGTGGTCTAGTGTGGACCATTCTATCTCTCAAGTTGGGTCCTCTCTTAAAGGAGAACAACGGCTGTTGGATAGAATGGGGTCCTGAATTCAAGATGGACCAACGTTTCGTCACCGCTTTCTTGATACAATTGGATAATGTACCAAAAGTATGTACAAAAGTAAGCCTTTCCAGAGGTGCTTTCGGAGTAGTTGGTTCCAATAATGCTGCTCGATTGTTGTTGCTAGCCCGCTTCATGGCTCGATGTACCAGACGGGGAGGGTATTTCCTATTGACAAGCTGAGTCTTGAGTGCGGTAGAGTGTGTCTTGAAAGCTGTGCCAGTGGAACAATTTCTTTGTACCCGTAAAAATTGCCCAAAGGGCAAATTGTCCCGCAAAGACTTGGGATGATGGCTGTCGTACAACAGGAGGGAATTTCTGGACATAGGCTTCCTATACAGTTCTGACTGTAATCCAGTAGTTGTGGCCTTAATCATGAGGTAGAGGAAAGCCAAACTGTCGCCGCCAATTTCTATGGTGAAGCGTAAGAAAGCATTTCTGCTGTTCAACCATCCTAGGAAGTCCTGACAACTTGCTCTTGAGCCTCGCCACACCACCAATATATCATCGATATATCATTTCCAGGTTTTTATCTGCTCGAAGTATGGATTGGACTCGGTCAGGACATGTCGTTGTTCGAAGAAGTGTACATAGAGATTTGCCAGGCTGGGGGCATAAACGCTCCCCATACTGGTTCCAGACACTTGTAAGTATGTGTTGTCTTCAAACTTAAAAAAGTTCTTCTTCATTGCTAAAGTCGCACAGGCCATGATGAAATGCACCGGAGTGATGGTATCTATCTCATTGGTGTCAAGCAGAGAATGGATGACTTCAAGGGTTTCATCCTGAGGTATGGAGGTGTATAAAGCCTCTACATCAAACGAGACCAAAATGTCAGTTGTGACATCAAAGTCCAGGTCAGGTAATAGACGTAAGACGTCGGTGGTATCCTTTAAGTAAGTAGGCATCGTTTGGACCATTGGACGTAAGAAGTGATCTACAAACGTCGACAGGGGTTCTAGGATCGACGCGATGCCCGAGATGATAGGTCTACCTGGTGGCGGGCGTTGCTCTTTGTGCACCTTCGGTAAGATGTAGAAATAAGGGGTCACTGGATGTTCTGTGTTGAGGAACCTAGCGTCGGACTCGGTTACCCATCCTTCAGTCAGAGCCTCCTCCGTCATGTTCCGAATCGTTCTTTGTAAATCCACCGTTGGATCCTGATCCAAAAGGCGGTAAGATCTTACGTCACTCAATTGTCGAAGACATTCGGCTCGATATGTCTCTGTATCAAGAATGACAATGGCCCCGCCTTTATCGGCCGGTTTAATGGTTATTGACTTGTCAGCAGACAATGATTTAAGGGCCTGATGCTCTGCTTTAGGGAGATTACAGAATGTTCTTTCGTCTTGTTTGAATAACTCCTCGATATCTCGTTCAATGGCCTGTTCAAAGGCTAACACATGGGCCGGCATAAGATGGGTGGGTGGGTTGTAAACATCTTGTGTATGCTACTAAACACAAGGTCCCTAGTGAAACACTATCTGAAGTTCTCTGACCTTTTACAAGGGCAGCAAGTAGATGTTGCTTTTGTAACTGAACTATGGGCAGACTGTGGCCCTGGTCCAGAAATTGTCCCAGCAACCCCCACCACTCCCCAGGATATGCCGTCTATCAGTTAGACAGGCAACTAAAGAAGGGCGGGGTATGGCTGTCTTTTTTCGTACATATTTTAAAACGACCTTCGAGCCACCAGCCACCCCTGGTTTTGAGGCCCTAGATTTCCTGATGAAGCTTCTGGACTCACAGCCATTTAAGGGAATGCTAATGGAATGCTAATCTACTGCCCTCCAGGACCGAAAAGCGGTTTCGCTGAAGAGCTTAGCATGACTCTTGAATCACACATTCTTAATGCTAATTTCTCGGTGTTAGGTGATTTTAATTTCCACTTGAAAAATGAAACTAACCCAGACTCCTTAAAGTTGATTGATACAATGAATGCGCTTGGGCTATCCTTAATCTTTAGAGTCCAACGCACAAGGCTGGACATATGCTAAATGGCATTTTCTCAAACCATCCAGATATTAATTTACTACCATCTCTTCCTCTCACCTGGTCAAATCATTGGGCAGTAAACTGGCAAATAAAGACCAAGAAAAATGCCATGTACAGAGATACAATTAAATAAACCCCCAAAGAAGCCTGGCACAAGATACAGCCGGTCGAACTGAAAGATGTCCTTACCTCGGTACCCTGCCAATCGGCTGACAACCTGGAACGGAGCGTTAAAAACCTTTCGCTCTGGTTAAACTTGGTGCTAGACACTGTAGCACTGGTCAAACGAAGAACCATAGCTAAAAAAGTCTCCCAGCCATGGTATAACGAAACCGTTAGGACATCAATGCAGGACTGCCGCAGGCAAGAACAGAAATGGAGAAAAAAATACGAGGTCGAGGAGAAAGTTATCTACAAAAATAAACTAGCGGAACACAAAAAAACTATCATAGCTGCAAAAACCTCCTAATATTCTGAGCAGATAAAATTAGGTTGTGATGCTAACACAACTATTTTTTATAGTTATAATAAAATTGGTGGCTCCAGCCAGCCTCAACACTGCAGTAATTAATCAAAAGTTGTGTGATGCTCTGGCCAATTTTTTTCAAGAAAAGGTCGCCAACATCTTTAACAATTTCACTGCAGGGAGAACTGCCATCCAATTGAAAGGACAACTCCCAATTACCACATCAGTTCAAGCCAGATTCTCCACCTTTAGGGCTGCTTTGGAAAAACAGCTTGCAAAGTTAATCCCATCAATTAAATCTGACGCCCGTATGACCCTTGCTCCCCAGAAAAAATGCACTTTATCCCGGTACAAGTGGCACAAAACCTGGGGCAAATCTTTAGTCAAATGTTTGCCGAGGGAATTTTCCTTACTCTAACGTGCCTCTGTTCAACATCTGACGACACACAGTATGGGTTCAGGAACAACCAAAGCACAGAATCTTCCCTGATAGTAGCCACTGAAGATATCCGAGAAAAGATCAATAAAGGGGGGACAGCGGCTCTGATCTTGCTAGATCTCTCTGCGGCATTTGATACGGTCAACCATGATATTCTGGATGACCGTCTGCGGAGCTTGAGGATTGAGGCTACTGCATTAGAGCTTCTTCAATCCTTCCTGGCCAATAGACACCAAAGTGTGGCTTTGGGTAATTTCCCATCTAGGCCTTTCTCCCTGCCCCACGTAGTCCCTCAGGGCTTGGCCCTGGGCCCAACACTATTCCACCTTTATGTTACACCATTGTCGACACTCATTAAAACTTCTGGCTTCTCCCTATCATCATTCGCTGACAACACTCAAATTGTGGTGCCACTAACAAAATCTGAAATTAATTCAAGCTCTGCCTTTAGGATCTGCATGAGGAAGTGAGCAATTGGATGGACAATAGTTGTCGTAAACTGAAAGCCATAAAGACTGAGGTCATTATTTTTGGTAACAACCCCTCATTTTGTAGGACAGCTTGGTGGCCGTCCAAATTGGGCCCACTCCCTGAACCCACAAACAAAGTATTAATTCTCAGTTTTCTGTTAGATTATGAGCTAAAGCTCAAAGATCAAGTGAACAAAACTATTTCTGCCTCATTCTGTTACCTGAAGTTGGTAAGAAAGATTGAAACATTTCTACCTCCTGAGCTTTTGAAAACTGTAATTATTGCTTTGGTACTCTCAAGGATTGACTACTGCAATAGTCTGTCTTAACCTGGCAGTAGGTCCTATGAAGAGGCTTCAGACTCTGCAGAATGCAGCTGTATACTTCCCTTTAAAATTCCTAAATATGAATCTGCTAAAAGACCCATCAGGAAATTCCACTGGCTACCAGTCCGACAACGCTGCAGGTTCAAGGCCCTCCGTTTGGCCTACAAATCACTGTATGGACAGGGACCATTTCAAGGAGAATCTCCATTGGTATGTCCCAGGGAGGACTCGCCGTTCAAGTTCTGCCAAGAACCCGATTGTTTACCAATTTAGGATGACCACCTGGGGAGGAAAGCGCTTTTTCAGGACCATGGCAGTGCTCCTGAATAGCCCATCACTGACACTAAAAGCTGCCCCTCCTTACTCGCCTTCAGAAAGGCCTTGAAGACATGGCACTTACACAAGACTAGGAGGCACTCTGCATCCATTCCTGACCCCTATAGCACCATAACGCCCTCGAGCATGAGTTTGCGCTTTACAAATTACATTCATATCATATCATATGACCACAATTTGTCCTGTAATAGACCATTTACATCCAATCTATTAGCTATGGCGAGTCAAAATTCTGTTAATCCTTTAGACTAAAACATTACTTTGTGTAGCTGGCATGCATTAGTGCATTATTCCACACCAATGGAGAAATGACTTCCTCTTATGCAGGATACTTTGCATACCATTGACTGTGGTGATAGAGAAGGGAAATCCTTCTCCAATGAAACGGTCTTTAAGAAAACTAATAGCTGCCAGTATCAATTGATTTTATACATGTCCATTTAACACACTGCGAGTAGTATTCCACCAAAGTGATAATGTATTTCTTGTCACCATTGAAGATGTGAAAGAGACCCATAAGATCTAGAGCTGAATGCCACTGAGGAGACAGTGAAAGTCTGCAACATAAAAGAGATGTATCAGCTGTTGCATATTCAGAACAATACTTAATTAAACAGGCAATCATCTTATCCATATTTTGCCCCTAGTACACTTCTCTGATCATCTTCTTGGTAAATCATTCTCCCAAATATCTGCTGCCTGCAAGTTCTGTGGTCCTGTGTTGCATGCACACTAACAAGTGGAATAGTCTTGTAACCCCTCATCACAACTCCAAATAAGCTGTAGCTTTAAAAACAAAGATCTCCCCCTGGGCCATTTATCAATAACGAACCTTTATATGTGAGTTAAATTATCATCGTCAGCCATGCCTTTCATTCACTTATTCTTGTCTAACATATTTCCAGCCATATCAAAGGTATCATTGACAGAAGCCACAACATAGTAAATTTAAAACAAAGTCACAATTATAAGTATTTGTTAATTGGAATTCAAATTCTTTTAATTCGTGTATGTACATTCATGTGTCTTTTATGGCTATTTTTGCCGAAATAAAGATTTAAATAAGTATTTGCAGACAGCTTCAACACGCTATCTGCCCTGCAATTGTTCTTTCCAGAAACATACTCTATATCAAAATTGAATTAAAATAACTTTGATAGAGTCCAAACCAAGCTTGAGGACATATTTCTAGTACCATGCTTGAAAATCAGAACTATAAGCCGTTTGTGTTCAGTTAGAAGAACAAGATGCCTACCCCAAAGGAAAGTTTTAAAGTTTTTCAATCACACGCATGCATCCCAAGATCTCCTTTGAATGGTGGAATACCTTTGCTGAGTGTCAGATACAATTCTGCGGGCAAAAGTGACAATATTAAAAGATTGAACTTGCCCATCAATACATTGTTAGAACAGCACCAGGACATATAGCACTTGCATAACTGTGACTGTGTATTATTTCTTTTGAGAAAAGGTGTTAAAGCGGGGGCATTCACAATTTTGTTCGTGATTTAGTTAAGGTCAGACGTCATTTGACTTGTTCAAAATATTTAAAAAGTTTTCTTGATGAGCACACTCATCAAAGCTGTAAGTGAAAAATAAAACATCCACAAAACTAGAATAAAATGTACTTAACTGAGGAAAAGAGGACCATTGACCTCTGTTCTTGGGTAATTTCTCATTTTGTATAGTCTGGACTAGAGAAAAGTCTTTTGTACTGATACTCTCCACAGATATGCAATGTTCCGATTAATCTACCTCCTTTCTCTGAAATTTTCGCTTATCTATAGATAAAGTCATACCTTTAAATTATAAAATGCGATAAACTTTGCTTTTCCTATTGTTATGGTAATGAAGAGAATTACCAGTGATCAAAATGCCCTCTTGAAATGCCCCAACTCCGTCCGTGTCACTAAACAATGAATACATGAGTATCTGGAATGCAGTTGCAGTCAAGGTTAAACTAAACTGCATGGGACAGAAAAAAAAATAATCATCAAGGGATAAGAAACGTATTGGGATGCTTGCAATTTTGTAATAAACAAATCTGTTGGTAGCCCCCTCTCTGAATGAATTCTTCAGAGAGAAAATTGTAACCATAAAACGCAACATTGCTAGCTCTCCTAAATCGTCTCCTTTGGATGATATTTTTAATAACCCTACTACAATAGATACCCTTCCTGCTATAGATCCTAAAACTTTTTCAACTCTCCTGGCACGGGTTAAGTCTGGCTCACCCGATGACATCTGCCCACCCCACATTTTTACAGAGATTGGGCACTCTATCCCTCACGGGATCCTTTCTCTGCTTAATGACTCACTTAACCAGGGAAAGGTACCAGCAGGGTTTAAACATGCTCTACTGATTCCCCTGATCAAAAAACCCAGTCTTGATCCTCACGATCCATCTAACTATCGCCCGATATCCTTGCTGCCACTCCTATCAAAAATTCTGGAGGCACACGTTGCTAGCTGTCTCTCTAGCTTCGTTGAAACCACTGGATATCTGGAGCCCAATCAAGCTGGGTTTCGACCAGGGCATTCAACCGAGATGGTGACACTGGCGGTCCAGAATGTACTAAGAAGCAATGCAGACAAGGACATTCACCAAGCAATGGTACTTCTTGACCTGTCGGCCGCATTCGACACGGTCGACCATACCATCTTGGTCGACCGTGTCGAACAGGCTGGCCTGAGAGGCTCGGCACTTAGATGGCTGAAGTCATTTATTTCGGAGCGTACCCAGGCAGTGAGATTAGGAACTTTTACAGCCCCTAAAATCAAAAACGAATGTGGAGTCCCTCAAGGCTCGTCCCTGTCCCCACTTTTATTTAATTTGTATTTACGACCCCTGTTATTTTCATTAAAAAAGTTTAGAGCCTTAATTTTTAACTATGCAGATGATCTGCAACTGATCTTCTGTCTGGACTCCCCTGGCGCGGCCACCGAATTTCGGGAGGCAATGGTTCACATTCAGAGATGGATGGGCCTATATCACCTGAAACTTAACCCAGGCAAAACTGAATTGATTTTGCCTGGGAAGAGTGAACTGTATTGGGGACCACACTTCTGGCCTCCAGAAATGGGAGACCCTCCAGCTAAATCCCAAACAGTTAAGAGCCTAGGAATCACTTTCAACGAAGATCTTTCGCTCAAAAGTCAGGTAGGGACTGTGGTATCTGCAAGTTTCTTTCAACTTCGCAAGATTAAGAAGATTGCCCACCTTTTAACCCACCCTGCTCTGATTCAGGCCATTATTGCTCTTGTGCTGTCCCGTTTGGATTACTCCAATAGTTTATATTTGGGTCTACCAGCGGGGCAGCTCAAGAGACTTCAACTGGTCCAGAACCAAGCGGCCAGGTTGATTTGCAAAATTCCTAAGTGGCAGTCTATCAGACCTGGACTGGCCAGTCTCCATTGGCTGCCTGTAGCGCAGAGAGCAGCATTCAAAGCGGGATGCATTATCTTCAGGGCTCTACCAGGTAAGGGCCCTGGATTCATTAGCAGCCTGCTTGTCAGTTACACTCCCTCCCGTGCTCTCCGCTCCGGCCAAAAGAACTTGTTAGTGGTGCCCCGGATCAGGAAACAACGCCAGGGAGGAGGATCCTTCCACTTCCTAGCTTCCTCCCTGTGGAACTCCTTGCCACTGCCGCTAAGGCTCCACAAAGATCTGTTAGCCTTTAGACAGGCTTTTAAAACTTGGCTCTTTAAGCAAGCTTATCCTTAGTTAATTTTTCTTTCTGTCACATGTTATGTTTTGCCAGTCTTCCACAGCGCCATGAAGCCTACGGGCGTACGTGCGCTTAATAAATTTAATTTAACATAACATAACATAACATAACATAACATACATGTCCAGTGTGGAAAAATATTTGGCATGACACTGTTTAGAAAACAGCTCTTGAATTTTTAGGAGGAGATGGCAGAATTAGCTTAATCAAAGGATGGAGATCTGCACACATCCTCAAATATCCTGATGTTTTTCAGACATGAATTTTAGGCGCAACCCGCTCGGACGGATCAGTGGGTTCTATACCGCCATGTTCACATAACTCCTTTAAAGATTGGACAAGTCCCCCGTAACGCTAAAACATGCTCTATGCATTTTATTTTTGACAGGTATTTCATTATTCTTGAGTTAGATTTCATGTCGGGAATAGTCAACCTTTTCTAATTTGCAAATGAACAAATCCTTGTGTCCAAAAAGCGTGTTCCGTGTTAGCTAAGGATCCATCAACCTAAGAAATAGGTTTGTCCAATCCTAGTCAAGATTTATTCCAAGATTGCCATTATAATCCATTTCAAGTTAAGCCTTTTTAGTTATGTGATCTTTTTCTAAGGTTAAACAAATAGTGGAAATCAGGAATCCAACCATTGGAATCCAATTTCTGGAATAGGAACATGTTCTTACATCAGCATCATGTAATGTTAGATCACCCCATTTTTAGTCAACAGTATAAGAAGAATCAAAGTCTGCTCAAACTTCAAGGCTATCTATTGAAATGCAACGAATTGAAGAATATTATGGGTCTTCATCAATGCCATATTGATCTTTATGAACTGTCAAAGTTTTCCCATTGTCCAAACTATCCAGCTCTGGCAAATGTGAAATCACTAAGATTACATTGACTTTGGAATACAGTTGAACTTCGTCAGAATCCTGAACAAGGTTGATCACTTTGGACGAGGATGCATACACTGCCAAAATGACCCAGTTTATAGCCGTTTAGCTTTGTCATGACAAGATTTGTAATTGGCAGAAAGCGGATGTGAGGCATGATAAAAACGTTGGTGATTCAAATTACCCCCAAAAGTAGCGTAATCTTTGTTTTTTGAACTTAATGACTTCTTCTGAAGTCTTCTACTGAACAAAAGACAAATGTCTGAGCTTGATGAGATTTAAACAATTCCTTGAATAAGCGGTTTGAAATTTACACACTCTTAATAATATCCACAGTTTCTTTCAGAGTGGGTTTCTAAGAGTAATTGTCCTTGATTTTTTAAAATTAAAACAAAGAACAACAATCTGGTATTTAATGTAAAGTTTTAAAGTACCGTCAAACTCACATTGGAAAGCCAGCATTCTCAGAGATCCGACATAGGAGTGGATTGGTTTGTTTGGATTTGAACTCTGGTGTAAAATGTATGTCTCTCAACAACAACGTGAGGCTCATCAATAAAGTGTTCTTTAAGTCTAGCAATTGTTTCTGGGTACTCATTGAAATCACCTGCAGCAAATCCCTGATGACTAGGTTAAAACGGTAAATATTCACACATTTGTTCAATCTCCTTTCCAAGAAGTTTTAAAAGTAAAGCTTTTTTCTGTTATAATGCAATGTTTTTCCGACAAAGGCCACTAAATAAATTTTTAATTAACTTGAGCTCGGAATCTCATTTCTTTAGGGGTTCACCAGGTAAGTCACTAAATAAATAAAAGAGAATGATTGAACTGCAATATAACCAAAAGTGTACACAAGAATGGAATCAATTAGTTGGAACAACATTAGCAGCAATGCCGACGTTGGCCAGTAGGTGGCACTAGAGTCTAAAATATTAATAATTCACGGACAAATATAGAGACACTAGGGAAACAAAGATGGCACAACCCCCCAAAAAATCAATAATAAACAGTGATTTAGCAGGGCGGAGTTGAAGATAACGTAAAAATTAATGAACAGAGCAGCAAGATCCTGACAAGAAACTGATCATGCGGCTGCGGACGTTGCAATTTTCATCGTTGTTTCTATTGAACGGTGTTCTAAAGAGGCAGCGGTAGCTGAAAAGGCTGGGGATTTTTTATTTTATTAATGTATTTATTTTATGCGTTTTTATATAGCGCGGACTTCACCCAAAGGTGTCAGAGCGGTTCACAATAGGAACAGTAATGATACATGAGGAGAAAATTACATGAGAACAAAATACCCAAAAGCAAATGTTAAGTTACATGAGGCAAAAGTGACAATTGTGAGCAAACAAAATACAAGAGGTAGCAAACGGTACATTACAGGAGGAAAAAGTGGCATGTGTGCAAGTTACAAAGGCGTACACAGTACAAGTACAGGTATAATACTGCAATAAATGGCAGACACTCAAGCACAAGAACAAAGGATACGTAGGCAATGGTGGCACTTGGGCAAGTGTCTAAAGCAAACAAGATGTGAGAGGTAGCAACCAGTATGTTACAAGAGAAAAGTGACGTGTGCATGTTACAAAAGAGTACCAAACACAGGTAGAAGGATAATACTACAATAAATGGCAGATACTCAAACCGCAAGAACACACTGGGTGTGATTGTTGCCAAATGTCACAAAAGAGCTAAGGAAATACGAAATATATGCTCTTTATTGCAGCCCCCATCCTGTGGCTACATGTCATCAGCAACAAACCAATGGCTAAGCAATGGAATCTTCAGAAATACAGGGCAACAGGAAGTGACTTGGGAGAACACTAAGGAATGGAACCCTAAGAAGGAATGTATATCAGTATTCAACAGGCGAACCTTCATGGTGTATTTTATACATCATACAGGTAGCTTTAGAGCTGACACTAGATAAATATGGCAAACCTGAAAGCCCAACCTCGGCGTTGTCCCAGTTTATGGTGTGGTAATATTTGCACCTCATAAGGCATGAAAAGTCATTGAGTTAATATATCTGCAATTTTTACACTGATGTACCCCATCAGTGCTGTCCTCCCCCTTAGATGCTTCTTACGTGATGCTCTGCCTCACATCCCAACTTCACCTCAGACCGCAAGTACAAACATCTTCCACAGATTAAGGTACGCTTGCCTCCCAGGAGATCTCCGGCCACCATAGCAGTAGTGTACTCTGTCTGGTCCCATGTCTCCTGAGCCCTGCATTCCTCTGCCTCTGACCCCCTGCATACACCGCTCCATTTCTGTAATTCCGCTCCACTGCAGCCAAGTCCACTCCCTGTTGGTTAGTTAGGCAAAGGGGCAGGAAGTCTCTTTCTGGGTCTTGTCAGACTTTGAATGGGACTCAGTTGTTCCTCAGCACCTTCTCACAAGTGCACACTATTCAGTGGTAATAAATGCACGTTTTTTAGTTGCTCATATTTTTACATTATTTTGGCCTTGGAGCGACATGAAAGATGCTGCACGCTAGTTGTCCTCAAGGCAAATCTCCCTTCAAATAAGATGAGGGGCAAATGAATGATCCGGCATTTGAAGACTAAATAATGTGACATGGGTGTCTACGTTATTAGTGAAAGAAAGGAAAAATATTTAGAAATGTAGGAACACCTGTTCTAATTATAAAAAAATAATAATCTCTAAACAGTTTGGTATGCTTCATTTTACGCACTTATCTCTCTAGAAGGAACTTTATGATTGGAAAAATGTGACTTTCAAAAGAGATGCAACCTATTTGTGATTCTTCTAAAGTTTGACTGTTATGTTGAAACAACTGCTGCTTTGACAATAGTGTTTTTGATGTGAACATGAACTTGTTGGTGGTTAATTTCTCCCACGGTTCACCTCAGAACCCAAGATCATCATCTGCAGCGTCCCCCAACAATCATCCCTCAACCCCACCCTCTCCAACACGTACATGGATCACATGGACTCAACATCATCTCCTATGCAGACGTCACCTAACTCATCTTCTCGCTCTCAGAAGACTCCTCCAACACCAGAGCCAGCTTCCACCGATGTATGATGAACGTCGCCGTCTGGATGAAGTACAACTGTCTCAAGCTCAACATGGACAAGACAGAAGTCCTCATCTATGGGAACAACACCTCCCCATAGAACGACGCATGGTGGCTTGCTGAACTTGGCCCATCCCCGCCCCGCCAGATCACGCCCTCAACCTCAGCCTATACTTGGACAGCAAGCTATCTGTGAAGGAACAGGTAAATGCAGTCTCTTCTGCCTGCTTCCACACCCTATGTATGTTCCGCAAGATCTTCAGGTGGCTCCCAGTCAACACTAGAAGGGCTGTCATGCAGACCCTCATCACCAGCAGGCTGTACTACGGGAACACAATCTGTGTAGGAATCACTGCACGCCTCCTGAAGAGAGTACAGACAATACAAAAAACTCAGTGGGAAGACTCCTCCTCTGACGCCCCAGACGGACCCACATCACATCATACCAATCCAGAAGAGATGCCAGTTCAAGATGATGACCCACACATACAGGGCCCTACACAACGAAGGACGAGCATACATCAACAAACATATGACCTTTCACCAACCAACCAAACCCCTGCAATCTGCCTCACTCTTACTCATAGATACCACTTGGGTTTGCCAAAGCAACAGCGGAGGACACTCCTTCTCTACCTGGCGGTCAAAGCTTGGATCGACCGTCCCCTGCAACTCTGGACCGCCCCATCGCTTCAGGAATTAAAAAAAAGGACTCAAGAACGTATTGCATCTTTTAACAGTGGTTTTATTCTTCCACTGTTGGAAAATGTCTAGTTCACAAGAACCCTTTTCACATACCACGTACCTTGTGTCCTAGACTAATGGCTACTAAGTGGTCAATATCATGTGCACCATGTTCAGACTTTACTGGTTTCTTGGTAAACTGAGAACAAAAAATTGTCCCAAAATGCAACCAACTGGTTTAAAAGTCAGGACTGACTGAAAGCAACGTCCTTGCCTTGGGTCCCTCGTTCGATTTGAGTACCCAGACCGTAGCAGCACCATTGCTATGTGAGCAGGTTAAACCTGCAGCAAAGGAGTGAACATCAAGATGAAATAATCATGTTTTAGGAAATGCAAGTGCACAGTTTAACCTAATTCAACTCTTATGACTACCCATTCAAAGTTCATAATATTTATGTGTATGCAAATGACCTCCACCTATATGCAGGCATTGTTTTTATAATAATGTTTGCATGGAACCAGGTCTTTGAGACATTAATAACCCTCTTCCCCATATAGCATCTTGAAAAAGTTAAGGGAGACATGCCTGAGAGAAGCAGTGAGTATGAGCGACCGAGGTAGTGAGTGTGATACAGATCATTCAAAGCACAGAGTCCCTTCATAGCAGAGTCAATTACACCAATATAGAAATGGTAGTGGTGGTTTTAATGGTAGCACATCATTCCTAGTGTCGCTTATTAGTTATTTTAAAGTATTGGTGCCCCTCAGGGTTAAGCATAGACACATCAGTACCTCAGGTGTCTGCTCACTGTAGTTTTCGCAAACCCAGTATTCAAACAATATATAGATATAGCCCCGGCACTCTAACTAGTTCGTTGGTTTATTCATACAAAATGTTTTAAGACTTTAGATATCTCATTTATACAAACACCAATAAGTATTTTTGGGCACTGTTTAATATTGTGAGATATAAAGAGTCAACATTATTCCTCAAACATTTTGTTAAAAGCACATACATTCCAAAGTTACAATATAGTGAAGATGGCAAATATAATACAACAGGCTTGTTATGAAGCAGTAGATGTTATGTAATTTCATATACAGCACATAAGTTGCATTGGAACAGTGTCGTGCCGATGAAAGATGTACAAAGATAATATTCTTGTAGAGCGATGAAGCAATGAAGCGGCAGCAATTACACGTTTGTTGCACAAACTACCAAAGCGGAGAACGAAAACTACCTGTCAAGCAATATTCCGCCTTTAGTTGAAATAATCATGTACATACGTCCCAATGAAAGCAAAATGATTGCAAACATTGGAAATGCACAGTTTTGTGTTTTTTTTTAACTCCGTGATGGTGCGTTATAAGCAGATGCTTCCAGTGCTCAGCACCTGCTCCTAATTGTCAGCACCAGCTCTAGTGACCGTCCACCAAATGGTGGCACTGTCTGTCTAATTTTGAGATGAGCACAACAGTGATTAATAGGTCAATAGAGATTACAAAATAATTATACCTGTCGCTCATGCCCTTATTATAGCTTAGGGGGATTGCAATAGTCTGAAGTGTCACGCTTGTAGGAGTGCAGTGGTTATTAGTTGTGTTGGAACTGCCATTGACAAAGCTGGAAGGGTCAATGGGTGATGCGGCCTGCTGTGGCCTCCAAAGATGGGCTCTGGCACTTACTTTTTTGCAGATTAAACACTGCTCATAAGCGCAGATAAAAACTGATTTTAAAAGTTTGCAAAACAGTGGAACACACCACTGGAATCCACACAAAAAATCCCCACTGATAACGGAATACCATAACATTTGCTCAACCGATAAGTACTCGAAAGGCAACTGTAGATCAAAATTATTGATATTTTTAAGTTTGCTACAGGTTCAAATGACTTCCTAATGTATAAACTGAGGGAAATAACACTTTTGGTTTCAAAGCAATCCTGACAGATTTGTCTCTTGCTTGTCGCAATTATGGATTTAGAAAAAAGACTGCCGGGATCTGTTTGCAATTGCTCATGTCAATTACTTTATTCCCCCCCCCCCTTCCCCCCTTAACTGGAGATAATAGTGTTTAACTAATGGATCTTTCCCTTGTAGGTTCAGAAAAAGAAACACAGTCGTTGAATCACTCTCCAATCTTGTCTCCAAGCAGTCAGTGGACCAGTTGTCTGAAGGTAAGTTGCCTCTGCCCTGCACAGTCTGTAAACCGGAAAAAACATTTAATTTACGCATTCTCTTCAAAACATGAGGGTCTTATTTTTGCATCTAGGCAAAGATCAGCTGCATTTCATGTACCTCTGCCTGTCTTAATTGAAGGACTGTTACTGGAGTTACAAGGTACATTCATTGATTTGACCGGAAACTAACACATTTATTTGAAACTTTATATTCCCTTGAACAAGAAACGTGCCTGCTTCCTTAGATATGATTTTTTCTCGTTAGGAGGAAATCATTGTAATGCTGTCTAGTCCCCGATGATATTAAAGCTGTGTGCATTTGTTGAAGGGTAATTTCAGTAACCTCAAAAAACTTTTAAAAGCTTCCGGAGGACATCCAATCTTATAAAGTTATTAAAGTATTAAAAAAAATACAAAAGTACAGTAAAAAAAATACACATACACTTTTTTTTAGACCACGTCTAACACAAAATACGTTTTTGTGGGGGAAAAAGAGGATCCCTCAAAAACTTGTTTGCTGAAAATGCCTCCTGCAGTGCGTTTTAGTGACAGAGACAACGTTTATGAACTTTAATTTCTGAGTTTGCCATATTACCAAATCTTTCCTAGAATAAACTCTTCATACCTGCTACAGAGCTTTGCTACTGTTTTGGTGTAATTGAGCTACATTGAGAATCTGTCTGTAATGTTAGCTGCCTGGCCATAATGGTGATCGCTGAACTTGCATCTCTAATAAACAGACCAATTTAAAATAATTTGCAGAACTGGGAGTCTTTAAGTCAGAAGTAGGACACCGTTCAGTTGGTGGTTCCTATAAAGCTGTATGCAACTGTATTCCAATTTGAATACATTTTCTTTTACAAAACCTTTTTCAGGCAACAGCACTCCACCCTGAATCATTGAATTGAATTTAATTTCATTTTTTAAGATATCAAGAATATTAAGTATCCTTTTCGTTACAGGAAGTTGAACAAAAATGCTTTTGTCCCGGGGTTTTTGCTTGCTCGGATCTTAATCTTAAATAACATAATAAACCACTTCTCGTCTAATTATTTCTGGAAATGTAACATTGCTGTAAAAACGTTGTGCAAAAGGTTACATAATTTGATTGTTTTCAACCTTTCCATTGTGGCTTTAGTGCCAGTTGCTTTGACCATCAGTTCCAAGACATGTTGACGTGTCCTTCACTGTTCCTTCACAGTCCGCTCCACATGGCTGATGGTGAATGAAGCTCCAGCTTCCCATTAGTGTTATCATTTGCTAGCCTGTGGTTTTGGTGCTCCGAGGCAGTAATGTTAAATGGTCACAATATCTCTGATCAAATCATGAATTGCATACACTATAGGAATATGAATGTACCGTGGAACTGGAAGGAGCATGAAGTGTGTAATCAGAGGTATCGGCCCTCAGTCTAATAATAGTAATTCCGTTGGCTCTAGTAACACGAGTCACTGGCCGCATCCCCATTATGAGGTCTACTGTAACTCAATGAATCCGGAATTTTTCACCTAGTCAGTTCACTTGCTGAAAATGATAATAAATTAAGAATAATCCAGAAAATCAAGTGTAGAATTTATTATATGCCTCCTGCAATTTCTGAGAGCAATCCCAGTTTAAAGCTAGTAAAATCCACAGTATTGCCCCTTTGAATGATCTATTCTACCAGGTTTAGTAACTGCAGACGGAGGGGAGTATTGGGACAAAAACCATGACACTTTTAGTGAAGCTCATTATGTGCCCAACTACTCACCTGGGAACATTACTAATGAGGTTTCCGTTAGTGATCACATAACCATCAATCATGCAATGTGCTGTTTTGGCATGAAAACTAAACAACAAATGTCCTGACTGTTGTCCCTTTCCATGAAAAAGGCTCTGGTGAGCATAGTCCCCAGATTAAAGTGTCACAGGTTCTTTATGTAGTTCATCTGAACGGTGTAGCAACACAAGTGTTTTTGTGATAATCACATGTATAAATTGGATCCACTGGAATCCAAAGTCAGCTCTTTCACTGTCAAAACTGTAGCTGGATCCTTGAAAATGTCAAAATACAAATTATAACTTTCATCTGTAACTTTTGACAGTAAACAGTTCGAATAGTCATTCAAGGTCCACTTTAATATTTATTAAAAAAACAATTTATTGATCTAGTTAGAATATTAATACATATAATATAAAGTAACTTTTATAAAGTTAACTTCTACTCTCCAAGTGGTTCCTTTTGTAGCTTAGCAAGCCGCCGCCATGCTGCATGACCAGTGTAGCGTGGCACAACATGCCTTAGATTCCCTCCTTAGGCGAATCGCATGCCCAAACCTAATGATATGGCACTATTTGAAGTAGGCAGGTCGTCAACAGTGCATATTGCAATAAATAAATAGCTGAGCAGCTCTAGTGTGCTTCCTGCCTCTCCTCAGTTATGATCACATTATGTATTGTTTTGATCACCATGGAGTTTCGCCCATAGCTGAGACCCCTCCATTTCTGTGGCGATGACAGTTGTGCATAGTGGGCTATGACAATGGGCAAACTGCATCCATCATGATCACTGTACCGTACATGCAACTTGTGCATGATGGGTATTTAAGTGGAAATGTACACTGTGTACGTACTTAGAGGGGGCTGAAGTGTCTTTAAGTCTGATGCACCAGACTGTCATCAGCCAGAGAGAACAGCTGCAAGAAAAAGCTCCAGAGCTGTGTGGCCAGACACATAGTCCCAGAGCAGCGTTCAGTGTTTGCAAGCATTAAGGATTCTCCTCCCTATGGGACAGAGAGTCTGTCCACTTGCTGAATTCAGTAAACACAAGTGGTTATACAGTGATGTAGGCGCCATCGGTCTTTGCAGGGGGAGGAGTGTATGGGTGGTGATCTACCAGTGGTTGCCTACCCGTGGTCACTGATCAAAGGTTCTCAAAAATAGGTAAATGGACAGCGCAGGTTAATAATGTCTCCCCCAATCTTTGTGTAATCTTATGTGGGATAGCAGGCGCTCAAGGCTTACATGTGGTGAAAGAGGACTCCTAGGAATGGTTGCTGCAGCGTTGTTTCAAGATTAAGACCTGTCCATTGTTAAATAAATGCAGAGCATGTCTTCAGCAATGCCCTCAATAATAACACTAAGGTACTTGCTAAAGCCCTTACGTTGAAAGAAAAAGCTCCTAAATATCAGCAGCACTCATATCCCTCGCAGGTTAGTACACTATTGGAAATAATCTAAAACCCTGCACAGAGTGAAGTGACACACTACCAGAACATCTGACTCAAGAGGCATCAGATACACGCCTGTCAGAGAAGCAGTCACACACTGCCAGAAGCAATATTAAATGCTCCTCCTGGACTAGTTCTGGAGCCTAACCTAAAAATGCTTAGTAAGAGAAACTACAAGCAGGCCTGGCCAGTCTCATTTCATCAGGCAGTAGTTGCAGTCCACAACAGAGACGTGCGTTGACAAAGCCAATATGTGTGGGTTGCATTTTCAATTGTATGCGGCCCTATTGGAATTGCCAATGCTTGTTGGACTTTGTAGTAAAAGATTGCAGTGATTTGCATTACCCATTGGTGTTAACTCCTACATCCTATTGAATTGTTATAATGCTGCCTTATATTTGTCTTTCTATATTTTTTTTCTTGTAATTTCACAAAAAAACACATTTCTTTGCTGAACGTTTTCCACAGTCGGGTAGAAGGACCTAGCAAACCTCTTTCACAAAGTCCTGTGTTTGCAACGATTCCAGAAAATGTTTTCAAAAAGTTGGCCTCCACAGTTGCCAAAATCAAAATGGAGTGTGCAAGCAGTTTTAGAAAGTTTTGATTTGTTCGCTGTTTGATCACTTAACCCTAGACCTATAGTCCGCATTACAAAACCATATATTTGGATTCTTCACACACTTTGGGGTGTGCTGATGTTTGGTGGACTTTCTAGACATGCATAACTACTCGGGAGACAATATTTCAAGTGTCATGACTGTGTTGCACTTTCAAAATGCTGACAATCTGGTAGGTCTTCCTCCCGTAGGAAGACTTGTGTGTGACTGGTGGACCCCAAATATAACCATGTTGAATCTCCTGATTGTAACGGATATGAATCATATAGGCACAAAGAGTATCTATCCACATCTACATGCAACCCATGCTCCCTCCATATCATCCTCTGCATAATTTGTAATCTCTATGTGGATTTACCTTTGGAAGCAACTAAAAGTATTGGAACCAAAAGTTTTAAGGTAACACAAATTGTTTTTTTGTAAAATATGATATATACATGTATAATTGTACTATTGACTTTGTTTCCAGGGCTTTGACTACATTATAATATGTACATTGAGTTCATGAACATTAAATAATAAAATATATAGATTCTATCTACAGTAAGGCACCTAATTTTGCGGTTGCAGACCACATGCCTCTGAATGACTGACCAGGAGATCTCAGGGGGAAATGTAGTTTATGTTTAGCTTAAGAAATTTAGAAATACTTACATTAGTCGGCTGTTGTCTCCTCACATGAACATGCCAAAGGTATGCCCACATTTTCCAGTCTCTGAGTCTTCAGAATATATAGCTACCCAGCAAATACATGCAGACAAGCTGAAGGTTGTTTTAAATGTGCCCCTCCTCGGACAACGCTTTCTGAATCCAAGTTTTGATCTGGGATCAAGCACGGGAGAAGGTTAGATTTAAGGGGTTTTTGGTTTCCCTCTTGACATGGCTCAGTGACCAGGTTGGTGTTGGAGCCATTGCACAAACAGTCTTAGGCATTTCTGGCCTCCCATCTTGCAAGGAGTTCTTAACGTCTGTATCAACTGTGTAACTTGGCTTTTGTCACGCCAGTCTTATCCGTCTCTCATCTTTCTGTCTTTCATCTTCCTGTCTCTCATCTCGCTGTCTGTTATCTATGTGTCTCTCACTTGTTACATCTCTCCTTGACGTTCATTTTGAAATCTGTTTCTCTTATTCTTGTCTCCGATTGCTCTCTCTCGCTCACATCTCTCATCTGAGTCTCACCTACCGGTCTCTGATCTGTGTCCCTAATCTGCTGTACCTCTCCTTGACATTTCTGTTCCTATCTTTCTCTTACTTCTGTAGCTTGGATTTCTCTCTCTTTCACATCTCTCGCAGCTTCCCGTCTATAAACTAAAGATAGTCAAATGACTTCTTGAAGGCGATTCTTGTTTTTTCTTTTTCTTAATGTTATTCTTAAACTTGATCATTTATGTTGTTATTACCTTAATGTCGGTGAATGAACCGCATATCAATGAAGGATTGTACTAAATAAATAAACCTACCCACTACTATTATAATGCGGCTTACAAACTAGCATAATCATTCAGGATTTTTTATATCACAAAATTTTATGCACCAGTGTAGTAAGAGGCACTGTAATTCAGTAATAAGAGACAGGGCTTCTTTTCTTCATCCTTATTTCTAGTATATGGCTTGAGCCCAGACATGCTTCTCACATCTACCATCTTAAACACAAGGAGATGATGGAGAGAGCGCTGAAACTTTTCAGACACTCACCGCCAGTCACAGATCTGGGTTGAATCCATCATCGTTCTTTAGTTCCTTAACTCACTTTAACCAGCCCAGTTCAGACCCAGCCATACGCAAATCAGTCTTCATCCTGTGCCTCATGGGAACAGTCCAGCCTGAGCTTCAAAGCCAGGTCTTCCCTGGTCCGGAAACAAGCATCCCTGGACCGGTTTCGGGATAACACCCCTCATCACCCAGGCTAGCTTGAATCCAGTGGCAAAGTGAGCAAGGGACCCACGTCTGGGCATACCCTGCCAACTTAAGGTAAACAATGCAAACACAAGGAGACGATGGACGGAGCTCTGAAACATTTCAAACACTCACCCCCAGTCACAGATTTGGGTTGAATTCATCATCGTTCTTTAGTTCCTTAACTCACTTTTACCAGCCCAGTGCAGACCCAGCCATATGTAAATCAGTCTTGACCCTGTGCCTCATGAGAACAGTCCAGCCCGAACTGCCAAGCCAGTTCTTCCCTGGGCCGGAAACCACCATCCTGGGACTGGTTTTCGGGTAACACCCCTCATCAGCCAGGCTACCTCACCCAAGATCTGCATGAACTGCCTGTAAACAGATATGCATGAACTCAGGAAAGAACTGCAAAGCATAACACTAAGAGTAAACCAGGCTGAAAATAGAGCCAGCAGAGTCAAAGACCAATCCAATTCTCTACAGAAAAACTACAAACCAACGAAAAAAAGATAACAATCTTTGAAAAAGAAATCACTAACTTGGAAGACAGGAACAGGAGAGTGATCTAAGGATCTTTGGATTTCCTGAACAAAGGGAGAACTAATATGACTGCTATGTGTCTTTCCTAGAAGCCTGGATACCAGAAGTCTTGAAAATTGACTTTAAAAGAGAATTTGAAATTGAAAGGGCCATCATAGTTCCAACCAGATCCTCCCAACACCTTAAAGCACCTTGCCCTATGATTTTTATACTTTTGAGATATGAGCACACTGATAACGTCCTTAACCTAAAAGAGCCATAAAAGCATGGACTTTGAAGGCCTCAAAATTGGCATATCTCAGGACTATGCCAAAGACACAGTATTCCATAGGAAAGGATTCTTGGCTCTAATAAATAGATTGAATACAATGAACTACTTCTTCTCATTCGCAATACCAGAAAAATTAAGAAGAACAGATCGGAACAATCTTTATTTGATTTTTGTGATAACATCATAAAAGCATTCATTTAAGAACATACATACATACACACATACATAAATTAAAAGTGGCTTGGGGAAAAATGTACAAACTAATTACACGATGACACAAGGTTTAATACCTGCAGGTTCAATGTTTTCATTTCAGTTAAAAACAGATGGTTCAAATAAGAATATTTTTTTTGCATTTCACTATACATTTTATAAATGAGGAAATTGGCTTTATAAAATATTAATTATCTATAAATTACAGAACTAGAAATGCTGGTCTGCATTGTCTCAAGCCCATTACTTTTAAAATTGGTAAAGTCCATCTACTTCTCTGGGTTGCGTAAAACTTACAGAATAAAACCACATGATTGTTGATTGCTTGGTCTGTTCGTAAACAAGGACATCTGCTCAGGTCTGTAGCCCAGTCGTTTATTACAGGAAAACTTATCAGATGGTGAAAGACACTGAATCTAAAATGTGTTAATACAAATCTTTCGTAGGTACCTAATGTCAGTTCAAGACAGGGCTGCATTCCAAGAGTGGTCAGCATCAACTGATTAGTCTGTACCGAGGGTTTGATTGCCTCGTCCACAAATCTGTTCTCCTCCCGATGCCTCATACAGAGCTTTTTAAAATCTTTTCTGGACACAGAACTTATGGTACTAGGGTCGTTGTAGTATTCAGGGTAGCCGAGATCATTAGTAAAGTCCTTTATATATGTTATGTTAATAACTTTTATTCAGCGCACAGCTGCCCCAGCGAAGGGGCGTCCTGGCGCCTGATCAAGTACCACAACACAACAAATCGACGCTGGAAAGAGAAGAGATCAGTCAGCAGAGGTGAACAAATGGGTTTTTATAGCACGTCTGAAGAGAGTCAGGCTGTTAAGGGCACGAATATGGACAGGAAGGGAGTTCCATATTTTAGTCAAGGAATATCCTGCCCCCTGTCCAACTTGAGGCTATCTTTTAAAATTTCACAATTCACAGCAGTCTTTACAGAGGTCTAAATGCTGTGCCACAAAAGGACAGGTTGGCATTTTATCAAGTAGGGGATGTATGGAATCCCTAGCTCGGAGTGGCAAATGTAAGTTACCTCCTGGAACTGCCAAAAGAAATTTTAAGAAGGTATTCTCCTCATGCTGGATGGGCTTTGTATCTTGATAGCCCCAGACTCCAGAGCTGTATGTTGCCATACTGACACATTACACCTGATAAATGTGTAGCATCTCAACAGGTGGCCTTCTTCCCAATTTCCTAGCAAAGTTGGCCAGCGCAGCCGTCGATTTCATAAAAAGTAGGCTCCTATTTTTTACTGCTTGGAACTATGTCCCCTTTTGATCAAATAAAATACCTAAGGAGGGAAATGTCTTGGTGAATTCCACCTTCGTGTTACCAATGAACATGTCCCTACATTTGGCACTACCTTTCCCACACTTAATAATAAAGTTTTTAGTCGTGTTTACTTTCAATCTCAGGTTATCAATGTACTCATTGTGTACTGTAAAGGCCCTTTGGAGTCCCAATTGTGTCCTTGCTATCAACACTGCATCATACACATAGAGAATTGCGGGTAGGAGACAGTTGTTTATTTGTGGTGCTCCAGGCACTTTTCCACCATTGTGTTCTAACCCATTGGTATATAGTGTAAATAAGAAAAGTGCCAGGACGCAGCCCTGTCCAACCCCCCTCTCCACATTGAACGGTGCAGTGCATTCGCACTTAACTCCTGACCGGACTCTTGCATTCACGTTCCCATAAATGGATAAGTGGAGCTTCCACCCCCATCTTAGTTAAGATGTTCCACAACTTGTCATGAACCATTTAGTCAAAAGCTGCCATAAGGTCGACCAATGCAAGGTATAGCCTTCCTTGTTTGGACAGCGTTTAAATCCCTAGCAGGATGTTTAGTTTTAGTCCTTGTTCCAATGTGCCCAGCCTCTCCCGAAAGCCAAATTGTACATCTGAAAGGATATTCTTGTCTTCTGCCCAGACTTGCAATCGATTGAGTACAATCCGACCCACCACCTTAGCCAGGGAATCCAGCAAATATATTGGGCAATAGCACGCTAGGTTCTGTCTATCGCTCTTTTTAAATATAGGGACCAATAATGACTCCGACCAAGTCTCTGTGAAACCTGTAGAGTAACATGCCGCTAGTACCTGTGTTAAAATAGGGCCTCATAACGGTATATTTGCTTTAGAAAGGTCTACTGCACTCTGTCTGGGACGGAGGCCTTCCCTCCCTTACTTGCAGTTATTGCGGAGATGACCTCATCTAGGGTAAAACATAGGTCTATCGGATAATTGTCTAAATTACTAGCTCCCTGGTGTATTAATGCATTTGTCGTGTTACTTCCCGCCGCTTCCTGTTTGTACGCCTTTGAAAAATACTCCACCCACTGACGTTCTTCTATGGCAATCTATATGGTTGGTAGATCTTGATCTGAGAGGAATGGGGCGTTTACCACACGCCAAAAGGCCGTGCTATCATTTTTCAGGGTTGCTTCATGTAGCATAACCCAAGCCTTATCTTTTAATTTGGATTTATGTGCTTTAAGGGCCTGATTATATTCCTTTCATGCTTTCCATATTTCACTGCTGTCTCATGTAGGTTTTTGTAATACTTGCTTTAATTTTGAGTAAGCTTTTGTGCAATTTGAATCAAACCATCCGTGGCTGTTCAAGTATGTTTTTTTCTAATTCTAGATCCTCAATGCACTTTTTATTTTAGATGTAATCTGTGCATAGGCTCTTAAAATATGGTCATGGGGGCTAATCTCGTCCAAGCAGAATAAAAAGGATTTTTGACATTTTACCAGAATTTTCTTTGTACATTCTGTGGGTTCTATCTGGGACCACTGCAATGAATAGCCGTTTATTTTATCCAGCTCTGCTTTGGACCATATAATCAGGATTGCCCCAAATACTTTGCACATATTTCAAAAGAGATAAACTGACGCTCAGAGGGAAATGATCGCTCACAGATTCATCGTGAGATCTAAAATTTGTGAGTTGTGCTGCGTATCTACTGGGCAGAATTATATAATTGATTATTGAATTCATACCTCTCCCGTTGAATGTCTGGGTAAAAGGGACTGGGGGGAACAGAGATGGTTAGCAAAAGTTAAACCAAATGAAAACAAAATCTCATTTAAAAGCTCCCCATGTGTTGTGTGGGGAGAGTGGGGGTAAGTGTTATTATCCTCAACTGTGAGACCACAATTTTCCCCTCCACTTAATGGGCACAGAACAATGTTAAAATCACCAAACCATGCAATAAACACATTATTTGTATTATCACAGTGTAGCTTGTTCATGTCTCTACGTAATTCCTTCAGTACTCCCGTTATTCGATCCTTAGGGCCATTGTTGTAAAAAATTAAGCAGTACACAGCAATGATATTTATCCATAAACATGGTCACAATTTGATAGTAACTGTTCGATATTGACAGGGTTATCTTATCTATGTTCAACTTTAGACACAAATATGCTTAGACCTCCATGTACAGAAGGGACTGCAGGAGTATGGAAAGTCTTAGAACCATTAATATGGATACTGTCTACAGCCCAGGTTTCTTCAATTCATTAAATATTACATTTTTCAACAAAGTCAAGCCACACTGGGTTTAGCAATTTTGATCGTAGGCCTGCAACGTTTCAAAATAGAATAGCGATATCTTCCATCATATCATTTTTAGCATTTGAACTTGTGTATAATTCGGTGGCGGCTGATTTTAGATTATGAGCCCTGTCCTTCTCATTGAGCTATCTTGTACCCAGGGAAAGAGGTAAGGTGTTTGGCTTTATAGATATAATACCAGGCAATCTATCGTCCTAGATAAGTTAAACCTTTTTCCTGATTACAACCAGTTTCTGAAATCAGCCTGAGCGCAGCTGCTGCTGGGGTGAGTAGCTCATGCGTCTTGCTATGGGAGTTGTTTGTATCTATGTTGTTTAGTAAATCAATCTCATCTAAAGTAGGGAAAAGGTCAAACCGATTTTTCACTGCTGCTGTATGTATGATAGTAATTTTCGTACGTTTCCATTCTATTGTGTCTCAGGCCCCTATTCAGAGTAGGTTGGTAAAGGTAGCCTAGAGGTAAAACATTAATGCCACAGAACGTTGTATTTTCATTTCCTGCTCTCCAGAGGATAGTCTCCACTAGTTGTGTGGTTTTAAACGTTAAGACTATACAATTCCCTAAGAAGTTCTTGTAGTCTCTATTCAGCCAACTCACTCTTCTAGCCATTTTGAATTCCATTAAGAGTTGCTCCATTGACCTTGTTTGTTCCCATGGCCAGTGCAGCGCCATGTTTCTCCGAGAGTGCCAAGGTTCATGTTCATCGGCCCTCAGTCTTGGAGCATTAGCAAGTATTACTGTGTATGGTGTTACCGCTGGGGGTACATCTAAATGATTTAAGTTAACTTGGGAGTTCATCCGGGGAGGATGGATAGACAAGTTGTGATTGGTTGACTGCATAGAACTATCCTCTGGTATAGTTATAGCATTCATCTTATAAGATTGATTATAATTTTGGGAGTTTGTTGAGAGTTCGCCTTGTGGCTCTTGTTACATAATGCAAACAGTCTTGTATCCCAGGTGTTGCTCGATCTGAAACTCGGTGAATCTCTCTGTTTGTGCTTTCCATTCTGACATCCTTAGTGAATTTGCCCTGACCCGCTTGACTGTGGGGACTTCTAACCTGGTTGACCGTCCTTCCCATTCTGTATTTATTGTTCAGAGTCTCTTCACTCCTAGTGACTCTATCAGTTAAACTGGCTATAGCATCTCTTAAAAATGTATCTAAGTCTACCACTTGGTTAGTTAAATTAACTAGTTCATTGGCGGGTATGGTAGAATTCATTTTTTAGTGAGACCTCTCTTTTTGCCCCTTATCTTGGCAAGTTAATATTTTAATTTGGTTAGTTTGTTTAGTCTTAAAAATAACCTTAAGGACACTGTCTGCGGGCTGGACTTGTAAGTCGTAGATCAATACATGTCCAACTACCAATGGTCTCAGTCAAGTAGGCAAGACAATATTAACTCAGCAATTAGCAAATTACTGGGCCAGGGAGCCTAGAGAGGAGGCCCAGCCCAGCCTCCGCCAAGCTTTGATGGGCGCAAACTGGCCTGCCCTTAGCCAGCCTGCGTTCTGCAGCACGGGAGCCTGAGGCTGCCATTATGCACCCCTGGCGCGGAAAGAATGGCTTTGGCGCCTCTTGGTGGGTTGAATAATGGGTGATGTAGTCCCGGTGAGGCCAAATACTGCCGCTGGTACTAGCGGTGAAGAAAATGCAAAATAAGAATATCAAACGTTTGCAAAGCTTACTATTTCGGAGAACCTAAAGAACTAGAAACATTCCTGGATGACTACAGGCTACAAAAGATGGACATATAGTGTTTATCTCTACATAATTCTAGATGTTACAATTTCTGCCACCCATCCAATTTTTTCAGTCTAGATGCCACCTGGATTGCAACCTAATTCTTCCTTTCCAGACTAACACACTAACCTACGCCTTCTGCACATTGCCAGAGCTCCGTAATATGCACAGTCGTAAGTACTCAAATCACCCTTTTATATTTCTACAATGACTAATGACTAACTTACGAGAGTCTTCCAATTAGCACACTAATCTATATCACCTTCATTTCTACCCACTACTGACTTGTCGCTTAACCCCACTTAATCTCTTCACTAACCCTGTTGTAACGGCCTATACACAAGAATCTGACACTGTTGAATTCTATTTGCATGGATATAACTACTAAAATGGACAGCTAATATGGCTCTATTTCGTCAATACATGTTTAGATCATTAGAACTTTAGACCTTACATGTACAGCCATTGACATTAGAAGTTTATGTTTAATCTATCATCGCATCTATATTGCAGTTATGACAAATAATATCGTGTAGATAAATCCACTAGAGACAAGTTAAGGTTCTATCTGTTATCTTATGCAACTCAATACAGTTATTTTACTGTGGTTTAGACAATATAGGTTTATGATGAATGCGTAATCTCTTCAAAAACCCTACTGTAACAGTCTGTACAAAACAATTTGACAGTGCTAGATTTTTTTCGCATGGCTATAAATACTAAAATTGAAACGTAATATGGCTCCATCTCTGCATTAGTTGTTTAGACCTTACCTGTACAGCCAGTGACTTTAGTACTAGTCAATGACAATAGTAGTTTATTTTAAATGTTTATGTTTGATCTGTCATCATGAATCCACGTTCTGATATTACGGATAAGGCAAATATTGTCTTATAGATGAGTGCTCTAGAGACAGGTTAAGGTTACTATCTGTTATCGTATGTATCTCAATAGAGTTATTCTGCGACACTGTAGTTTAGATAATATGTTTAATGATGAAAGCTTAAGAATGTATAAGAGACAAGTTAATGTTATTATCTGTTCTCTCCTCGCGGTGACTGCTGCTCTCCCTGTTCTCTCTCCCCTATCCTCAGCGGCCGGATCCCGGGGAACATCTAACTACTCCCATCTCACGGAAGGTACTCAGTGGGTGGGTTATGTGTGGGTCAAAGGGTTTTCCTTTCTTCCTATCCCCTTCCGTTATTCCTTTTTTGATCTCCCTCTCCTTGCCCATAAACTATTCTCTCTTCCTGAAGATATCACAATCATACACATCAAACTTCCCACAGCGGTAACTGGCTCACACGCCACCCAATTACCATCTTAGCACTCCACCACCCGTCACAACCACTATACTATAGTAAACCATGAGCTCAACACTATATGTGATCTTAGTGATAAGAGGTGGCCATCATACTTCACATGTCTGCCTGCCAGTAACTATTTGAAATCACTACTTACATTATCTGACCTACTACCATGCTCACCATGTGCTGGTTCGGATCCTTTTAGCCTCAGCCAGGAACCATGAATAATAACTCACTTAAAATACTCTCCGCAGCACAAATGGTATTAACCGCCCAGTAAAATGAAGGGTAGTCCTGGATTACTGCGCTAAACTAAAGGGTAAGATAATTATTTTGCAATAAATAAAATTGGGACACAAAGAATGCAACTCCCTGCGATATCAAGGAATACATCGTTTCTACGCCTCCCCTGCCAATAAGAAGAAAAGTGGGGTCATCACTCTTATAACTAAAAAAGGTAATCTTGAAGTTGTGGAATACACCCATGACAATGACGGCAGATGACTAATCACCAAAGTAAAAAAAATCACAGTTCTTTTTATATTATTAACATTTAGACCCCTACGGCTGACAATCCTTCTAAACAGACAATCATGTGAATTACCAAAGAAAGAGACTTTAACCTCCCTTTGGATGCTGCACTAAATAGAAATTCAACATGAAAATACAGACCCAGTAAATCACATAAACAAACGAGGAACCTATGTAAAACACACTGTCTGAATGACATTTGGCGCTTCCACAATTCAACAGGAAGCAAATTCACATTCTACTCACACCCACACAACACGCGGTCAAGAATAGACTATATTCTGAAAAACAGTGTACTTACCTCAGCTGCCTCCACCCCAACGTTTGAGCCAATACTAATTTCAGATCACGCCTGCATCTCAGTGGACTTCCAAATTGGTCACAGCCCCCCTAACCAGAATCAATGGAGATTGAACAAAAAAGTCCTTGAAGACCAATCGCTTGTTGATCAAATAAAAAGCTTTATTGATAATTTCATCCATGAGAACTACACCAGTGAAATCTCAAAGGAAACCGAATGGGATGACATGAAGGCCAATGAAAAAACAAAAATAACAATGGGTCAAGGAACAGAAGAAGCTATCAAAAAGACTGTGTGTTAGCGATGGGATACAATCTATGAATCCACAGTGTTCATGGTGAAATAATATATGTTCCCATCAGATACCCGTCCTGTACCGCCCTACATCATTTGGGATCCTTCACCCGAAGGAAGTGGAAATGAATCCACTATGGATTAGGTAGATTGCAGCCTAATCGTGCTGAAGGATGCAGTGATGTGTAGAGGAAAATTATATAGTGGTATCAGGGGGTAAAAATAACTAGCAGTGCAAAGAAAAAGAATGCCATGTGTAGCATGTGACTAAGTGAATTAATATTGAGTTGTGGGAGTGGAAAAAATGAATTTAATGGAATCCTACCCACACCCAAGGTTAAAAAACACGCTGCAGAGTAGTGTTACAAATACCTACTCAGGTGTAATCTAGGTCGACATGTTTCTGCAGAGAAAAATAGGTTCACAAGATACCTGTCTGCTTCATCAGGACCTTAAACAGAAAAGTGCTACTGCTGGTAAGTGTATAAAAAGTGATTGTGATCATATCACCCACGCTCTGGGGAATGAGCTCTCCACCTCACCCAGGTGCAGCTCAGGTACAAATGGAGCCCCGCTCTGTCCGTCGGTACTCCTTGCCTCCGTCCCACCGACAGCCTAGACGGAGGCAAGGAGTACCGACGGACAGAGCGGGGCTCCATTTGTACCTGAGCTGCAGCCGGGTGAGGTGGAGAGCTCATTCCCCAGAGCGTGGGTGATATGATCACAATCACTTTTTATACACTTACCAGCAGTAGCACTTTTCTGTTTAAGGTCCTGATGAAGCAGACAGGTATCTTGTGAACCTATTTTTCTCTGCAGAAACATGTCGACCTAGATTACACCTGAGTAGTTATTTGTAACACTACTCTGCACTGTTTTTTAACCTTGGGTGTGGGTAGGATTCCATTAAATTCATTTTTTCCACTCCCACAACCCAATATTAATTCACTTAGTCACATGCTACACATGGCATTCTTTTTCTTTGCACTGCTAGTTATTTTTACCCCCTGATACCACTATATAATTTTCCTCTACACATCACTGCATCCTTCAGCACGATTAGGCTGCAATCTACCTAATCCATAGTGGATTCATTTCCACTTCCTTCGGGTGAAGGATCCCAAATGATGTAGGGCGGTACAGGACGGGTATCTGATGGGAACATATATTTTTTCACCATGAACACTGTGGATTCATAGATTGTATCCCATCGCTAACACACAGTCTTTTTGATAGCTTCTTCTGTTCCTTGACCCATTGTTATTTTTGTTTTTTCATTGTTCTGTAGGGATCATAACAATGCAAGGTCACTAAATATTCCCCTGACACACCCTCCTTATCGTATTGTTATGACATGAAGGCCACCATCAGAAGTGACCTCAATAATATCATGTCTAATATAAATAAGTGCATGAACAAACACATCAATAAGTTAGAAGAATCAATTAAACAATAAGAAAAATAATTCTCAGTTAATAAAAAACAGGAACTCTTACAACAACTTAAATGACTAAACTATGAGTATAACAAGCTGTTAAGTAGCAGGGTGCACACCTGGGTGCAACACAACAAAATTAAAATATTTAAAGAATCCAACAAGGCAGGCTAAGTCCGAGGGAATTACTCAAAATTTAAAGAGAGCCAAAACTATATCCCATCTATTAGAAACAAATTGTAAACAACTGTTAAAGACCCACTAGAAATAGTTAAGGTTTTTTTGAGAATTCTATAATGACGACTGTAACCCTGACAAAATCACAACAGCAGGGGAATGAGAAATACTTGGAGAAAATCCAGCTCCTAGTTTCCTCTCACCCTGACTACATTTCCCTCAACCAACCCTTTTCCCATTCAGTTTACGAAAGCAATACACTTCCTTAAACCTAGTAAGGCATCAGGGCCGGATGACTTTTCAGCCAGCATTTATAAAACCTTTCAAAACTAACTAATTCCTCAATTGGAGTCCCTTTTCATTCACTTTGAGAAAACGTATAAAATCACAAGGAATTAGACGAGGCTGTCTCCCTTCTCCCCTTCTCTATCTCTTAGTCATAGAACCTCTTCATGTCTCCATCAGAACAAACACACTTATAAAAGACATATCTATTGGGAACACTCCCTACAAAGTCTTCACCTATGCTGACAACGTACTTCTATTTTCACAAAAGGACGACAGTGCCATCCTGGCAATCTTTTCTGAAATCAGTTCCTATGTGCTGGTCTCCGGCTTCGTCCTAAACCTTGATTTTTTTCTCTGAATAACATAACTCTTTCGTCCATTGTGAAATATACCATACTACACTGGCAATCCTTGCAGATTGTATACATAGGTCTATACTTTATAAGTACCCTAGAAGACACAAAGAAAATAGATGAAGAGTTCTTCCTCAAGAAAACCAAAGAGATACTCTCAGACTAGTCGTCAAAATTTATGACATGGTGGGGTCGTGCGGAGTGCGGTAAATGAGAATTGTCACAAATAAACTTCATCACGTCCATGCTTTCCATACAACTATCGAACAACTGCTTTAATAACATCAATGTCATGATTTCGGATTTTCTTTGAAACAGAAAAAACAGTAGAATGGTCCTCAAGAAACTAAAAGTAAATAAAGGCTTTGAAGGCCTCCACATCCCCAGCTTTTTTAAATACTAACTTGCCTTTCTAATCAAACAAGCCACTGGGTAGATCCATCCTAAAACTCAAGTTACACCGCTATTGGTTCACATCGAAGAATCACTGGCAAAACCATATGCTTTAATTTCACTGTTAACTTTGAAAACAGTCCCACTACAACACTCCCAGAAAATTCTCAAGGACACTATATCAGCTCTTAGATCACTGGATAAAATTCTCCCGCATAAAGTCCAAAACTCAGACCACACTTCCCTATGGAGCAGCGTGAAAATTAAAGTCAAAGGTACATCCCCACCATGGACATCTTGGTCATCAAACAATATCTTATTCCTCAAAGACCTTGCCCATCAACATACTGTAAACATACTGTAAAATGTTTGAAAAGTTAAAGAACTCTCACAACCGTGGAAACATTGAATTCTATAACTTCCTTAAATTAAATGTTGTGATGAAAAAGAATCCTACTCAACACACTTCCGACCTGCCCAATGTAGCACCCACAATTTATAAGTTCCTGCACTCCTCCAATTCCAACAGAAGAATCACATCCGAAATCCAATCTAAATTGATTGAATCAACCCGTAATCCCACTCTCTCAACCCTAAATGATGTCAAATGGGAAAAGATCTGGACAGAAGATGTGGAGAAGTGTGGCTCACTGGTTAGAAGCGGCAGACCCTGAAGCAGAGATCAGGCAAGGACCAGGGTTCAAGTCCTGATGCGGCAGGGTCTTGGGCTCAATGTCCACGGACTCGATAATTCTCGCCTCAGTGCCTACTCTAATCATGGGTCCCATGCTGCAACTCTGGGCAATAGCTTGCTTAATCTCCACAACGGCCCCAACAACACTGGGATACCTTGCTTCACCTTGGGGGTGCCCAGGAGGGGCATCTCACAGGGAGAGCCAGGAAGGGTTCCACAGCGTTATACAGCGTCGGGCTGCCCCGAGATGGGGCAGCAGTGCGCTTTACAAGTATACTACATTTAAATTTACATATGCCCTCGAAAACAAAATCTCTCCCACTCTTTCATAATGTAAATACTGGATACTACACAGACCACACCGGACCCCTGAGGAACTCTTCAGAGTAGGGCTTCATTTGCTGGAATTGCTAAAACTCAATTGGAACACTTATCCATAGGTTATTCTATTGTGTAAAGTTCTACCATTTCTGAAACAAGATTCAGAAAACCATAAATGCAATCTTCAACGCTCAGATCTCCTTGAATTTCCAGTTAACTTAGGGCCCTGGTTGATTTTTACCACCTTGAAACTAAACCAATCAGACATGTCTCATGGACCTCCTACTAATGCAGACAACATACTTTTAAACAACTAAATTGCTAGACAGCTCAGAAACTATGGAATAGACTAGATGTATATATACAAAAATAAAATCTCCTTCAGATTACAACACTCCCTCATCCCCAACGTTGGCGCTAACTCAACCCCGCTCTCACGTTTAGGCGTTTAGCAACAAATGTCTGCTGTCATATTTCTCTCAGTAATATACCCTTGGCACCTCTCTCTCCTTTTACTATCCCTCTCTCTCTGGGGCCTCTTAAGTCATCCTTCTCCCTACCCCCCAACTCCGCCCATACCCAACCTTCTCCTCCGAGGTTCACCTCCATTAATAATTTCGAAAATACAAATGTGATTTACATCTGTAATCAGCTGATTATATTTTGTTTTACTCTTAAATGTACGCATTCAATGAATAAATCAGGGTACTTGTACAGCGCGACTACTCATCCGCAAGGGTCTCAAGGTGCTGTCGGGGGGCACTGATGGTCCTCCGAAGGCACTGCAGTTCAGTCAGAATAAGGTCTTGAGGTCCTTCCTGAATTGAGGCAGTGGCGGTGATTGCCTGAGGCGTAGAGACAGGATGTTCCAGGTCTTAGCAAAGAGATAGGAGAAGGATCTTCCTCCAGCTGAGGTCTTGCGGATCTGTGGGATGGTGGCAAGGGCCAGCTGGGTGGAGCGGAGGTGTCTCGTGGGTGTGTGGAAGGAGAGGCAATGGTTGCGGTATGCAGGTCCGGCATTGTGGAGGGCTTTGTAGGCATGTGTGAGGAGCTTGAAGGCGATTCTTTCTTTGACTGGGAGCCAGTGGAGGTCACTCAGGTGACCGGTGATGTGGCTGCGGTGGGGGATGTTCACGATGAGTCTGGTGGAGGAGTTCTGGATGTGCTCATGTACCACACGCATTTTCCTCATTAGGATTGTCCAGTACACCTCCCCCTTATTTTTTTGTATCCCCTAAAACTAATACAATGTTTTGAATTCGGTGCATGAATGGGCTAGTTTTAAAATATTTTAAGACTGCATTCAGATTTCAGCATAGCTTCCCAGGCACACCTTCCTAGGTGTCCCCAAGCCCTCTTGATTACCGCCTGGCATTAAACCTGTTCTCCTGCACTTGTAGTTATCTACATTTGGCTATTCCATGGTATGAGCATCATTCATAACCTGCTCTTTATAGAGTTACCGACTCTCCTATCACTTTGCTTTTTTGTTCCCACTCATGTTGATATTTGCCATAAAATATCCTTTTTGTTATTACTATTTCCACTTTGATACAGTTCTTCATTATCCTGAAGACTAAATAACTTATCATATTCTGATTTATTGGTCTTCAATCTGATGCCCCTTTGACACCCGGAAGCCCTGTAGGTTCTGCCCCATGGGTACAAATCCACGTAGTAAACAAATAAAAGAAATGCATATATAGAGAAGAGCAAGGCAATGGATAAACTACTATCCAATAGTAACTGAATATAGTGTTTCTCTTATTATTGGGAACTAGTTGTCCGCTATTTGATTCTTTTTCTTTTTTACCTTTTCAATATTGTAGATAACTCTACCCCAGTGTAGGACAAAGTACTTGTGTAAATATGTGTACGTGCACAGCAGTTTCCTTGGAAAACATTCTTGTAGATATTAATAAAGCCACTCAATAAATTCGATAATGTGCATTGAAGGCATTTTGAACATTATGGGCCCAATTCCGATACCCTCCGGAAAGCCCTCCGTATGGCTTGGATCCGGAGGGCTTTCCGGGCGAAACGTGCCACGGGCGTCCTAGTGATCCAGTACGATGCATCCGTAGGGATACGGACTCGATTCGCTCAGACTTCCATTGAAGTCTATGGGAGCCTGCGTACAGACGCGTACACAGGCTCCTATTGCAGAGAATGGGTGGGTGGGGAAAAGCATACACCCTGTGGTGGGCACCCATGGTGCACCTCCCGTAACCGATTTGGAGGGCCCTGGGTTAAGGGGGCCTGCTACCGCCCCCCGAAGTATGCTTCCCAGAGCTTTTTTGAGTCTGAGCACCGACTCGATCCAGAAAATCGGCGCGTGCATCGTACTTGGTCGCTCGGAAATTGGACCCTTTGTGCTGCACGAGTCTACCATGTTGTAGTCGTCCAGAGGGCTTTACTGATGGGTGCGAGTCGCTCGGAGCGTGAGGCGATATTCACATTGTACTTGTTCACACGTACAGCGGTACAGGTCGTTCGGAAACCTGGGCTACAAATCGGACTCGCTCGCTACGGATCCCGTTCGGAGCCCTTCTCAGCGAGATCGGAATCGGGCCCTATATAGTTATATATGAAACTTCAGATATGTCTAACTTAAGGGTATTAGAATAAATAGAAATTGACATTAATAATGGCAGTTGCACTCTCTAAAAGGTAGGTACACCAGCTTTATTCCTCTTGTCACCTCAACCACACAGCAGCGACTGCCACCTAAGAATTCTCCCCTCAAAAGCATGCCGTACAGAGAACATCACAGTGTTTAACGCAGGGAACATCATGTAGCCGAGCCCCACAATTCCATGACATTGCACACTCCCTTCACAAACAATGATGGGAAGAATAATCCACGTATCTAAGGAATATACTTACAAAATGAATAACCAAACAATAGTAATAACTAGAATTTCCTTAATAATAAAAAAACAGCTACAGTAAGTATTAAACTACTCCAAAGAAAAGAGGGTGCACAGCGTACAAACATCACTATAGGATTGCATTACATAGAATCGACAATAGAGAAAAAAATAGCCAAATATACAGCATATATATATATATATATATATATATATATATATATGCACACAAACCTCCTTCCACAAGAAAAGAAGAGACAGATTCCCAGGAGGACCAGGTAGGAGACGCCTCTTTATTGTAAACTTTGCGAATGCATTTCGGCAGCTTAACTGCCTTCCTCAGCGCCCAAAGCGTCCCGTGAATGAAGCAGCACGCTGTGTGTGAGTTCCTCTCAGAAATGCTAATTGATGCATGTCAGCTCCGCCCTTCTATTGAAGTCCCCACACCTGTGAGCAGTTTCCAGTGTGGCTCGGAACTGCAGGTCCCAGAATGCAGCAGGAATGATGTTTGGAACCACTGTGCAGGGAAATGACTGGATGGCACAGAGTCATTGCGGGCTGGCAGGAGAGGCGCGTGAAGTCTTTAGGAAAGATGAAAGTTCGTCTTACTTTGGAGTTTTCCAACTTGTAGGTGCCTCCTCCGGTCCCCCTTAAACCACCGTAACCACCTCGACCTGAGAGTCTTTGAAGCAGGGGACGAGCTGCAGTGAGCCCTACCCAGCATGGGATTAATAATCCCAAAACTGCTCGCAATCCTCCTTGGCTTCCATGGCGGGTTACCAGCCTGTCCAGCCAACGCTGGCAAAATACACGAACTCGAAGAGTCCAAAGTCCCAGTGGGGCTGGTTTCCCTGTTGCGCGATGGGGGTCTCTGTAAAGCGCCCCTGGGTGGCGCTGGATTGATGCACACAAACCTCCTTCCACAAGAAAAGAAGAGACAGATTCCCAGGAGGACCAGGTAGGAGACGCCTCTTTATTGTAAACTTTGCGAATGCATTTCGGCAGCTTAACTGCCTTCCTCAGCACCCAAAGCGTCCCGTGAATGAAGCAGCACGCTGTGTGTGAGTTCCTCTCAGAAATGCTAATATATATATATGCTATACAAGGACGCTCCTGCTAAGATCAAAGGGCCCGAGGCAAGTGGAGCGGAATGACGATGGAGCAAGCCGTCTAGTCAATCGCACACGAAAAAAAAAAAATGTCCACACTCTTGTGTATGGCCGGAGTGAAAGTTTAATTACATGGAGTACCGTAGAGAGTGCAGACATTTCCTTTTTTTCGTGTGATATATATATATATATTGATATTGTTAGGAGAACTCAGGTGGAAGATGCCACTCCTAGGACATGGAAAGGTGAGAGTACTTTCAAGGGATTTTGTTAATGTCAGTTAGAGCTTCAAGCTCGTAATAATAATTTATGACCGGAATCAATTTATGTCAAGGGTGAAAAAAATACAACAACGATAATTCATTCACTCTAAAACAGTTGCAGTGAGTGATCAGAGGAGAAATAACAGAGGTGGCGGGTGTATATGAAAATTGTATTTAATACTCTAAAAATGATTACTCAAATGGTAACAATATCTGAAATTACAATGTGTTCAAGTCGCCCTGACTTGAACACACGCGGTTGTTATGATCTTTTGAAGACTTTATTTAAAGACAAATCTATTGAATTTAATTCATCTAAACAAACTGATATTTAGCTGATAAAAGTTCACACAGCAGGTCAATTATCGATATTGCCGATGCCGAGTATATGCCGCACCTAAATCATTACGCTACATGGTGACGATTATTGGAATTTCAGATATTGTTACCATTTGAGTAAGCAGCGTAGACATCTACAGTTAATAGTCAGGTTACCTGTGATTCAACAATTAAGGGTCTTCAGAAATTGTCCTTTGTCCTGAAGATGGTCTCAACAATGAATATATAGGAGACCGAAACGTCCACTCACGCTTTTCCTACCTGGATTAGTTGATCAATTGTAATAAGGAAGGAAAGCGTAGACAATTATTCCAAAGAAGTGTTCATTTGATTGTCTATCATGTACTTCTTGTAACATTGTTGACATTGATTTTGTACCCTGTTTTTAATCATTTTTAGAGTATAAAATACAATTTTTCATATACACCCGCCACTCTGTTTTTTCTCCTCTGATCACTCACTGTGACTGTTTTAGAGTGAATGAATTATCGTTGTTGCATTTTTTGCACCCTTGACCAAAATTGATTTCGGTCATCAATTATTATTACGAGCTTGAAGCTCTAACTGACATTAACAAAATCCCCTGAAGGTACTCTCACCTTTCCATATTGTTTGCCCGAACCATCAAGGGTATAGTGGGTTGCTCACTCTTTTTGTTAACTCCTAGGACATGGCATAATCCTTAAACTGGGAAAGATTTATCCTCCTAGATGAAAACCTCATATGACAATTTTTGTTTCATGAGTCAGTGACATTGGAATTTATAGACTCTACAAATTTCACCTCCGGCCACTTGAGCAAAATATCAGCTAGAACAAGGCCAAACTTTGACGTGCCACCCAAGGCAAATTATTGACTACAATGGGACTGACTGGAGAAGGACATGTCACTTGTGACTTATAACTAAGAATGCCTGCACAACAATCACAAACGTATCATTCCATGGCTACATCTACTCCTGCCCACGAAAATAGTTTCTTACTGTACGCTTCATGGCATGCACACCAATATGGCCCTCATGAGCTAAATCCAAAATATTTGTGTGCGTACAACCAGAATCTCATCAGAAACTCTCTTGTAAGGAATTAATGTTTCAGAAGTATTTTTGTTATCAGACCAACCACGGGTAATAAACTTTACTACTTCCTGAACACCCTTGTCATCACAAAATGACCTCAATCACCCTTGTTCTGCCGAATACCCATTCACGGCACCGCCAGTTGAACTCACTGCACATGCCATTTCTAATTCATCCTCCATTTCATGTGTGTGCCGACTCTCTCTCACAGGTAATCTGGACAAACAATCAGTCACAAAATTCTTGGCACTCGCCACATATTCTCGCATGTAATGAAATGCTTGCAGTCTGTATTTCCACTTGGCAGTGCTGGGGGTAGCTCTTCCTCCACCCCTAGTACTGAACTTAACGGCCCAACACAAGACCTTTTGAAATATTGGACACCCCACCACAAACCAAGCGCTTCTTTTTTAATAATAGAATACATATCCTCATCATCCCTCAATGTTAATGAAGCAAACAATGATTTCCTCACTACCATCGCCCATTCTATCTACAGCACCTAATCCAAGATCGCTTGCTTCAGTAAAAATAATGTACATATTAGTATCAAAAGCTTTGAGAGGTCGTGCATGCACAATCTTATTTTGATTGATTCAAAATTCACATCACATTCATTGTTCCAGACAAACTCCGAATTCTTCTTTAAGAGTTTGTGCAAACATGCCATTGTATCAGTAAAATTAATCACAAACGTGGCATGGTACTCTACTAAACCTAAAAATGAGCAAAGCTGATCTTTGGCGCTTGATCTTTTCGCATTCCGAAAAGCTTCTATAATTTTAACCTTTAGTTCAACAGCCTTGCTAGATACATAGTGTTTCAGAAAAAAATGCACTTATCCTTCCTTAAAGTCATACCACTTGACTTCATGATTTCCAACACCTTTCTCAATCTGCAGTCATGTTCAGTCTCACTTTTGCCAAATACCAAAATGTCGTCCTGGGTGTAAGTAACCCCACAGCGAACACCACTGATGCTAATCCAAAAGGTGTGCAAATATAAAAATATGCCCCTTCTGGCATCGCAAATGTGTGAGATGTCTAGAATCAAAACATAGCTCAATTTGGTGATAAGCTGCAGACATATCAAAGGAAGTGAAAAACACAGCCCCTCCTAAAGTTGCTAGCCTCTCGTTAATATTGGGCAAGGGTTGGTTATCAATCCATATATTCACATTCCAATCTCTCAAATCAACGGTCTCAGTGATTTGTCAGCCTTTGCTCCAAAACTATGACCCTTCAATTGACTCAATACCTCCCATATCACATAACCTTTCCAGTTCCATTTTCAATTCATTCCATAAACTCAACTGCACTTTACATACCTTGTGAGCTACAGCTTTCGTGTCCTTCCATCCCAACAAATTGAAACCATCTTTGACCATATATATTGGTCCAACAGTGGATTTACCTTCCAATTCCATATTGGCATCAAATTTCCCCACCACCTTTATCCTTTTACCTGCATCTGCAAAAATTGTGATACTAGATTTGTGCAATTGAATATTTCCCAATTTTCCGAAAATCTTCCTCATTGATTAACGTGTAAGGAGCCCAGAATCCACTATATATATATATATATATATATATATATATATATATATATATATATATATATATATATATATATATATATATATATATATATATATATATATATATATATATATATATATATATATATATATATATATAATAAACTTGTTGTTCACTGCAATTTCACATGATGTGCCTTTTCCCCAAACTAACCATGGAAGTTATCTTCACCTCACCATCCCGCTCATGTTCAGAAGCAGATAACATCAGCACAACATTATTGTTATCCTCATCTAAAAATACGCACTCCTCTATAGACCAAACCAAAGCGAAGAGCAAGGTTTTAGTCCTGGATTGCCTTTACACACTCATGCAAAATGCCCTTATTTCCCATATTTTAAACAAACTTAACTGTAGCATTTCCTAGATGTGATTTACTCCCACTCCTAAATACAGTATTTCATTATTTTCCTCAATACTTTTGGCAGAAACCATTTTAGAATTTTGTGGAACTTTAGCATTCACAACTCTAGTTGGTTGCTTGGCATATTGTTTAGAAATGTGTTTAACCTAACTCGATCTGGCACTGTCATTCATCATCCCTCTCATGCACAATTATGAATGCCCAACACTTTATGCCAATGCCAAAACCGTTTCTAACTCTGGGTCCTCATTGAATACTGGTTTTTCTGGCATCTTCTTATTCGTTCCCTCAATGAGTGGATCACAAATAATTTTATCTCTAAAATCCCTGTAGTTGTATGCTGCTGCGAGCGTTTTCAATGCGGAATCAGAATCATCAATTGAATTACCAGGGAACTGACCCCGTTGTAACCGTGTTTTTTTAGATCCGAATCTCTTATCGTATGTTTTGATGATGGATGCATACTCATCCATTGCAGACACGCAATCCCTTTCTATCCCTCCATCAGTATGAACATTGACAACCTCCAAGGGCAAGGTCTTCAAAATGCTTCTCCCTTCAGAATCTAAATTATATATCAAAAGTGGGTTGTTTTTGTTTTCTTTTTTATAAAAGTTTCACCATCATTTGCCTCAAAATATGCTTCAAAAGTCTCCTTCCACTGTTGCCAATTTAATGAAGGAGTACCAAGCACTGGAAGAAATTGTGAAGGTGCCATTATTCTCTTCATAAGGTGACATGGGTGATTATGCCCAAACCCTTATAGCAAATAGAATGTCTTTGTAGAACTCACTCTCAAACCCCAATACAGTTTTCTCCAATATCCAAAAATGTGTCTAAAACAAAAAATATTAACAGAAACCGTTGACAAAATTACGAGTTTATCCGTATGGCAGCATAATCGAATATAAATGGCCATGTGTGCCTGTCACCTACAACTGATGCAGGCCATACAATTGGTTCATGTAAATATGCTCAGGTATGCCTGTCACTGAAAACCTATGTAGGCTAAACAATGCCAGACGTCGCCGTTCCGATTCCGAACAATAGTAAGTTTCCCAACCTCCAAAAATGATCGCCACATTGTACACACAAGGTGTGTGGTTAACGGTGTGCCGGGCCTGTTCTACATCTGATAGCACAATCTCATCCTAAACACATAAGATGGACACCATGGATGTGCTCCTTTTCCCAAAACAATGACCTCTGATTATCCTTCTCGCCGGCCTACCTGTCAAGTACTTCAGAATTTTGCCACAGCACTCAACAGCATGGATGGCACACAGCTTAATGTTTCTTGCCCTTTCACAGCACCATGTTAGAACTGCACTGGTGGCCCCACACCGAGCAATATCCGCAGAGGGATGCATTGAACATGACAGCAGCTCATCGCCACTGAAAAGGAGACACACTCTCCTTAAGGTAGTTACTCTAGGTTTATTCCTCCTGTCACCTCAACCGCCCAACACCAACAGCCACCTAAGAATTCTCCCCTCATGGGAACATCACGCATCCCAGCCCGACCATTCCACGACATTCCACACCCATCACATAGCAATGTATATAGCATAACTGGAGCTTTAAAAGAACACATGTTCAGCCCAGAGTGTGTTTGCCCTTGTTAATTGAATTACAAGCACCTTATCCAATGGTACTCCTTTCATCGATTTTTAATTGAAGAAAGGTTGTGTAGTCCCACTGGCACCAAAATATGTAACCATATCTCAAATACAGCTCCATAGATTGACTGCATTTAGTCCAGTGAGCCAAATGCTGACTGGAACTACCGTTTGCATTGTTGATTTCAAACCTGCTAATTTTCCTCTTTTACGTTTGCATGTCGAGCACTACTGAGCAACAACTAGTCAATGGCTGTCATCAAAACACTATTCACAATCCACAGTCAAAAGGATGCGTGAATATGAAGCCTTGATGACTTTTCAATGAGGAGGTACCGTGCTCTCCTCTGCGTTGTCTACAGTGGGGCTGATTTAGATGATGTTCATGGCACCCATGCATTGTTCCTCCGACCATGTGAAAATGAGATAACCAGAGCTAGGGATGTATGGGCATTTAATAGTATATCACTCATTCGCAACGACTGAGACGAGGCACACTGTCGTGCTAGCAGAGGCGACCTGGACGCGGAGTTATATTGTCTGGTGACTCCTCATAATAAAGGGTTGATTAATGCCAAGTATCCCGAATATTAGCTTGAAGAGCAAGTTATGCTCTGCCTTGAAGAGAGGAAAAGGCTGTCAGTACTGCGATAGAATATGTTGTAACAATTACTATGAGTCTGAATTGAGCTCTTCTCTCCTCTGTGATGCAGCCACCACGATGCAAAATAATGGTTCGCAACCTATATTTGTTTCTTTGATTTGTGAATTAGTGCAGTGGAAATGTTCTCACTTTATCAAGGTTGAGGCCCAAGCCTTCTTTAGGAACTGCACAAGCAGTCCCACTTCTTGAATATCTTAAGACAAAATTGAGCAACACTTACAAAGTTGAAGTTGTTTTGGTGTGAGGAAACTGTAGGGGAATCATGGGAGTACAATATTAAGTTGTCATTTAATTTGGGGGTTGTTTGGTTGGTAATTGCCAATTGGGGGAAAATTCTCAAATATTGAAGTGTTTCTATAGCACTTTAATAGCTCTTGCTGAGGACCTAAACTACTTTTCAGACTGTAAAGTCAACAGTTTTTCAATATATTGTGCCAGGATGGGAGAACTGTCATCTTTGGTGTAGGATTTTGGTGTCATGTGAGGCCCAGAGAACGTGCTCCTGCCTTGGTGCAGCACCGTGCAGGAGCAACTGAGGCTTGGAGTTGCAAGAGTTTTTTTTTTCTTGCTGCGTATACAACCTAGTCAGGATTATAGCCTGAGGTTCACTTGAGTCCTGACTGTGGGGAAAAAAGGTCTTTATTGGGTCTCTGAATTTCTGAAGGCTATTAATGGTCCTTATTCTCTTTGGAAACATATTGCATCATTTGCTTGTATGGACTGATCAGGAGCTTCCTCATCTACAAAGGGTTTTTTTTTAATTGGGATTTATCATTAGTTGTACCATGCTTGCTCTGATAGTTATTCATTGGCATAAAGTGTGCTTTTACATTGGATGAAGCCTTCCCCTGTCGAAGGGACAATTTGTAAAATAAATAAACCGGTCAAGGGGCTCAAAGTTTTTCTTAGGAGTCCACTGAAGGTTTTTCGAAATAACTGGACTACTGAACTTATATGCACCCTCATGATTCCAATTTGCACCTTTTCTTCTATCTTCCTGCGTGTCATGTCAATTTGTCTCAGTTTTGTGGGTTCTTTTTCATCCTTGCTTCTCCCTTTTTCGTGTTACCTGACTCTCTCTTCCCTCTCTTCCATCTCTCTCATGTGTGGAGTCAAAGTCTGATGTTGAACTGCAAGTTCCCGATCCCCAAATATGAGTGCTGATCCCAATCACCAGCACAAATGAAGCTGTGGTTGCATCTTTTAGCCTTCGTGTGTGCATTGCATAGGGCTTTTACAACCAGGCAAAGACCATTTGTTTCTACTCGTGGTGGTGATCAAAGCTTTTTAAGAACAGTGGGGCAACATCCAAACCAGTTGAATGTCCTGCCAGAGATTGAGGAGGCAGAGAGCGGTCATTTGAAATAGTATTGTGGAGTGCTCTCACTTAGCTTCCAGAAGTGGCAAAAACTGTGTTTCAGTAGGTGAATGGTGGTTTGTATATGTTAAGGAGTGCAACGTGGACTCCTCACGTAGTTTCATGCTATTAGCCCCTTGCTCTGGCTTTACCTCCACCACTTTTGTTTTACTCCATGCATAGGTGGGTGATATGTAATGGTGGGACATTGACATTGCAATAAGTGCTTCAGCTTAGAATATCAAAATCTTTCAGCTGTGTCCCGAAGCATGTTTTAGGTAATTTCAGTATTTTTCATGACGAATGTTCAATAAAAGAAATGTTTAAAATATAGTATCTTTCAGATTAAAAATGCTTTAGTTAGCACCTGGGCTCACTGAATGTGTATCCTACTTGCCTCAATGAATGATCAAATACTGTCATGCTTTTTTTGTAATATGTGGACTGTTCATCAGCTCATTTTTGATACCACCTATAATAGAGTATTTGTGGATCCCCTTATGTTTCGCAAGCCCCAGAGATAGGCTGTGACCTACATATAGTGTACAGAGGCGGGGGCTAAACTAGCCTATGCCCAGTTCTAATAGGACATAGTCACATGTGTGGTGCCCTTTAAGTGTGTGGGTCCTCTGTTTAGCATCTGCGGGTCAGGCTCACACGTGGTACCATATTTTATCATATCTGATCTTGTGATGTAGAAAGCGATGCAATTTGTTATGTGCTTGGTGATGTTAGAGGTGATCCCCTCATCATTTGCCCTGTTGTGTTGCCACAAACACTGCTCTTTGGGGGAGTAATACCAGATGATTACACATGAGTTCTAGGTGTTGGATTGGTAGTGTTACATCCCGCCAACTCACATTTATTCTGAGGTCCTAGAACATAATTGCGCCCACAAACTCCCTTCATCCTATTGATTATGCTACGTAGGTGCAGGTGCACAGGGACTGAAAAAGTTCCCTTATTTGATACACCACCGGGAAATGCTCAAGTCACAAGATTTCCAAAGCTGGAAGCTATGAGTAACCACATCAAGACAAAATGCGTTGACTTTGTGTGAAGCATTAAGCTCTTTTCTCTTACTCAGGAGGGAGGTTCATAGCCATTGTCACATTCATGCAAAACAGCTTACACTTGTACACTAACCCAGAAAGAAAACGCTCCTGATGTAGTCAGTCTTTGTTTGAGTGCTGGTTAAACAATCAGTGTCTACTTTGAAGGACCTTAACCTGGCACTAGTTACAAAGTTGTCTTTCAGCCCTTAGCATTACAGTAGGTGTTATCAGTCCAGAGGCAGATGAGAGCATTACTGTTGGTCCTTTCTTGTCTCTATGCTTTCCCATAGCATAGGTAGTGATTGTGGGTGCCTTTCCTGTTTCTTTGCCTTTCTAATGCATTGTGTCACTGAAGCTAATGTGTTTGAGACTTGGACCATTTTAAACAATAAGGTTTTTAATTGTGTAAAGCGGTGTGATGGGGCATAATGTGTGTTGACATCCACTGTCATGGGCATTTCATAATGGTTCGGAAGAGCCAATTCTGGGTTTGTACTCGGATGCCTGCAATTAATATTCATGTGAGGGATTTACATACAGTGGATCCTAAGGGGAGGAGTCATGTGCTCTTGTGTTGTATGTGTTATTAATTACACAGAAACCTTCTGTGTATCTTTTCTCAGACTATCTGTAGTTGGCCATAATGATTCTTTGTTTCGACTGCAGATATACCTGGCTATGTCTATTGTAGGTAAATAGTGTGTAGCCTATGTAAATCTGGTCCATTCTTTAATATATATACTCTTTGCCCCCTTCCCCTTCTCTCTTCTAGAGGAAATGCATGCAGAGCTCTGTTATGCTGAATGTTTACTACAAAAAGCCGTGCTGACTTTTGTGCAGGTAATGGAGGTTAAATTCTGGTCTCTGTCCAAGTGTGCCAATTAGCAGAAAAAAGATGCTGATCAAATGTAGCAGTATGGACTCAATCAGTGAGGCTGCCTCATACTGCACATTAAACTATTTTAGGTACATGCGCCTTGTTAATCCTGGATTTAGCTCTAAAAATAACGTCTTCAGTTTCTTCTGCAGGCCAGTGGGACAAGTCCATGACGCTGGTATGGAGGATGACACGACAACATTTTGCAAATTCCCTTGTAAATTCTCTTCCGAAACATCAAGAAATCACATCTTATTTTAGCACTATTGTTTCCTTAATTAAATTCAACCATGATAGTTTTTCAGTTGTTGGGTGAGGAAGAATTTGCACGTGGAGCTAAAAAAAACAGTAGTCAGTCACTATGTTGACTTTAGTAGAGCGATTGTGAATTCATGAGGCATCTTTAGAACCATGGTTTCGGTGTTTGGATTGCAGTCTGTTTTCTAGGTGTTGTTCATAAAAATGGTACAAGTCGATTTATCAGACTTGGATGGGCAATAGGGCTGGTTGGAGGAAGTTTGAAGGTACTACGTTTTCGTTAAAGTACACTGAGGTACAGAATTACCAAGGGACATTTTGTAAAATGTATATATATTATCCAAACATGGATATGTTTAAGAGACTGTTCTAAAGAGCAGTTCCTAAATTCGCACACTCTCTCTTGGTTTTCTACTGCATGCACATTATGTTCATTCTGTGCCCCAAAATGTTACAGTATTTAAATGTGCTCAAATGCACATGTATGTCTTTACCCCTAGCTCTAGATAAGCAACATATTCCTAGTTTTGCTGGTTAAGGTGATTTCCTTTCCTCTAATGTTGTTGCTGAACCACAGTACATTGAACGCTTCCTCCAAATACTAAAATAAAACTACAATGACAAAAATATATTTTTTTAATATGAAATTCTGTACTCCTGCACCAGAAGTGATTGCTGTCTTATGCTATATTGACTGCCCTCTCTTCCCCTGTGGCACTTGGCAGTGCCCTGTTGTGGAGGCCTTGCAGCCTTCCTTGTGCCTTTCTCCTGATCATAACTTAGAGCCATCTCAGCCATGATCATAGGTTTGAGTTACCAGAGAAGAAGCGAGCTGTGCAAGATCATACCTACGTAGATTGCTGACCTCATTTCATTCCACGTCACTTTGTCATCGGTGTCCTTGTTGAATGTGTGTTACGTCATCGCTTCCCTATTCTAGCAGCCACATCCTAGAGGGTTGGTGTTCTGTATTCGTGACGAGCATGCTGCTCTGTGTTATGGCATCTTACACGGATCCTGTGAACAAGGCGTAGAAATATGTGATGATGAAACCAATTAAACAGATTATCTGCATGTTTATACTGTGTTGCCTCATGATGTTCAGAAACTAGGCCATGATATCCACAATTTCCTTTTTTTAAATATATATATATTTCATATAATGATAAACTACATCATATCTAACTACAACATAAAAACATAATTTCACTGGCAGCGTAGTGCCAAATCTGCTATAGCCATTGAAATGGAATGGAAAGCAGTGAACCCTCGGGTACATATTATTATCACCCGCAGGACCATGCCCCCACTGAGCCGATCACTGTCCCTCAATCAAACTTATTTTGAATTCCAAATGCTGTGATAATGGCTGCAATAGGGCGCCCCTGGGTGTTTCCCATCAACCTCACCCACCACAGTCCATTGCCCCAACCTTGCCTCTTCCATCCAGAGGGGGGCAGTCAGGTCGGCATCTCAGGCATGGCCTCCTCTTCCGTCTGTGATTGTATTAGGTACAGTTTAAATGGGTCCCATAAATCTCTGGATGGGACGCTGGGGTTGGGGGGGGGTAAGGGGGGCTAGGAGAAACTGCAACATTTTCAGGTTGATGATTAAAGTCGTTTTTTTTCTTGTAGCCATTGTTTAAGGTTTGGGAAGCGACCCCCTCCCCCAGTAGCAAGCTACCAAACGCTTGGCCAGCAGTAATGCCAATGCGCTGAATTTTCAATGGGTAGTAGTGATTTTCTCAATCCAGCCAAGCAGGGCCACTCTGGGAACCAGTGGTATGTCACCAAAAAGCATTTGCTTCAGTGTGGTATTTATCTCATTCCAATAGGCCAGCACCCCCGGGCAAGACCACATCAGATGTGGGTAGTTCCCCTCACCATAGACAGTTGAAATCTGCTCAGAAACTGAAGTGATGCAGAGTTATTTGGGGTGATATGCCAGGTGCAAAAATGTTTAATGGATAACCCTCAGTCTTCTGCTGAAAGAGGTCATGCTTACTTGTGTGCAGCAGAATTTCGGGTGGATTCCATCCCCATGTTGGTCTCCCAGCCCATCTTTGCTGACTGCTCTTTTTCCAGCAGGCCCTCAAGCGTTGCTTGGTATAAACGTGTTATAAATGTTTAGTGGAAGTGTTGGTGATTAGTGTATCCAGTGCCGGTAAGGACTTCGACTCAGAGGCCACGCAACCTTCAATCGAAAACATAATAATATATCTAAGGGGCTCGGGCTTTGTGGGCTGTTAAACTGCAAATGTTAGGAATGTCCCCTTTTTATAAAGATTCGCCAAGTTCGGAGTGCGGTGCGGAGGTGGAGAGGGAGAGCGTTCCAGGCTTAGGCGGTGAGGTGAAAGGAGGAGTTCCTCTGGAGTGGCGGATGCGTGGTATGAGGGTGAGGTGTGCAGAGCGGAGACTCCTGGGCAGTCGGTGGAAATGCAGGCAGTGGTTCATGTAGGCAGGTCTTTGGGCATGGAGGGCTTTGTGGGCGTGGGTCAGAAGCAATTGGCATCTTTTCTGGCGCAGAGCCATACTGCTTAGATTTAGTGCAGTATAAGCTGTATGCATGTGTCTGCTTCTATGCACATGGATAACTTTTATATTGATTGATATGTAATTTCTGCATTGTCATGGATACCACATTTGTTTTGGCAACATTTATACTATGTTCTGCGTTGTATTTCTGTGTGTTACAGCAGGAAACATGCTTGTAGTAGTTCTCATTTGTGTTTTTGCATTGCTTTTGAGGTCCACATTTTATCCTTCTCAGCTTGCCAACTTGTGCTATTTGGTCGTCCTTTTTAGTGACCTATTATGGGGTTCTCTAGCTTCTCAAGCAGTACTTGCATTTGTAACTTTCTCTTACATTTATGTTTTTGAAATGAGGTTAAATGTGTTCTCTGCTATTACAGGTGTGGGAGAGGCTTGGATACTCTTGGTATAGTGTCCCACTGTCCCACCTCATGGTTCACACTTCTGTTTCTTGATAACATAAGTGGCAACAGACAGGTCTATTTCACTGAAAATATCTTTTAAGTTTTAGGTTTGGCTAATAAAATTTATTTTGGGGATTATAGGTGAGTGTTTATTTGTGATTAGGGAGCAGAAAAGCGAGTTATAAGAAAAAGGTGCTGTTTGAAAGGTGGAAATTCTACACAAAACTATATTTTTGGGTAGAATTGAGTTTCTTCTTGGGGATTTCCGTATTTTGCATTTGGTGCTCTAGACTGTGTAACTTTTCTATCGGAGATTTTGAATTTCGCTTATCTGTAGCTTTGTATTTATTGAAAGGTTTAGGGACTTTATATAGCACAGACCTGACTCCAGGTAGCAGAAACACTTTATACAGGAACTGTTTATTATAGAACATGATCTAGGACATAAAGTGCTGTACCTAGAATAGTATGTTATGTGATTTCTGGATTACAGAAACCAGGATGTGATTTGTGTGGGGGCCGAAGGGAAATGAGGAGTGTGAAAATGATTAGAGTTTGTATAATGAAAGCTCAAGTATGGAGAGATCTTTAAAAAGAGGTCCTGTGATCAGCATAATGAAACACATGTTTCGTTGTGGGGAATTGCCCACTTGACTTCTTCAGGGCTGTCTAGTAAGAGACAAAGTTCTACTTGTTCTACCTGCCGGTGCTACTTCTGTCCCGGCTGTCTATCGATCGCTTCTCAGTAATCTGCACAGTTATCTCTTTGGTTTAGCAGTAATCTCTCCTGTGTGATTTTTGTCTGTCGCGTCTGTAGTTGACTCCTATATTTTTTTCTCCACATATAATTATGGCTCCCAGCCGTTGCCCCAATAAGGGTTTCCTAGCGAGTACGGAGAAGATCTCAGAAACTTCACAAGTTCACAGGTGACCCGGAAGTCACCTGTGAACTTGTGAACCGGCTGAGATCTTCAGCGGACTCACTAAGAAACCCGTATTTACCCTTATTTGTATACCACACAGGAAAGATTACTGCTAAACCAAAGAGATAACTGCGCAGATTACTGAGAAGCAATCAATAGTCAGCCGGGACGGAAGTAGAACCGGTGGGGAAAACGAGAAGAACTTTGTCTCTTACTAGACAGCCCTGAAGAAGTCGAGATGGCAATTCCCCACGACGGAACATGTTTTGGCTAGGCAATCCATTGAATAAAAGAACACAAGAACACCAAACAACTGCAATTATTTGAAAGAGTTCGATCCACTGTATCTCATAAAATTGTACTGTACCACTTATTGTATATCTATCACAAGTAGAGATATAAGAAAACAGCGTGTGCATAGGACAGGGTAAATTCACATCTTATGGTATTTTCCCTCTTTTTGATAATCTTGGGGATAATAGGTTAGGTGCTAGCTGCTGAAGAGTTTCACTGTAAATGTTTGCATGATTCTCCTATGCGGAACTCTGTGACGTGAACAAAAAACTCCTGAGCGCTACGTGGAGTTCTGCAAGCGGCAGAGTGCATTAGGTCATTCCGGTTGCTCTTATTTTTAGCGCTCAGTGTTTGCCCTGCGCAAATGGTATTATACGCAGCTCAAAAGGATGCAGCTTCTTTTCTACTCAAGCGGAAGGTTTCTCAATGGGAAATCTCACTGGGGAGGGGTCTGGATAAAATTTTCCTCACTCGCCAACTTAACGATGGCAAGCGGGAAACAAACTCCAAGAGCAGAATTTCACACCCATGCCTACACAGAAGTCTAATATGAAGTTCTTTGTGGACTGAGGGAGCTGCTCTGAAGTGAAAGTGGGGCTGTGCACAGCTCTGCCCCCTCCCATCCATTCAGGATGGCCCATCCTTCCAACACCTAATCCCTTTGTTGTATGACTGTCTGGGAGGAGTACACAACGTCCAACCACACCTCGTCATGTGACCCAGGGAACAGGAACTAAATAGGACAAGAAAATGCCAACTTCCTAAAAATTATATTTTCATAATTGTGACTTTAAGTCCAACTTTGCCATTAAAGAGGTTTTTAATAAAAATTCCTTAAACACCAAACATGAAATTTCTACTTGCTCTCAAACAAAAGTACTAACTTATTAAATGTAATATGATAACCCAGTGTTCTCCTATGGGAGATGCAGGTCTCACAATAGTGAAAAACACATTTATAAACTTTTTACTGTCAGGACATGTAAAACTTAAAAGTAAATATACACCTTTTTAAATACAATGCAACCTGTCCTATGTGTTTTTTGCATAGGGCCTACCCTTGGGCTGACTTATATGTATTAAAAGTATACGTTTTATTCTTGACAAAAGGGTTATTTTGGCATTATGAAACTGCGTACAGGCTGCAAGGGCAGACCTGAGACGTGTTTAAAAGGGCTACCTAAGTGGTGGCATTACAAGTACTGCGGGCCCACCAGTAGCATTTAATTTACTAGCCCTGGTATATGGTATACCACTTTACTAGGGACTTATAAGTAAATTAATTATGCCAATCTGTTGTAAGTAAATTTTACCATGTTTTTGGGTGGGCGCACAAGTACTTTAGCACTGGATAGCAGTGGTAAAGTGCATTGAGTCCTACGGACAACCAAACTAATCCAGCAAAAGAGGAGAGGTGAAGGCATAAAGTTTGAGGATGACCATGCAGAGAGGGCCAAGTCCAGCAACATTATTCATGACATCACCAATGACATCATCCAGTGAATGTGACAATTTGCTACACGCTTTTCATATTGGAAGGAATTATGCGAGGTACATCTAGACCCAATTTTCTATAACCTCTGTAGTACTAAAGGACGTAACCTTTCTTACCATGGAGAACATGAAACTTGTCGGGGAAATCACCCAAACTTAGTAAATAGAATGCTCTTTTTCTTTTTAAAGGCATTCAGGTGTGTAAGAAACGTAATGTCTCGGTGGACTTTAATGCAATGAGCAACTTATTAAACATTGAATGCCATTAAAAGAGTGATTATTTACACTAATAAGATCCACTTGTTAAATCCCCTTTCTGACAAATAATTTTAGATCAACTGCTTCACTTCAATGCACAACACCTAATAGGCATTTGCAATCAACTGCTATTAACATGCCAGCCCTCTTTAGTTTGTAAAAATACCTCACTTATATTTCTAAAATGAGTAGAACGGTATACACCATTAGGACAACGCTTACAGTCATACTTCGACTTGGACTACTTGTGAGTCAGCCATACATTAAATATCCTTTAACAATGTAATATGTCTCAGAGTTTTCCCTGAACCTCTGTAAATATCTGTATCTCATAAATCTCCAATTTATGTAGAAATTAGTAAAATAAAAATGTCAAGATAGCTCTGGTGAATAATGGAGGGCTAAAGCAAGATCACTGTTTTGTTTAGTGACAGTTTTCACAGAAGAACATGAATCACGCATATTTGCAAAACAGTATTTTATGAGGATTAGCTGTGAGTTACTGCTTTTTACTAGATGAATGTCCATCCATTTCTGGTGTTTAAAGCAGTTTTAATATCTCTTTAGAGTTTCTCCTTGCTCAAATGAGTGTCATTTCTGATGATTATGTTTCCCTTATCATAATTTCTTGATTTTGCTCGCGAGAAAATGTCACTCAGTTGTTGAATGTCACTCTGAATTACACTGAAATTATGAAAACGTCACACATAAGCAATCTGAAATCTTGCCAGCTATGATGCTTGTTATTGAATACATCAATAAGCAGCGACATTTAAAGCGACAACCCAAGTGAACGTCATCAATTGTCCGTAAGAGTTTTGTTACTTTAGTTGGAAAAAGTATTCAAAGGTCATTTATTGCCACCTAGTGGAATATGGCAGTTAGTGATAGCTAGCATGTTGCTGATATCCGTTAGAGGAAACCGAGGTAACCCTGCAGGTTAAAAAAAAACCAACAACAAAATAAAACGATCTCATATCACTTCAACGAAGTTGGACCCTTGACCCCCACCCCCTTTTAAAAGTATACGCCGACACTGGATGTTTTCCACTTTCAGCAATAGAACTTACAGTTCACTGGCAAGGAATATAACGTACTCCATCTGGAATACTACATTCATTAAGTTCAGGTATACAACAAAAAGATGCAGCGAATAAAATGATCTCGTCGTGATCAACATAACAAAAATGAGGGCGCGCGTCAACTAAAATAAAATAATGTTCAACAAATATCGATGAGATTACACGGGCAAGTACTGACATCGTGATTTGGGGAAAATGCATAAAAAATTGTGATTTTTAATTCCAGTAAGAGGCTCAGTCGTTTCCTTCCTGATACCCGTTAACGGAGTAGGTGCCCTTTGCTATCCCTCAGCATTCTATTCCAGTGCCGTCCAGATCGCAGTAATAACTCGTGTGCTGCAGAGATCTGTGTATCCCGCGGTTCTGATTTTGAGCTCATTGGGTGCTTGCTCTCTATTGCCCTTCTGAGCCACAACTATTGGATATCTGTGAACTTGAATGGAAGATAGAAGCGCCTGGCGTTCATAATAAAATGTACTAGGAATATTGTTCTGAACAGGTTAGTGAATACTGGTTCCAGAGTTACAAAATAATTGCTGGTTTCATACAGTGTTTATTCAAAGTCACTGTTTACGTCTATAAATATATTATTCATATCTATCTGTTTCAAAAACATAGCGGTATTGTGTTGCTGCACACCAAATAAGCATTTTGTGTCTCTGTCCACTGCAAGCAATTAAGTGTTGTAAGAAATTGAGTTGTAGGTTGAGTGGGTTGTCCGCCGTTGTCGAGCAGCAACCATAATGCTTGTTAGGATAAGGCACAAGCAAACCCCAAATTAACCTGTGCTCACCCCCTTAGTAGCTTGGTACAAAGTAGCCATGCTTAACTCAGAGGCAAGGTGTAAAGTATTTGTCCAAAACAGTAAAACAGTGGAAACACTCCACAAAAGGAGCCCACAACACATTTTAAAAAATAGTAGTTTTTAATTAATGAAATAAGACCAATTAGTCAAACTAGAGATATTGAATCTAAAGTTTGCAGTGAAAATAGCACCAAAAAGTACAAAGCGCTACAGGGGATATCTGGTCTCACAGGACCGGGACAAACTTTCAAGTTCAGGCCGACCTTGCTGGAGTGCGGGCGGTCTACAGGAACCCAATCAAAATACAAAGAAAAAAAATGGTAAAATGTGGCCCCCTTTTCGTGTTTTCCACTCTTGTTTTGTGCTCTCTTGTGCCTCACTTCTCCTGAGAAACAAGATGGCTGCTCAGGTGGTCCCAGAAGGATAATAACATATATAAACGTTATCCGCTAATAGAATTAGCATTTACAAAACCTTTGAAATTTATTGAAAAAAAATATAGGTTTCAAGCCTGATATAGTTAGGAATTAGCATTTAAAAACCCTTGCAAATTCACTGAAAAAAACATAGGTTTTAAGCCTTATATAGTTAGGAATTAGCATTTAAAAAACCTTGCAAATTCACTTAAAAAACCATAGGTTTCAGGCCTTATATAGTTAGGAATTAGCATTTAAAAAACCTTGCAAATTCACTTAAAAAGCCATAGGTTTCAGGCCTTATATAGTTAGGAAATTGCATTTTAAAAACCTTGCAAATTCACTTAAAAAACCATAGGTTTCAGTCCTTATATAGTAAGGAATTAGCATTTAAAAAAGCATTGAAATTGCTCCTATATAGTTAGTTGTACTAACTATATTTTGCGCACCCGCAATCCACTGCTGATGATGTCACATATTACATCATTCATGACATGGTCAGTGACATCAATGATGACATCACTGATGACATCTCATTTGACATCACTGATCACATCACTGATGATATCATTCATGTGATAATACGATGCACCTCCTAACCTTTGATACACCCAGTGTTAAATACAGACTACCATTCTTGAAACCATTGACACACCAATACCAGTTAATACATACGCACTCACTGATTCCTAGGTCTACACACACATTCACTCATTCACCCATAGAATCGCTCATACATACAGTCACTCATCAATACAACACTATCATATGCACTCATACACCTATACAGACACTCACACACTGCCACTCATCCATGGAGTTACTCACACACCTAGTCAGTCATGCAAAGAATCAATCACACTTCAATTTCCTCAACTATACAGTTATACACACAACACCTTACTTATTCAAACATATACTAACACATACTTACTCTCTTATACAATCACTGATACAAGTACACAATGATCCATACAGCCACTCACACATTCACTGGCTCTCATGTATAGTCATTTATATATGCCAACTCTCACATGCACTGTGTTTTACATATGTACTTACTTGGACATGTAGCACTGAGATATCCATTCACTCACCAACACACCCATGCACACAGTCAACCACCCATATAGCTGTTTCCACATGTACTCTTGAACTCATACACCTAGTAAATCAACTGCTCACACATCTATGCACAGAGTCACATACCTCCCAGCCACCCACACACACATTCAGTCTCCCATTCAAATATTTGGGCAACCAATCAATAACCCATATAGCCACTCATATAGCTACTGATCAACACATGCAGCAGCTTACACAACATCAGACTTACTGATGCACACATTCAGACAGTTTAGTCACTAACCCATGCATTTAGTAAGACACATTTAATCACTCACTCATATATTCAGTCGCGCACCTACTAAATCCTTCATCCAGACACTTATACATCCACTCATTCTTCAATATGTGAAACATATTTAAACTTTACAGAAACACACAGTCACTGGATGATGTCATCAGTAATGTCATCAGTGATGTCAAATGAGATGTCATCAGTGATGTCATCAGTGATGTCATCAGTGATGTCATTTGAGATGTCATGTCATCAGTGATGTCACTGACCATGTCATGAATGATGTAATATGTGACATCATCAGCAGTGGATTGCGGGTGTGCGAAATATAGTTAGTACAACTAACTATATAGGAGCAATTTCAATGCTTTTTTAAATGCTAATTCCTCACTATATAAGGCCTTTGGAAATTACACTTATAGCATGTAATAGGGCAACTCAAATGTTATCTTATGGGAGGGATTTTCCTTGCAGTAGTGAAAAACCAACATAGGAGTTTTTCATTATCAGGACAAGTAAAACATAAAAAGTACATGTCCAACATTTTAAATACACAGCACCCTGCCCTTGGGGCTCTCCAAGGCTTACCTTAGGGGTGACTTAAATGTATTTAAAAGGGAAGTTTGGGCCTGGCAAAAGGTTTACTTTGTGAGTTTGAAATGGTAGTTTAAAACTGCACACACAGGCTCTGCAGTGGCAGGCCTGAGACATGTTTAAGGGAATACGTAAGGGGATGGCACAGTCAGCACTGCAGACCCACTGTAGCATTTAATTTACAGGTCGTGGGCACATCTATTGCTCTTTACCAGGGACGTACAGGTATTTATGTTTCAGGAAAAGAGCACAAGCACTTTAGCTATGGTTAGCAGTGGATGTATGTGCTGAGTCCTAAGGCCAGCAAAAGCAAAGTCAGAAAGAACAAGAGGTCTGAAGGCAAAAGGGCAAAGGGAAACCACACCAATGATGCCAGGTCTATCAATCTCTAATAAGTGTTCAACAGTATTTTGAAGGTGAACTGCTTTATCGGGTAGTATCAATCAACACTTCACCTGTGCAAAACTGTTTTTTAAATTATTGTATTTTCTGTACCTTTGGGGACCTAGGAAGCCTCATAAAACAATGGCACTTCAAAGTGGCTCTCCGGGCAATTTGCCTACTTATTTAATGAAAAATGTTGGTGCTTTGTTGAACATCCTCCTATAGTTAAGAAATGTCTAGGTCAGAACTTTTGTGATGGAGCTTGTGAATAATTCCCTGTTATCATTTGATAAGTCTTGCTCTCCATGTCTAGAGACTAATCTCTTTTTTAAAAGTGAATAGGAGATTAAGCAAATAGGATTGCTTAAAAGCACAAGCCTTTCAGGATATATTTATCGAAGTAGCTCAGGTCTTGGCATAAAGTGTTGGAGGCTAAGAAGACCTATTTCAAACAGAGGGATATAAGGTCCTTTATAAAATAATTTGTTATTTGCAGAATTTGTTTGACAAATCTTCTGTTAATTTAGTTCAGAGTAGTCAAACGGTTCAAAAGTTTTAATAAGGGGGGTGGGTTAGAAGTGTTGCTACAAACCAGTTTGTACAAGGCAGTAAATGCTTTCATGTGAATTGTTTGTGCTGTCAACTTTGGAACTGAAGAATGAATGGTCACTAAATATTCCTGGCATGTCAGCTGTTCCATCATAAGTTCTCGAAACACTTGGAGGGAAAAAAATGAAAAGACAAATTGAAGAAAAGCATGGCAGGATTGCCAATGATGTATTTTTTTAATTGAGCAGGTTGGCAACGGAGAGATGCGAAAGACCACTAGTCTTGGCGCCACCTGGTCTGGTACAACCAGGTGGGCTATCCAGAAGACCCCAGGTCTGGTTCAAGAGCAAGGGAACATTAATTGATTCCACTATCACCCTTTCCTAGGGCCGGAGGGTCATAACATCCATGGCCTACTGTGTTGTCCAAGGACAGCAGGACATTTCAATACTTCATTGGGGCAGCATTAGCAACCATGTTGTGTGTCCCTCACCTTCTTGCATTGGCAAAAGGCAGGAAAGGATTTATAATAAAACCATAACATCATCAGCTTTATTCGTTTTTTCAACCATAAAATCACAAAAAAGACAATGCATAACATACAGAATAAATATGTAAACTACCACAAGAGCATACAGATTAATGTAAAATCCTCAATTTTTTACTTTTTTACAAATAATACCAAATATTATGATTAAAGCACGATGACAGGGAAACAAGACAGTTTAAAACACTTTATCCAGTAGGAACACCACACAGTTCATATTCAGAATAGCCCAAAGAATGATAAAAACAGCATTTATTAGATCATAAGAAGCATAAAGACACGCTCAGGGCTCACTGTTTCCCTGTGCCATGTCAGAGGTGGCCATGATCTTGGGTGTTCTGGCCCAGCTCCATTGGAGCTATTTAGCAACAGCACAGACTATACCTCGCTTATTTCTGTGCACAGAAGTCTGAGCACCTGAAGATAGTGACCAACACCTAAATGTCTACATAATGAAATATTAATAAAACATCCTCGTCTTCTTCAATGGTGAGTGGATGGAAATGGGGGTGGATTAATGTCCCCTCCCTCCTCACAGAGGGGCAAAAATGCCATACACCTTCCCCCCACATTGCCCCAGTTTCCCTTACCTTCGTCAAGGCCGATGGAGGGCTTTACAAAAAACACAGGATGGCACCTGTGTGATATATTTTGGTCATCTTTCTTGTTGCCTTTCATCATTCACTCTTTTGAAATAAGAAGAGTACAGAGAATTCACTAAAATAAACCTAGGGAGTAGTATGCACTTTCCCAATCTGGCCTGAAGGCTTTCATTCCATGTACCTGAGATATGTGAAAGGTCTTTATCAGATTGTAGTTCTGGAACAATATACTCAGTCAAAGTTGTGGTGTTCTGACTCTCTTTGTACCAGTTCAGTAGTTTACTCTAATTCATTCCCTCACTGGAATGTACTAAATGTGTGGCATGGCATTAACTGGTAAAGCTCAGGTAAGTAGTTTGCTTTTGCTTTAAACAGCCCTTGACATCAATTGCCACTGTTTTTAGTTAAGGCTTGTTGTTTGGTTCTTACTATAGAGTTCATGAATGACAGTAAAATACAACCTATTACAGTTCTAGATTCTTATGAAAATATAAAATTATGCTTACTTGTTTTATAAAATTAAGACAATGGATTGGGTTTCTTCCAGGATGAAAATATGATCAACTTTATCAAAGGTGGGCTCAAAATCAGGACAAGTTACCAAATGTACAAGTATGTGTCTACAGCTTGTAACATATATTTTTATTCAAATACACTTTTTGGTCATCGATGTTTTCATTGAATACATCGTTGCTCATTGTTTGTTTTGTCACTGACATGTTTCTTTCCCTCTTTGCCTTTGAAAGGGAATGTCAACAGATGCTGCTGTTGATGCCGGCTAACAAAAAGAATAGTGAAACATACAACCAGTTTGAAGGGGGTGTGAAACTCGGCATAGGAGCCTTCAATTTGGTACGTTTTTCAGATGAACACCATGAGTGAAGGACGGATGCAGATAATTGGATAAATGAACTAAGGCTTAGCATTAGTAAGCAATGTGTAACTATTGCTGATGTTCACTCTTGCTCTAATGTTCCCCAAGAATGAAAAGGGGATTATGTTACTATACCAAATCCATCAGACCACCATTGCACAAGGACTATTCATTACAAAGAAACATTCAGCTTAGTCAGTACATTTTGTAGTAGTGAGTTCATTTTTATAGTTGTTAGTTCTTTTTATGTATTGTTTACGATTGGGTAAAGTGTTATAGTTTGGATTAAGGTCATTAATTGAACAATGACTAGTAATAGGTTGAACATTAGCGTAAGGTTTACACCTAAGTTAAAGTCATTGTAAGTTAAATGGTGATGTTTAAGGGTGCAATAATGGTTAGGTTGTGGGTAAAGATTATGATGGTCAAAAGGCTGGGAGTCCATAAAGCTCATCTAATTACTGAAATGAAAGTACTCTGCTATTCTGGATAACCTAAGAAACCGAACATTTTCCAATGGATATCCAGTCCTTCCAGTACCTAATCTATTTACTTACTTTATTTTTATTGTTCTAACATAAAAGGGATTTTAAAAAAATGTTTGTATCTGAAAAACAATTCATAGTAAGGGTTTCTACTAAAAGGCATGAGTGGCTCATGTTTGGAGACCTCATACAAATTTCTGTCATGCCAATTTCTTTTCAGGGAAAGGGATGTAAACATAGGTTTTCTAGTTTTTGCCAAATACTACATCTAATTTCATTATTATTTGACATAGATTTTCAAGTCTTTTTCAAACCATAGATAAAATTATACTGAATTCAGGAAAATGTACTCCTGTATTGTATTTTGATTTTCTACGTTTATCCCATGAAATTCTTTCTCTCTTCTCATACGATAAGAATTTGGATAGTAGGCAATCTGTTGTCCTAAAAATCCTTAAATATACAGGCGACATTGATAAAGAAAAGTTAATAATTGGAAAAATCATAATTTTAATTGTGTCCAGTCAACCCCACCAAGATAAAAAAGATAGGAGCCCATTTCTGCGTCAAAGCATATTTTTTAATTTACCTTCAGCTAAATTATATTTTTTGTATGTTATTAATACTGCCATTTTCCTAAACATTTTATTTAACACTATTCTTTATCAATCCAAATTCATTAGATTCATCTTGGAAAGAACATTTTAGAACCTCTGACTTCTCAATGTCATAAACCAGAAACCTTAAAAGAAACTCCTCTAACTCTTTGGAAAGTCTAGTAATTCATAATGCATTTTAGATGTATGTAATAAAATATCATCTGCACGCACAGAAAGTGTTACTTCATTCCAAGGAAGCCTGGATTGATCTCAGGTTTCCTGTTTTCACGTTGTGCAATTCAGTCACAATACTGATATATTTCTTTCTCTTGCTTTACACCAAATGGTAAAGTATGAAATTTTTAATCAAAGACTTTCTGAAAACAAATACAAAGTTAAGTGAAGGGAATCCGAATACACTTATTTTTTTATGTTTATATCATCGGCTTCCCCTTACTTAACAAGGTGGCGATTTTATCTGAGGCTCAACACCCAATTGAAGTCAGTTACATATATTAGCAAAACAAAGGATCTGGGATATTTAACAGTATTGTACTCCAATACAAGCGAGGTGAACAACCTTGCTTCAGAGACACGCCATGTAGACCTAACACCTCTGGCCATTTCAAAATTATTACCCCTTGGGGTGATGGGAGAAGCAGCAGTTCAGAATGCTGATTGTCACAAACTTGTTGAGTGCTGTGAACGTGTTTGAAGGGGAAGTGTTTAAAAATGAGCAGTTCCCCCACCAAGCACTTTTGCAGAAGTTCTGCTGGTGTTCTTGATTTGCTCATCCCCACAGCTAAACTCAGGGCAAAATATCTGTTGCAGGAGAGATTGGAGGAAAGAATCTTGGAGCATGAACTAAGAAGATGAGCAGGAGACAAAAGTCACATGAAGGGTCAGTTTGTTTTTGGCTCAAGGGTCGAAGAGGACTTTGAGCGGAGCCAGAGGCAAGCATCTGGCTTGTGCTTTCTATGACTTGTTCACCTCTGCACCGAGAAAGTTAACCTCCACTAAAACGTTTTCCAGATGTTGTGTGTATATTATCATTAAAATCCCAAAAAAAGAGCCAGCAACAGAAACCAGTGATCTGATCATGTTTACATGAAGTGAATTCATTTCTTAAATTGATGAATCACTAAGAAGAGCGTGAGTGACCAATATTGTATGTGAAGAAGTGAATTGAATAGTGCTTAATTTGAGCCGGTGGTTGCCGATGGTGCCCATTGGCACACATTGTTGGTGATCTGAACTTATTTTTCCACATCAGACATTTAGCAAGAGTGAGAAAAACACACAAAGTGGAAAGACAGAGGAAGGGAAAGGCAGAAAAAAACAGATACAAAACAAAAGGAAGAAAGCAGGAAACTGCAAGAGTCAGATAAAGGGGTGCAGAGTGTATGTTAGAGTCATGAGGTGGATTAAAGTCTCCCCTGCCATGGTATTCAACGTGCCAAGAATTAATATTGCCAGTTGTGGGCATCCAAGTAGAGCTTTGGGCACTGACACTCATTCTTTTAAAAATTAAGTTCCGGTATTGAGAGTGTTTGTTGGAGAGTACTCACATTTAATTAAAGGAACAGCAATTGCGGTCCTTTAATAATTATAGTAGCTACAAAAAATCGCAGGTTTCTGGTTCCTTTTTCTCCAACCCAGCTCTGTACCCCCAGTCACAACATTTTTGTAAGGATTTATTTTGGAAATGTGAGGCCTTCTGGAGCTTGCACATCACGATACACAATCGGCTCCTCATAGGCGTGCGTACCACAGTCTTAAGCTAGTACAGCAGCCACTTCTGAGGGAGCAACACAAAGTCAGATGGTGATGGAGTATACAAACATGCTTGTGTTTTCTCTTTATCATACAGTGTGAAGGTCGCAATTGCTTATAGTACGTTGTTTACTTTGTTTCTTGCAGATGCTGTCCCTTCTCCCAGGGCGAGTTCTTAGACTTCTAGAATTCATAGGATTTTCGGGAAACCGGGTAAAGTTTCCTTACAAGGCCTTACTTTCCAAATGTATTTTCTATCTGGATGTGGGAATATAAAAGTCATGCTTTCAGAACCTTGAATTATGAAATATCTTATTTTAAGTGATTTAGGAATTGCTTTGTTGGTCGTAATACGATATGCTCATAAGGATAGAACAGAAGCAAACTAAAGAAGGCATCATAGAATTATCATAGATGTACATTTATATAAATAGTTTTCTACGTGACAAATTTAAACATGAGCTGTATGAGAAAACCGAAAGATATAAATGAATACCTGAGTCATACATGTATTTAAAATGAATACTAACAAGCTAGAATAGAAAGAAAAACAAGAGCTTATAAAATGACAGAAGTAATAAGCAGTTACGGCCGGCATGACTCCAGGTTGAGGGTGCGGTGGTCGTGTGGGGAGGGGGTGTTAATTTAATGGAATTTTTCAAAAACGTACATTCGCCTCCGGTCCTGCATCGCGTCTCCTGCTCTCTCTCTGCTTACAGGAAGCAGAAGCAGGAGCAGGCAGCCTCCCTCCCCTCCCCTAAGCCAATCACAATGCTGCAATGTAATTGGCTAGGACGCCATCCATACAAGCGTCTATGGGGAGGCCGTTTATTCCATGCAACCTACATGGAGAAAACGGGAGAGTGCTCCTAACTGGTTTGGTCAGCCCTGGGGCCGACCAAACAGTCAGTGCCCATAACGTTGGGCTAGCCACTCCTCCTCAACTCACCCAACCACCCACCCACCCACCCCCAACCAAACCCTGCGAGAAGCAGAAATGTAAAATGGTGTTTATACCATTTTACGTTTCTGCTTCTCGCAGTGCGAGAAAGCGGTGGGACGATGTTCCTCCACCCACATGGAGGAGCACCCCTGGTAATAAGTAAAAAATGGAAACAGCATTCACCACGATGCCTGACCAAGACTTACCTTTACAACAACTCCTTTCCAAAGACAATGCCTTTACAGAAGTCTATACAGCAACTTTTTTTTACCAAGACTATGCCTTTACCACACATATATATAAGGACAAGGTAATTTTTAGATTTTAGGGTGGGTATGGGTTTTTGGATGGCATGGGAATTTGGGAACTTGTATGGTGTAGGTTGGGTATGGGTTTATGGGTGGCAAAGGAATTTTTAGGGTATAGGGTGAGTATGGGTTTTTGGGTGGCAATTACATTTTAGGGTTTAAGGTGGGTGTGGGTTTTTTGGTAGCTAGGGATTTGTGGGATTTAAGGAGGTATAGGCTTTTGGGTGGCAAAGGAATTTTTATGGTTTAGAGTAGGTAGGATTTACTCTCCGCCCATCCCATTCCCACTTTAAATAAATCCTCAGCGTCATGCTCGTTACCCCCGCCTTTCCTCCCCTTTGCTCCATTCCAGGCCTGCCAAGACACCTGCCTGTGATCCAAATGGCCCCGTCCCAACCCCGGGAGACCGCTACCCTGCCTTACCTTGCCCAACTTCTTGCCCCCTTGGCCCCCATCTTCCCAAGCCCCCTGCCCAACTGACCCACCTTGCGCCATATAGGGATCTACTTGCCCACACCTATCTGAACGCCTCACTTCCTCATTCCAGGAGGGGAAAACATTGTGGCCTTCCAAATCCTGAATCCCCCCACTGGCTCCCAATTCCCCAGTACCCACCCCCCCTCCCCCGGTCCCCCTCCTACTCCAAAAATTCTGCCTCCCCCACCTCTCCTCATCCAGCATCGCAGTCCTCCCCACTTTCCCCAGAAGGGGTACCCTGCCCCTGCTGGCCCCATCTGGGGTCCAGCGCATCCCCAGATTCCCAAGAATGCAGCCCCAACCCCACATGCCCCCTTGTCCACTTGGTACTGCCCCACTTGTCGGCTGGTTCATTATGGTGTACCTCCTTCCATTAACTGGGGGTTTGTCAACCCGACCAGCCGGCTTCCTTTATTCTCCCTGCTCCCTTGGGGCACCCCTCCCTTCCCACTCTTTTCAATTTTGTCCATCCTAAGGAACTCAGGCTCATTTAGGCCCTACCCCGAGCAGGCAAGCCTTCAGTTTTGCCCTCAGCCGGGGGGGGCACGTGACGTGCTCTTCCTGTGGGCCCCGGCCCCTGGCGCCTTCACCGGAGCTTCCACACAGGTGCGAGGCTTCGGCTCTGCCACCAAGGACAAGGCTGCGTTCCCCGCCAAAACATCAGCCTGAACCTGAGGCTTCAGCTTACCTGATGCAGATGAGGCTGCTCTTCTAGTGTAAGAGTAGCCTGTGCACTCTCCTCCCTGGTGCGCGCCCTATCCGGAAACATGCAGGCCGCGACGGCGGCAGCAACCCTAGCAGAAGTGTGCCGTGGGGGGCGCACCCCTCCCGCAGACCCGGCAGAAGCAGTTTGAGGCACACTGCTGCGCTGAGGAGCCGCACCGCTTCCAGAATGCGGTAATCATCCATTCTTCTTTTTTATTAAGCAAAAACGTTCTATCTACTACAAAAATTACCTCCCTATATGTAACTTGACTAGCCTAAGACCGCTGCTAACACTAACTCACTAACGGCCCTAAAAACTCCCACTACGCTAAAACTGCTCCCAGCCACCAGGTCACCAAATCTAAAATTGTGGCTTGGAGCGCCCAGAGTAACCGTTTATCCTTTGGGCTATATTGGGCTATCTTTAACAAAGCACAAAATGCACCCAAAGTGGCCGCTAATCGACCTGGCCTACCCACTCCCAATCTGCCCGGGGACAGACCTCACCAGCTTCGGCTGCCCCCAAGCACCCATTCCCCCTTGTGGCCCTCGTATGTTTTCCAGGTTTCATAGCCTATTTCCAGCCAGTGTTTAAATGAAGTTGCCCGGTTTTAGGTCTAGGTAGACCGTCTATAATGAGGCAAGTTATCATTCCTTTAGGATGAGCCCATAATCAAGTGCCCTTGTGGGCTCATTTTGGCCGTCACCATCTTTGCAGTAATTTAAACTTCCTTAAGGGTCTCCTATGATGTATATGTCTTAGAAGAATTTTGTCCACCTTCTGCAAATGTGTATCTGAGATATATGTATCTGTAATGCAAATGTTGACGTTGTCCTCATTTTCGAATCCCATAATGTTTACAGTAGTAAACATGGATTCCCAAAAGTGTGCTCCCAAACAATAATATCAGTGTCACAGGCTAGGCAGCAGTTGCCAATACAGTGGCAGACCAACGCCTTGTCGCAGTTAAACGGAAAATTAGATTCCCCAACTTGATTTTGTTTTCAGACTTGTTATTTCGGTCTAACTGAATCCCGAATACATGTTTCATTTAAATTTTACTCCCAACTGAATTGAAGTAAATCTACCCAGTATTACTTTGACCGCTTTTGGTTTTGCTTTTGCAGAGAAAGTATGGTTATAAGTGTGACTTCAGGTCAAGTGCCTTTTGACTAATAGGATCACACCTCAGAGGTTTTTACAAACCTTTCGGTCTAAAATTGGATGATTAAAAAGTATGAGGGCCGAAGCATACCCCTTCTTGACAGCCATGCTAACTATAAAAAGCCTTGGTAAAGCTAGTAGGTCTTACCTACGAGTGAGATATTGACTTTGTCAATGTCGTTTAGTCATTTTGTACAGCAGTGCAACTCCTGTGCAGCATGACTGAAAGTAGAAAGTAAAAAACAAAGGAAAAATTATTTTTAAAAAATTGGCAAGTGCAAAATCTTTGTATGGACTGGCACAAACTCGGTCTTCTGGGCCTCGAGCCACACAAGCAGAGACAGCATTGCGAAAGGCAGTTGCTCCATGCATTGCCCTTGTGCAAGCTGTACTTAGTCGGACCACTGATGAGCATTTAATGAACTTGCTCTTCCTATATATGCCAGAATTAACTCTTGACTATCATAAAATGTCATTTTAATGCGCATCACTAAAACATATTTGATGCCTCGTTTGTCTCTAGACTTGTGCGAACAAATACCCATACCATCATATTATTTCTTGTCGATCAAAACCTTCTGGACTCAATTAATTCTTAAATACTTTTCCCTAAGAATGAATTTTGTAGTTTAAGATTTATTGCACTTCTTTCCTATTGTTTGATTCACACTTACAGATTACCCACAATTACTTGTCAGGGTCTTTGAGTACAAGCCATGCATAAGTCCTGAACTCAGCTGGAGTGCAGTGGGCGATTAAATTTATATGTTGAAAGAGCATAAATACATCAAAATATTTTGCATATGGCTCAGCCCATTCATGACGCGCAGTGAATGATAGAGTATGTTTTTTTGTGGTATATCCTGCTCTTTACTCATCAAAGTTCCTCCACACGGCTTACTTAATTCAGTTTGAGATTGCCCAACTTTTGCATTAAGAATATTTCTCAAAAAATGATGGGCAACATATTCTGCAATTGGAGTTAAAGTTACAGCAACTTGCAAGTATTTGACCAACATGACCATGTTTGTTAGAGATTTAGAAGTTTCCACTGACAGACCTTTTGTACTGGAATAAGTATATCACAAAACCAGCCAAGTTGACTTGTCAGCATGCCAGGGGCACACGTTGACCACCTGTGACATCATTTGGTTGACCCTTTTGAGATACCCCTTAAATATTACCAACTTCCTAGTGAATGGTGAGGAGCTAGAGTGAGGGAAAGTAGTGGAAACTACTGAACACAGCGCTCAGATTACTATCTCTTACTTAAGCCTCCTTTATACCCTCTGAAGCCACGGATGCAACGGCGATGGCATGGATGCAAGAGTGATTTAGGGGAACCAAAAAGCAAACCATTGGTAGTTACTACTACCCCTGGTTACCTGGCATTAACATCTAGGCACACAACTCAATCCATGTAGTGATTCTTTTCACAAACTCAAACCAGGCCAAAGGATTTTTAAAGCTTTTGGTCAAGTGACCTCTTTAAGTATTTTTTGTAGGGCATTGCCCAAAAATGTAGCTCGATCCAGCCTAATATGGAGTTACTTTTGACTTAAGGTTGGTCACAATTCAGATTAGTGCCTCCGGGGTAGAGCATTACGCATTAGCTAAATTATTTATTGCATCATTGTTTGTTTTTGTTTTGGGGGTTTATAAATATTTCATGTTGCCTGGAAAATGACTTTCATTGCTTCTTTTAAATCTTCTAGGAATTGGGCCTTTCTTATCTTCGTGAAGGAGCACACGGTACTAGTCTCAGGGCAATACTATGTGTTTTGACGCTGCTGCTGTATCATACTTATGTGTCTTTAATACTAGGTAAGGAGGCTTCCATTCTGTTCTTTGTGATGCCACTAAAAGTATAGACCATGCATTTAATATATCTATGCAGTGTACCTTGATGTTAACATGATGGGGAGTTTGTGATAGGCCGAGGCCTGGGGCTTAGAGTTTGAGCGCCTGTACGCGAAAGTGCACTTAGGACACTTAGAAGTCATTGCTCTTAATTCTTGTTGGTCCTTCTACACTGATATATGGACATTGAATCGATTTAGAGGTCTAAACTTTGTTATATACCACATCGTACATTAAATGTGGTTTAGAGTATTGCATTCTAAAACAAAATTTGGAATATTACCCATGCTCTGTTTTTCCTTGTAAACATTTGTCATCTGTAAGGTTGATTCATTTGTCTTTCCTATTAGGTACAGGAGAGCTCAATCTCCAGGAAGCAGAGGCACTTATTGAACCCTACCTCAAGAAATTTCCAAATGTGCGTACTCTTTCATATGACAAACACAATCAGCAAACATTCCTTCTGCAAGAATGTACTAAACAAGGGTTTCCTCTTTTCCTTTCTAGGGTTCCATTATTTTATTTTATTCTGCCAGAATTAATATATTAAAAGGAGAGTTTGAGAAGGTAAGCCCATATACCATTATACTGTATTTGAAACCAAGAGGACTGGATCCATGCCAGAATGTTCAGGTTATCAACGTAGTGTCTGTTTAGAAATTGTGAGTCTAAATGGGAAATGTTGACGTACACATCCTGGAAATATGGTATGGGTCTGAAACTCCTTGGAATAGCCTTGGACAGTCATAAGGCTTTCTGATGGATGATGTACCTTATTTATAGTGTAGATAGATAATATTGAACTATTCCTCTCTGGAAGCTTGGAACTAATTGTTGTATTATACAATTTATTTGCAGGCTCAAGTAATTTTCCAAGAGTGCATTGATGCTCAGAAAGAGTGGAAACAGATCCATCATCTTTGTTACTGGGAGCTGATGTGGTGCAATTCCTTCCAGCAAGATTGGCTCAGGGCATATTACTATGCAGATTTGCTTTCCAAAGAAAGCCGCTGGTCAAAGGTAAACAAGCCGGGAGGGCAGAACTCACTTTTCCATTTTCTACAAAACTGTTACTTCATCAATGTTTTACATAAAAAAATAAGACTGATGCAGTGAGTCAAAAATAAATAGGAAAATGCTATCAGCTGAAATATGTTGCCGATAAGGTACATTTCCTATAACCACATACTCCGTATAATCCTTTCTGCCGCTTTACCAAATGATGTCAACCATTGTGATTCTTCAAACCAAAATTACTCAAGGAAACCTCTACTTGTACCTTAATTTTGGGGCAGGACAATGGAAGTCCTCCTCATGGGGCTTGAGGATGGATACTGGCTTTGTTGATAATCTAAGAGAATATTTAGCTTCTTCTGCACTGTTACGTTTGAAAAAGAAAGGAGATAAATTGAATTGATTGAAGGATGTCAATTTGAAAGCAATTAAAATAAAAGGAATGGGATAACTTTGCAATGATTTTTACAAACACAACTCAATGTAATTAGAACCACAGTTTGCTCAACAATTTCACTGATTGACGAGTGAGTTACCAAAATATTTATTAATTCACAACTGCAATCATTTGGCTCCCAGACATTCTCCAACAGTGTGAGTAAATCAGGGCAACATCGCACTAGAGCAGTTCAACCCAAATTTGATTTGATCTTGATCTAAGGGAGAGGCACAAACATACCAGGTGACCAAGGTTTTCATTGTAGCTGGATCCTCCAGATAGAATTATTTTCCTTACTAGTTTGGTATCTTTTGAAACTGACTTAAGAAAATCCCGGAAATACATATTTTTATATTGTAACAACAGGCAACTTTATTTGCCCTTGATCATCCACTTCCAACTAGCACATTGAGGTCCTTTATGATAGTTTAATGAGCACTTTATAAAAGGAAGATGCAGTGAGAACCTCTAGAAAGAAATGAGCTTTTGATAGCTTTTGAATCCGATTTCAAGTGAGACTGACGTATGAAGATGGTTATGAATGGGGTTTTGCTGAGTTTGGTGGAAGGAAGGGAGGCGTCAGTATAAGTATTAGCTAAGATTCAGTACGGTCTTGGGTTTTGTAGGAGGGGTTTACATGGTTCAGGTTTCAGGTCCTTCCAGTACACCTTTCTTCCAGGTTCAACCAGGCAAATTCTAATTTTCTCAAAACACTTCTTACTCCTAGACTTCCTCAAGGCTCATCCTCATGACCACTTCTCTTTAACACTTGTGAAACCCATAACGTGGTCTACTTTATGCTTGTGTGGATGAACTAAATTCTCCTGTGGTGATGCCAACTACATTAGCCTCAATAGTGAAAACTGAGACAATATTAATGGGAGTAATAAGCAAACCTACTACGGTATTTTCTACAAAGATTATAGATAGCTTCTAGCAAACTTTCATCAGTTGTCCTGGAGGGTCAGCTCACGAATGTATGCCCATTATTAAAACCAGTAATCTTTTGAAAAGGTACCACATTTTATTTTTGCCCTTGGTATAGTTTTAGGCAGTGTTCGATAGTAAGAGCTTCTAGAACGAACCCTAGTTCATCTGTAAAATACCTTTGATTGTTTGGAGTCCTTCTGAAAATTAGATCAGACCGAATTGTCTTGTGTATGCTTGAGGGTTAACCAGTTATATGACAGTAGATTAATTAAACCTTCTTCAAACAAATGCATTTCCCACAGGCAATATACATGTACCAAAAGGCTGCAATCTTAAGCATGCTTCCTGAAGACATTCTGAAGACGACTGGAGAAAATGTTGTGTCTCTATTCAGGTAAGTTAGTTAAAAGACCCTAGCTAGGTTGAAAAAGGGTATTAATTGAAAAGTTGTTTATAAAAAGTTGACTTTAATTTGGATTAGTGATTGGTATAGTTGGAGACCTTAAATCAAGGTTTTGATTAGGTGCTTCATTTCAAGCTACAGTGTTTGTTTCAAGTAACTGCCATCTAGGGATTATTTATTTCCATAAAGCCTCATTTAATTAATTATTGGTTATTACTCTAGTACACGCTTCTCCAACAAGTAGCTCGGGAGCTCTACTGGTAAGTAGCTATCCTCCGTGCAGCTGAGCCTACTAAATTTGAAGCTTTTGCTTAGTTAAATTAACAATAAATGTATACCAGAATTGAAAAGTGTATATTTAGGAAGAATATGTGAGCATTTTCTGAACTCATAAGTTGATGTTTGAAGAAAAATTGTTCCAAACTATATATGAAGGTAATATTGAGTAATAAACCATGCAGCATTGGGAAGACTTATTAGTGATATTATTACCTTGGTGCTAGAGTCATTGCATCTATGGCTGCTATGTATAACCAGGGCCACTGGAATTATGCAGCCTCAGAGAGCCAAATGATGCGGCAAGAAAAGGCAAATTATGCAGCATAATGCTGCACATTTTGTAACAGTATTACATTTTTTGCCATTTTTAAACTTGGTAACACTGTCTGGGCATTGGTTGCACAACATTAGTCCAAATTTAATACCCATATTTAGCAATAAGCAAAAGAAAGGTGACCATTCCAGCTTTGCATAGGCCCTTCCAACACGCGGTGACATGTGTTGCTGCACTTTTAGTAACTTTTGAACCATTTGAGCTAGAGATAAAACATTGTTTTTGGTAAAATCTGCTAATTATGTGGCAGATGATGGAATATGTTGCAAATGTATAGTTATTGAAAATCGGAGCGGCCGCACAATCACATTTTTTCCAGTGGCACTGTGTATAACCCACATAGAGCATTCCACATTGAAAAAGCAATTGTTACATTACTTATGCACTGACGTGATCACTGTTATCTTGCATGTAATGACCACTTATATAATCTTGTCTGATGAAGTCACTATAAAGACAGTAAAAATAGTCCCACACCAGCCTCCTCAACACCCTGCAATCCTGCGGTATCTTTGGGCCTGCTCTTGAATGGCTCGAAAGCTTCCTCAATGATAGAACTTTTCAAGCCTTTTCTTCCACTTCGACTTCTAAAAAACATAACTCACAGTTTAGGGTCCCTCAAGGCTCGATTCTGAGCCCCCTACTGTTTAATCTGTACATTAGCCCCCTAGCCACCATTGCGGAACAAGCTGGGCTTACTATTTATTCATACGCTGATGACACCCAGCTGATCTATTCACTTTCCGCCAATGCGCACTCTAACCCATCTTCTCTTTGCTCCGGACTCAACAATATTGCCAAATGGATGCATGAAAATAAGCTCAAACTCAACGGGGGATACACCAAACTCCTTTTTTTTGTTAAAAATGCAGCCCTGTGGGGCCCACATCACTGGCCACCTCAGATGGGGCATCTCCCTTCCCCCTCCAAAACTGCCCGCAACCTTGGCATCATCTTTGATGACCAAATGTCCATGAAACAACAAGTGGTCAGAGTTGCTGCTACCTATTTCACTATCCTTAAGTGGCTCAGGAAGATTATATGGATGCTTCCTCAGGACACACAAAAAACCGTAGTCCAGGCTCTAATAACATCTAGACTGGACTACGGCAACATCCTGTACCTTGGTGCCTGCAAGGAAGTAACGAGGAAACTTCAGATGGTACAAAACGTAGCGGTTAGGCTACTTTGCAAACTGTCTAACAAATCCTCCACTTCTACCTCTTTACGCAACCTTCACTGGCTCCGAATTGAAAGCCGCCCAAAATTCAAAGCCATGTGCTATATGCACAGAATCAAATCAGGCAAGACACCACCCTATCTTAGAACCCTAGTTCACCAATACTGCCCTTCACATGTCCTTTGTTCCTCAAACCAGCATAAGTTTCAGGTACCCAGGAGTAATCGAGCTAGAATGGGCGGACGTTCTTTCTCGTATCTAGCGCCCTCCCTCTGGAATTCTCTCCCCCTCCACCTTCGCACAGAACCCTGTTACCTCAAATTCTGCATGAATTTAAAAACATGGTTGATTAACCAATAGGCTATTCTTTTCCCAGGCCCGAAGTCTCTTTTGCTGTGTCCTCCCTCATCCTGTCCTTAGCGCCGGGAAACCTCTGGGTAGCTGCGCGCTCTATAAATATAAATATAATAATAATAATAATAATAATAATAGTAGGTCAGGATGGTTTTAATTGACCATAAGTAGCTATTATTGCAAAAACGTTGGAGGCCTGTTCTCTAGTAAAATAGTTTTTTGTGGTAAGGTTGGATCAAATCCCTACTGAAATGTTATGAATGTATTCCACATCACAAAATGCATAATTGCATTTTGTGATGGAATATTATTAAAATGATATAGCAGACCTGCATAATGTGGGCTCATATCACTCAGTATGCTTTGAGACAATATTTTATATATAATGCAAGATGATTAAACACATATACTATGTCAGTAATAGGCTACATTTTATTGTTTAAACTGCACTGTCGATACCGGTGGAAGCTAGAGGAGACTTCCTGCCATGAGTATAGGAAGCAAACAATAGTAGATCCATCATCGTTCTTTAGCTCACTTCGTCACCTCAGTTCAGACCCAGCTACATGCAAATCAGTCTTTACCCTGTGCCTCATGGGAACAGTCCCGCCCGAACTGCCAAGCCAGGTCTTCCCTGACCCGGAAGCAAGCATCTTGGGACCAGTTTTGGGGTAACACGCCTCATCAGCCAGGCTAGCTGGAATCCAGTGGCAAAGTGGGGCAAGGGACCCACGTCTAGGCATCCCCTGCCAACTTAGGGCGAACAAAGCAAACACAAGTAGATGCTCGACGGAGCACTGAAACTTTTCAGACACTCACCCCCAGTCACAATTCTGGGTTGAATCCATCATCATTCTTTAGCAGACTTCCCCACCTCATGAGTATAGGAAGGGCATAAAAGTAGAACTGCCTAGGCATTTAATTGTCAGATCGTTGTTCTGGCAATTACAATATTCCACATATTTTCCTGCCCACTTATCAGAGTGATTTTTAGATAGCATTGCTGGCACGTGAATCTGATAATTGTTATGAGACTATAATCTATGAAATATTAGTATGTTTAAATATGCATGATATTCCCAGTTTTGGAGTCCCCGTCAGCATTGCTATCTGAATGTTATTTTGGTAAATTTGTGGCAGCACCACATGATAACATACTTTACTGTGATTTTGAATTGCTTACCTATAAGACTTTTATCTTGGGGAGCATTACCTGCACACATAAGTTGGAGATTTTTTATTTTTCCTGCAAACCACTGCATTGTCATCATTGTGATTTCACAGCACTGCATACTATCTCGTCCTTCTTAAGTGCTGTAATTTCGTGTTTTGTATTAAATATACATTTTTGCTTCCCTTTCAAGGGTGGCCACATCAACTTCTATATGTGAATTTTGTAATGCCTACTAATTTTGAGCTCCATTCAGGGCTGCATAAGCAGTTACATTAATTGTTCTTATAACTACTTTGCTTAAAGCCTATCCTTAAGACTACGTTATCACTATTTTTTTCAGTCTTCTATTTAGTTGTACCTTTAGTGACTAAGAGACAGAGGAGTGCTAGTGGAAGAACATTTTATTGAACAATAACTGTGGCTCTTTTAGGACATGGAGTGACATATGTCAACTGGATAACATCACATTAGTACAGCCTGTGCTAAAGGTTTGGTAACCACTGACTAAAACAATTAAGTCAACAAGGAATGCATAACAAGATGTTGTGCGAGGCCCTTCTGGGTGAGACAATTTTGCATAATCTCCTGCCTTTTTTTGATCAGCTTGAAAAGCAGTCTCCTCTTAACAAGGTCATGTTGACTACTGCTATATTAAATAACAGATAACAATGATACAGAGAGGAAAAGTTAATCTCTGGGTCAAGAAGTTTCAGAATTCCGTGTGAAGTGTTGTCACTATTTTTAAGCAAAGATCATTATAACACACTAGCGAGGAAAAGCTAATCTCGGGGTCAGGTAGTTTCTGAATTCTATGTGAAGTGTCATCACTATTTCTTGAGTAATGATTATTATAACTCACTATTAAAAATGTAATGCATGCAAAGGATACCAAACAGCGGGGTGACTTCAACGGCTTGAAGAAGTGGACTATTTTCATTCTTTTCTTGACATGTAATATGAAAAATGGTATTAACATATGTAAGTATGTCAAAATCTATAACATAGTGTCACTCTGTTGATCCACCTATTTTGCTTTATGCAGGCAGGTAGAAGGCTTAAAACAGAAAATAGCAGGAAAATCTATACCCACAGAAAAGTTTGCCATCAGGAAGTCCCGACGTTATGCTGCTCCTAACCCGGTGAAGCTGGTGCTGCCTGCACTGGTAAATATCAGACAATTCTTTGGTCTCCTCAAATTAATTTGAGAAGCAGAATTTCAGTAGATGGATGTGCTGTCAGTGCCCCCACAATACTCGCACTGTATTGCATTATTCTTCCCATCACAATTGGGGCAGCACAACTGCCTGCATGTGTGGATAGCTCTTGCCTTGGCGCTTGGGCTTTACAACAATATATTCCAACCAATCTTTTAATTTATTTTGATGAATTGCAAGCATCTTAAAGTCATATGTGGCAGCATATACTCCTCATGTACATTTATCCAAGTATGAAAATAACTTTGACTTCTATGCATGCATGTTTTACTTGATCTGTCCCATTTTGTTCATGTGCTTGACGTCTTACATCAAGTTCACATTTGGAAATGTGAGTATGGTGTGCAATACTCTAGGTTTAATAGTAAGACCTAGCTATAACATTGCAGACGTTATTTGTTAGTGTTAACACTGATGTGATTTTCTCAAGTATTGCATACAAATATTTAAATTAGACATGAAACTGTTGATACAATGTTTAAATAGCTATTTCCTCATAATTATTAAATACATTGTGCTCTCAAGTACCTAGTAACCCAGAAAAGCATACATTTAAGTATGAATTAAGAATGTTTATGTATCTGGCAATATTTGATTAAAGAGGAGCTATTTTATAGTCGAAAGGTAATATTTTTGACCTGTCATATTTATGTTTGTAACCATTATCTTAAAAGTCCAGTCACATGCTGGGATCTGTTATTTTTCAAGAGAGATCACATTAGAAGTTGGTGTTTTATCAAAAAGACTACTATTACATTGATAATTAAACGACTTTTATTGTCTGTTCATTTAGCATTGATGTATATGGTCATGCATTACGTTCTAGATGGCTTGTAGTCTTCATTTCACCAGAGTTGAAGTCAACGTAAAAGGTTCCAAACAACAACCTGTTAGTACCCTGCCATTCATAGACAGTTTTTTGTTCATTACCACACCTTTTCAGTGAAGGTAGCACATCTCCCTTGTCCTAAGACAAAACACAGACCTTTTTGAATATCATCTCACATGAACTGCTTATCCAAGCAGCACTCTGCAGAAAACAAGGCATACTAAACTAGCAACTTCTAATGGCCTTCTAATGGGGGGTGTAGGCTGCCAGCCTATTCCCTTTTGTGACAATGCTGCTGTTTCCAGCGGTTGTCAGTTGTGTTCTGTGGTATGTTTTAAGTCCTTTCCATTCGTGAAAGATAGTAAGAGCTTATCACGCCCAAAATGTAGTGCATATTATTTAACTTACATTACCCCTGAGGTTCACTCCCTCTGTGTGCATTTTTGAGGACCTCCAACTCTTTCTCAACTGCACTCATAAAAGTTATATGCCATGTATACCGTCCTAAACTGCTACCATGTGGAAAGCTCTCCTTCTTCACTACAAATGTGTTCACAAAGTTTGCTACATGCTACCAGTTTCACAACTCCTTTCATCCATCGCTCCTCCACCCTCACACAAGACCTCATAACCCCTCTAATGTTAGAGTTTTAGCATTTATTTAATTAACAAGACCAACTGGTCATTCCCATTCCTCTCTGCACTTAAGAAGATCTGCTTCCCTCCCAGACCCATGCTCTTTGCTCACCCTTTCTACTGCATTGTTCCCCATTCCTCCCAACGTCACCGACTGAACTTGTTCCATCCTCAAAGTTGCAAGCGTTCCCATTTCCTTTCATCTAACATATCATCAACATCTACTGTCATTTGTTACAATTCCACTTATCGGACCACTTCAACCTTCCCTTTCAAACTAGTCTGATCTGTCTAATTAAAATGTACCATAGTTATTTTATTAATAAAGAAACCCTCTACTAACTCCTCAACCTTCCTTCAGCTAACCTGGTACATGATTGCAGTGTGCAGGCTGCTGTTCTTGAGCCAAAACGAGCGCTGCTAAGGGTGGAAATCGCCGTTTTTCCTTAGCGCTATCCTCCTCGGTAGGAGTAGGACACGCCCACTACGAGGCCACGCCCCCTCTTCACCTCCAGCCTATAAAGATGTGCTTATTTAGGAAGCGCAGCGGACGAGCGCAGCGGGCGCGACGATTGCGCGCCGAAGGCGCGCATAAGGCAAGCCCGTCTGCGCCCGTCCGCGGCCGGCTGGGACCCGGGGCCCGTCATTCTGCCCAAATTACGTCTTATGCCCCTAGGGACTTGATTGCATTACACTCCCTTTGGCCGCTGGAATCCACCAGCTACTTAAAACTACGCCACCTTGGCGTCTTCAACGCCCGTAGTGTTTTCCCAGAGCTTAGGGCCCTCCCATCTTCCTCCACCTCCGTGCACATTGTTCCCCTCCCTACTCCCACAACACAGCCTGCTCAGTCACCGGCTAACATGGAACTCACTATCACATACCTTAACACCCGGTCGCTAGTCAGTCACCAACATGACATCTGCCATCTCCTGGATTCAGATCGTCCTGATATCCTACTCCTAACTGAGACTTGGCTGAACGAGGACTCCTCCCCTGATATCTTGGCAGCCATTCCTCCGGGGTATTACATCCTCCAAACCAACCGACCAGCTAGTAAACCCGGAGGTGGCGTAGCCGCTATCATCAAACTCTCCCTCAGATTCACTTCCCTCTCTTTATTTACCATCCCCCAGGCTGATTGTCTGGTTATCAGACTCGAATCCTCGGTGTCCCCTCTTACTTGCGTTTTGGTATACCGCCCCCCTCAACCCATGCCCAACTTCCCCTCCCTTTTCTGCGATCTACTATCTCAGCTCACAATTAATAACTCCAAACTCCTGGTTTTAGGAGATTTTAATTACTGGCCGTCGGACCCGCACGAAAGCCCTCACTCCTTGGCTTTCACTGATTTATTAAGTGGGCTCAATGGCCTCCAACATGTTCACACAGCCACTCATTCCAAAGGCCACACCTTAGATCAGGTGTGGACCTACAACCTCGAAATTAAATCACTCACGATCCTTCCCTGTCATTGGTCGGACCATTTCTTAATCTCCTTTCTTCTCTTGGTCCCCCCGCCGCCCCCCCGTAGCCAAGGCCCTAGCCTCCTGGTCCGCAACTGGAATAAAGCAGACCTCGACCTCTTTCTTTCCTCTCTAATATCTTCAGCCCCGTCCGGCCCAGGTTCTCTAGACTCCCAGGAAGCCGCACTCACCAAATGGCTGGAGTCCGCCAGCGACAAGATCGCCCCTTTTAAGTTAATTAGAACTAAGCGCCCCCACGACGCTCATCGCTGGTTCTCAGACAGCCTTAAAACCTTAAAGCTGGGACTTCGCCAAGCCGAGCGTCACTGGCGTAGAAACTACGATCCTTTAGAAAAATCTCACTTCCTAAAATTATCCGGAGAATATAAACAGGCAATTTCAGCCGCCAAAACTGCCTACTTCTCCACAAAAATTCTCAACTCTGCGCAAAAATCGAAGGATATTTTTGCTATTGTGGAGGAGCTCTCTCACCCGGACAGGGTGACCATCAAACCCCTCCCATCTCAGGTACTCTGCGACTCTCTTAACTGCTTTTTTGTTGACAAAATTAGCAAAATCAAAAACAGTATTTCCTCTGGTCCCCCGGCGCTGTCCCTCCCGGAGGTTGCCCCCTTTCTTAATCCCCTCTCCTTGACCCAGCTCCCCTCTATACCCGAAGAAGACTTCCTCTCCCTTCTAAACAAAGTTTCATCTGGCTCCCCCACTGACTGTTGCCCCCCGGCGATTCTCCGGGCCGCTTTTTCGGCCTGCCCTACTCCTCCATTAACTCTCTTGAACAATTCCCTCCTGCTCGGCATGGTCCCCAGTCAGTTCAAGAATGCAGAAGTGGTCCCCATACTAAAAAAACCCAATGCCGACCCTTCGGTATTGGGTAACTTTCGTCCCATTTCCCTTCTTCCTTACCTTAGTAAGGTACTTGAGACACATGTGACCAGCGTCCTCAGCTCCTTCATTGAGGACTTTAACTTTCTAGACTCCCAGCAAGCCGGGTTTAGACCTGCCCATTCGACAGAGGCGGTTATCCTCTCTGTCATGGAGGAACTCCGTAGAGGCGCTGACTCCAACATCAGTCAAGCCCTGGTGCTCCTAGATCTGTCGGCGGCCTTTGACACGGTCGACCATACCATCTTAGTCGACCGTGTCAAAGAGGCGGGTATCACTGGAACAGCCCTTAACTGGGTTCGCTCCTTCCTGGCGGACCGCCACCAATCAGTCCGTCTTTCCCAGTTTACGGCAGGCAGGACGAGGGTCACCTGTGGTGTCCCACAGGGTTCGTCCCTGTCACCCCTTCTTTTTAACCTGTACCTTTCCCCCCTGATCCGCTCCCTCCGCGGCAGGAATGTCACTGCATTCAACTATGCAGACGACATTCAGCTCGTTTTCAATCTCGACTCCTCGGATGAAGCGGCCCAAGATTTCCAGTCCACGCTTTGCCATATCAGTAATTGGATGGGCGTTCATCATCTTAAACTTAATCCCGACAAGACGGAGCTCGTTCTTGTCGGAGGCCCATCCAATCCCTGGAACTCCACTTTTTGGCCCCTTTCCCTTGGTCCCCCCCCCCCTCCCTGCTGACAAAGTGAAAAGCCTGGGGGTTTACATCTCCCAGGACCTATCAATGAAGCATCAGGTTAGTGCCACTGTGTCTTCCTGTTTTTTCCAGCTTAGGAAGATCCGGAAAATCGCCCACTTTCTGACTACTGAGGCCCTCACCCTAGCACTGTTGGCATTAGTCATCTCTCGGATTGACTACGCCAATGCCCTGTACGCTGGCATCCCACAATATCAAATTAATAGACTACAACTGATACAGAATCAGGCAGCTCGCCTGATTTATCACCAACCAAAACACCACCACGTCCGTCCCCTCCTCAAAGCCCTACACTGGCTTCCAGTCTCAGAGCGCTGTAAGTTCAAACTGGGCTGCCTGACTCATAAATCTTTGGCCGGCATTGGTCCCTCCTTTATTTCCTCTCTCCTGCATCCTTATGCTCCCTCTAGGCTCCTCCGCTCTTCTCATCTTGCGCTCCTCCAGACTCCCCGTTTTAGACGCAAAAAACACGGAGGCCTCAGATTCTCCTTTCTGGCACCTTCATTCTGGAACTCCCTCCCGCTGGAACTGAGACTCTCTCCTTCCTACCTTCACTTTAGGTCTCTCCTAAAAACTCATCTCTTCCGTAGCATCTACACATAAGCCTTCCCCCTCCCGCCCTCTGCCTCTACCAAACAAGTGATCAGCGCCAAGAAACCGTCCGGTGAATGCCGCGCTTTATAAGTAATTTTTACATTACATTACATTACATTACAACCTTTCTCGATCCTTATCTCCCTTTACATAAGATACAAAAGTATGCTATTAAAATAACTGTAGCCTGATTAACAATAATGGAACACATTTTGGGGTGTTCCATATGTCTCTGCATTTCAAAACTTTACAACTATTTACCTCATTTACAAACCGTACAAGTGCACACCAACTATACCTGCCCCTGCTTGACAGATCCGCAATAAAGAAAGATTCTTAAAGCTGTGTGTGGACAAAAACTGTCTTTTATTATTTTCTTTATCCCCCTCACCCCCACTACTGGTCGATTTCACCTAATACAATACTAAACTCTTTGTTTTCTCAGCCTATGTTATTTTTCTGATTAACACACTACACAAACACATTCAATACTGATGTAAACCTATTTGTCAAGCAGAATCATCAGTTCTGTATACGATAGGGGGATTTTTATGGTAAACTACTTTTTTTTTTAACAGGAAATGATGTATGTATGGAATGGCTTTACAATTGTAGGGAAAAGACCTGACCTCACAGAAAGTTTGCTGGTAATGATTGAAAAAGAAGAGACCGCTTTGCAAAATGAAAACAGTAAGTATTATTGCCTTATCAAATGAAGTTTTAAACTGCTTTACTCTCAAACATTTAAGACCTATTTGCATTAATTCTTCCATCTGAAGAAGATTAGTCACTAGTGGACATTTTGTTTCAATCATTTTATGTAGCACTATTACCATTTAGTATTTACACTGTGCAACAATGCATCATTAGGTACGCATTGTTATGATAAAGTCCTCAGGATCGGTTTGTTGATTGGTATGCCCACCTCTAGATCGAATCAACGCCTGAATTGCCGTAATGGTACAGAGCATTGATAAGATCAAGCGAGGGGAAAAATGAACAGATCAGGGAAGGAAAGGAAGGGGACAGCAGGGAGGGAGATCTGAAAGACTTAAACAGAGCACACGCATAAGACTATGTTTGCACTACTTAGAACCAACAAGACATGTGAAACTACCGTAAAGGAGTTATACCTGTAAAGGAAAATTTAAACCCTGTAGATGTGTAGAGGTATCTGGCAGCGTAGAGGTTGATGCGGTGTAACTACAGTAACACAAAAGGCATGTAACCGTGATATAATAATTGTCCATACCATACAGTGTAATATATCTATATCCTGATTCACATGTATAGGAACCTACCTAAGTATCCCTCTACTAAGCATCACAGGGGAAGAGTGTAAACCATACACCTCCAGAACCCCTGTTAAATAGAAGAGGTACATAGAACAGTTAACACCTTTGTATATTGCAATACACGCTGCCATTTCTAGATGATAAATCCAGTTCAGAAGAAATCAAGCCAAAGAATACCCCTGGAACTCTTGGCAATTCTTAGCACCCAAATAATGCCTCTTAGATGGGTATGGGGGCTGTATCCAAAGTTACAGAAAGAACAACCTCAATAGTTTATGAGCGTCCTAAACGCTGCTAGTACATAGCAGTGTATACACCGTTGGCCGAAAATGCCAACCGAGCCAAATTCTGATATTTACAGGTCACAAAACCAGTACCACGGTAACAGCCGTTACCGCGGAGCCCAAAGTACTTTGACACCCTGAAAACAGCGATCCCGCTGTGAAGCGCTGTGGTGCAAAGCACCCTTACCGCACCAGGCAATCCGAGTCTTCAATTACTGACAACATGTTCTCTGAAAGGAATTCCCGACACCGATCCCCAGCCGCCGTCCTCCTTAAATGTTTTCTCGTGAGAACGCGGCGCGCCGCGAAGGATCGCGGGAATTGTAGTTCCGGCCCAGGGCATGCCGGGAAACATAGTTTGTTTACGTCGCGATCGTGACACGCATGTAAGTAACAGAGTTTACATTTCATCACCTAAGGGGGGGGGGTGCATCTCAGTTTGGCACCAGTTGGGTGTGTTATGTTGGCTCATCCAGGACAACAAAGAAGTAGAATAAGGAGGGGCACAGCGGTTTGTAAAAGTACGTTGTAGGAAGGTATAATGGTTCGTGTGCTCTCGAGGGTCGTGGTTCCGTCAGACCGCGATAATTATATGCAAAGTGGTGTATGCATCGTGATGCGAATACATCCCCTAAAGGAGGCACAACGTTGGAGTTCAAAACAATGAATCAGTAAAGGTTTGTATCCACTAGAAAGTGTTTAATCACATTTGTCAAAGTTCAATCCATCGATATTTTTTTTGTCATATCAGGAATGTCAACATTGCAGAGATAGAGTGACGGTGATGCGGGGGTAACGCCTCCGATGCATTTCGGGCGGGTGGCCCTTTGTCAAGGAGCGCTAGAGAGAAGACAAACTGCCGTAAGGATGGGAGAGTAAAACGGGATTGTGGGTATTGAAAGTTAAGGTGCCGATCAATGGTGAGGGCCAAAGTGAGATCTAGGGTGGTGAAGGAAGTGATGGGTACTGGGGTAGCGTCAGCGCGTGACGAGGGTAGCTGGCGGTGAGGGAATGGGGTCGCAAAGTCATCAGCACGTGCGGTGCCGGTGTGCACTTACTTCTTAGCGCATGTAGTGAGGCTCACTACTTCAGGAAAGCTGGACGCCTAAGTTGCATGGCTGCGTGGGATCGTTAAATGAGAATGGAAAGGGTGGAAATCGAGAATGGACAAGGGGGGAGGGTGTAGAAATCGATGACGGGTTAGGGAGGGAACTATGGCGGCCATATTGGAAGGGTGTACAATGTTATGGAGGCAAATGGGAACAATGCAAAAAAGAAATGGTTGGTCAACATAAGCAACAAGAATTAAAGACAACAAGAATTAAAGATAACAACTGAATTCGATACGATCATTGAGACCATGAGGTTTAAGAGTCTGAAGACGATAAATCCATTCCAGTTCTCTTTGGAGAAGGAATTTGTTCATGTTGATGCCTTCTTTTTTGGAAGCGGTCTCGAGGATGATAAATTGAAGTTGGGCAATAGTGTGTCTTCCTTCAGCAAAATGTATGGCTACGTTGGACTTGTCATATTTCAACGTATGTTTGACTTGTGTTCGTTCAAACGTGTTTTCATCTTGCGTTCGGTCTTGCCGACGTATAATTTGCCGCAGGGACATTTCAAAGCATAAATGAGATTGGAAGTATCACATGAGGCATTAACTGAAAGTTTGATGGGATAGCCTTTCATTGGGTGTCTGATGATGTTGCCCTTGATGATGTTATGGCAGTGACTGCAATTGAGACATGGTTGGGTGCCTTTGTATTGGATCGGATGAGTGGAGGGTGTAGAAAGAATTTCTTGGATGTTCTTACTCCTGGAGTAAGCAAACAGTGGTGGTTGTTGAAAAATATCCCGAAAGTCTGGGTCCATTTGAAGAATAGGCCAATGTTTAAGGATGATTTTCTTATACATAGCACTTGAGGTGGAGAATTTGGAAACAAGAACAATGCGTTGTGCATCTTCTTTAGGTTTCTTGGTAAGGCTTTCGTGTCTGGAAATTTTAGCCACTCTGGTTTGTGCCTCTGTGAGGATGGTTTCTGGGTAACCTCGTTGGAGGAAACGTTCATGCATTTCTTTCATGCGAATGTCTGTGGTGTTTTCATCTGAGACAATGCGTTTGACACGCAACATTTGTGAAAATGGCATGTGTTTTTTGAGGGATCCCTGGTGGAAGCTCGAAAAATGGAGGGTGTTATTGCGGTCGGTGGGTTTCCTATAAAGATCAGTGCTGAATCCATTGGGATTGATGGTCACATTCACATCAAGGAATGAGATTTGTGTGTCACTGATTTCCCACGTAAGTTGAATTCTTTCATCTTTCTTGTTCAGTTCCAATAAGGCATCATTGAGTGTCTTTTTGGTATTATTCCATACGAAGAAAAGGTCATCAATGTATCGAACGTACATTTTCATGTTGTCTTGAAAGGTTTGATTGGAGTAGATGTATGATTGTTCGAAATTGTCCATGTAAATATTAGCATATGTGGGCGCGGCACAGTTTCCCATTGCCATCCCGGATAACTGTAAGTACCATTTGCGATCATTTTCAAAATAGCTGTGGTATAGGGTGTAGGTCATAAGTTCCAAAATGAATGATTGTAACGGTGGATCAATGGTGCTGTTCAGAAGAGCTGCTTCAATCGCCTCGATGCCCCCTGAGTGGGGTATAGACGTGTATAAAGAGTTAACATCTGCGGTGCAGAGGATGTATGACTCGTGATCTTGAATTTGAATGGTTGAAAGTTTGAGTAGAAAATCAGTTGTGTCTTTGATGTGGCTTTTAGACTTGGTGACAAGCGGTTGAAGGTACTTGTCTATAAATTTGCCGGTGGGTTCGTGGATAGAACCTCTGGTTGAAACGATCGGTCTGAACGGTGGGTTGTAGAGGTTTTTATGAATCTTGGGACTCATATGAATGGTCGGACTTCTGGGAAACTCAAGTAGAAGAAAGTTCTTGGTTCGATCTTCGATGATTCCGTTCCGATGTGCTCTGACTACAATGTTTTGTAGGGTATTGAAAAATTCCCGTGTTGGATTGTTATCCAATTGCATATAAATGGAGCTGTCTTGTATATGTTCTTGAAGTCGTTGGATATACATGGAAGAATCTAGGATAACTAGGGCGCCGCCCTTGTCTGCTTTGATGCATTTGATTTCTGTATTGTTAGCAAGAGATTTGAGGGTGTCACGGTCTTTTTTGGTAAGATTCTGTTGCTTGACATTTTTAGTGAAGTTTAGTTTGGATAGATCGTTGCGAACAAGGTTCTCAAATAAATCAATGCTTTTATGACTGCAGGGTGCTTGAAAAGTACTGGTTGGTCGTAAACCTAGTAGTTCGTCTGTCTTGGGTTTGGGAGCTGGTGGTAAGACATTGTCAAAAAAATGACGGAGTTTGAGTTTCCTGGTGAATTTAAACGTGCTAACCTCTAGTTCCAAAAGGTTGGTGGAAGTCACAGGGATGAATGAAGTGCCCTTCTCAAGAAGATTGATCTGATGTTGAGGGATGGTGGTTTTGGAAATGTTGATTACGAGACGTTCTTTTTGTTCTTGACTGTACTGCGTGTGTTGGGAGGGTTGATTTCTTTGTCTTTTTCTTTTGCTCTGGCTTCTCCTGGGTCTTCGGTTGGTGTTGGGCCTGATTCTAAAAAAGGAACCGCAGTTGTTGTGGCGGTAGAAGTGTTAGCTTGTTGGTCATTAGGTGGTGTGGTTGTTGGTTTGCGGGTAGGTCCGGATGACGAGTCGCTCCCTGAGGATGAAGTATCGGTTTGAGGATTGGGAGGTCTGTTGCGACGCCGTTGGGCGTAGATGTCAGCCCAAGTGTATACCTCGTCAAGTTTATAGTCGAGAGTATCTCTGCGAAATTTTCTTAATTTGCGTTCATGGATTTCCTTACGATGTTTTTCAAGGATATTCTCAGTGTCTTCCAGGGTTTTGGTGAGTTCTTCAGGGGTAAGCATGTTTTTTAACTCATCGTCAACCTCTTTGATTTCGTGTTCTAGATCTTTCAGTATGCCAGAAAGTTCCTCTACGATTAATAGAATCAGGTCTAAGCTACATTTGTTGAGGATGCCGTCCAATTTATCTTTGAATGATTTTGAATTTTTGCATAGAGATGGTCTTAAAGAAATCCGTAGGCCACGTCATCATACATCTACTCCAATCAAACCTTTCAAGACAACATGAAAATGTACGTTCGATACATTGATGACCTTTTCTTCGTATGGAATAATACCAAAAAGACACTCAATGATGCCTTATTGGAACTGAACAAGAAAGATGAAAGAATTCAACTTACGTGGGAAATCAGTGACACACAAATCTCATTCCTTGATGTGAATGTGACCATCAATCCCAATGGATTCAGCACTGATCTTTATAGGAAACCCACCGACCGCAATAACACCCTCCATTTTTCGAGCTTCCACCAGGGATCCCTCAAAAAACACATGCCATTTTCACAAATGTTGCGTGTCAAACGCATTGTCTCAGATGAAAACACCACAGACATTCGCATGAAAGAAATGCATGAACGTTTCCTCCAACGAGGTTACCCAGAAACCATACTCACAGAGGCACAAACCAGAGTGGCTAAAATTTCCAGACATGAAAGCCTTACCAAGAAACCTAAAGAAGATGCACAACGCATTGTTCTTGTTTCCAAATTCTCCACCTCAAGCGCTATGTATAAGAAAATCATCCTTAAACATTGGCCTATTCTTCAAATGGACCCAGACTTTCGGGATATTTTTCAACAACCACCACTGTTTGCTTACTCCAGGAGTAAGAACATCCAAAAAATTCTTTCTACACCCTCCACTCATCCGATCCAATACAAAGGCACCCAACCATGTCTCAATTGCAGTCACTGCCATAATATCATCAAGGGCAACATCATCAGACACCCAATGAAAGGCTATCCCATCAAACTTTCAGTTAATGCCTCATGTGATACTTCCAATCTCATTTATGCTTTGAAATGTCCCTGCGGCAAATTATACGTCGGCAAGACCGAACGCAAGATGAAAACACGTTTGAACGAACACAAGTCAAACATACGGTTGAAATATGACAAGTCCAACGTAGCCATACATTTTGCTGAAGCAAGACACACTATTGCCCAACTTCAATTTATCATCCTCGAGACCGCTTCCAAAAAAGAAGGCATCAACATGAACAAATTCCTTCTTCAAAGAGAACTGGAATGGATTTATCGTCTTCAGACTCTTAAACCTCATGGTCTCAATGATCGTATCGAATTCAGTTGTTATCTTTAATTCTTGTTGTCTTTAATTCTTGTTGCTTATGTTGACCAACCATTTCTTTTTTGCATTGTTCCCATTTGCCTCCATAACATTGTACACCCTTCCAATATGGCCGCCATAGTTCCCTCCCTAACCCGTCATCGATTTCTACACCCTCCCCCCTTGTCCATTCTCGATTTCCACCCTTTCCATTCTCATTTAACGATCCCACGCAGCCATGCAACTTAGGCGTCCAGCTTTCCTGAAGTAGTGAGCCTCACTACATGCGCTAAGAAGTAAGTGCACACCGGCACCGCACGTGCTGATGACTTTGCGACCCCATTCCCTCACCGCCAGCTACCCTCGTCACGCGCTGACGCTACCCCGGTACCCATCACTTCCTTCACCACCCTAGATCTCACTTTGGCCCTCACCATTGATCGGCACCTTAACTTTCAATACCCACAATCCCGTTTTACTCTCCCATCCTTACGGCAGCTTGTCTTCTCTCTAGCGCTCCATGACAAAGTGCCACCCGCCCGAAATGCATCGGAGGCGTTCCCCCCGCATCACCGTCACTCTATCTCTGCAATGTTGACATTCCTGATATGACAAAAAAAATATCGATGGATTGAACTTTGACAAATGTGATTAAACACTTTCTAGTGGATACAAACCTTTACTGATTCATTGTTTTGAACTCCAACGTTGTGCCTCCTTTAGGGGATGTATTCGCATCACGATGCATACACCACTTTGCATATAATTATCGCGGTCTGACGGAACCACGACCCTCGAGAGCACACGAACCATTATACCTTCCTACAACGTACTTTTACAAACCGCTGTGCCCCTCCTTATTCTACTTCTTTGTGATTCCCTTTCCGCCACTAGGCGGGTGCACGCTTTAAAATGCAATTCACCGAGATCAGCAAGAGTACTCCAGCCAGAGCACACACTCTGGCATATGATGATGATGAACGCAACCGAATCTATTCACTGATAGAGGAAGACATCCCCACCACTTCCACTGCATGCAATAAAGAACAATGCATTAAACAACTACTTTATTTATCCAAAAGACACATTAACCAGAAGCTCCACGCGAGCACGTTGTTAAAATACCATCGGGCCCTCAGGATCCCACGTGGCCTACGGATTTCTTTAAGACCATCTCTATGCAAAAATTCAAAATCATTCAAAGATAAATGGGACGGCATCCTCAACAAATGTAGCTTAGACCTGATTCTATTAATCGTAGAGGAACTTTCTGGCATACTGAAAGATCTAGAACACGAAATCAAAGAGGTTGACGATGAGTTAAAAAACATGCTTACCCCTGAAGAACTCACCAAAACCCTGGAAGACACTGAGAATATCCTTGAAAAACATCGTAAGGAAATCCATGAACGCAAATTAAGAAAATTTCGCAGAGATACTCTCGACTATAAACTTGACGAGGTATACACTTGGGCTGACATCTACGCCCAACGGCGTCGCAACAGACCTCCCAATCCTCAAACCGATACTTCATCCTCAGGGAGCGACTCGTCATCCCGACCTACCCGCAAACCAACAACCACACCACCTAATGACCAACAAGCTAACACTTCTACCGCCACAACAACTGCGGTTCCTTTTTTAGAATCAGGCCCAACACCAACCGAAGACCCAGGAGGAGCCAGAGCAAAAGAAAAAGACAAAGAAATCAACCCTCCCAACACACGCAGTACAGTCAAGAACAAAAAGAACGTCTCGTAATCAACATTTCCAAAACCACCATCCCTCAACATCAGATCAATCTTCTTGAGAAGGGCACTTCATTCATCCCTGTGACTTCCACCAACCTTTTGGAACTAGAGGTTAGCACGTTTAAATTCACCAGGAAACTCAAACTCCGTCATTTTTTTGACAATGTCTTACCACCAGCTCCCAAACCCAAGACAGACGAACTACTAGGTTTACGACCAACCAGTACTTTTCAAGCACCCTGCAGTCATAAAAGCATTGATTTATTTGAGAACCTTGTTCGCAACGATCTATCCAAACTAAACTTCACTAAAAATGTCAAGCAACAGAATCTTACCAAAAAAGACCGTGACACCCTCAAATCTCTTGCTAACAATACAGAAATCAAATGCATCAAAGCAGACAAGGGCGGCGCCCTAGTCATCCTAGATTCTTCCATGTATATCCAACGACTTCAAGAACATATACAAGACAGCTCCATTTATATGCAATTGGATAACAATCCAACACGGGAATTTTTCAATACCCTACAAAACATTGTAGTCAGAGCACATCGGAACGGAATCATCGAAGATCGAACCAAGAACTTTCTTCTACTTGAGTTTCCCAGAAGTCCGACCATTCATATGAGTCCCAAGATTCATAAAAACCTCTACAACCCACCGTTCAGACCGATCGTTTCAACCAGAGGTTCTATCCACGAACCCACCGGCAAATTTATAGACAAGTACCTTCAACCGCTTGTCACCAAGTCTAAAAGCCACATCAAAGACACGACTGATTTTCTACTCAAACTTTCAACCATTCAAATTCAAGATCACGAGTCATACATCCTCTGCACCGCAGATGTTAACTCTTTATACACGTCTATACCCCACTCAGGGGGCATCGAGGCGATTGAAGCAGCTCTTCTGAACAGCACCATTGATCCACCGTTACAATCATTCATTTTGGAACTTATGACCTACACCCTATACCACAGCTATTTTGAAAATGATCGCAAATGGTACTTACAGTTATCCGGGATGGCAATGGGAAACTGTGCCGCGCCCACATATGCTAATATTTACATGGACAATTTCGAACAATCATACATCTACTCCAATCAAACCTTTCAAGACAACATGAAAATGTACGTTCGATACATTGATGACCTTTTCTTCGTATGGAATAATACCAAAAAGACACTCAATGATGCCTTATTGGAACTGAACAAGAAAGATGAAAGAATTCAACTTACGTGGGAAATCAGTGACACACAAATCTCATTCCTTGATGTGAATATGACCATCAATCCCAATGGATTCAGCACTGATCTTTATAGGAAACCCACCGACCGCAATAACACCCTCCATTTTTCGAGCTTCCACCAGGGATCCCTCAAAAAACACATGCCATTTTCACAAATGTTGCGTGTCAAACGCATTGTCTCAGATGAAAACACCACAGACATTCGCATGAAAGAAATGCATGAACGTTTCCTCCAACGAGGTTACCCAGAAACCATCCTCACAGAGGCACAAACCAGAGTGGCTAAAATTTCCAGACATGAAAGCCTTACCAAGAAACCTAAAGAAGATGCACAACGCATTGTTCTTGTTTCCAAATTCTCCACCTCAAGCGCTATGTATAAGAAAATCATCCTTAAACATTGGCCTATTCTTCAAATGGACCCAGACTTTCGGGATATTTTTCAACAACCACCACTGTTTGCTTACTCCAGGAGTAAGAACATCCAAGAAATTCTTTCTACACCCTCCACTCATCCGATCCAATACAAAGGCACCCAACCATGTCTCAATTGCAGTCACTGCCATAACATCATCAAGGGCAACATCATCAGACACCCAATGAAAGGCTATCCCATCAAACTTTCAGTTAATGCCTCATGTGATACTTCCAATCTCATTTATGCTTTGAAATGTCCCTGCGGCAAATTATACGTCGGCAAGACCGAACGCAAGATGAAAACACGTTTGAACGAACACAAGTCAAACATACGGTTGAAATATGACAAGTCCAACGTAGCCATACATTTTGCTGAAGCAAGACACACTATTGCCCAACTTCAATTTATCATCCTCGAGACCGCTTCCAAAAAAGAAGGCATCAACATGAACAAATTCCTTCTTCAAAGAGAACTGGAATGGATTTATCGTCTTCAGACTCTTAAACCTCATGGTCTCAATGATCGTATCGAATTCAGTTGTTATCTTTAATTCTTGTTGTCTTTAATTCTTGTTGCTTATGTTGACCAACCATTTCTTTTTTGCATTGTTCCCATTTGCCTCCATAACATTGTACACCCTTCCAATATGGCCGCCATAGTTCCCTCCCTAACCCGTCATCGATTTCTACACCCTCCCCCCTTGTCCATTCTCGATTTCCACCCTTTCCATTCTCATTTAACGATCCCACGCAGCCATGCAACTTAGGCGTCCAGCTTTCCTGAAGTAGTGAGCCTCACTACATGCGCTAAGAAGTAAGTGCACACCGGCACCGCACGTGCTGATGACTTTGCGACCCCATTCCCTCACCGCCAGCTACCCTCGTCACGCGCTTCACCACCCTAGATCTCACTTTGGCCCTCACCATTGATCGGCACCTTAACTTTCAATACCCACAATCCCGTTTTACTCTCCCATCCTTACGGCAGTTTGTCTTCTCTCTAGCGCTCCTTGACAAAGGGCCACCCGCCCGAAATGCATCGGAGGCGTTCCCCCCGCATCACCGTCACTCTATCTCTGCAATGTTGACATTCCTGATATGACAAAAAAAATATCGATGGATTGAACTTTGACAAATGTGATTAAACACTTTCTAGTGGATACAAACCTTTACTGATTCATTGTTTTGAACTCCAATGTTGTGCCTCCTTTAGGGGATGTATTCGCATCACGATGCATACACCACTTTGCATATAATCATCCAGGACAACCCCAGGGTGTAGAGTTGTAAGCGTATTTGAAGCAAGTGTTGATTAACTCTTGCAAGTGATGTTATAAAGTCCCATTGGCAACTTAGAGTGTCTTTTTAAAGGCTCTGCCACCAGGGTGGGTTTACGTATGTCTTGAGATCACTACTAGAGTGGTTCCCAGAATACTTGGGGGTCATTTTGTGTTGTTATAAGGTATTACTTGATTAGCTACATAAGCAGTGGTACTGTAGGTACAGTATTTGGCAGACCATGTATATTTATTTCAAAAGGAATATGAACCATGGTATTCATTTGAGAGAATTGATCCCAATGTCTGATATCTGCCAAGATAGTCAGAGCCTCGACGTCTTGCTCTTGCATTCCTAAGTAGAGCAATTTGCATTACTCTGACAAGGCTTTGTGCTGCAGCTGCACATGTAGAGCCCTATTGCACCCAACAAAACAAACTGCATCCCTTTGCATGAAGGTTTCTTGCACAGAACTTTCTGGCACCCACACTAAATTCCATTGCAGCCATACTGCACCCCACTATGAACATAATTCACTCCGCTGTTCCACGCTTTACCCAACATTATTTGCAGTGTAGTGCACAGCATTCACTCTGTACATTACATCGCTGACAGTGTTTTGGACAGTATTCACTCTGCGCCATGCTGAATGCACTGAACCCCACTGCAGTAGCACAGAAGATTGAACTCAAACTGCACCATGACTATTGTCTAAAGCATGGATGTCTCAGTGATACTGTAGACTCACTAGTAAAGCATAACTGCATGTATTTAAAAAAAAAGGAAAGGTATGTGTTTTAAGTGAAAGTTCAAGTAGACCCAGTACAACTCTAAAAACTTCAGGTTGAACTTGGGTTGACTCCCATTAAAACATCAAGGATAACCAAGGCCCGTACAGGAATGCCTGTAGTTCGTCCTCAAAAACAGCTGAATGAACAAATTAGTTGGAGTCTGTGAGTGTGCACTGTACACATGAACCAAGTTGAGGGTGATTACATTATTAAAATAGATAGAGGAACAGTTGTCAAGATCCCCTTACCCCATAATCCAGATCCATCTGGAGAGGTGTGTGCTTCCACACGTCTCTGAACACTCAACCAGCATTAATAACATGTAGGTTAAAAGTATACCTCAGGAAGGAGAAAGGGACACCAGAGAAACAAAGGCACTAAATATCACTACACTGCCTCGTAGCATAGCTGAGTTTGAGCTTCACTGCAGGGCATTGATACTTAAGAACAAGGAAAGATTTGTAGTATTTTTAAGATACTGACTTCTGTATTTAACTTCTGATATTGTATACGATATACCTACTGAGAGTCTCTGTATTTTCAATGGTCTTTGCTGGAATGCTGCCTGATGAAATGAGGTGGGAGAGATTTAAAGTTTATATAATTGCAAACATTCTGTGCTATGATGCATTGCTTTGTAAAGGAGAGTTACCTTCCTGATTGAGATAACATTTTGTGAATCTGATTAAGTTCAACATAACTGGTTGATAACTGTAATATGAGTTATACAACCAACAAACATAAACTCATTCAAAGCAATACCTCAATATTAATTGTATTCTTAATAAGGATATAAAGTCTGTGTAAGATGAGGTGCAACTCCTCTTGCAGGAATAATGCAAGTGCAATATCCAGTTCATCATCTCAAGATGCAAAGCCACTTTTCAGGCAGTCACTGTGCAGCCACCATCCTCTTCTCTTGATGATGTGATTCAGAGTAGTGCATCTCTATGCTGACTGACATGGAGAGGTTAGAATGTCCTGCTCATCCAGATAACATTAGTCTTCCTTACGGCACCCAACTTCCATAAACACCTTTGTAGTGCAGTAGTGACTGGTAAATACTTTGCGTTTTCTTGGCCAAAACTCATCTCGAACCAACACTATTGAGGAGAGAGAAGTAGGTACTTAGGTGAGACCCCTCAGCCGCCTGAATTGTCTTAAGTAATCCCACTAGAGAAGATTGACCTATCTTTTTAAATCCCATTTTGCTCCTCGAGATAATTGCTTGGCCCATAGTATATCTCTTCAGGGTGCGAGATAAACACCCAGGTATATTGGTGGGATCAGTATATTCTTAGGATATTATGTTGGGTCCTCACCCACAGGTACCACCTGTGGCCTGCTTCATTATCGGACCCACATTCTACTCACCTAGTGTGGGTGGGCGTCTCAACGTGGTACTGCTTAGGGATACAGTGCAAGTTAAAATTGGCTGCCAGTGCCTAATATCTTCTAATCAGAAGGTCCTTAAGCAAGGTTAAAACCAATGCAATGCTATAGGGGTGTATTGGACCTATATAACGGAGGTCAACATATTTCAGCCGTTTAAATGCCAATCAGTATGATAATCCCTATATGTTAAGGTTGCTTATTTTAAACATTCTTAAATGCGTTCATACATAAAATTGTGTTAAAAAAATGCATGCAACTACACAGACAAATTGTTAGGATTCCTTCCTTGTTATGGTCTCGAATGGCCAACATATCTGTTAGGCGCCATAAGGTTAACAGGGGGGACAGTCCCATCTAGAAGCAGAATTATAGGAAGCCTGGTAGGCTTATACCTGGATGCAGTCCTTTGGCGAAAGTGTGGCTACAGCGATGGTCCTCCTGTTAGCCTTATGAAGCCTATCAGATATGTAGGCCATTCCAGACCATAACAAGAATAAAGTCAGAACAGTTGGTCTGCATAGTTGTGTGTAACATTTTTACTGAATATTATGTGTCAGTTCTGCTGGATCCACAGAGGCTCGTAATCACCTTAAGCCCACTTTCAAGTGTCCAGGACTGGGATGGCACCACTTAAAAGGGTAGACTTACTGATAACAGGGTCTGGATGCAGGTGCACGCTTGTTGGAAACCTGTTATGTCACTGAGGCTTCAGATCAGGAGGCCAGACAACTAGCCCTTGGAGTCACTCTGGGTCCAAGAAATGCAGATCCACTCCCTCACACCTAAGCAGAAGGGCAGCATACAGCAGTTCAGCACAGGAAAGCAGCAGCACATCAAGGCAGTAGTCTAGCAGTCCTTCAGCAACACAACAGTCGTTCTTCCTGGCAGAGTAGCCACAGGTCCAGAAGTGTTGATGTCTAATATTTATACCCAGTTGTGACTGAAGTGGGGAGCACCTTCTAGAGGTCCTCAGGCATCCTGCAATCCCTGTCCTGGTTCCAGAATAACTACACTGGATATGCAGCCCTTTCTGTGAAGTTAGGACACAGCCTATTCAGGTATAAGTTGGGCTGTGCCAAGATCCTCCCTCTCATCCTGCCAGGGAATGCCCATCTAGGCACATCTAAGTTTCCTATTATGTGTAGCTGTCTAGGAGGAATACACAAAGCCCAACTATCAGCTACTTCCAGTCATGTGATCAGAGACAGGCGGCAGGCACTGAATGGTTCAGCAGGAAACTTTCTAAAAGTGGCATTTTCAGAATTACAATTTAAAACCTGACTTCACCATAAGTTAGGATTTTAAATTGTGATACCAGACACCAAACATGTATTGGATATCCACTTCCATCTGGAAATTACACTTATAAAATGTAGCAACGCAGCTCCAATGTTATCCTGTGGGAAGGTTAGGCCTAGTGAAAAACGAATTTGGGGTTTTCACTTCCTGGACATATAAAACTTAAAAGTATATGTCCTACTTTTTAAATACATTGTACCCTGCCTTCTGGACTGTCCAGGGCCTACCCTAGGGATGACTTGTATGTATTAAAACTAAAGATTTGGGGCTTGCAAAAAGTTTATTTTACCAGGTTAAGTGGCAGTTTATAACTGCACACACAGCCTCTGCAATGGCAGGCATGAGACACGTTTAAAGGACTACTTAAGTGGGTGGCCCATCCAGTGCTACAGATCCACCAGTAGCATTTAATTTACAGCCCTTGTGCACATGTAGTGCCACTTTACTAGGGACTTGTAGGTAAATTAAATATGGCAATTGTGTTTAAGCCAATTTCACTATCTTTAGAGGGGAGATCACAGGCACTTAAGCACAAGTTAGCAGTGGTAAAGTGCAGAGTCCTAAGGCCAGCAAAAACTAGGTCTGAAAAAATGGATAAGGCACGCAAAAGGTGTAGATCAAGACCACCCTAAGACTGACAGGTCTAACAGTGCCCGGTTGATTTTTCAATGAATGCATTCCTTTATTTTAGTTTTTCTAAGGTACAGAGTAAAATGTTATCAATCGGCTTTAACAGAGTTTTGATTGCTGATGCTGTACCTCCATCTCTTATTCATCTTTTGCTCTCTCTTCTGTACTTTAGACCCAACAGAGTATCATTCTGATGACCAGTGCTTGGTGCAGCTACTCAAAGGACTCTGTTTAAAGCATCTAGGGCGGCTTTTGCAAGCTGAACTGTGTTTCAATCAAGTTATTCAAAGGTATTTATTGATTGCACACTAGAAGAATATGTGGTTACATTTGTGTGTCAAGCGGAATGTACAGAACAAAGTATTTTGGAATATTTTACTCCATGAACTACTGGTTCATTCTAACACAACTTATGATAAGAAACCCTTTGGCAGCACTTCCTTCCTCCTTGTGTGATTACTGTGAATGGTTTAATTGGGCAGCCGTGGCTGCGCCCTGATATACACAAAGTAACAATTTTAGATATAAGGCATTTGCTCTCCCACTAGATCATTGTAGCAAACTGTAAATACTTAACCTGATTTCATAAAAAATGCCATTTAATGCTAATTTTAATGCTTCACCATTCCAGTCACTCATCTCGTTGCCACCTTTACTCTTTGGAAACCACAAAGCTCTGTATGCAGCTAATGAACTACCACTGCTGTCATCGGTTTTTATTAATTTTCCTGGTGTTATTCTTCCTGCTGAGATGTGAATGTTGACTGGCCGTTTATTCTAATTAGAACAATAATTTACTCTTTATGTAAGTCTGTATATTGATTAACTGTATTGGAGAATTTAAATAAATGGCTGAACATGAATGACCTTTTGAGACTGTCAATGATCCAACCTAAGTGAATTATATTTTAACTATTGTTAATGCAATTTGCTAAATGTTCACTCCTGTGCCTCCCAAAACGTGATGCCATATGGGTACTGATGGCACGTTTTGACAAGTTATCTGATTTGCTATAATATTGATCACAAGTATCCAAAATAGATAGCTTGATACACTTATGTTAAGGCTTGCATGAATCTACAGCTATTTATTGTTTTCCCAATAGTTTTCATTATTTCTGTGGAAGTTCTTGCAGTCTTGCATCAAACTGCAAAATTATTCTGATAACATAAACCAATCACTATCCACAGGAATACTGCACTTAAAATGATTGTTTACTTAGTCTAATTGGTCCTTGAATAAACTGATTCCCCGTATAGTCTGACAAATGTATTGGTTGTGCTTCTTGCCCCCTACCCGTTGAATAACATTTGCTGATGACTCTGAGTATGCACTTATTTTTGCTCTGTCTGTTTCTCTTCCATGCTTGGCCCATATTAATGCCTTTGAATCTGAACTAGTTATCACCATTACTTCTCCATTGCTAAAACCGTACGCCTCATGTGACCATGTGTTCTCCTTCATGCTTGTGGGTCTCAACTTGCTGCATGTCTTCATCCTCTGTGATCAGAGAGGGTCTTAATGTGTGGTTGAGAAAGGAAGGGATCCAACCAGCTCTCTGGAATCCCGCTGTGTAGGACTTAACAGGAGGTACCAGGAGAGCTTCTTGGGCCCCAAAGTCCCTTAGGAGTAAAGTGGTCTTCGTCCCCCAACAAGTAGTGTGCCTAGAGGCGCCTTGGTAGATCTGTGGAGAAATGTGATGTGGCCTCCTAACACCTTTTAGCAATCCCTCTGTGAGAGACTAAGTTGGGGTCACAGGAGGGGTGCCAACGCCCCCTCCTGTTACCTCCAGTAAGTTCCAGACAGCAGGATTGTTGAGAGGTTGTCGGAGGCCACGCCCCTTTCTCCACAACTCTGGGCCCCACAAATCCTAAATCTTAATTTTTAAATCTTTTTTGTATTAGACACCATATTAACTTTGTTAATGAACTTTTAGTGAACTGAATGATTTTACAGAGCTGAGTTATTCAAAATTAATTTGGTAAATGGTTTTATTTAACCATATACAATAAAGGCTACTTACCTACTTACTTACTTGCACTCTGCAAATGTGCCTCCTGGCACACTACTAATAGGAGGCTGAAGTCCATTTGGCTAGTGAGGGTCCTTGGGGGCAAGTAGTCCTCCTGTTACCTTCTGGGAATACTGAGAGCTTTTCAATGGCCATGCCACCTTTCTCTACCACTCTGCAAACATGCCTCCTGGCATGCTACTAGTTGAGGATTCCAAAATAAGTATCTTCTGCAATGCTAAAATATGTTCATCTCACTTCAAAAGAGTAAAATTGGATGTCTAATCTGGTTTGTTTTACAAGACTATGAATTATTGTACTTCTTATAGCATTGCCTAAATGAGATCAACAAATACTCCACTGCTTTTCAACTTGTCAATTTCCTAAATAGCAGAATTTACTTTCCACACTGGAACTTTGCTCTTAATTACAATCTAAGATTCTTCACTCGATAGTAAAGCATGCCTCTTTCAATCTAGTTTAGTATTTAATCGAATAATGTAACGTATGCCCCGTGTATGTGCCTTATCTCCCATGGGCCTCTTAATATTCTGATAATATAATAATTGAACGCCAGACATTACATTTACAAACATTTTATTTATCTGTCACTTTAGTGGAAAACAAATAAAATATGACCATTACTTGGTACCGTTTACATTGTACGAATTAGGACTTCTGCACAAACAGCAAGGAGATGTGGACAAAGCAATCAAGTGTATCGAAACTGCAAAGTAAGTATGGATATTTTTTTCTGTGTATAACATCAACATATTTCAGTTCCTTCTTATTTCAGTAAAATTGAAAGAGAAGATATGTGTTTGTATTAGTTTTAAATTCTGCAATGTCCCTTTTAAAGGAGTCTATGAATAAAGGGTATTGCAGTTAACTATTAGTACATTCCCGAATGATTAAAAAAAATGCTATCATTGTTATAAATTCAAAATAGGTTCATATAGATTCCATTTTTATTAGTAACTGTGCATAAAAAGTAAAGGTAAGAACACAGTGATCTAAATTCATTTGAGATATTTACTGTTGAGAACATGCACCAGGGTACAGAAAAATAGTACACTTCATTCCACAGTGAAACTGGGCATAGCAGATTCAAATAAATCATAATACAATTCCCACTGATCCCAAATAATTTAAAAAATCATAATACGCAAGACATTTATACATAGACTTCAAAGGTTGAAATTGCACAAGATTAGAAGAAGCATCATAAAAGCGGGCTTTAAAACGTGAGATGGAGAAATCACATTTATAAGACAACACTAATGCATCTAAATGAGTTGTGATAATAAATTTGTAATGCATATGTTGCTTATTAACATATACGGATGGCAATTGTGATGCTATGTGAAGTGGCCTAGTGCTTTTCATGCTTGTTGCCCAAACTGCACCAATTAGAAAAGTTGGTGCAAAAATGTGTAGCATTGAAGTACAAGCTTGATATTTTGCACTTTCATTCTAAAGAAGCTATAGTTTATGAAGTATTAAAAACAAATTTTGTAGAATGAAATTTAATACACTTGCAATTTATATAAATATCGTAAAGGTTTGTGGTAATAGGGTATTTCTAACTTTAGCCATTTCCATGTAATAATATTGTGTGAAAGTTCTATATACATTATTCATTTAATTGATTTTATTTAACTATATTTGATGTGAAGTCAGAGCTCATTTCGTTTAAATGTGCAATGCTAACTGAACCCATTGCGTGCTTATTACGGAACCATGCCGTCATGAGTCACGGACGGTGTGTGCTCATGACGGCGTGGTTCCGTCAGGCGGCTGCCGCTCCGCCCATGCGACAATAATTTCCTGCCTGTGCGGGCGAATTAATGAGTGGGCGGGGGCATGACGGAACCACGCCGTCATGAGCACACGCCGCCCGTGACTCCTGACGGCGTGGTTCCGTCATGAGCACCGCAGCGCCGCGCTCAACCCCTAGCTCCCTCCGTGCCGCGGCGAAATTCGCGCTGCGGCGAAGTGGTTAAAGGCCTTTTTCTAAATGCTTTTTGCTAGTGCTGGCCTTTCCCTTGATTTAATACATTTAAAGGCTTTTTTCTAAATGCTTTTTGCTAGTGCTGGCCTTTCCCTTGATTTAATACAATGGATAGTTCTTTGCAAGTGAAATGTTGCTTATTTCTCGTGTACATGACTTCACCCTGACATTTTTATTGCATCTTTAACGTTCACACTTAAATATTCCTGTGGTAATAGAAGTTTAGCTACGGCTATAAGTCACAACTTTGTAATTCTTTTCTACCAATGTTAGTCCTGTGAGGACTCTATAAAAGAAGAACCCTCAGAGGAGGGGCAAAAACCGCCATTCTGATTTTTCCTACTTAAGACCCAGATACAATGCTGATCAATCTTTTACTTTGCACTGTTTGTTAATGCTACAATCGGTAGTTGAAGAACTAAAACCTTCTTTGCCGAACCATTTCTAATTTTCAATTTCCCCTTATATCTTTAGCTCTAAGCCAATTGACTCACCCCTAATGGACTTTAAGTCTGAACTTTTACCTTTTTTCCGTAGGACCTGAGCTGTTAGATATGTGAAACCATCTTTCTGCCTTAAAGGGTAGTGGTACTCTCCAACTCTGACCTTATAACCACTTGATAAAAATGTTCCTAAATGCTTGGTGCTTTAATGCAAGCTGTGTAATTTTTGACCGAAGTCCTTATGAATTTGCTTATTTTAATGAATTTTGACTCTTTATTACAATTACCAAATTATTTTAAAGTTGTCTACTATTGAGCCCAGTTGGTTCTTCCATTTAAACTGTACTGTTGTACTGATATTTTTAATACGTTGCCAGGAGAATCGACCAACTCTATTAGAACATCAGATTTTGCTTCTTTTATTCTGTATTGCTATTAAGGAGTAACAAGAGTAAGCATACAATAAATATTTTATTGATGCTTCATACTGTCACACCCTCACATCTCCTGCAAGATTTTAGTTAAAAGGTTAACGAGGAGATAACAGCCTTCTGCTTGGTTTTCCCTTCTTGTTTTCCTTGGCCCTACTAAGTGATTTGATATGTTCTTAGATGCTCTAATGTTCCCGGTTTTTGTGCATTCTCAATTTCTCTGGGAGAGATAAGAGGCATTTCCATTTTGGTCACTGGGCACCACACTTTGAGCTCTCTTAAATATATTAGTTATCACTCCCAAGTGCAGACAATTTACTACTATTTGTCTTACGTGAAGACTAAAGAGCAATGTACCTGTACCTAATAAGAATTGTGAGAAGTATTCATTGACCATGTGAAGATAGTTGTCCAAATTATTGAGTTCCTTTGTAAGGGAAAGAACGAAAGTACTTTAAGGTGACTTGCCATTTGTTTCCATGTAAGGCTGTGGGTACTTTAACATCACACTAACATCTCTGTCCTGCAGTTTTAATAGATAGGTTATTTCTCTCTTTCCCTTTGGTGCAATGTATTTTGTGCTTGAAGTTACCTAGTGCATACATGGAATATGTACATGGAATATATACTGATCACACTTCACCAAGATGGCCGCCAGAAGGACGAGCCTGTGAAAGGCTCCTGGGCTTGGGATCACTTTCTATGGAAATCCCTGTATTAGCCAGCCCCTGATGAGCAACCGCAGTGGGAAAGCTTCAACTTCCCCTCCAACGTACTGGGTCTGGCGAACTGGTAAATATGTAGCTCCTAGCCTGGTTTCCTATCGTCACTGGTTTTCTGGTAGCCTGATTGCAGGAAGAGTGCCTGGGGCTTGTGGAGGCTGGTCTGGCCACTGGCTCTAGCTCCAGACGATAAGGATTGGTGGCCCTGGCCTAGAGGACAGCCATTTACTGTCTTTAGTGGCCCATGGGAGGAGATGATGTGGATGTAATTCCAAGTCAGCAGAGCCAGGTCAAGCTCTAGTGCGGACACACTCCCGATGGGATATGAGGATTGGGGGCCCAAGATGTTGGAGCAGAGTTGCTGCTGCTCATGTGCCTTCCAGGGGAGGGCAGAAAGAGTGCCTACCCTCCTTTTGCCCTCCATTTACACAGCGGAGTTTAGCTGGACAGGCTGAGCGCTGGGGCCTCTGTTTTCATCGAAGTAGCCCAAATCCGACTAATACTACTGGGAGGCACCCAACACCCTACTGTGATTCTTACCCTGCCTGTCTGGATATCCTTCTGGCCAAAACGGTACATGTGCCTTCCTGGGTGGCCTGGAGGAGCGAATACCCCATACTTGCCCCCTCTCCACCGGGCCTTACAGCTGGAGTAGCGGGCACTGGGGCTCTGTTAGCGCCGAAGTTACCCAAATCCGACTAATCCTACTAGGAGGCCCCCAGCATCATACTGTGATTCTCTCTCTGCCTGTCTGGCCTCCTTTCGGCCAATATGGTGTGTGAGCCTTCCTGGGGTGGCTTGGAGGAGTGCCTACCCCCTATTTGCCCCTATCCACACTGGGCATTTCAGCTGTGGAAGCAGGTGCTGGGGCCACCGTTGCCATCTTGGTAGCCCAAATCCAACTACTCCTAATAGGAGGCGCCCACCATCCTGCTGTAATTCCTTCCCTGCATCTCTGGCTGTCCTTTTGGCCAAAACAGTGTGTGAGCCTTCATGGAGTGGCTTGGAGGAGTGCCTTCCACCTACTTGTCTCCCTCGGCACAGGACATTACAGCTGTGGGAGCAGGGCCTGGGGCCTCCTTTCCGCTGATTGTCGCTATGTATTTTTATTTACACTTTATGAAACTCAGGTACTTGCTGCTATTCTGTTTACATATCCACTGTATTTCGTTTACTCTTTTTTTTAACCATTATTATTTCTTTTTACCTACTCACTATGTACCTCATGCTATTGCTGTTGTGCTTACTCTGTAAAGCACTATGTTGTCATAAACATATTCACTAAGATGCCATGTTTGTTCTCTACCTCGGTGTGAAACTATGCACCTAATCTCCCCCCTTACATCTCCCTCCCTCAACTACCAAAGATCTGTCATGTTCACTTTTCCCTAGAATACACGTCTGGGTTGAATGACAGGTGGGCTTTGTGAATTCACTCTAGGCAGTCAAACAAAAAGGGAGCTTACGTGTACCCTGCATATCCTGATGGCCCTTCAACAGGCTGTTGAGCTTTCCTGAGCTAGAGTGGTGGGAGGAGCTAACACTTGCACCTGATTAGGGATGTGCCTGTCCCAATACAAAGAGCTGCATACCCCTCTGTAGTGTGCCTGGAGCCACACTAGTTTGTGCACTGGAAAGACCTTTCTTTGAAGTCTCCTTACTTCAAGTGCTAAAATGGGTATAAGTACTGGACCTCTGACACCACATGCTCAGAACACTTCCGGACTGAGGACATTCTGCCAGGAAGAGGAGCTGTTGTGCTGCCAGAAGGGACTGCCACTTTGCTAATTGCATTGCTGTGTTGGTCTGCTGCTTCTGTCATGGGAGTGAGAGGACTTTGCTCTCTACATCCTGCTTTCAAAAGTTTCTCTAAGGGCTTGAGTTTAGCTTGCCTCCTGTTGGAAGTCTCAAGGCCATCAACGACTTTATCTGCAGCACGTGGGCTCCTCTGCTGAGAACCATACTCTGCCAAATGATGCCAAATCCAGTTCCTGTGACCTTGGAAGTGATTTTTGTGATAAAAGGAAAAAAACAACAACTTGACTCTGAGCTTCACTTCGGAACCAGTGTCTTTCTGTAAACCTTGACGCCGTGCCACTGCCTGCACCGAAGTCATGATCCCCCGCGACACAACAACCGCAACATACAACAAAAACTCAATCATTGCAGCGCCCCTGAAGGACTACCACTGTGTTAGTCCCAAATACTGCGTCAACGAAGTCTGTGATGCTCTGCTCCAACTCCACTACCAGGAGTCTCACAACGACACCACGGAATCAGTACCATGCAGATTGACTTTCGCTCCCACATCGATGCCGCACAGCAGTAAGGAACCGAGGTACCACACTCGCAACTCTCCCATCACCTTCCCTGCACTCCGCATCACCCCCAGGTTTCAGCAACTTCACAACTCTGCATCACCTCCAGGAACTGATACTTCATCTGCTTCACTGTCCCCGAGTGCCGACATGCCTGTGACCTTCATAGGAACTGACGCTGCACTGGCCTCCTCAATGCCTCACCTCCCCTGCACGTCGAATTGTCTTTGATTCCCGACATCTCCAGGGTACTGTACTGGGGTCTATGTGACTCCATAGCCGGGCCGTGCCTCATCTCGGGCGGATTGAACTTGTAGAGTATTCTCCGTCAAGCGCGTCCAGATAGCCCCAATTGGAGCTATTGTGTTCTAAATGTTATAATCTTGATTTAATCTTTAAAAATTCATATCTTGACATGTGTATGTTGGATTTCTGTTATTTAGTCTTGTTTTATTAGGATAAAATTGGCTATTTTTCTAAACTAGTTTTGAGTACTTTTGTGGTGTTTTCACTGTGTTACAGTGTGTGTGTGTGTATGCACAAAATACTTTACATATTGCCTCTGGGGATAAGCCTGACTGCTCTGTGCCAATCTACAAAAGGGGTAAGCACAGTATATCTTTGGTGTGTAACTAACTTACCAAGAGTAGGATTGTGGGTCCCTACCTGGACAGGGTGCATACCTCTGCCAACTAGAGACTCCATTTCTAACACTGCCCAAGACATTTTAATGGTTGTTGGGAATCAGTTTGCAGGTATAAACGAAGCAAAAGTTATTTCAGCATTTGCACATTTCATTAGATCTTGAGAACTTGCTGATGGTTATCGATGGATGGACCCAGTTGGGCTAAGGGAATTAGACAGTAAGGCAGATTGATTCATTGGTTATACCGAAAAAGGAGGTCTTTATTGCAAGCTTAAGGACCAGTAGTCTCTATTCAAGCCAATGCATATTGACCCTCACTGATGGCTCCAGAAACAGTTAAGTATTCCAGATTACTATAGTTGATGGTACATTTGTGCACAGTGCATTTTAGAATGATTAATAAATATTGTTGGTTACAATTAAAACAAGTCTTATGTCCCTCTAGCACTGTCTCCTTGCCCTCACAGTTTAGTGTTGTAACTCTCACTGTGTTGCTGTAATAGGAAGTCTGAGCCTAATTTATTATTTTGTTACAGGGTTAATTACAAGGACTACTCCATGGAGTCCCGTTTACACTTCAGAATCCATGCAGCACTCAACACGCTGAAGGGATCCCCAGCATCAACACCACCATAACATATTTATGCCAATGATATTTAAGTAGATCTATGAAATCATGTAAAAGCAAGGAAAAAAGAAAAACTGATGGATAAAGTATACATATTTTTCTGGCCCCCCCAGGGTAATTTGATGTCAGTCCTTCAATAGATGTTCTTTTTATATGGTGATTGTATCATAAATATTTGTTCTATACTGTACTTTAAAGAAGAAAATTCATATATTTTGTTTCAAATATAAATACTTTAATGCTTTAAATTTTAGGAGGTTGGATGTGCAATAAAGTATGACCCAAAGAACTTGTTTTTGGTTATCTTTGGAGAATAACATGATCTATGGTGATATTATGTATGAATCGGAATTGAAATTTAGAATAATTGTCAATACATAACCAGGTTGCTTCCCATTCACTGCTCAATTTGCCATACATAAACTGCAAGTTAATGTATGTACACATATCAGACTTGGAAGCAGAACACCATATAGTAGTGTTTACAACTATTCTGCCCTGATTTCCTTTTCATTAAAGCCAAATGTTGAAGCATTCCTTTCCTGTTCAAATCCGTCAATAAATTACAGGTTACAAATGTAATTCCTAAGAGGGGTAACTCTGCTCTTATTTGTCTTACATTAAATACCTAGGGTATTAATGAAACCTGTTCTTTTCAGCACTAGCAAATGTTTAAAACCTGTAGTGGTACATCAAATTTAGAAACAAAAATGTTATAAAATATGATGTAAGGCAACAGGTGCAATCATCAGTGCATGGAGATTATGAGATGTGAAAATAATCACAAAAAAGTGAATAAACTACTAGCTAAAGATTTGTAGATTGGAGTGGAATGGGAGAGGGATATAGGAGAATTAGGTGGTGGAGGAACCCTGGGCAAATGCATTTGTGTATCAGGATAAGACACTGGAGGTAAATGTTGCTAAAACCAGGAAGCCTGTAACACTTAAATACCTAGAAGGGTAAATATTAAGGGAGTTGAAGATGGCATTATCCTCACAAGTAAGAATTACCTTACTGACTTAAAATACTTCAAGTTAGTGGATTGCTCTGTGAGAAACTGAGTATATTTTGAGATAACCATTGCAGATTAATAGCATATGGGGATATACCAATCATGCACTCCAAAGGAAATGACAGATTCAGTGCCTCATATGAGTTGACCCCTGGGAGTACCTAGGTAGGGGGAGCCGGTTGACATACATAGCAAATAACGTCTGTTTACACCAGCTATGCCGGGCAACAAAGGAGGGCGTGGGACACATCAAACTAAGCTAGATAAATATGCCCTACACAAAATGCATACCCAATCCGACCACCCCATAGAAAAGGAGAAACCAACACTAAACAAAGTAATTGCGGTGATCAATAAAGTTCCAACCTCATTGGAAAGACGTATCGATACAGTGTCCACTGAGTTTTCGTTAATAGGAGCAGATCTGCGTAACTTGGGAGACCGGGTACAGGAAGTCTAAGTCACGGCGAACTCATTGAAAGTGGGCACCAAGACTCTTCAACAACAATTACGATTGCAAACCACAACCAAAACACTGGAAGCTAAGTTCGACGATTATGAAGGCTGCTCCAGAAGGAATAACATAAGAATTATTGGGGAGCCTGGGCCGGCCGAGGGGCCAGCAGCAGACCTCTTTGTAGAAGAATTAATACAAAAACACCTGAAGCCCTGAGGACTATCAAATTATTTTACCATTGAAAGGGAACATAGAGTACCGGGAGGTAAACCCAGACCAGGATCCCCTCCAAGACCGATTCTGACCAAAGTATTTAATTTCCGTGACATCATATTGCAGACAGCCCATACAGCTCTACAAGTACAATTCGAAAGCGCATGAATTGCATTCTTCCCAGACTTTACAATCACTTTGCAAAGGCACAACTTCCTCGAAGTAAAAAAAGGCGCAAAGAGACAACACCCTAAAATACGCAATGCTGTTCCCCGCCAAACTGAGGGTGGAGGCACAAGGTGAAATTTGGCTCTTCTTCACGCCTGAAAACACTTGAGACTGGTTAGAAGGATGGCGCACAGTGGGCAAGACTAAGCCCTCGGACGACAAGTCAGGAAAATGCACAAACCGTATGATAAAAACGGATGCAACGCAAGGAAGCACCAAGAAGTCAAATGAGGGATCGGACAAAGATGAGTGAGCAGCTATCCAGACAATATGAAACAATATGTGGTGAATGCAGAGGCGTACTGTACATAGTCCTATGGGGCCTGAAACAAAAGGTCCTGCACCAATGCCGTAGGAACCAACACATAAACCTGACTAGCTAACTCCTCAGTGTTATGTAAGAGAAAAAAGAGAAAGCGTAAAATGTACATCGGCTCCCGTGGGTCCCAGATTCCTCCGAATTTTTTTTTTTTTTTTTAATTTTTGAAAAACCTTTATTTTCAAATCAGTGCACACAGCTATTTAGCCTTACATTCCGGAGGCTAGGCAGCATATTATCGGTCAATCGGCTGGTGTACAATGAGCATATTACCAAATCGTACAAAGGTTTTTTTAAAACTTTTTTGAAAAATAACTAAGATGAAAAAGGGAAAAGCACCAAACTAGTGCTAGGAAACAAGGCAATTAAACAGTTGTGTAACAGAGCCCGATCATAGGAAAAGCTAGGCCCAATAACATAATAACAATGTGAACAGCACCAATTGCAAGATCATGGAGGGGGGGAGGATACAGGAGACATCAGCTAATAGGACGTATGTTGGAGCCATAGGCTAAGGGGACATTCGTTCTTCCAGGGGGGCGGTGTCAGGCGGCAGGCAAATATCATCCCTATACTCGTTCCAGGCCCCCCATATCTTTTGCCACTTTTTGGGTTTACCCCTGGCCATGTACACCGTCTTTTCTCGGAACATGCACCAATCCATGTTGGCCTTCCACTGTACCACCTTTGGGGCTGTAACAGCACCCCACATCTGAGCAATATCTTGTTTCGCGACCATGTTCCCCAAGGTGACCCATTGTGTTTGTGCACTATTATAATCAGTAGGACCCCACACATTCAGAAGGCAGCGCCGGGCCTCTGCCATCACGTCTACCCCAGTCACCTCGCTCATGATCATATGTACACGCCTCCAGTAGGAGGCGACCACCTGGCACTCCCAGATAATATGCATGAAGGTGGCCAATGCACCACAGCCACGCCTGCAGAGGCCGTCCACTGAACGACCCATGTGTAACAGCCTGGGACCCATCACGTACACTCTATGGAGAATCTTTAATTGAACCAGCCGCAACCTGGCCGGGATCGCCACCTCCTTGGGGTAGGGACACTGCATATTGCCAGTCTTCATCATCCAGCTCAATCCCATCACGCACCCACTGGTCTCTCACCCCAAGGAGGAGGTCCGTACGGACGTTGATGAGTTTTTTGTATATTAAGGAAATGGCACTGTCCGGCATATGAACGTCCAGCACCCTGTCCTCCAACGGGGAAGACTCAGGGATCTTCTCGCCCTCCGTCATCACTGCCAGAATGGCATGACGCAGTTGGGCGTACCGGAAATATTCCGTTTCACCCAACTGGAACTCTGTAAAAGAGTAAAGGACTTTATCTCCCCTTTCACAATCATATCTTCCATCTTGGATATGCCTATCATGACCCACCTGTCGAATCCCTTCGTGTGCCATAATTTGCCCAGTATTTCAGATTCAAAGAGAGGAGTCGCCATCGTAAGCCTACCCTTCCACCCCTGTGACTTTGTGATTGCCCGCCATATATGTACAGCTGTCTTCGTCGGCCCCGACATCCTACCATCCAGAGATCTCGAGTATAGCGCTCTGTGATACTTCCCGTCGTCCAGGAGCCACCGATTCATGGCATAACCTGGACTTACTGCTGGACCGTAGAGGCCGTGATTAAGGGCCGTTAGCTGAGAAGCCCAATAATATCTCCGGATGTCAGGCAACGCTATGCCTCCATCATACCATGGGAGCGTAAGCTTCGTAATAGCGATGCGTGACCTGCCATCCCAGAGAAGGGCCCGCTGCGAACCCTCGACCTCCCTAATGTAACTGGATGGGACCGGATCCTGGGTATTTTGAAGAGCATACAGGAATATGGGCAGGGACATCATTTTAAACAGTGCTGCACGCCCGGGCAGGGAAAGCGGGAGCTTCCGCCATCCCTCTATGTCACGTCGGAGACGTGCGAGAGGGGGGAGCAAGTTATTCGTGTAGCGTACATTGGGATCCGTTGAAATATAGATCCCCAAGTATTTGAATCCCTGCCGCGCGACCTGTATGTTGCATTCCCTTCGAAGCCGAGGTGTCCCACCTCTCAGCACGTATAGGTGTGACTTCGACCAATTAATAACCAGGCCAGAGTGCCGACCAAAAAGACGTAGCAAATCACACACAACGATGAGTGACTTACAAGGAGAGGTGAGATATAGCAAGATGTCGTCTGCATACAGCGACACACGGTCCTCGAATCCAGGGGACCAGCGTATTCCGTTTATATCCGGGTGGAGTCACAGCCACGCCGCCAGCGTTCAAGCGCCAATGCAAACAACAGGGGCGACAGGGGGCAACCCTGCCTGGTGCCTCTGCGGAGAGCAAAGGACGCAGATACACGACCATTAACCGTTACGTTGGCAAGCGGGCTAGCGTACAGGAGCTTGACCCATCCTATGAATTCCGGACCAAATCCGAACTTTGCCAACACTGCCCACAGATAGTTCCACTCCAGGGAGTCAAACGCCATCGTAGCATCCAAAGACGCCAAGACGGCAGGCTCCCTGAGCGTGTGGACCCTCGCGAGGGCCCCATGTAGTCTCCTGAGGTTAAGGGCAGTGTTGCGGTGTGGAATAAAGCCCGACTGGTCCGGGTGAACCAAGTCGCTAATCGCTCCAACCAAACGGTTGGCAAGCAGTTTAGTCAGAATCTTGGGTTCAGCATTCAACAGAGAGATGGGACGATACAATCGACACAGGTCTCTGGGCTTCCCTTCCTTATGAATGACCACAATGGTGGCTAGTCTCTGGTCCAAGGGAAGCATGCCCGTCTCCCGCGCCTCCAGGAACATGTTCCGCAGGGGCGGGGAGATGGCATCAGGCTTAATCTTGTAAAGCTCCACTGGTATACCATTGGGGCCGGGCGCTTTGCCAGATCTCAGGGAACGTATTGCGAGGGCAATCTCATCGGCGGTAATATCCCTATCCATGTCGTCCCGCTCCGCTTCCGAAAGGCACGGGAGCTCCGCTTCAGCCAAGAGCTCCCCAGAGTCAGTCTTGGACATGTCGGAGACCGAGGTGTAAACGGTCTCGAAATAGTCTGCAAATGCTATGACTATGGCACTCGGGTCGGTGACAGTCACGCCGTCCTCCCCCAGCACCTCCGGGACCACACGGCTGGCTCTCTCTTTTTTATCCAGTCAGGCGATGAGTTTGCCCGCCTTGTCCCCGACATCATAGATCCTACCCTGTTGCTCTCTACCCATGACCTTGGCAGCATCGGTAACAGTAGCTCGATACTCTGGCTGTTTAAGTGAGAGAACATGGAGTAGGTCCGGTGTCGGGTCGACTTCCAATTGAGAGTCCAGATCTTCAATTTCAGATTCAATCCGCACCACATCCGCATCCCTGCGTCTCCGAACCTCAGCTATAAGGGAGAACGCCTCACCCCTCAAGACCGTCTTAAAGGCCTCCCATAGGGAGATAGCCGATGTAACTGACCCGAGTTTTCAGAGAAATAAAGCTCAATAGCCTTAGCCATGAGTCCACGAGTCTTGGGGCTGCGGAAGTACCACGGATTAACCGGTACCATCCTCTCGGTCGCCACGATGTCGAAGTCAAAGGACACCCAGACCGGAGAATGGTCTGAGATGCCCCTCGCCAGTAGTCGGGCCTCAGAGACTGCCGACGCGTGGGCCGCTAGAGCCAGAACATAATCGATTCTGGAGAGGCTTCCGTGTGCCCCTGAGTGGAATGAGTATTGACTCTGGGTAGGGTGCATGAGCCGCCAGCAGTCAATAAGTCCCATAGTGTCCAGGAAGTCGGGAAGCCAGGATTTCGAACCTCGGAGTTCTCTGGATGGATGTCTGTCTAGGGTCCCCGAACAAACTGCGTTGAAATCCCCTCCTATAATAAGCAGACCCTCAGGGAGACCTAAAATGGCGCCCCAATGTCCTGAAACGTGTTGTTTTGCAACCCAGGGGGAACATAAACCGAAACCAGAACCAGGGACCGTCCCTCCCATCTCCCCGAGACGGCGACGTACCGCCCCCTCTCATCGGCAACACTAGAGTCAATCTCAAATGGGAGAGACGCGCGCACCATGATCCCCGCCCCCCGGGATCCCGAAGAGAACCCCGAGTGCGCCACCATCTTGAAACCCTTCCTGTTAAGCGCTTGGCACGTGTTCCCCACCAAGTGTGTCTCTTGTAGCAAAATAACGTCGGGCATACATCTTTTAAACAGTTGCAAAACCACACCTCTCTTTATGCGATCCCCCGGCCCATTGACATTCCAACACAATACTTTTAGGTTCCTACCCCCCATCGTCGAATTGTGGGCCTTCGCCAGTCCCGGCAGGCATCATAGTTACAGAACCAGAAGAATTACAGTTTTTACATTGCCTTGGAGAAGAGAAAGGGAAAAAAGGAAAAAACATACAACCAACAACCAAACCACCCCCCACCCTGCACCCCTGCATCAGACTAGGTAGCCCCCCCAACTAGCAGTGTGCCTGTCGCCCCAGAAAACTACGCTACAGAAAGACCCTAGAGTAGAATGGAGATCACGCAGGCCCCCCCGCCAACCTCCATAACCAAGTGAAGGATATTCATTATAAAGTGCAAGAATGTGATACCGGTTGTCACCAGCAGTCCCATTGTCCGACAATGTTCCGAAGATAGACTCTACTCCTGTTGCTCAGGGCCTCCCGAGGCGCCCTCCGATTGTTCCTCGCGTTCATCATGTCCCTGCGGCAAAGTGTCCAACCACTCGCTCACCACTTCAGGCAAATCAAAGAATATGGCACGGCCATCCTGTTCAATGCGCAGTTTCGCGGGGAACATCATCGAGTACTTCATCCCCAGTTCTCTGAGTCGCCTCTTCACCCCCATGAAGCTTTGTCGCCGCCGCTGTACCGACCGAGTAAAGTCCGGATAGAAGTTTATGTCCGCATTTTGGAACTTGAGCGGCCCGTCTCTTCTTGAAGCCTGCAGGATAGCATCCCGATCCCTGAAGTTAAACAGCTGTGCTATAATGGGCCTCGGCGGGGCACCCACTTTCAGGCGTCCCCCTGGCAGTCTATGAGCTTGTTCCACTGAGAAGAAACAGCTGAGGCCCGCAGGGGCCAGATGAGTTTGTATCAGGTCTTCCACGAAAAGATCGGTGGCTGAGTCCTCTGCCCCTTCTGGTACGCCGATGATTCAGACGTTCTGTCGCCTGGCACGTCCTTCAAAATCATCCAGCCGTCTCGCGAAAAGATCGTTGGCCAATCTCAAGTCTCGGACCTCTGTTTGTAGGTCCGATACATCAGTTGTGAGGCTCGCGGTTTTAATGTCCAACGATTTGACCCTATCGTTGGTCTTGCCCAGATCGGCTCTAATCAAGTTGACCTCATCCAGAGTGTCGACTTTATGCGTCAGGACCTCATGTTGTTTATGCATCTCCGTTTTGATGCCCGCAATGGCTCCCATGACGTCCCGGAGTGTCGGGTCCGACGTGTCTGGCGACTCGTCCCGATTTGAGTCCTTAGGCCGGGCAGCTGCACCCGGTGACCTCTTCTGCTGGGCATAGCGATCCATATTGTTCGATTGGGAATACGTAGTTTTCCTACTCCCACGGACCCTCGCCTTGTCCGACTCGCTTCTGCCCGCCATAATGGTTTTGGGGACCAGCACAATGGATCACACACCGGGGCCACACCGGCTCTTCGATGCGACTATCGGGCGCCGCGAACACCGTTGCTGATCAGCACCGTCCCACTCCGCAACTCCGCGTGCTTCGTTGGGCCAGCGGAGTAGTCACTCACACACCACACCGCTTCCGTGTGACAATGCCGCCGTCGTCAACCACCGCTCGGGCAGTAGCACGTCCCTGGCACGAATCTTCTACACGGTGTAACTCCACCTAGGAGTGTCGGATTTTGAATTCGACAACGAGTCCCGCCTCAGCAACCGTTCACCCACAATATTCCACTATCGTGGATCAGGATTCTCATCAGGATTTATGTGGAGGATCGGAGGGTCTCCGGAGCTCCGAGCTTACGCGGCCATCTTGCTTGCCCGCGAAGCTCCTCCGATTCCTCCGAATTTGATGGGGAGGGATGACAGGAATTCTGCAATGTTGGGGAGGCGGGCAGTTCTAGTACTGTCATGCAGGGAGGGGAATTAGCCATTACCTTTGATAACCGTTCGTATCATTGTTTAATACAGCAAGCTGGGATAGCTGTAGCGTAAAAGATAGATTAGTAGACGTAGCACACTCCGTGCAGTTTCAAAACAGATTCACTCACAAGATCATTCAGCACTGGTAATGACATACTCAGCACAGCACCCCAAACATCGGGCAACTCCTTCTGAAAATGGGATAGGAAAGTCCATATGCACCTACTACTGTGAAAGGCACGAACCTAAGTAAGACAAATCCCCCCCCAGGTTCCTCTCTTGGAATGCGAATGGGCTGGGGGATACATTGAAAAGAGGGATAGCCCTACAATATTTCAGACAACATACACCTGACATTGTACTACTGCAGGAAACCCACTTGGTGGGCAACACATGTAAGGCATTGAACAGAGGGGGGTACAAGTTAATCGTACACTCTGGTTTCACACAAGCTCCAGAGGTACAGGAATACTTTTAAATAAAAGATGCAGGGCCGGCTCTAGGCTCATGGTAGCCCTGGGCAAGGAGCATAGGTAGGGGGCCCGGAAGAGGGGGTCCGGGCGGGGCGGAGCGCGCAGGCCAGTAAAGAGGGGAGGGGGTCAGGGTGTTTAGAAGTGGAACAGAGCCGGAGGCCGCCAAATCCCTGCCAGGGGCCACCAGGCAAATATGTATCCATCCTCAGAGGATTAATATATTAAGGATATATATTGGCGTGGTGGCCCCTGGGTTTTGGTGGCCCTGTGCAGGTGCACAGCTTGCACATGCCTAGAGCCGGCCCTGAAAGATGCCTATTTATGATAGACCTTACCTCCCACCACTGCTGGTAGGTGGGAGGGCAAACCCTCAAATATACTATCAGTCTATATACCTCCGACACTACAAATAGTAACTCTACCCGACAAGCGCAGTACTCGTGTAATTACCAGAGGGAGACTTAATACTTGGGGATATCTAAACTTGGCACTCTGCGGCCAAAAAGACCGAAACCCCCCTAGAGGTACGCACAGTAAAAACACTACCCTATCAAAATATGTAAAAGCAATGGGTTTAGTGGACGTTTGGAGAGCAAACAATCCCCAGACCTTGCAATTCACCTTCCACTCAGTGGCGCACAATAGCCAGTCGTGTATCGATTACATACTGACGTTGGTTCATCAGTTGCCCTACATCAAAGAAATCCACCATTTAGCGAGATGAATATCTGATCATTCACTGATCTGGCTCATCTATCCCTGGGGAAAGAAACTAACTTGAAACACTATTTCCCTCAAGCCCGGGTACTTAAAACTCCCACAAATACGAGATTACTTAATTCAAACCACAGAAAACTATTTTAAAGGAAACACAGACTCTGTTTCCTCCTCACAGACACTTTGGGAAGCATTCAAAACTGTAATAGAAGGGCAGGCACTCTCCCTAATGATCGGACATAAAAAAAAGACCGGAAAGAGGAACTGTTAGATTTAGAAACAGATTGTAGAGAAGGAAGCACAAGCCGCCCAGATGGACAGTGCAGGGGCTGTTCATGCGCTGACTATCAAAAGACAAGAATAAGCGACTGACTATACTGGCATGGTTACATAGACAAGAACAAGCAAAAAGATGGGTAGCATGTCTGAAATCCGAGAATGGAGCAATGATAAGTGACCCACGGGGTATAGCGGAGACATTTGCAACACATTTTAGACAGACCTGCACATCTACTACCTCAGCCACTTCGGAAGACTTCCAGAGACTTACTTGCAGACTTCCCTCCCTAACAGCAGACAACATTATTCTTCTGGACAGCGACATTACGGACAAAGAAATCACGGGACCAATCAATAGTATACAATCCCGGAAAGCAATGGGACCCAATGGGCTCCCTATCGAACTATACAAACTGATTGCTACAAAAATTGTACCCCATCTAAAAGAAATGTATGAAGAAAGCATACAACAGGGTTACTTACCCAGAGACCAAAGATTAGCTTCCATTGTGGTGACGTATAAACAGGGTAAGCCAACTGAACTCTGTAGTTCATACCAACCCATTTCGCTTCTCAACGCTGAAACCAACATTTTGGCAAAATTGTTGGCCAACAGACTAATACTGCTGATCACGAAACTCATACATCTGGATCAATCCGGCTTTATGCCTGGGTGGAACACAGCACTAAATCTTAGAGGTCCACACGGTGTGTTGGGTAGAAATGACACCATTAGGGAAGCAGCAGGAATTCTCTAGACGCTAGAATGGCGTTCAATACCATTGAATGGCCATACCTATTTGCTGTACTAGAGAGACTGGTTTATGGCCCCAAATGTATAACCTGGATCAAGCTATTATATACACAGCCCCTGGCTCTCGTCATTGTGAATGGACACATATCAAGTCCCTTCCCACTCAAACATGGAGAATGACAGGGGTGCCTCCTTTCACGCTTGATTTTTGCCCTGATGCTGGAGACCCTAGCGACTTGGATCAGGGGAGACCCTATAATCAGAGGCCGGCATTGGACAGAGGGATGGGAGGACAGAATCTCCTTATATGCAGATGACATCCTCCTCTACATGGTGTCACCCCACTCATTATTAAGCAGGATTATGCACAATTTTACTAACTTGTGTACATTTTCTGGGAACACCATCAATTGGTTCAAGTCAAAATTTTTCATCCTTCAGGGTCCTACACCAAAGTTACTTTCGGACTGCGCAGTGACAGTGACAAAGGAAGGATTCTGCTATTTGAGGATCTATGTTACAAGAGATCCCTCACTCTTCTACAAACGCAATCTCCTCAGCCCCTTAAAATGAATACAGGACGACACAAGACACTAGAGAACACTGCCGCTGTCCCTCATGGGCCGCGCAGCCGTTTTAAAATGATGGCATTACCAAGGTTGTATGCTTTACAAAACACACCATTCCCCATAGCAGATACATATTTTTCCCAGATTGAGGACGAAGTCAGAACATTGCTATGGGAGGGGAAACCCCCTAGTATAGCCACACGTAAACTAGTGAAGGGCTGGTATGAGGGCAGTATGGCCCTCCCAAATGTCCGGTAATATTATTGTGCAACTCAACTAGCGGTAATCAATCAATGTATATAAGGCCCACACTCTGACCCAGCATACCAAATTGACAAATTCCTGATGGGCCCTAGAGGTTACAGATGGGCGCTATATACTAACCCCAAACGACAGGTGTTAACAGGGCCGACACAAGAAACTGTCCATCTCTTGCACAAGGTAGCAAAACAGCTTGGATGGGAAAATACGATAACTCAGACGACACTGTTGTGGGACTCAGAAGTATTCGGAGAACTGATCAGACAGCCAGGATTTGATAAATGGGATTTGATAGGCATTTCAAAAGTGGGGGACTTATGGGCATAAGGGAACATTAAGCCTTTGGGGGTGTTGAGGGAGGAATTTGATATGGCAATATCCAAGACTTACCGGTATTTACAAATCAGACATGCAATAATGTTGGTTCTCCCATCAAGCTCAACTCCCCCAGAATCATCCCCATTGGAGCATAGACAACTGTGCGACCGAAATGATGGTAAAGCCATATCAAAGATCTACCAAAAGTTACTGAATGCCATGCCAGACCCCCTTACAAATTAGGCGAACTAAAAGAAGAGGACTGTCAGGAAGTGCTCGCTTCACCCAGAGAAATAGCCATAAGCTCCAGACTAAAACAAATAAAACACAAAGTCCTACACAGGGCATATTACTCCTGCAAAACTATAACAAAAATGAAACAAAAAGAGGACTCTACATGTAGACGGCAATGTGGGGAGGAGGGTGCGTTCTTGCACATCATGTGGGGTTGCCCTCTCATTCAGATATACTGGAGCGCAATAGCAACACAACTACAGATGGTGCTAGACAAACAACTACAGCAAACACGACAACAATGTCTGCTCAATTTATGGGGATCAACAGACCTCACTAGTAAGAAGCGTACTGTGGTCACAAGAGGCTGTGCAATCGGCAAATGAAACATTGCCAGAAAATGGGGCGGGGGGCACCGCCCCCCATGGCAGAATGGAAGAGAAATATGGACTGGGCGATGGTGGCAGAAAAGTCAGTCTATGAAAAAAGGCGGTGCCCCAAGAAATGGGACTAAATCTGGAACAAGTGGAACATTTACAGAGGACAAATATGTACCCCAACTATACTTGGGAAGGGAAACCCCATGGCAGGTATCTAGTAGTAGGGTGTAAGCAACTGAAGCTAATAAAGTACTCTTGCTTGTCAGCGGAAATGATGGCCTGATGGTGATGATGTGATGTGGTAATTCAATAACTGTTGTAATCAACTGTGTGCAAATTTTACAATAAAAACGTTTTGTGTTTTTTTTTTAAGTCGGTGGCACTCATGAGTTCGAAAAGAGATCAGAATGATACCTAGACTGCAGAGGAAAAGTGTAGGCAGTAAACCTAAACTTTAAATGTACAAGAGCCCCACCTATCAGCTCTATGGAATTGAAATAGAAAGAATGATAGCAGATAACCAGAGGTTATTAAATATACCAGAATGTTTTAGATACACAATGTACTCAAAGACTATAGGGAGGATTTGGTCTTGAAACTGGAGACAAAAGTACAGGACAAAAAGTCAAGAAATTGGGTGAATGTTTGAACGTGCTCACTGTAATATATACTGTACCAATGGGATCAAAAAAGTGTGGACCCTGATCTATTCTGAAATACTGATACAGTAGCTACCAAAGGAAAAACCTAGATGAAATGGAGAAAAGGAGAAAATATGTTGACTCCTTGAGAAGTACTTATTTAAGTTTGACACCTTAAGAGAGCTGTCTAAAGAGATACAAAGATAAAGGGGCAGATTTACAAGCCCCTTGCGCCACTTTCCCCTCACTTTTCCCACGTTAAAAGTGACGCAAAAGTGGCACAAGGGGCTTGTGAATCTGCCCCAAAATGTTTAAGAAGGCAGTTTCAAATATTTTTGTTTTTTACAGAGTTTTATATAGCGCGAACTTGACCCTAATCGGGTATTGGAGCGCTTTACATAGCACCAGTTGTATTACATGACGACACATTCATTTTTGTTAGGCACGGGGAGATTAAGTGATTTGCCCAGAATCACAGGATGTTCAGCGTCATTGCTGAGACTCACCCAGTTCGCCAGATTCGCCCAAATAGAAGGGTGGAAACAAAATCAGAGATCATTTCCAGCATTTTGTTGATCTTTTTGGAACTGATTCACAGATATTTTTTTTTAATTGCTGCCTCATGTCTCAGATGATGATCTTCAGGTATTTTGATAACTCTGACCTGCTGTGCTGAAATGATATTACTGCTACTTCATGACTTCGCCATTTTGTGGTGATGACCTTTACCCAGATCTTCAGACACTTGGGCATTGTACAGGCTCCCATGGCTGTCAGGCAATGCTTCTTTCCAAATAGGTTATTTCAGCTCTTTCTCTCATCATCAGTCATAGCAGCAAAGATACTTCAGAACTTATCACCAGACTCAAATTAAGACACCATGGCAAATGTCTCCCCCCAACACGGGTGTGCACGATCTCTTCACAGTCTAGATTGGTAGAATCATTTCTTCAAGGAGGCAAGTAATCAGTCTGCTTTGGGGAAAGTCTGGGCCAAATATGATTCAGCTTCATATATTTTTTAATTAAGAATTGCTGTCATATCTCGGCGTTTTTCATGTTCCTGTTACAGGTCGATGTGAACCACTACTGAGCACTCCTGCTACTAAAGAAAAAACTCCTGAGAGCTACAGTAGTTTTAGTGAGCGAAACAGCTGCTTTCCCTTTGGAATCTTAGCCTAAGCAAAGAGACAATTCTCAGTAGATAAAGTTGTGTTTACAATTTAGAATGTACAACCCAAATTTAAGTAAAAGATAAAAATGAATAAGAAAAAGCAAAATAGGAGATAAAAATGGATAAGGGATAGTGTGAACAAATTGCCCAGGCAGGGATAATTTTCCTTAACATTTGATAAAGAGAATCTTTTAGTCTTAAGGATTCCCTAACACTTTGCTTAGAAGGTGAAGGGAATGGATGAAAATATCCAGTACAAAACAAAATCTTATCAAAAACAGTAACTAGAAGGGAAAGGTGCTCCATAATAAACTATGGAATCAACACAAAGGTGGGTTCAGAGGTCAGTGTGGCTAAAGCAAAAGCAATCGTTACCACGATGCACTCTTTTTTTTACTAGTGATATTGCAGATGTTCCCAGTTATTTTCTTTCATTAATGCAGAGGCAAAAAATTGATATGCCATTCCAGTAGAGCTAAGCAGACTTTAGCCAGTTAAGAAGGATGCCCTACTGTGCCTATGGCAGTGCAACGTGCTTAATCTATACTACTATTATAAAGAGAGAACTATGTCCTTTGAGCCAGGTAATCTCGAAAAGTACACCACCAATCCAAACACCCAAGGCATCTTTGAAAACCTCAGGGCAAGCAGAAGGACATAGGCTATATAAAAATATACGTTCTTTAAAAAATTTAGGAATAAAATAAGAGTAGTCCCTTGCAAGTAGCGCCGGGCGCGACGTGCGTGATGACATCGGGAGCACGGGGAGGAGCGGCGTTCAGGAGCAAGAGGAAGAGCGGCGGACATGAGCGCGGGGAGGAGCTGCGGACCGGCGGGGAGGAGCGGCGAGCAGCGGACAAGCGGTGAGGAGCTGCGAGAAGCGGAGGAGCAGTGGAGCGGTAAACTCAGCAGCGCGGGGAGAGCGGTGGCTGAGGTAAGTGAAGCAGCCGCGGGTGCGCACTGAGGGATGGGCGGGGGCCATGAGTGCTCGCAAGCCTTTTACTCAAAGTCGGGACGTCGGGGGAAACAGCGGACAAGAGCGTGGGCAGAAACGGCCAGGAACAACAAAACCGGAGCAAGGAAACACTGTAAGTACGCTCTGCTACTCCCGGCCGCTCTGCTGCGCCTCTCCTGCTGCGATGCTGCCCCCTGCCCCCTTCTGCCCTGGGCAACGCCGGGGCGGGCTGCTAGTCTGTTAGTAAAATGGGTTTGCAATGCAGTACAGATGTGTGGGGAAAATTAATGCAGGTCATGGGCTGACAAAATCTAGATAGAGGCACTAAAATATTATAGATATGGCTTGCAAATTGAGGACTTCGAGTGCTGTCTGGAACCTTACAGGAGGCCTGGGAGTCAGTGTACAAGGATTTACTCCCAATTAGAGCACCATGCTGTGAGAAGTTGGCCTGGTATATGATGTCCACTATTCGAGTGGGCACCTTGCACCAGTCCAAACGACCCTTATTGATGGTAGGTTGTAAAGTCAACCTTATAGAAAGCTATCCTAGTGGTAGCTATGGAGAGCAGCCTTCAGGCTAAGACTTAGAGGCGAGTTAAGCAAGTTGTTTTACCAATTATCTCTTGAATGATCAAATGAAAGCACACAACAACATTTATATATCAAATATATATGCATTTATTCTAAACACAACCCCTCTGGTCTCTCTAAGAGGTCAGAGGTAAAAGTACAATTCAAGGAACTTAATTAGCATACAATAAGTTGCACAGTATACGTAATGCCTTAGGGGCCTCACAAACCATATACTAAAATAGTGGTATAAGAACCACGTCAGAGTTTGAAAGCAGGCCTAGGGCCTGTGAAATCGCTGGGGCTGCCTAGAACCACCAAAGGTTAGGATGTAAGAGGCCCACGGGAGACACCTGCAGTGTCTAAACACAGCCGCAGGTTACCATTGACTTTCTATTGAGAACGAACAAGTTACAGTTTTAAAGATTACGGGCACAAGGAGGTGAACTACGATGAAACCTTTTTAGACTAGGACACTTGGAGAGTCAATACCCACGTGAGCACCGGAGTACTCGTGTTACCTCATCCAGGGAAGCCGGGCGCATAGGTGTCTTTTCGTGTCTGGTTTAGTCATTGATTCCAATGGAAAGCTGCGAAGAAATGCTGCTGGCGACCCAAGGAAAAATGTCCGGGTGGATCGAAGGGAGGATCGGAGATGTGAACAACTTGAAAGCAGAAGGGACAGAGTCCGGGTCGCTAGCCAGTGACCAGGATGGCGATGGGAAGCTGCCAGCCAATGTCAGGGATTTCAGGTGCAAGAGGTGAAGTTTGTCTCTTCATCCACGAGGTCCAGGAGCTGTCGACGACAACCAGGAGCTGGATTCTAGCTGTCCCACAAATGATCTAGTTGACTGGAGTATTGGTATCCGGATTGGACTCAACAAGCCTTGGCAAGCGCAACCCACGCATGAAATCGAGATTGGCTTCGGTGCAGACCAGCAAGGTCTGAGGAACTCCTACTTTGGAGAGGAGTAGGAGTAAACCTGGAGCAACCAGGAAAGCTTAAGAAATCAAGGATTGGCCTTCGAGGGGGCTCACTAGCCAACGGACTAGAAACCGCGAAGGCGCGTCGAGCTGCAATGCACAAAGCGGGCCCACGGGACGCTCGTGGAGTGTGGGTCTCTGACCTTTGGTGCAAAAGGTGCTCGGGCAAGGGCTTCCTCGGGAAGTAGGTGCAGTTTGCAAAATGCAGGATGTCCAGGAGTTCCGGTCCCACGTCTCGCGTGTTGGCTTTGCTTGGAGCTGAGGTCGGCGTCAGAGATATCTGGAAGTCCATGTCCTGTGGTGCAGATTCTTCGGGATCTGGCGGGAGCCTCGAAAATGAATACTGGCAAAGATGCAGCTGGCGCCTGTTTGAACAGGGTGGTCACTTCTTGACCACAAGGGAGACTTCTTCCATCTTCCAGTCGATATGGAATGTCAAAGGTACAAGATATATGTTGCAGAGTTTCGTCCAGGGTATTATAAAGTCCTAGGGACTGGGATCTTATTCTTATAGCAAGATTAGGGGTTGGGCTAACTCTAAGGTCCCACCTATAGAAGAACCTGGGGAGGGGGTGGTTACACCCCTTCCCCTTTGTCCAGTTTCGTGCCAGAGGTGGGGCTGAGTGCCCTAGCAACCGGTTTAAACTGCGAAATGCATGGAGCACCTTGTGTGCCTCCGGCAGTGTCTGAAAAGCATTCACTGAATGCAACCCACCCTGCCTCAATACACCAAAGCTCCTCTGGGGAGGTGCTAGCACCTCCCTGGACAGGAAACCTATTGTCCCGGCCTCCCCTGCCAGGGTTTTGTCCAGCAGCAGGAGGGCAGACTCGTGTCTGTGGCAGCAGCATCCATTTTGAGATGCTGGGGCACTGTTTAACTTTAACCGGGTTTACTAGTAATTGCATATCTTCTCCCTCTAGTAGGGTGAAATGCTACCCCCGCTGCCAAAACTGGCGGGGGGGGGCGTTAGTATTCCAAAGTGTTTGACACCTTACACAAAATGTTTTGATAAAGCCAAACCAAAGTTAGCAATAACTGCGAGGATTATAATGCACTTAATTGTATATGTATGACTATATCATAGAACAGCTATAAGGAGATGGTTCCGAAAGCTGAAGAGGGGCTCAGCTCATGCTAGGGCACCCTCTCACATAAAACCAATCACTCTGCCTCCGGGATTGTCAATGCCTGCCATAGGAGTGAGTTATAGGTTAATATGTGTCAGGAGAGCACCATCTAGAATGCAGAGGCTGCAGCTGGAAACTATGTCCATTCGAGTAGCACAGCAAACCCAAACCACCGAGGACATTGCCTAGTCCACTTTGAACTCCTACCAAGGATTAAATATGCTTTTACATGTACTTGGTGCCTGGAGCCCACTATGGGAAACGAAATCGCTCTTGTGGGACTACATGTTCCTGCATGCAATGCGGCATACATTAAGGAGAGCGTTCATGCGCCAGGAATTTAAAGCCAGCCCCTGATGAGAGGCGGACGGCCTCGAAACGCGTAGGGCTCATCAACTGCAATTCAAGTTGCCGAGGCAGAGGCGAGCTTTGAGTGACTCGTGAAATGCTTTGAGCACATTGGGAGACACAATATATATATATATATATATATATATATATATATATATATTTATTTATATATATATATATATATATATATATATATATATATATATATATATATATATATATATATATATATATATATATATATATATATATATATATATATATATATATATGTACACTATGTACACCACCTTACCCAGGCTGCTATTGCAGACCTGTGGTGTCAGTTTGGAAGGCTAACCAGGGGTGGCACAATACATGCTGCAGCCCCTGGTAGGCCTAGGGTGCACCTATGCCCTGGGTATCTAGTGTACCATATACAGGGGCTCACAAGGGTCACCCAGTAACCAATCAGGTATGTACCTAAAGTACATGGTATCAATTTAGAGAGAAAACAGCTGGGCTGTGGGCCTGGTTTGCAGGGCCACAGCGAAACTAAAGTCGAAAAAAACAGTGAATCACAGCAAAAAGTGGGGGTAACCATAGGAAGTGTCATATGGATACTTCGTTACATATATTGCGTTAAGTTAGCATGAGTGTATTACATGTTTAAACAGCCATTTTTCCTTCGGCTTCAGTTTTGCACACGACACCTACTTGTTGTTGTCGCTTTCAACCTAGAAGCGGTGATGTGATTTATTTGAGAATAATATGTTATTACTATGCTATCAGCTTTGCCTGGTACACTTGGTACAACTGTCTGCACACTGAGAGCTGCACACTCTAGGAATAACCTAACACAAGGTTGCTGGGAGGCCTGATCCTCGCGCCACATTAGACATAACACAAATAATGTTGATGCCAACATTTTGGGCTCTACGCGGGTTTAAGATAGAGTTACAGGGAATGAACGTAGACACTTGGTGCTGCGCATGAAGAGAGCTGGTAGCTGTTGATGTGATCTACTCCTACTGACATTTAGAGGTATGGGTCCGCCCTGCTAAAGCCCGAATGAGACCTTCTTAGATATAAAATAATATGCTAAATAGGGTGCGCGAAATATAGGTGATATAGATTTCTATAGATTTTGCATTGTAACATGCTATCACCTTTTGCTTACTATGGATTAGTGACTATGCTGCTAACGCTGATTTTTATAATCTGCATTTTGGTATTATACAAGATACTGCGTTTGAGAACTTTGCATTGAATAATAAATATTTCAAACTTGCACGTGTGTTCTTTGACTCTCAGTTTTTGGTTTGAAATGATTATATAACGAAAGAGTGTTCATGTGTTCCACGATTCCTGAGGTATTCTAAAGATCATGTTCTGGTTTGTCTAAGACATGGATCATTTCATAATGATCCATGAGACACTGTAGCTAGCTAGGTAAGGGGATTTCTGACACTGAGATGAGTTTTGGATCATCCTAACTCACTGAGGTTCTAGATCTCTATGCACAGTTCTGTGGGAGAACGGAAACCCTGCTACGTGGCGCCCGTACGTTGTTGGCCTTATATCATGACACTCGAGTAGTATATCATTCAAACCTTGACACCTTCATTCCCGTTTCCGGTAAACGGTGGTGTCGGAAAAACCTACCTATTTTTTAAATGGGTCTTTTCAAGCTTGAATTCTTCTAAAAACGGTTTCTTTGAATTACTACCCAGTTGTGCTACAAAGTGTTCTTTGTCTTTTTTTCTCTTCCTGTGCTACCATGGCCGTGGACATACCGCAGCATAGCCGCGTCGCGGTTCGCGACCACTTGCGGGCATATAATGTCCCTGTGGAAGGCTTGGCTGTGGTTCTAGTGGTGAGTGCGGAACATGCGTACCCGTATGAATTGTTTTATTCCTGGGTGACATTTCCGGAAGTGGACGCTAATTCGGGTGTCTTCCATTCATACACTGCCTCGGCTGTACCGACGGCTTATGCTCCGTACAGGGCACTGGAAGTACCTATCGATGCTTGGCAGCACGGAGTTTGGTTTGGTGGCGCCCTACCCCATTCTTTAACGGCTCCGAGGTTAGGTCCATTGTCCATTCCGGGCACAAATTGGCCCGCTTTGGGTGGATTTACTCCTCACCCTAATCGCACTACTTGTAGTGTGGCTGACCTGCGGCGTCTTCATGAAGTCGCGGTTGGAGTGATTAGGGCGCTTGTTCATTACATTGGTCGTAATGTTCATGGCGCAGCCCCCGCAGGTGCGCAGCTTCGAGCAGAACAGGCTGGTTTGAAAATCAGTCCTGTCTTGGTGAATTCCGTTATGGGCAAGAAGCCCCAGGATAAGGATGATTTTCCTTACTGGCTTGCCAAGAAATTCGACCAGCTGGAGGCTGTGTTTCCTAATACAACTCCGGGTGAAAAACACCGGATTCTTACGCTCAGTTTACCGAAAGATTTAGCCCCTGAACTTGCTGACTGTGAAACATGGGGTAAGACTTTTGCAGCGGTTTACTCGAGGTGCTATGGCACCCCGTCTGTGTCAAACCTTTCTGCGGTCCTTAAACGTGTTCAGGATGATCACGGACCGGAGTCGGCGGTTGAATTAGGTATGCGCCTGAGCGGCTCGTTTGAGACAGTTTGCGGTCTTATCCTTGCGAATGTCAAGGGGGATGCAGTGAACTTTCAGGTGGCCAATGCTCTGGCGTTAAATCCCGATGCCGAGAAACCCCGTCAGCTAGCAAGAATTATTGTGGCGGCTTATAAAATGGTTGGCCGCACTTCTAAGGGTTTAAAGGCTTTTTCTGAAAAAGAGAAGAAGCAGCCCCAGGGACAGTCTTCGGAAACGGGTGGACAACCCAAGTCCAAAAAACAAAATTGGCCTAAAAAGCAGAATCAGGGTAAGCAACAACAACAGCAGACACAGGTTTCTAGTCCGGCGCCTTCACAACCTGCGCAGTCAGATCGAGTTTATGATTTGCGCGATCGCGCGACGATTAAATCGCCTGAAAGATTTTAGGCTTCTGACCAACGCTCTCCTCGTTCCTTTCAGGACTCATCGGCTCCGTCAACCGGTGGTGGAGGGGGCGGCAGGGGCAGGGGTGGCCAGCAAGGACGTGGTCAGCCCCGCCCGCGAAGTGAAGGGCATCAGCGGGACGACTCTACGCCAAAGAGACCGCAGTTTGCCAAGAAGAAGGTCGCAGCCTTAACGGCGCATCGATATGCCCCAGATAGTGAGAACGCGGCTTCGGAATCTGACGTGGGCTCTGACCTTGCTGGACAGCGCGGCGGAGATTACCATAGTGAGAGAGGCCCTCCGTCCACTGTTGAAGGTGACAGCGACTGACACTTATGTTGTGATTGAAACGGCTGATACACATGTTGCTCCCCCTGAACGACTTTTTGAAATTGTCCTGTTAATTGAAGGTGACATGCAGCGAACTGTAAAAGGGGTATTTTGGGAAAATCTTTCGTCTACGTATGACATTTTGCTTTCGGAGGCTGACTGGCCCCCACCTTTTGTTCTCGCAGCTCCGCGAGGGGAGGAGGTGATCCTCCCCAGTTTCGCGCACACTGTATCGAGAGTGGAAGCGCTGCATTTTGCAGAAGAGTGGGCTCTGGCGCTTGCGCCGGCTGTGTACCGAAATCAGTGTGGCTGGGATAAATTGTCCCCTAGCCATGAGATTCCTTTACGGTCACAGCCGCAGCCACAACCTCAATATCCCATACGGCGTGAAGCTAAAGCTTCTGTCGCGGCTATCCTTGAACAATTGGAATATCAAGGTGTAATTGAAACGTGTGTGTCACCAATGAATAATCCCCTTTTTACTGTGAACAAGCCGGACGGCTCATATCGTCTGGTTTTGGATTACCGGCATTTGAACTCGCATTGCCGTAACTGTGCGGTACAGAATACTCACGGCTCTGCCCTAGTGAATAGTCTTGAGCGTAAACGGTTCAAAACCACGCTTGACATTTCCAATGGTTTTTATGCACACAGATTAGATGGTCTAAGTTCCCAATGGACCAGTTTTACGTGCGGCGGCGTACAAAAAATGTTTAAACGACTCCCAATGGGCTATAAGAATAGTCCTGGAGTGTTTTCCGCCCGCATAGTCTCTCTTTTGGAGAGCTTCGATCCAGTTGCTTGTTCTTATGTGGATGACATTTATCTCACAGACGACGAACTTTGGGAGCATCTGTGTCGAGTAAACAGCATAATTTGTAACTTTGCAGACATGGGTTACAAGTTTAACTTTGCAAAATCACACATTGCGGAGTACACAGTGTTGTTTCTGGGTTATGAACTTAACCACGAAGGAAAGGGGTTGGCTCCTCACTTCCTGGAGAAGTGCGCGCAGTTGCGCTCTCCGACAACGCTGAAAAAATTACAGTCTTTACTGGGTTTTTTGAATTTCGGTAGAACATACATTCCGGAATATGCCCAGCGTATCAAGCCTTTGTATGCGCTGATACAACCATCTTTTTCCAAATCATGCTGGCTGCCTGAGCATTCAGCCATTCTGCAGTCTTTGCAGGCTGATTTGCTCGCTTCTGACTACTTACAGACTCGTGATAACCAGACCAACCTGGTGATAAGAATTATCCCTGGGACGGTGGGTTTCACGTACCTGACTTTTAATGAAGGGGATACTGTACCTATTGCTTACAAGTCACACTTGTACACTTCGGCTGAACTGCGTTTTTCCACTGTGGAGAAAGTTTTAACGGCTGTGCAGATGGCAATTCTTAAGGAACGTGCCCTGTCGCAGGGAAAGCGCATGTTGGTTGTTACCCCGTGTCCTGCCTTGGAGGCGGTCACGAAAGCCAGTGTACCGAATTCTAAAGCTTTGCACCCTCGGTGGATTCAGTGGGCTACATCCTTGACATCCCAGGATGTCACGTTTATTTTTGACGCCGCTTTACGGTCGCAGGAGTATTTACAGTATGAGTTTGTTCATCCTGCTCCTTTAGCGATGCGGCCGTTGGAGGATTTCCATTGTATCATTTACACTGATGGTTCGGCGCAGGTTGCGCATGGCTCTAAACATGCCTACGTTTCCGCTTGCGCCATTGTGGTCGGTGCCATGGTGAACGATGAGTTCAAGTCCAGTGTCGTGCACACGCAAACACTAGGGGACTGCACCGCACAATTGGCAGAGCTTCGTGCTCTTATGCTCGCATTGGAGTACGCTGATCCTTGTGTGACGACTTTAATCGTAAGTGATTCTTACTACTGTGTCCAGTCTTACAATGAGAACTTGTTCTTTTGGATTCAGAATGATTTTCGTGATTCCAAAGGTGGCACAATAAAACATAAAATGATCTGGGTCCGAGTGGCGGAACTTAAAGAAAAGCTGCCGCTCGTGTTTGTGATTCATACTCTCGGCCATCAGCGCGTGGGGGTCCACGCTGTTGGTAATTCGCTTGCTGATGAGGCAGCGAAGTCTGCGGTATCAAAATACTTAGTTGCAGCAGTCACGAGGTCCAAAAGCAAAATAGATGATGACATCTTGGCGGCTGTTGCTGCCACGGAGAAGGGAGGTAAATATCCTGCGGGGTTCCCTTCGAAGTACACATACCACTTAAGTCCCGATAAGGTTCCTTATGTGAAAATTCCTGAAGTTGGCGAACGTCTAGTTCCCAACTCGGATCGCAGAGCTTCTCTGATTACAGCGGCTCATGAAGGTGTGGCGTCTGCGCATGCGGGCGTCTCAGCCACTGTAACTCAGCTACAACAAAGGTTCTGGTGGCGGGGACTGTACAAACAGACGCGCGATTATGTCCTTATGTGTGACATTTGTCAGCAGATTAAGCCTTCTACTGCTGCGCGTCCGCCTCAGACACAGTTGTACATCTCTAATAAACCGCTTGGTTGTGTTTATTTGGATCACTGCGGTCCTTTTTCTTCTGATACTGCGTATAAATACATCTTAGTAGCAGTTGACTCATGCACACGCTTTGTGTGGGTATGGCCGCATCGAAGCGCTGATTCGCGGACTGTCATTAAGGATTTGCGTGTCTTTGTGGGAATCTTTGCCTGTGGTACTTTCCATTCGGACCAGGGTCCGGCTTTCGCCTCTAAGGCGTATAAGGATGCTATGGTTTCGTTGGGAGTCCAAGTCAAGTTTTCAAGTCCCTACAGGCCTGAGGGCAATAGTGTAGTAGAACGAATGAACCGCGACTTAAAGCAATCTTTGACAGCCCGAGTTATAGGCACTGGTAGAAACTGGCTAGCCCACCTCATGGGCGTGCAGCGTGCGCTTAATAATCTCCCTAGAAGGTCTCTGGGTGGGCGGACCCCATACGAAATGCTCTTTGGTATCAAGATGTACGTCCCTGACCTCGATGGTGCAGACTGCCAGGCCCAGGCCGCGGCCTTTGACGTAGATGAACATTGCAATGTTTTACAGGATCTACAAAAGACCAGAGACAGTCTTGCTAAGGAACACTTGCCCTCCAAGTCGGATGATGCGTTGCAGATCCCGGTAGTTGGCTGGCTACCCCAAGTAGGAGAACTGGTTCGAGAGAAGATCGATAACAAGAAAGAGTTTGGTCCCTCATATCGAGCACCGGTTCGAGTTCTTGGAGTGAAGGGCACAAGAACAGTCATTTTACCACCACTTCCAGGTCGTAAAGAAAACAGATTTATTTCTATTGACAATGCCAAGACACACAGGGTGGCCGATTCTTCATAGCATGACACCGGCTGTATCCTGTCCTTCCATGGTGAGGCACTCTGTGCTGGCTATTACATCTGGTGCAGAACAGGAGGTGTCCCTCGAGATGCCTGCCATATCCAGTCCTTTATTAAATACTATTCCTGTTACTAACATTGATGAATTGACCTATGCAGATCCTGCTGATTTATCTATGTCCGATTTACATGCTCGTTTGGCTAACCAGTCCAGATTCTCTTTTGACTCTGATTCGGAACTTTCAAAGAAACCATCGACTATTGCAAAGTATGCCACGTTGTTTAAAAAACATTTTCTAATTCCACCTTGGACATACGTTTGGCTGATACTATTTTCATTTTATCTTTTTATGTCAATTGGTTTTGTGTTTTATTTTTTCCGCCTGATCGATGGCCATTATGTGAAAGAAAGAACAGGAATTCGGTACCTTAATGGAACATTGGCCCCTCTTTCCTCCTCACATTCAGCACACAGACTAAAAAGAGACTTAAATACAGTAGAGATTACTGCTTGGCCTGTCCTTGATGGGATTGTGTGGGATGCGGTTAGGTTTCAGATACATGGCCCCACAGAAGTTATTAATGTTCCTAATGTGCTTAGAGTAAACATGGGAGATGTGATTAAGCAAGATATTCGTTCTGATGATTGGGATCTTCAGGCCGTAGAAGAATTGTTCTCTGATTTGAAATATTATGCGGCCTTTGATGCTGAGGATTTGTACTTAGATTCTGTCAATTATGGTGATTTGTTTTGTTATCAACATTATGGGAATCATTTCTTACACAAAACAAGTTCCAGGAGGGTTCCTGTGAACTACACACAGTGGGAACATTGTCCTGCTCCTTTACAGGGGAGCTCAAGTACATTTCTGGGGAAATTCTCTTATTTTACAGATTTTAATCAATCAAATCCTGAGTCGTTTTAGTTTAAAGTGAAACAGAAATTCATGTCCAAAGTTAGACTTACCGTTACAAAATTGCTGTATTCGAAGTCCTTTCTAGACAGGTTAGTTATAGATGGCTATGAGTTATGGAAGGAGGCTATTGACCTTAAATCGGTTTGGGGTACCAAAGATTGGCAGGTACAAGGCACTGAGGCTTTGCATCGTGCATGTCTCATCCCGATCAGTCCCACGATCCCAAGGTGCTCGGTAGGGCTGGTGAAGCCCCGGGTCCCGGATTACGTGGCGGCCATCTTTGATTGGGCTGTAGGTGCCAGTACAAAAGGGGAGGCGGGAGCTAAAACGCGAGAGACTTTCATTGCATTACACCCCCGAGACCGATTCGGGCGGATCGCTTGTTCTACCAGGGCCAATCTTTTAAATTGTATTATCCCTTGTGTCCGACCCCTTTTTAAAATAGCCCCTCGCTGCTTTGCACATTTGCACTTTGGACCATCCGTTTTACTAAAAGGCATAATTTTAATTGGGGAACTGGCGCTATAGCGCGAGGACTGCTACTTCCCTCGTCCCACGATCCCAAGGTGCTCGGTAGGGCTGGTGAAGCCCCGGGTCCCGGATTACGTGGCGGCCATCTTTGATTGGGCTGTAGGTGCCAGTACAAAAGGGGAGGCGGGAGCTAAAACGCGAGAGACTTTCATTGCATTACACCCCCGAGACCGATTCGGGCGGATCGCTTGTTCTACCAGGGCCAATCTTTTAAATTGTATTATCCCTTGTGTCCGACCCCTTTTTAAAATATCCCCTCGCTGCTTTGCACATTTGCACTTTGGACCATCCGTTTTACTAAAAGGCATAATTTTAATTGGGGAACTGGCGCTATAGCGCGAGGACTGCTACTTCCCTCGTCCCACGATCCCAAGGTGCTCGGTAGGGCTGGTGAAGCCCCGGGTCCCGGATTACGTGGCGGCCATCTTTGATTGGGCTGTAGGTGCCAGTACAAAAACGGTCGGCCATGTCTCCGCGCAGCGGACGCGGTCAGCGGACGCGCCGGACCTGTGCCGGAGTCGTGCCAGAGTCCTGCCCGTCTGCGCCCGTCTGCGCCCGTCCGCGCACGGAGGGGCGCAGGGGCAGGGCCCCCCACCAAACGAATTGTATATTCTGGTGAGGAAATCCGTCATCTTAACGGGGACACGACACCCCTAGACCTGGCTACATACACGCGCATCGAGGAACTGTCCATCCAGGCACCGCAGATGGGTAGGTCCCGAGCCCCCCCGCATATTTTAAAGCTCGTCAGCCTAAATACCAGGTCGCTTTGCTGTCATAGTCTCGAGATCTACACTCTACTGCAGGGTGAAGACATTGACATCCTGACCTTGTCCGAGACCTGGATGGGGGATAACTCCATACCGGACATTATTGCTGCTGTCCCTGAAAATTATGATATCCACTGGCAGAATCGCACAGGGAACACCCGAGGGGGAGGGGTGGCTATAATTTTTAAAAAACATCTAGCTGTGACTAAAATACTGGCGGAGTCGGCGGATTTGGCCGACTTACTGGCGATAAAAATCATGTTCGATAACATGTGTGTTACAGTTCTCACAGTCTATCGCCCTCCCAACGCCACCTCAGGGTTTAATGACTCCTTAATGACCTATGTCTCTGACATGTGTTCCAGATATAGAAACGTCATAGTTACAGGAGATTTCAACTTTCACTGGGACAAAGATAGGAAACAGCCAGCGGCCAGCACCTTAGAGACAACCATGTCCTCTCTAGGTTTCAGGCAGCTTGTAAACGCTCCCACCCATATAAAAGGCCACACCCTAGATCTAATATGGACAACAGATCCTAGGGTGGTACTTGCTGGAATCCTCCCGTGTATGTGGTCAGATCACCACCTGATCTACTGTGATATCCCCCTAGGTACCATACTTCCACGCCCAGAACCGAAAACCAGACTGACCCGGCAGTGGAAAAATGTAGACCAACATACACTGACTACATCACTTAGAGGTACTGTCCAGCCAATAATACTTAATAAAGATGTAGATCAGGATTGTAATTACATGATGGACTATCTGGTAAAGGCCATTGATCAGATAGCTCCTGAGAAACTTCAAACAAAAAATAGTGGGAAAAAGGGAGCCCCTTGGTTCACATCTGCCTTGAGGGACCAAAGGAAGGCCCTGCGTAATATAGAGAGAAACTGGAGGAGAAATAAGGATACAGTTACTTGTGAACAATACAAGACGGCGTTTCGTAGCTACAAAAAATCTATTCGGACAACTAAAGCTGCATTCTACGAGGTCCGTATAAATAGGGCGAACAATGTTCAAAAGGAAACATTTAAAATCCTGAAGGAACTAACAAAAAGAGCCCAGGATGCAGAAAGTAGCATAGACTGCGATACTTTCCAGAAATATTTTCTGGATAAGGTCGATACTATCATGTGCGAAATAAAAAGCATGGGGTGCAGCCCAACTGAGCAGCATATCGCTCTAAATCCAACTGCCAGCTGCTTATCATCATTTCCCCCCATAGATTCACTAACCCTCGAATCATTGATGAGAAAGACAAAATCCGGCTCCCCAGCAGATCCATGCCCTCCAAGTATTTTCTGCCTGGCAGGTCCAATCCTAGAGGACCATATCCTAACTACATTGAATAAATCGCTGAGCACTGGCAGGCTCCCCACTAGCTTCAAGGAAGCTCGTGTAAGACCGTTGCTGAAAAAGGTGGGGGCAGACCCCAATGTCCTAAAAAACTATCGACCCATATCCCAGCTGCCCTTCCTGTCCAAAGTACTTGAGCAACATGTACTAAAATATATGTCAAGCTATCTGGAGTCTAACCATCTACTCCATGAGAGGCAGGCAGGCTTCCGTGCACATCACAGCACCGAGTTGGTCATGCTCTCGGTGCTGGACGATCTCAGAAGGATGGCTGACAGTAAAAGACCGAGCGCCCTGATTTTGTTAGACCTATCAGCGGCGTTCGATACTGTCAGCCATTCCATTCTGCTGAATAGGCTGGCTGGGTTTGGAATCCAGGACTTAGCCCTTCGGTGGCTGGAATCATTTCTATCTGGGAGAACCCAGAGAATCCAGATGGGAGATAATGTATCAGGAGTGGGAAGTCTGACTTGCGGCGTCCCCCAGGGTTCAGCTCTATCCCCACTCCTGTTTAACATATATCTACAGCCCCTGATTCATACACTAGCGGGGATGGGCTGCCGGGTGTTCAACTATGCCGACGACACACAGTTGCTGCTGGGCATAGATGACACAGCACAAGCCCAGTCCCACGCTCAGGACATTCTTAGATACACGGTCAACTGGATGTCCACCAACCAGCTTAAAATTAACCCCGAAAAGACAGAGGTGCTGGTAGTACCATCCAAGTGCTCCTCCTGGAGTGATGTGTACTGGCCCCAGGAGCTGGGCCCAACCCCACAGCCAGCAGCCACGGTAAAAAGTCTGGGTATTAAATTGGACAGTGCCCTCTCAATGACCAACCAGGTTTCTACCGTGGTTGGCACCTGTACAGGTCTTCTAAGACAGTTGCGCAAATTAGTCCCTCTCCTCTCCCAGTCGATGCTACGCACTGTGGTCTCAGCCACCATAGTATCTAGACTTGACTATGGCAATGCGCTCTACTTAGGCCTGCCAAAAATGCTGACAAACAGACTTCAGGTAGTCCTAAATGACGCCGCAAGACTTATTTTTAACCTTCCGCGGAGAACGCATGCCTCTCCACTACTAAAAAGTCTACATTGGCTGCCAATTGGACAGAGGTCCGTTTTTAAAAGCCTTTGTATAGCCCACAAAGCCATCTATGGGAAGGCCCCGACCTATATCAAGGAGCGGATCGAGATATATAGGCCGGAAAGAAATCTCAGGTCCGCTGATGCCAATCTCCTTGTATGTCCTCGTTTTAAAATGTCCACAATGGGAGGGAGATCCTTTTCGGTTTTACTACCGAACCTCTGGAACGCCCTGCCTGAGACACTCCGAAAGGAGGGAAATCTACTCCGTTTCAGGAAAGCCTTGAAGACAAATCTGTTCAGAACAGCACTCAGCTCAGCCTAAGTACTCCCCCTTTTCAATATCCCGGATGTTATGTTCTGTGGTCAAAGCGCCCTGAGACCTGCAGGTGACCCAGGCGCTATACAAATCCACTATAACAATAACAATAACAATCACATGTTGTTTTTAAATTCTACTATTTCCCAAACAACATGCTTTGGATTGGCTACATCTAAAAAATTAAATACACCTACCATCCCTGATTTGGAAGAATATTCAGGTTGGAGTAATTTCACTACATTGTCCATCAGTGGTATACAAGCACTTTTGCACAATTCCTCCTTTAATATTTCCAGTTTTGAAGGTTTTACACACATCAGGCCAGATCCCAGGTTTGAAACAGATCACACTGTTACTACTTATTCAGTAGGCAAATTGTGTCAGAACTGGTTACAACATTCCACTTTGGCTGCAGTTAAACTGCATCTGTCCCAGTTGAATGAGAACATAGAGCTAAATGATTTTATAAAAGGCCCGGCTAGGGGTAGATCTAAACGCTGGCTTTATACTGTGTACAATGAAATTTGGAAATTTTCACAGATTGAGGCGGCTAAACGCCTGAGAGCTATTGATCAAGCAAATTTGGAAAAAGTGCTTGCAGTGGTCGATAACAGTATTAACATGCTTTCTTCCAGGATTTACACGTTGGATAATATTGTTTCTTCTGTTGTTGATATTGTACATGATGAAGTGTCCACGTTATACCATGGTCAGAATCAATTACGTTCTGTAATGCAGTTTGCATGGACCCTACAGACACTTAAGGCTGGTCGAGTTCCCTGGAACTCATTGAACGTTTCGTCCCTTTTCGCCCCTTTTAATCTGACTGAAAAGCAACGCATGCTTTCAATGCGTGATGTGTCATTTTCTATGTTACATATTGAAAAACTAGAATCCTTACCCTTCTCTGTTGCTGAAACCACTACTGCCACGTGGCTTATTCATGGATTAATTACATTACCATTTCCCTTATACAAATTTACTAATTGTATGCGGTATATTGCTATAGGACGATATGAACCACTAGGCAATGCATTCCTCCATGAGGCATGGTCATTACCATACACATACCGATGTCTGAAGGATGGGAAAGAAGTGAATCTTAATGGTGAGGAATGCACACAGTCACCTGACCATTCATTAATATGCAGACACATTCAGTTACACGGTTCTTGTAATCAGGACCGGCCAAATTTAGCATGTGTTTTAAAAGGCACGCCAGTTCCAGCAGTAGTTCCCACATTTACATTATTGACTAATGGTAGTTATTTGCTTTTAAACAACGAAGTATGTTGTGGGTTATTAATTGGTGTGGCTTATGTGGTAACTGTATCAGAGCGTGTGGTGTGTTGCAAGAATGTTCTATACCCACCCACGCATGGGTCTTCAGATGTCTCCATCTGGCCACGGATTCCAACCTTGGAAGCGAAGTTCAATGGTTTAAGCAGAATAAGGGCCCTTTTGTCTCAAAAACAAGTGACCCTGAGTTCGGCCCGGGAAAATTATGTCCTTCACATAGCTAACACACGCACAGAGGTGCAGGCGCTTTTAAATACTGATTTGCCGTTTCATTTCTGTGAGCTGGTACACCAGATCTTTAATGCATCTTCCACGACTGGGCTTGCACATTTTTTTAAATTGGTTAGCAGTGGCCTCGTGACTACATTTGAAAAAGTTTTTGGTATCATTCCCACGTTTTTCCACTCTATTTTTTCGAGTTTGTTTGGTGGACTACCTGTTTTACTGGCTGTAGCCGCTGGCATTTTGTTGGTGTTTTTCTTCATAAAACATGGATGCCCATCCTGCGCAAGAAGCCGTTCAACGCCTCCTGACACTGTGCCGTAATCGGATGCTCAATTACTATGGAACATTGCCGCTTGCAGCATTAAGCACGGCTTATAGATTGTCATTTCGGTTCACCAACTTCACGTGTGTCCAACCTGTGTTTCACTGCCTGAGCTGCGAGTTCGATTGGGCCATTGATTTGTGCCTATGCTTGAGGACTGCTCCTGACGTCGATTTTGATCAGCTAATGCGTCCCGTGGTGGCTCACGAGCTGATTTGTTCTGGCGACAGAGTTATGGCCTTGGCAGCGATAAATGGAGTGCTGGGCCAATGGGAGATCTCTGCAGCGGCGCATGCCTTTCTGACACACAGCGTTCTGGTGAACCCACCGAGTTGTCCTCTGACGTTACAGGAGGATCCGATGCTGGAGGAGCACGTATGTTCTTTCCCATTGCTGAATTGGATTGCTGAACTATTTTCGGATGATGGCAGTGATTTCATACTGGAGGCTGTTGCAACTTACTTTGCATATACTGTCCAATCGTGACAAGCCTGGGAGGATTGCTTTGTTATGGAATATGACTTTCCCCTTGCTGGATTGGAGGGATGAACTATGCTCAAATGATGGAGAGTTCAATCATGTGATGTCGCTGAAAATAACGTCCATGTGGCACATGACTTTGGATATCGGATAAGTGCCTTGTTTTTTCTCTTACAGACATTTAAACTAATGCGACCTGGTCCTACGTTTCATATTTTTGAGACCTGACGAATAACTTTTTGTTCGAAAGTTTTGTTTTTATTTTTACATTTGAGGCCACTGTAGGCATTCATACATATTCATTCATACATATTTTTTAGCTTATTTTAGCTCAAGATTATTGAACTTTGCTTTCATTTTTATGTATCTGATTTAGTATTGCCTTTTCCCTTATGTTTGACGGTGCTCGGATCAATGGGGGGGTGTCATATGGATACTTCGTTACATATATTGCGTTAAGTTAGCATGAGTGTATTACATGTTTAAACAGCCATTTTTCCTTCGGCTTCAGTTTTGCACACGACACCTACTTGTTGTTGTCGCTTTCAACCTAGAAGCGGTGATGTGATTTATTTGAGAATAATATGTTATTACTATGCTATCAGCTTTGCCTGGTACACTTGGTACAACTGTCTGCACACTGAGAGCTGCACACTCTAGGAATAACCTAACACAAGGTTGCTGGGAGGCCTGATCCTCGCGCCACATTAGACATAACACAAATAATGTTGATGCCAACATTTTGGGCTCTACGCGGGTTTAAGATAGAGTTACAGGGAATGAACGTAGACACTTGGTGCTGCGCATGAAGAGAGCTGGTAGCTGTTGATGTGATCTACTCCTACTGACATTTAGAGGTATGGGTCCGCCCTGCTAAAGCCCGAATGAGACCTTCTTAGATATAAAATAATATGCTAAATAGGGTGCGCGAAATATAGGTGATATAGATTTCTATAGATTTTGCATTGTAACATGCTATCACCTTTTGCTTACTATGGATTAGTGACTATGCTGCTAACGCTGATTTTTATAATCTGCATTTTGGTATTATACAAGATACTGCGTTTGAGAACTTTGCATTGAATAATAAATATTTCAAACTTGCACGTGTGTTCTTTGACTCTCAGTTTTTGGTTTGAAATGATTATATAACGAAAGAGTGTTCATGTGTTCCACGATTCCTGAGGTATTCTAAAGATCATGTTCTGGTTTGTCTAAGACATGGATCATTTCATAATGATCCATGAGACACTGTAGCTAGCTAGGTAAGGGGATTTCTGACACTGAGATGAGTTTTGGATCATCCTAACTCACTGAGGTTCTAGATCTCTATGCACAGTTCTGTGGGAGAACGGAAACCCTGCTACAGAAGCAGACCCTACTCTCCTGCACATGCATATGTAGAATCTGTAATCTGTGCAGGAAACAGTTGTGGCCGTGGACTTGGACAACAGTGTTAGAGTGTGATGATGACAACAATGGATATGAAGAAGGAGAGATTGCTGAGGGTGGCATGAGTCGATAGGTATTGGAGGCTCAGTGGAATCAGTGGGAGGTTGTAGTAATGGGGTTGAATAGGATCATTAATGTGAAAGGAAGTTTTAGTGCTTTGCAGATACCAGAGTCAAATAGGACAGCACATAGTGGAAAAGAAGAGCAGCGGACTGAGGAGTGCCTGAGCAAAGCCGGAAGTACAATTATGGCCAGGTGGTAAAAAAGCTTGGTGGTCCGTTTGGGAATACAGGCGGTCAGTGCAAGGTTAGAAAGTGGTGGGAAAAAGATCGGTAGAAATTGGAAAAGGTTTGGCAAAGAACACAAAGACTAACCTCATAGCTGCTATTACACATTCCTCCCCAGTGCTGCGCTGTCCATTAGAACTAGTGCTGAATGGACGTTCAATGGTCGTGCGCAGCACTGGGGAGGTAGCGCTGCTGACGACCATTGGCCGTCAGCAGCACTTAAGGGGTTAATGATGAGGGTGGTAAGTTGATGGACTAAGGGGTGTGTACAGCAGGAAATACAAAGGTGAGAGGATGGTGGTAAGTTGGTTGATGCAGCAAGATTAGAAAGGAAAAGTTGGCGTGAACATGACGGGAATTTGCAAACAAGCACAGGGAGTAAATAAAAGGAGGAAAGCAGTAGGTCAAATGTTAGAAAGAAATTCCTGAATGGGATTAGCAATGCCAGTGGGGTTATATTTAATGACAAAAAACGAAGAGGGTGTACCCACTAAAAATGGAACCTATTTCTAGTACTGATACTCAACGCCTAAGCAAGCCCTTCCTTGTACCTCCATGTGCCCCTCACCTTGGGTCCCTACCACCCGCCTGAAAATACCAGAAGGGTAGGCCCTTCTGCCCACCCACCCAAAACCATCATGGGCAGAACACTTTTCACTGGGCCAATCTCGTTTACAGCACCCTTTTCCTGTATGAGCATGAGCTCCTATTTCACTTTCATTGGCTCTTTAACACCTAGAGCGAGCACCCTTTCATTCATTTGTGACATCTCAACATCCATTATACACACCATCATTTCAATAATGAGAACAAGTCTTCCTTCATACAAAAAAAACTAAATTTTCTAATATATGTTTGCATCTTTTCAAACAATCAAGCATGTTTGACATTTACTCCACAATTCCCAATCTCAGTTGTAGTTCGTAGATATTATGCAGCCCAGTTTTGTAACCACCAGATTAATATCAATGGACCTAATATTGCTTTGAAGTCTCTACCCATTCATAGCGATTACTCATTTTTAAGGTGCCAAGTGCTCCATTCTATAGTGATTTAAATGTCACTATCTTATTAATGGAGATAAGATACCCCATCGTAATTTTGTACCCATTAATCCTCAAATGCCAGATAATCTATTTAGGTATGATAATCTTTTAAGGAATTACATTCTAGTATTGCACCCATTAATCCTCAGATGTGAGACCGCAACATAGATAATGTATGTTGCCTAGGAGACTTTTTTTCATTTACAAAACCATCATTTTAACACCTTGGCTGCTGCATGAGTTCCCCCCCTGTGCTGGACATTCCAGAACAGGGTGTGGTCGTGACGGAACCATTCCGTCATCAGCACAGCTCAGCCGTGACTGATGACGGAATGGTTCCGTCACAAGCATCGAAGGGGTTAAAATAAACATACATTGTAAACACATTCCTTTTACCACATTCACTAGCTTGACCACAATCCAGCCATGCAAACCCCATCCATCCAAAATTGTGAGTAACTATATTGATTATGGCAAAATAACCTGAAATTTATTTAAATTACGTAATATAATTAAAATAACGTCAATAAATGAAAGATCTTTCGCTGGATCCCCACCGAAACAAGAAAGACAGTCACCCAAGCACTTGTCACAAGCCGACTGGACTACGGAAACACCCTCTACGCCAGAACCATAGCCAAATGACAGAAAAAACTCCAACGCATTCAGAACGCCTACGCCAGACTCATCCTAGACATACCCCGCCACAATCACATATCCGATCACCTGAGAGACCTCTACTGGCTCCCCGTAAACAAGAGAATAACATTCCGTCTCCTCACCCACACACACAAAGCTCTCTACGACCTAGGACCCAAATACCTCAACACGCGCCTGACCTTTTACACCCCCACCCGCCAACTGCGATCGTCCAATCAAGCCCTCGCCGCGATTCCACGCATCCGAAGAGCTACCATGGGAGGAAGATCTTTCTCCTACTTAGCGGCCAAGACCTGGAACTCTCCCCCCACCCACCTCCGCCTCACACAGAACCACCTCTCCTTCAGAAAACAACTCAAAACCTGGCTATTTGATAAGTAGCGAACACCAGCTCCCCCCCCCCCCCAAGCGCCTTGAGACCCTCTGGGTGAGTAGTGCGCTATACAAATCTTTACTTGGCACTAATGTACACCTAACCACATCATTGAAATACCTCAATTCTCTCTCTCTCTCTCGCTCTGAAGAGTGTATGCACTGCTGTGTTTGTTCGGTATTTCGACTGCACTGTTGCATGGGAAGTTTCTGCTGCTGTGCTGCTGAATATGCTGCTGCTGCCTGTTCTGTGCGCATGAGGGACCCTTCAATTGGTGCTCATGTGACTTACCATGTGCTTGCTCTCTGTGACAGAGAAAATGACACCTTGTCGGCAGATGCTGTAGCTGTGTTTGATTATATAGTGATGTTTGGTAAAAAATTCAAAAACCTTTTCACTATGTAAAAGGCGAAACGACGGGCAATGCCAGTCGATGTTCAACTTTTCACTATGTATAAACCAAATGGTTAGCATTGTCAGTTGATGTTGACTAGTGAACAACTACCTATGATTTTCTTAATTACCTGAACCACATTTTTCTAGTAAACTATTTTCAATGTAACAATGAACTATAAAGCGCTTCATGTAGTTTTATTATCGACAGCAACTAATTTTCCCATTCAAACAAGAGGTCACGCTTTATGAACTGTTATGGGTAGGATTGAATTTCGTGTTGTTTGCAGCATTCGTGCTTGGACAGACCATAAATCTGTCAAATGTTCACTCCATGGCACGGAAACACACTGTTATCCGTTATAACAAGAAATGTACCTGTGAACTTTACTGTACCGTGACGTGTGTGAGGATTACACCGCTTGTAAACTGTAATTTGAGCATGTGAATCCGAGTCAGGCCTGTCTATGCCTAATATTGAGTTTCTGCCTTTTCTGTTCTGGAACAGGTGGTGGGGTTAACTTCATTAGCAGTGGCTGACACTCTAGTCAGGATCACAGAAGAACTGCTCTGTAAGGGTCCCAGAAGGAGCTTTAAAAAAGGGCGCCTTTCTTTACCCACATTCTGTGTATAATTTGGTTTAGACAAATTTAGGAGTAGGCAGGTGCCCAAAACAGCCTCAAATTGTCATGCCAGCCTATACAAAATGGCGAAATGAAAAACTAAACATGAACTTTCTAGGATGCATTAACCGTCCACAAACGAGCTTCCTCTCCAATCACTCCTTGACTTACAGTAGTCTTGGACCATGTGCAGTGCTCCAATGTCTTTTAGCTAGTTTCACAGTACAGAAATACATATAAATGCATACATATATACAATTATTACTGTATACCTGATGAGGCACACACTTGTGCCACACCACGCAAAGGATGGTTAGTTCTGTAAATTACCGCTACTCAGCAACATTACTTACAAAGCATAGGGATACATGCAGTGCTTAATTTGAGCCGATGGTTGCTGGTGGGGGTAACTGGCACTTATATTTCCGCATCAGGTATTTCCCGAGAGCAAGAGAGGGAACAACTATCAAATTTGAAAAGTCAGAGGAAAAGATGGGAGAAAAAAAAAACTGCCACAAAGGGAGATAACAGGCAACTGCAAGAGAGAGAGATATAGGGGCAGGGAGTGTCTGGTGGTGGATTAAAGAGGCATGAGGTGGATTAAAGACTGCCAGTCTTAGTATTTGGCGTGTTGGTGTTAATTGCACCAGCCTCAGGCTTCTGGCCAGAGCTTTGGACACCAGCACTCTTTCTTTTACAAATTAAGCGCTGGATACATGTAAAAACCTCACAAAATAACATGACAATAGTTTTATGAAACTTGTGTTTTGCTAATAAGGTCAAAAGAAATAGAATGGTAATACAGCTTATCTAAAGAAACACAATGCAAACTAGATGGAGACGCTAACAAACGTTTCGATTTGTTTATTATATTTTTATTTGGCATATATAAAAAGAAAGTACCGCAATACATACAATTAAAATCTGAATGATACAAACACTGTGACCATAAAACAGTATAAAACACAATAAAATCCTGATAAAATCAACAAAAGGGAACTCTACCAGACCATAGGGAGTACCTAAGGCATCATCAACAAGGGGAAGGGGTCACTTATACGTTAGGTATATATTTCTACATCCACCATATATAACCAGCACCAGGGGTATTCCCAAACATGGGTAACATCACATTTCTACCCCTCCCCTTTTAAATTATAAAACCAATTCCTTCAAAGACTCCTATATTGCAATTAAAAATCTTCCCATTGCACATGTCGCATTTAAAAATCTCATATTTACCAATAAACTAAGTGCTTGATCCCTGCTAAAAATGTCATAGGCAGTAAAAAGGGGTTTTAAAAATGTTTTCTGTTCTTCTAGGATCCACAAGCAGTCCAACAGAATATGTGCGCTGTTACATTTTACTTGTACTCCACATGTGCACAAACCTTGTGCACTCATCATAGCGTATTTTCTCTTCCAATCAGTTATGCATGGATTCAGGCCCACTCTAAATTTCAAAATTATATTTCTAAGTTTTGGGTTAGGTATGGCCTCTATATAGGGGAATGTTTGATCATTGGTCCACCCGGGTATCAAGAACCGGGAGGACGATGTACTCCTCAAATAACCAAAATCTTCCTCTCTGGCCTCGCATCAATAATAGCACGCAACACTGACTTGAGAATCTGCTGCCCCAATCTCCATTGGTCTGGTTCTAGGGAAAGTTTGACACACAACTTATCTAGCCTAATTCTTGCTTGGGACACCCAATTTAGGGTGTCATTATGATGGCGGACGGACCTGCGTCCGTCCGCCACCCCAGAGCTGGAGGGACCGTCCGCAGGGGCAGCGGCGGTCCCTCCTTGCGAATTAGGATGTGACCGCCACCCTGGCAGTCACATCCTGTATTTTTAACATTGCTGCGGGTGCTGCTTAAAGCAGCACCCGCCGCAATATTAAAACTGCATGCAGTGCATTTGCATAAACAAAGCGGGAGGCACCGCGCGGTGCCTGCCGCTATTTGCAAGCAAATGCAGGGGGGTACCATAGGTACCCCCCCATGTGCATTCCCCACCCCCCTTCACCCTGGGGGCCCGCAACGGGCCCCCAAATTAAAGACCGTATGCCTTTTCGTGGCGGCATTACCGCCGCGGAAAGGCATGTCCCAAGGCTAATCCTAATATGGCTGGCGGTGTCTGACAGACACCGCCACCATATTAGAGCTTTTCCGCCACGGGACCGCGGCGGAAAAGTTGCGGACGGTCTTCCCGACCCCCCCACCATCCTAATCTGGCGGGGGGGTTTTTTCTGACACCGCAGCGGTGAATACGCATCCTCCGGGCCGGCGGTGGCTTCCTCCGGCCCGGAGGATGCGGATTCACCGCAATCCTAATCAGCCCCTTAGTTAGCTAGCCTCTATTTCTTTTTCACAGAGGTTTCTATTTTGGCGGGCCCCTCCATTCATTCTCTGCCAACATTTCAATACTGCTTGCATACATCAGAAATTCCAGTCTGTAAGATGGCATTCCACTCGTACAGCCTGTATATTATTGTTGATGAGGGGAGTGCAAGGAGCTGTTTCACGCGAATTTCCCTCTTCTAAGTTCCAATCCGATTTACCTCCCATATATAAGACCTCAACGCCATATTGGAACTATGTTAAGTTTTAACAGGGTAAGGCCCATCAAACTAACCTGCCTGGGTCAGTAGTACGGTACGTTCAAGGAGTGGTCGTGGTAGATTTTTTTTATTTTAAAGAAATTGTTAACATATAGAAACAAACAGTTCACCACATATAATTCTGATTGTCTTCAACAGATAGAAGGAAATGTAATTTCCACGAGTGATACATACTCAAAGCATTAATGATACTGCATGTATCGGCTTAAATACATTCGTAGTGCATGTAGTATTCACAGTGCTCGTAGTGTGATAGAAAAAAGAAGGTGGTATTTGGGTAATGGGGGTGAATTGATGAGCGAGGGACAGGGTACAGGTATGGTGACATAGGCACAATCACATTTATATACAATAGAAACCTTTCTAGCCTTATACAGGTCTATAGTTCCCATATACATAACTCATAGGCATATGTTTATTGACTTATTTAGTTTCTATGGATTTGTAGGTAAGCAGTGAATGGTCTACGTTTCGACCCCTGTTGGGTAGAGGGTGATTTGTTCCTCACTGTGGGGTCTTCTTCAGGGCAAGGTTGTGTGGAGAGCACTGCAGGTAGGAAAGACAATCAATGTTCGATCCTGGTTGGGCATTCAATGGCTCCTAAACTTCGATATCTGCAATTTCTGTTCACAATTTCAAAGATTCCAACGGTCGCATATTAGCTTCATAATAAATGGCTACTGTGCCCGAGTCGCGGCATTTCACAACGATTACAATGTATCCTCTGCGGTGTTCAAAAGCGAACTGTGGGCGTACCAATGCATTAAAAGGGATAGAATTGACCGCAGAGAGGGGCCTCCATACTTTTGCTTGAATTGTTTAGGACCCCCTACTGAACAGAGCGCCTTTGATTTAAGTGACTGTATGTGATCCCTCCAGTTTAGCTTGTTGTCGAACCACATATCTAAATATTTATATCTATCCACTTTTTTCTCTCTAACCTCTCCCAATTTCCAGTACAGGGAGCTCTTCTTTTTTCCCAATACCATTATTTTGGTCTTTTCTAGGTTGACGGTGAGGCATTTGTTTAGTCAATATTCATAAAAAACATCCAGTTTTTTTGCAAGCCCAGCTCTGTCATATCCATTATCACTAAGTCATATGCATATAGCAGACCGGATACATGCCCCCCCCCCATCTTGGGATTTACGCCACCTGCCCTACTCAATATATTAGGTAAATCAGATAAAAAATAAGGAGAATAACAATGGGGCAAGAACACAGCCCTGCCGCAAACCATTCCTTATCTGGATTTTGTTAGATAGGGTTCCAAGGGTATCCAAGATAACCCTGGCCCAATTCCTTGAGTGCATTTCTTGGATTAAAGCTAGTACCGCCTTGTTGATTCCAAGCTCTGCTAGCATACTCCACAGTACACTACAATCTACTGAATCAAAAGCAGCTCGAAAGTACACAAAGCAGCAAAACCAGTTACCTCGCACTTCAATTGCCTTTTTTGCCATTGCCCATATGCTGAGGCAATGGTCAATGGTTGAGTGGCCCTCCTGGAACCCACCTTGCTCTATTGGTATTAAGTTATACTGCTCTGCCCAGGACTTCACTACACCTATTAGTATTATAGAAAAAACGTTTTCCCCTTAATCCAGCAAACTTATTAGGCGGTAATTATGAGGTAATGTGGCATCCTCTTTTTCATAAATTGGCCTAACAATAGCCCCCTTCCAACTTTCTGGGAACCCCTGAAGTTATAATATGTTGAAAGGTCGCATTTAGAAACCTTGCCCACCAATCTATACTATTTTTTATAATGATTGCAGGTAGATTATCTGGCCCTGCTGCTTTAGTTAGCTTTAGGGATTGAATAGTTTGTTTTATGTTTTGAATGGAGAAGTGCCGCCCTTGTAGTTCTGTCTCCTCATACCTTATTTCCAGGGTCTTTTCCCTATTTATGCCATTGTACAGTTTACTCAAATGGCTAACCCAGTCGTCTTCACCCACTAAACACCGCATTTCCTCCTGTACGTTGCCCTCTTTTACCAGGCGCCCGAATGATCTTTTATTATTTGAATTTATCACGTCTCACATTGTATCCCAATTTTTGGCCATATATTCTTATATACTGTCTCTCAACTTACTTTTATATTCCAGTTTTGCCACTCAAAGGCTCTCCATAATTCTTTTATCTGGTCTTTTTCTTAACTGTCTTTCCCATTTTCGTACTCTCAATTTTAACTTCCTACACTCATTATTAAACCACCCATTTGTTCTTGCTTTTTGGGTCTTGCGCCTAGCGTTGCAGTGCGCAGCCCTCTTGTAAGGGGGTTTTGAAAGCCGACCACACGCTCGTATGTGTGATCAGGCTTTCACCGGCAAGCATTGGCTTTCACTTTTTTTTTATTAAAAAAAAGGCATGCGATTGGGCAAAGGCTGGCGCATGTCCCTCCTTTGCTATGCCCATTCCTGACTGTGGCTAGCATGCGCAGCAGTCCGCGTTCCCCTCGCTACTCCCTCCCCCGCTCATCTGTGGTGCGCGTGCACCACTAGTTTTTATCGTCACCGCCTCTTCAATATCAGCTGTTTCAGGGGAGAAGCCTGCTAAGAGAGGAGGGGTAACTTTCACACCCTCTCCACACTCATCACCTTCATTTATCCGAGGCCCCCGTGCTCGTCACTGGCCAGCCCTTCGATACGCTGATGCCAGATTAAAGTCACCTGGCTCCTAGGCAGCTTCTCGGCCCCGTCTGCGGTCTGAGCTGCGTCGAGGCCCGCAGTTACTTTTCTGCTACCCCTTAGAGCCGTGAGGGTCTCCTTGGTGAGCACTTGATCCCAGCGGGATCCCAGACCAGCTGCTCCCTGGTGGGCAGCTGTTCCCTCTGTTGTGACTGTCCTCTTCGCCTGCGGCCTGGTTGGGCGGGGTCTTGTGTCGGTCTGACCTCTGCCATGGGCCTGGGTATAGAGCCCACTGCTCCCTGCGCCTCGGAGTGATTGACTGTCGGGCCGGAAGCTGCAAGACTCCCCATTGTTTGGTCCATCGGTGCAGTCCGTCTGTCCTGGGTTATCTCCAGGAACCCGGAAGTGCCGCTGGCACATGTCTGCGATGATGGTCCAATGATGGTGCCAGGTGCGGCAGGGTCTGCCGCTTGGTGTGCTGAAGGCATCGCAAGGTTTGTAGGGGCTTTATCCCCCCCCCTGCGCGTCTCCTGGAGGGTTTTTGGGTGCCCCTTCATTCTTTTGAATCTTCGGTGTGGCGAGTCGGACCAGGAGCCGCCCAGAGTGTGTGCGAACTGAGGCCATGCCAGGCCCAGGATGCCCGTCTCTGCCAACAATGGAAAGTGTAATGATGTACTTTCTTCCCCCAAGAGCGCCAAGAAACCTATGGTGATAGTGCGCGGTACAAATAATTTTAATAGAATAATAGAATAATAGAATAACTCTCGGAGTCAGGTCGCTGTAATACTCTGTTTATTCAAGTAGTATCATACAAGGAGCGCCGAGCATGTCTTCTGCCCAGCCTGCTCGCGCGCTAATGCCTCGCTGCGCGCGCCGCCTCCCTACGTCACCGCACATCACGTAGCTACGTGACGTGCAACGCTGGAGCGCTCACTACATATCTCCCTTTTTTCCCAACGAACTATATGTACAAGTCCTGACTCATGTCGTAGTCTCTGAATCTCGCAGGTTGGACCACCGCCCTTCCCCTTCTCGTCAGTCTTACCGGGGACGTGGCAGTTGTCGCTTCATTTTCATTACCACTTCCTAGCGCAGCCGCGCTAGGCTCACTCCTGCTCCTATCCTCTTCAATCAGCTGCTCCCCACTCGCTCCTTGGTCCTCTTGCCTTGTCTCTCCAATTTCTAGATCCTCTCCCCCATACTCACAGGGGTTATCGCTGCTGTTCTCACAATCTCCATCAGTTCTGTTGCCTCTCCAGCAGAGTATTTTGTTGCACCTGGCCATGCGGTCCTGCGACCACACGTTGCCGTCGCTCAGCAAGGCCGCCCTGCCTTTAACTTCCACTACCTGCAGGGGCTTGCTGTACTTGCTTTCTCCCTTTTTCTGCAATGTGACCAGTCTTACTCTCACCCATTCTCCTTTCTCTAAAGCAGTGTTCTTTACATTCCTCCGCGCGTCATAGTGTTTGGTGTACACCGATTGGGCTCTCTCCAGATTGGCCTGCACCACAGCCGGTGACCACTCGCTCTTGATGACTCTCTCTTTCCATATTCTGTTGTCCTGAGTGAAAGGCTCACGGCCTCTGAGAATCTGGAATGGACTATAGCCAGGGTGTTATCCTATATGCCCATACCATGTGCCAAATCTCTGCTTCCCAGTCTTTGTTGTCTGAGATCGCCGCTTGTATCGAACCCATCACTACTCTATTGAAACGTTCCACCAGGCCATTTCCCGCAGGATGGTATATGGATGTGTGTTTTGCCGTGATGCCATTTCTCCGCATGAATTGGGACCATTTTTCAGATCGAAATTGGGGCCCGTTGTCACTGAGGACACACTTTGGGATGCCCTCTCTCACAAAAGTTTCGGCCATGAAGCTCACTATCATCTCTGTGTCCATGGTTTCTTCAATCCTCAATTCCGGCCATTTGGAATATCGATCCACCATTACGCAGATGTACTTCTGTATTCCTTGTGCATTTAGTACTGGACCCAAAATGTCTATAGACAGTTCCTCCCACGGATTCTTCGGGGGATCAAATTTCCCTAGGGCTGGGCGCAACGGTTTGAGTGTTTTGTCCGCGCCCTGGCACCTCGGGCATTCCCTAACGTGTCTCTCCGCTCTTATGTCCATTCCCGGCCACCAATAATTCTGCTTGGCCCTCAGTTTCAGCTTCCCCGCTCCCAGGTGGCCTTCATGCAACATGTCCATCAATAGGGGAATCATCTTTGCCGGTGGTATGACTCTCTCTCCTCTGAATACGAAGATGCCTTGGTCATCCATTGATAGTTCCTCCCTAACTTCGAAGTATGGAATGAGGCCTCGCCCTGTCTTGTTTTTGTCTGGCCAACCCCTTACTATATGGGCTTTCACTTCTTCCAGGACGGGGTCTTCATCGTACGCTAGTTTCCATTCTTGCCTGCTTATGGTCGTTTCTTGGTCCTCAGTGAGTGCGACACACTCTTCCGCCCCCTCGCCGCGTTCTGTGCTGGGCTCCATTGCTGCCGCCCTGCTCAGGTAATCAGCCACTTTGTTCTTATTCCCTGGGATATGTTCCACATCGTATCGAAACTCCATTCGTTTGAGTGACATTTTGGAGATCCTCGGCGTTGCATCTGCATGTCCGCTGGATGTGAGTACCTTGAGCAGTGGCTTGTGGTCAGTCCTCAACCGGAACGTGGTGCCCCACAGAAATTGCCGGAACCGAGACATGGCCCACACTACTGCCAACATTTCTTTCTCGACCACGCTATACTTTTTCTCGGTGTCGTTCAGGGTGCGGGACGCAAAGCATATAGTTTCCACTCTCCCTAGGCCGCGGTCTTGCATGAGGACTGCTCCCAGTCCTTTGTCGCTGGCATCCGTTGTGAGTATTGTACTTCCTTGAGGGTCGAATCCTTGTAGTGGAACAGCCCCTGCCACCTCTCTTTTTACCTTCTCAAATTCTTGCTGGGCTTCTTCCGACCACCGGAATTCGCTGTTTTCTCTTGTAAGCAGTCTCATATGATGGGTCTTCGAGGCGAAGTGTTCTATGAACTTCCCGTAGTACTCTGCCATCCCCAGGAATGATCGGACCTCCTCTTTGCTGGCCGGTGGGGGTGCATCGCAGATCGCTTTCACATTTTCCACTTTGGGGGTTACTCCTCGTGCACTTATCTCATGGCCCAAGTACGTCACCTTTTCCATTCCTATGCGGCACTTAGCCCATTCTGCCGTGAGGCCCTTCCTTTCCAGGATTCCCAATACCTCGTCCAGTTTTTTGTCATGGTCGGCTCTGTCACGACCCATCACCAAGATATCGTCCTGGAAGTATTGGACCCCTGGAATGTCCTTGAACAACTGGTGCATGAGTTTTTGGAACACCGCAGCCGCCGAGGCTAGCCCGAACGGCATGCGGCGGAATTGATAGCACCCAAAGGGGGTTATGAACGAGGTCAATCTGCGGCTCTCCGGGTGTAATGCAATCTGGTGATAAGCCGATGTTAAGTCTATGGTGGAGTACCACTGAACGCCCCTCGTGCTGGCCAACATCTCCTCTAGCCGGGGAAGGGGGAACCTCTCCACCACTATGTTTTTGTTCAACTCACGCAGGTCAACGCATAGACGGACCTTGCCATTGGGTTTTTCACCACCACCAATGGCGCCAACCATTCAGCGCAGGTAATCGGCTCGATGATCCCTCTTTTTTCTAGCTGCCGTAGCTCCTCCTTTACGTCGTCCCTCACAGCCAACGGGATGTTTCTCACCTTGTGGGCCACCGGTACTGCTCCTTCTCTGAGGATGATCTTGTGCGCGAATCTGTTGAGTTTTCCTACTGTGCCCCCAAAGACCGTCGGGAACTCCTTCTTCCATCTGGCCGTGTCCGGCCCTTCTTCTTGCTCCGTCAGCAGTATTTGCTCCTTGCCACCTGGATCCAACTTGATCCGCAAGTCTCCTTGGTCGAGCCACCCCAGGACAGAAGGGCCTTTCTCGGAGACGTACAGCTTGCACCTGGCAGAACTCGAAGTTCAGCTTCCTGCATCCGGCCATGGGGATTCGGTCTCCATTGTATGTAACGGGACGTATGTCCAGCCTATCCAATTCGGGGTCCAGTTGTGGAGCAAATTTCTCCTCCCATACGGTTCTCGGAATTATGGTGTAGGGTGATCCTGTGTCTACCACTACTTGGATTCCCACACCTCCTATCGTCATATCCATGATTGGCTTCATCGTTCTCCTTCCGTCGGCGCCTCGGACATGGCCATCCACGCTCAGGATCTCGTCGTAGATGCAGAGGACCGTCACCACCTCTTCTTCAGCCACCTCGTCTGGTTCCTCCGCTTCTTGGCCCACGTACTTCACTGCGTTCTTGGAAGCTTTCTTCCTGCACACTTTTTCGTAATGGCCGACAATTCCGCAAAACATGCATTTGGCGCGAAATGCGGTGCACTTCCGGTCGTGCGCCTCGTGCGACCAACTTCCGCACCTGTAGCAAGACCTCTTGTTACTTCCTGCCGATTTACCAGAGGGGCTAGGGTTGCTTTGCCATCTGCTCGGACCCTTTTCTGGCGGTTTCCGTGTTTGGTGGTCTCTGTGGTGCTCTTCGTTGTCCACTTTGTTCACTACGCCGCTGGGCACAATTTCTTTCTTCGTGGCCGCTGCGCACCTTCGCGCCAGTTCAGCCCTCTTGACTATCACTAGTACGTCCTTGAGTGAGGTGTCCCCTGCAGCCCATAGCTTGTCCTGCACATTCGTGCACGTGGTGTGCCTCACCACCTGGTCTTTTATGAATTCACTTTCCCAGTTGGCGTACCTGCATGAGGACGCCAGTTTCCTCAGCGCCGCCACATACTCTTCCACCGTTTCCCCTGGTTGTTGTTTCCTTTGTTGGAAGTTAAATCTGTCCACTGAGACACATACCGATGGTTTGAAGTGTTCATCCAGGTCTTCCATTGCGTGTGCGTACACGTCGTCATCCGTCGACTCTCTCTTCTTAGGGACCAGGCTTTTGTAGATCCTCAGGCCTTCCGGGCCCAGGTTTAACAGTAGGATGCGTTTCTTTCTCGGTGGCTTGAATTTCTCCTCACTTTCGTCTTCCAGCACTTCTATGAAATTATCTATGTACTCCTTCCAGTCCTCCCATTTCATGAGAGGTTCCCCTGGTCTCGGAAGGAACTGGACTGGCGCCATCGCGAACCCCGCTTGCGCGCTCATCTTCTCGCCCTTAGACGTGGGCGGCGCACTTTCCAGGCTTCTCGGGCTCCCTGGCACGCTGTTTTGTTCCTCCTCGCTGAGTAAGGGTGGAGGGCTGCTCCTTTCAGCCCCTTCCCGCTCAGGTGGGGTAGCCAGTGCGGTTCCCTGTGGGCCGTGGTCGTGACTAGCTTCCTGCTCGGGTTGCGTCGCGGCTCCCAGCAGGTTGCTCACTGCGCGCCTGCGGTGCACTGTTCCACGTGCTTATTGGCTCTGTTGCGCTCCTTGCGCTCCTTGCTCTCCGCTCCGCGACTCCGCTCCGTTTCCGCTGTTCGTCGCGTGATCTGTGCCGTGGGGGGTCGTGGGTCGCTGATCCCACCCTCGTCGCCACTGTAAAGATGCACTTTCCTCCCCCAATAACTCTCGGAGTCAGGTTGCTGTACACTCTATTTATTCAGGTTATTTCGTACAAGGAGCGCCAAGCACGTCCGCTGCCCAGCCTGCTAGGGTAGGCTAGAGGCACTTTAAATGTTTGGGGTTCAGGCTATGGTTAGTTTTAGGTTTATATGTGAGGTTAGTGTTAAGGTTATGCACTGAGTCTATGCTTGGGATGAGGGTTGATAGCAAGGTAGGGGATTTTTCATTATTGTATTTGTAAAGCTTTTTAGAGTTACAAAGAAATGTGAAACACATTTTCTCATGTTTGCGTTCATCAACATCACATAGATCCTTTTTTAAAGCATTGCTAAGGTTATATGGCTGCTCTAGCAACTTTTAGTTTTTTTTTATTAAAGTGATTCACTGATGGTCCTCATGAGCAGTGAATTATTTTCTGGGTATATATATCTTTCACACCATAGGACCGGATATTAGGATTGTGGAACTACACCAGGATGGAGAGATTTCAGCAGAGTTTGGAATGTGGAATTTTCTTCTCTAGCACAATTACTGAGGAATGTGTTGCCAAATTAGGAGTGGAGTAAAAATGGAGCCAGAGCCCGAGACCTAAGTTATGTTTTAGAGAAACTTGCGATATTCATGTAGAAACAACGCCTCAGAGCTGCAGAAAGTGTCAGGGTTCACCATTTGCTTTCTGTTTGGCAAGAATCAAAGAAATCAACTGATTGTTGACCACAATTGCAGGCATTCAGTCAGAAAGGTGTAATTCACTGAATTGAATGGCAACCACTGATCCAAAGTGACCAGACAAGAGGGGCCATTGTCACCTGAGCAATTGAGAGTGGCATCCCATGTACATGAGAGGATGTTCTCTCTGTGTCTGATACTGGTGAAAACTATTGTGTCTGATATCCAGTCTGACATGACCTGGGAAGCAATATGTTGTATCCAGGATGTGGTGACCGCAGTGTTATCCCAATTACATCTTGATAGAATGTATGCAGGTACCAGTCTCTACCACCTCCAGAAAGACACGACCAAGGTCAAGACCCCCATGCACCGGATACTGCTTGATGTAAACATTGCTGGAACAAAAGGTCACCACATCCAGCATGCTCTGAAATAGGCAGAAACCCAATAGCTCTACATGGTCGAGGCATCCTATGCTTTACCCCATGTGTTGTGATCTCACATAAAACCAATTACTCTGAATCTGGAGTAACATATGGAAACCCACATGCAGGAGATCTGTCTTGATGTGCCCACGCAGAACCACAGGACGCCAGATGAAATTCACTTCACCAGATCAGTTCACCATTATCCACTGATAGTCAGCTGCACTATGTCCCGTGTACCATGGTTCTTGGCCAAACTAAACATCACAAGATCCTGTTAGGTACATGTTTATGCAGTGCTAAGCAACAGGAAGCTCAGCGACAGAAAGTGGTACTTGGTGTGAGCAGAAGACTCTGAAAGGGTTTGGGTGTCTCACAGTAGTAGGGAGTGATATCTCACCAGGGATTTGCAAAGAATCCTGGGATATTCCCAGCATATTCTCACCCTCTTAAGATCTGTGGTTTCAGTGGAGGGTGTCAAAACAAAAGGGCAGGAATGCGCCGTATCTATAAGATATGGCGCATTCCTGTCGTTTTCCCCTGCACTGGCGCACAATGGGCTCCCCTGCGCCAAAGCAGGCACCCTTGCACCATGGTGCAATGGTGGCTGCGTTGCAGGGGAGGATTGATTTTGTGCAGGATAGGATACCTTCCTACACAAAATCAATCACAAGAGGTGATTTCCTCTTTCTTTGTGAGCTGCAGAATCCAGCACACATAGAAAAAGGAAAAATTAGGAGAATTGAAAACATTTCTCCTTGCTGCGCCTTCCTAACGCCACCCCAGTGGTGCCTTGTAAATCTGGGAATGTGTCAGTTTCCATGAGTGCTGCGTGGGAACACCCACAGCAACACCCATGGAATGCCCCTTTCACGCAGTTTTCTGTGTGAAAGGGGCACATACTTCTAAGGGGATGAAAGTCACATAAAGTGGCTATACGTGGCCTTGTCAATTTGCCGTGGCCCATTGTGCCACCACAGTGTCAAAAAAGTAATGTTCCAGCGGTGCAAAAGTGACGGTAGCGTATCATAAATAAGGCCCTTAATGTTTAAGATAAAATAAGTGCGCTCCTTTTGATAAAAGCCTATAGTTGCTCCCAAGCAGCTTTTGGATTTGGTGATTAACCATATGCACACATCTACATTTCTTTCATGCACTTTCGTGAGAAGGGCTGTTTCTTCTTTAACTCCCTGTCCCTTCTTCTGTTTCATAGCGAAGGAGATCCCCAATCCCCCCCACCAGCCCTACCTTCACTTTCACCAAGAGGCCCCACACCCAGCGCTCAGCTTTGCCTCTCCTTCTTCCCCAATTGTTGCCATGAAAATTTGAAGGGGGGGGTCCAACTTAAGGAAAATTTACTTGGGGGAGCTGAAAGCAAAAAAGACCTCTAGTCTAAGGCGTTTCTGCCAAGTGCCCCCAGCACTAGATGGGTGAGAAAAGGATCGTAGCTCTCCTGTGGTTCTGCAAACTGTGGAACACTTTGCTACTTCAAGCTCGAGCCCCTTACAGTCATCTGGCTTTTCACTGCTATTATCAAAATATAGGCCTTTCATTTCAGTATTTCTTTGCACATAGTGCCACTTTATACGTCTTGCTACTTTTTAGGTCGCGCATGGGCAGCACATGAGCTGCTCTGCGAGGCATGCTGTATTCAGGTAGGGACTTGAAACTCCACTGTAAACTATGACTGTTCATTGGTCCATAGGCTTACAGCTAGATTCATGAAGCAAAATTGCGATCGCAATTGCTGCGAATTAGCAATTGCGATCGCAATTTCAATGAAAGGAATTCATGATAGTGAAAACAAAAAAATAGCGAATTCGCAAATCATAATTTGCGAGTTCGCAAATAAAATCGCAGAATCCTGGAACAAGCCCATTTGCGAATCGGAAATAGCGAGAAACCATGGAGTCTGCGAAATTATTTGCGAACTCGCAAAATAATCGCAATCGCCATTCATGAAATATCGCAGATTGCGAAAAACCCCAAAATCGCTATTTGCGACGCGCAATTTAAGGAGAACCCAAACCAGGTGGTAACCAGTTAGGAAAAAAAAAAGTTTTTGAAAAAAAACTTTAGCAAACTACCAACAGGTGCAGCCAAACACACTTAAGGACATGCAGCTGGTGCCTGAGGACTCTCACAATGCCAGGACTCTACATGGTGGTCAGGCGGCGAAGGCTACAGCGAGCAGCACGGAACAGACGTCGGATCCAGGAGCGGATATTCCGTCAGCGGGTCACCCTTCTGGGCCAAACCAGGGAGCAAATTTACACCAAGTACCGCCTAAATGGGGCAATGATCATCAAGCTGACCCGGGACCTAGACCCCCTCCTGCAGCACCCAACAAGGAGGACCAATGCCGTTCCCACCCATGTGCAGGTATTGTGCAGCCTGCACCTACTGGCCTCCGGAAGCTTCCAGGGGATAGTCGCTGTTGCAGGGGGGATATCCCAGCCCGCCATGTCCCGCTGCCTAAGGAGTTTCCTGGAGGCCATGCTGAACCGCCTATACCACTACATCTCATTCCCCACCAGCCAACAGGACTTGAATGAGACCAAGCTGCAATTTTACAATGTAGCACAATTCCCACATATAATAGGATGCATTGACTGTACCCACATCCACATCAGCCCACCAGCACAAACGGAATACATGTATCGCAACCGCAAGTCCTACCACTCCCTCAATATCCAGATGGTGTGCAATGCAAAGACAGGCATCACGGACATAGTGGCACAGTAACCAGGGAGCACACATGACTCCTTCATATTCCGGCACAGTGGCATTCACACACGACTGGCCAGGGGAGACTTTGGTGAAGGACACCTACTGGGTAAGTACACATGCCTCACAATATTACACTGTGAAAATGTAGCTGCGCAGCACAGGCACTCACCCTCTGCTCCTATCATTAGGTGACAGCGGCTATGCTCTCCATGAGTACCTTCTCACACCATACCTCAACCCTGCAACACCACAGCAACGGCGTTACAATGCAGCACACATACGCACAAGAAATTGCATTGAGCGGACATTCGGCCTCCTGAAGAGCAGATTCCACATACTGCACAAGACTGGTGGGGCCATCAAATACGAGCCAGAGGTCTGCTGCCGCATCGTGGCCGTGTGTGCAATCCTCCACAACATTGCTACCAAGAGCAGAATACCTGTAGACATCTCTGGCAGTGAGTCGGAAGGGGACTACCGACCACCTGCACATGTGCGTCACGCACGCGGTGAGAATCCTGCAGAAGGACACAGGCGCCGCAACCAAATCTGCATGAACTATTTCTAGTGCACCCACTCCCCACACCCATTACTCAACTCATGCATGACAACATTAATAATGACATGAGTCTGATTAAGTTAGTCAGATTTTTTTTAATTGTTACAGCACAATAAAATGGGCATTCTAATAACTGGTACATGAATGACATATTGCGGGGGCAGAGGCCAATGCTAATGCACCACGCGGCTCTGCGCTATAAATAAGCGGAACCCCGACGACAGCGCATAGCTCTCCACGAAGAGATTCTGGAGAGTGGAATTTCTTCAAGAAGTAAATACTTTGGAGTAAGAATACCGCACAAGTGGTGTGAGTAACAGTATATGTTTGGAAGTCCTGACGAAAGCTCCACAGACCCCTCTGGCCTAAGGAGCCTAAGGAGCTGAAACATGTCGACAACCTTTGATAAATACTACAGGGCCTGGTAACTTGGTCCCTAGAGAGTATAAACCTGATTTTATACTAGTGGAAACTCACCCCCTAATAAAGTATTTGGGTGTTTCTTCCCAATTTTAATGTACCTATGAGTGCGAATGGTCTATACTTAACTTGTGGGGAAAACCCTCTATCTCTGGACACTGCACTTGAGACCAGAGGTGCCTCTGGATGAGGCTGGCAACCAACACAATTAGGAATACTCTATGATAACTGCCATAACTTCAATGTGGGGCGGATGAAACATATATACTGCATTCCATACAACATTGAGTTTTTGAGGGTTTCCTAACCTCCCTGAACCAATGGTCGAGAAGTGTAACAAGTGTCCCTTTTCACTTTTGATCAAATCCAGTCCTACCCCGGGGAAAGAAACGGACACACTTATTCCTCATCCCTCCCTGTTGATTAAATGCTATTTCTAGTGCACCCACTCCCCACACCCATTACTCAACTCATGCATGACAACATTAATAATGACATGAGTCTGATTAAGTTAGTCAGATTTTTTTTAATTGTTACAGCACAATAAAATGGGCATTCTAATAACTGGCACATGAATGACATATTGCGTCATATGTCTGTTTGTCAGGAGGGCATGCTTATAGCGGCAGCATGTACCTGCATGCTAATGTCCTACTGTTCAGTGCCGCCTCCGGGTAGTTGCTCCCAACCTCCTTTCAATGTCCTCCTCCTGAATCGGCCGTGCTACCACCGGTGGAATGGCCTGGGTGCTATGGCTGGATGCAGCTTCACTGGTGTCGTCAGCCCCCCCCCCCGCCTGGCCATGGCCCGTAGCCTGCATGCCCTGCACTGATGTTGACACCAGCTCCAGAGCTCTCGCGACGTCCTGGCAGCACTGGACCATTTGGACCTGCATGGCCAAGGAGCGTCGCGAGAGCTGGGAGGTTGCGTTCTCAATGATGTAATTAGACCGCGTGTACGCTGACAGGCGGGTCAGCAGCTGGCGGTGTCTGCGGCGGTTGAGATTCCGCTGGCTAACCATGGCCTGTGTGTTGGCCTCCAAAGCAGCTGTCATCCGATCCATGCGGTCAGACATGTGTGCCATATTACGGGCGGTCTTATTCATTTGGAGGTGGATGGCGGCAAGATGACGGGCCTGGGTTTGATGCACATGTAGCATTCTGCGCTGAATGGAGAGCCCACCTGGACGCACGTTTTGGCCCCTGCCAACGCGGGTATTGTTGTTGCGCTGCTCCCTCACCAGTCCGCTTGTCTGGCTCCTCACAGCCGCAGGGCGGCGGGTTGGTTGGCGAACTGCTGCTGGTGTTGCAGGCCCCAGTGGTGGTTGTCTGACGCGCGGTGGTACTGCAGCGCCTGTTGGCACAGGGGTGGCACTGGCCACAGGTGCAGGTGGTGGGATGACCGCTGGTGCGGCAGCTTGCCCTGATGGTCCGGGCTGTGGGGCTAGATTTGTGTCTCCCTCTGTGTCCTCCGTGATGTCCTCGATTACCAGGGCATCGCTGTCTGTGCTGGGGACATCAGCGCCACCTGTGATGTAAAGTGGATGTTGATTAGTGACATGTTTCTTACACATTTGGGTTCCTACATGCATGCAGACTACCATTCCCTGACTCGCTGCTGGATTGACTCTCACTGAACATGTCTGGCTTAATGGGGCAGGATGGTGATTGTGGTCAGACTACATGTCCCACAATGCAATAGCACTTTAGTGGTGTGCTTTGGCTGCATGACTGGGGTTTGATATGGAATGCTCTGGAGTCATGGACATTGTTAGGGGACAGGGGGTCGCAGTCGCATGGCACTTACCTGGTGTGTCTTGGGTGGGTCGGGGGGAGTCCAGCTAGGTCACACCCACACATGCCTGCGGATTTATGGTGTCCTCCACTCGGTCCTCCAGTGGTGTATTCGGTGGGACAGTGGGCTCCCCTCCACCTGTCGCCAAACGCTCCCCCAGCCTCTCCGCAATCTTCTCCTTTGAGCGCCCTCTGAGGTCATACCAGCGTTTTTTTAGCTCGTCCACGGAGCGCTGGGTCACTCCCACAGAGTTTACATTAGCGCGGATGCGCAACCATAGCCGCCTCTTATCGGCCTCGGGCACCCTTCTGGAGTCTTTCCCGAAGAGCCGATTGTAGTCCTTGCTGACTCCTTCAATTAAAAATTCGAGCTCTTAATCCGAAAATTTAATTTTTCTCTTTCTCCCACTGGCAGATCCAGCTGCAGCTTCCTCTGACATGCTTGCCACTGGGGTGTCTCCTAGTTTACTCCTATAGGCACACTGGAGGGGACCTCTGATACTGCTGCTTCCAGTTCAGGCTCTCACTGCTGAATGAGGGTGGAACCTGCCTACTTCCTGGTTGTGATGTCATCACTGTGCTCAGGATGCGACTTCCCGTTTTTGCGATCTCGAAGTTAGCGAGATCGCAATTTGCGATATCAGTAATTGCGAGATCGCAATTTCTACAAGGGTATCGGCCGAATCAGCGATTTTTTTAGCGATTTTGGGAAACTCGCAATCGGCGAATCACTTTTTTTTCTCGCAATTTTTCTTGAATGCCATTCTACGATTTCTAAATTGCGATTCGCTTTTTCTCGCAATTTAGAAATCGCAGATTTTGACATTGATGAATCAGGCCGTTAGTAGTCCCTCCTTAGTACCGCCATGTCTCATTTTATAACCTTGAACTGCGACACCCCCTGTTACGTATGTTGTTACTTGGTAGGCTTTAATTACGGCCTCCAAGCACTATTTTCTCAAATAACTTTGAACTGCCTTCTATTGGACATGCTCTCTCCTAACGCTTTTAAAATTTTGAACACAAACGCATTTGTAATGATAAGTCTTGCTTTTGCAAGAGTTTTAGCTATTGGCATTGTAAATGACAATGCCTTATATTTATCTGTTTTATAAAACAACACATAAATAAAAGACATTGTTATTTACAATGCTAATAGCTCAAACTCTCTTGAGTGCGAGACCTATTGCATTGCAAATGCTTGTTTCTTAAAGGCAGGCCTTGCTTTTACTTGAATCCTTAGACAATTTACGACATGCTCTATTGTATGCTCATACCGGGTTAGTTCAGTTCAAATAAGCTTTATTCGGTTTTTGTTTAAAACCATAAAAGCAGCAAAGAAATACAAAACATGTATAAATGACTCGACATATCATTTGCAAAATAAAAAGAAAAAGAAAAACCAACTATTAAAAGCAAACTAAAATCAATTTGTCCATTCAGCTAAATAAAATGGTACATGCAAACATCAAGAAAAAGGGTAGTGTGTTGATAGTACAGGCTTCATGGCATCCCCTTTTACCAAGACTTATGGTTCCATGTCGTTTGCCTTAGGGACGGATAGGGTCGGGGGCCGGGATAAAAATCGTACCAGTCCCAGATGCGAATGGGGCCATCTCCCTCTTTGGGTTGGGAGGATCGCAAATAGGGGACAATGTTCATAGTCTTGAATTTAATTAGAATAAGGTCGCCCGGGATGTCTTTGGGCGACGTACCAAGCCACCCCACCCTCCTGACTCTCAAGATGCCGCCATCTAAAGCAGGTGGCAATGGTCTGTGTTGTTGTAGTCAGGAGATGGTTTTGTTTAACAAGTCCTGGTGAGTTTCAAATTTGCCCTAACTAGGTGCAGGGACCCCAGAAAGAACAGTCACGTAAGGGGCAGCTTCTGGTGGTAGGTTGATCCAATTCCTGCTTTCATGTACAAGCCTGGGAACTCTATGGGGTACAGGTATGGAGTTAAAAATAATGTTCCGGCCTCTTGGATTAGGTAGAGAGATGAGGGGTTCAGGAGTTTGAGCTGTCATGAGTGTCGTAGGTTTGAAATTGTCATTGTTGCTGGGGAGAGTAGGGTGAATGGGTGTGGCTGTTTCAGTTGAGATGAGATTCCTTAATAATTTATTTTCGATGCTGGTCAACCTATCTCCCAGATTATTGATTTTAGTGATCAGGGGTGATAGTGCAGTTGTTAACAATTTCTTGATCTGTGCCAGTAGGGTCAATTGAAGTGGTGATACTGGAACAGGTGTTTTGTTCACCTCCTCAGTCGGCAATATTATTGGTGGATTGGAGAGTTGTAATGAGGGACTAGTGCACATATTGTCAGTATTCTCAGTGTCTTCGTTGTTTACTTCATCAGCATATCTACCCACTATAGGGGGGGTAGATACGTTCTGGGCGTAGTTCGTACCACACGGGGCATTCAGCTCCTCCCAGATGGACATGATGAAAACACAGTGCAATGTCAGAATCGATAATGAAGAGAAACAATACCTCCAACCTCGTGGCAGCCAAGTGGGGTGGCCCGACTCGGCCTCTTCGTGCCTCTGAGCCCGCTTAACCCGCGCGCGGTTCCGCGACGCGGGGGCTCGCGCTGGCCTTAAGCGCACCTCCGGGGGTGGGGCAGGATGCTGGATGCGTGCCTTCCTGGGCGCTAGGGGTGCTGGGTAGTGTAGTTCCCGATCTACCGCCTCGCCGCGGTGATCGGGATGCGGCTGGCAGCAAGGTCCGGTATCACCGGGAAGCAGCGCTCGGGCTGCGACTGTCCTCAACCCCCAAAAGAGACCTCCCAGGTCAGTATAAGGCTCAGGTCCCCCGCTCCCCCGGGGCTCACGCTGGCCTTAAGCGCACCTCCGGGGGCAGGGCAGGATGCTGGATGCGCGCCTTCCTGGGCGCTAGGGGTGCTGGGTAGTGTAGTTCCCGATCTACCGCCTCGCCGCGGTGATCGGGATGCGGCTGGCAGCAAGGTCCGGTATCACACGGAAGCAGCGCTCGGGCTGCGACTGTCCTCAACCCCCAAAAGAGACCTCCCAGGTCAGTATAAGGCTCAGGTCCGGCCGAATCAGTGATTTTTTTAGCGATTTTGGGAAACTCGCAATCGGCGAATCACTTTTTTTTCTCGCAATTTTTCTTGAATGCCATTCTACGATTTCTAAATTGCGATTCGCTTTTTCTCGCAATTTAGAAATCGCAGATTTTGACATTGATGAATCAGGCCGTTAGTAGTCTCTCCTTAGTACCGCCATGTCTCATTTTGTAACCTTGAACTGCGACACCCCCTGTTACGTATGTTGTTACTTGGTAGGCTTTAATTACGGCCTCCAAGCACTATTTTCTCAAATAACTTTGAACTGCCTTCTATTGGACATGCTCTCTCCTAACGCTTTTAAAAATTTTTTTGAACACAAACGCATTTGAAATGATAAGTCTTGCATTTGCAAGAGTTTTAGCTATTGGCATTGTAAATGACAATGCCTTTTATTTATCTGTTTTATAAAACAACACATAAATAAAAGACATTGTTATTTACAATGCTAATAGCTCAAACTCTCTTGAGTGCGAGACCTATTGCATTGCAAATGCTTGTTTCTTAAAGGAAGGCCTTGCTTTTACTTGAATCCTTAGACAATTTACGACATGCTCTATTGTATGCTCATACCAGGTTAAAATTGTATCATCTTGCGCCAATTCATCCACAGCCCTATAATCAATTATTACATTATTAGCCAATTTCAGGCTGTCCTCTGTTATGCGCGTAGTTATACGTCTAAAACATTCAATCTGTAAGGGAAGGGATATTTTGACAATCTATTCTTTTGGCCTGGAATACAACTCACTGCCCATTTTTACATTTAGGATGATGCATTTCTGAATATTTGGTATCATTCTCGAAAGAGGTCATCCAAGGAATTAGACTATTTCTTTGATACTCTATAAGGGCCTAACATTGGTTTGGTTAATCAATAATTCACTCCAACCATTGTTATACATACAAATCAGGGTATTTTGTTTCGATTTTTATCTGATTTCTCTCTTATCCTTTTTCATTCACAATGCGCATGAGCACTTTCTTTTCACTCTTCTTCTGACAACCGCCTACTGACAAAATAACTTATTGAATATTGTTTGTGCTTAAAGATTATATAAACAAAGATTTGTTCTACCAAAAACTGTTGTCTTTGGTCTTTCTCTCTGAGATATAACTCGATACACAGAATAACTTTCTAATGACCATTTGGATTGAATATTCTAGTCTTTTGTGCCTTTTGTGTGCTTAAAAAAAGATACGTCAGGATCAACTGTTGTTTTGACTAAATATTTTGGGGGGCAGATTTAGTGGCCTTCAACAATTTTAGGTATGACATCTTTATTTCACAAATCAGGTACCGCAGTGCTACCCAAGGACTAGAGTTGTGTCCAGTCCTTTCATCTGTATCCCTTACACAGCTTTAAAGACTTCTTCACTTCCAGTGAGAACTAGAGATGGCAAATCTTCTGACGTTCTGTGAATTGGTCTGTATCAAGCTCCATAGGATAATATTGTACAATGGCCAATATTAATACAAATCCAGTGTCTAGTGCAGCATTTATAATAATGTTTAGGATCCTGCTTTAACCTCATTCCTCATCTTATTTTTTGTGGTAATCTTCTTCTTAACATAACTATTTACTTGTTACGAAATTACTTTTCTTTTTCGTAAAGCACTGATTGGACACAGATGTTACTAATCTGAGTTTTTAATCCCTTCCATCTTTTACAGCAAGGACCTGATTTAGAGTTCAGTGGAAAGAGCAGTCTGTTGCAGATGTGACAGAGTACCCTATCCGCCAAACACTCGGTCTGTCCACCTCTTGACTAAGCAATTGATCACTGCTAGTTTAGCCTTGTGATTGTGAATTGTGATATTTTTGGCTTGGCGCCCTTCTTGTTTTGGTTGTGTTTGATTTTGCAGGCTGTCGGACATCTGCCAATTTGTGGTTCTGAATTATTTCCATTTTTTAATGATAGGATCTGAACAACATGTCAGTAAGAGTTTGCCTACATCTTATCAGATGAATGCCACATCTCAATGAATGTTGTTCACTTGAACTTGTTTGTGCTTTCTCAGCAAATGTTGGTGTGCTTTTGTCTTGATTGCATCCTTGGGGTCTTTCTGTTAGTATGTTATCAATTATCGCTGGGCTATGTATGTAAGCATGTATGTCATTACTTGCTATTATGCTCACTCCAAGGCGTAGGTCCAGGGGACTAAAAATTATAAACGCATATTTGTGTCTGGAATTAATGACAAAAGGGTCTAGATTTACTGACATTTGACACAATGGAGTGCAGCAACCAAAACCGTTAAACAACAAATATCAAAAGACAAAAGCAATCTGCATTGACTTTTAATCATTGTGATCTCCTCGTGGTCAGTGATGTGGATGGATTATGAGCTCTGTGCCTCAGCACAGGATATAGCTTTCTTACTGACACTGATATCAATCAATCAATCAATCAATCAAGGCATTTGTAGAGCGCACTACTCACCTGTGAGTTTCTCAAGGCGCTAAGGGGTGGGGGCAGCTATTGGTCGAACAGCCAGGTCTTGAGACATCTCTTGAAGGTTAGCAGGTCCTGGGTCTTCTGCAGATGGGCAGGGAGGATGTTCCATGTCTTTGCGGCAAGGTGGGAGAAGGATCTGCCGCCAGTGGTCGATCGGCAAATGTGTGGGACGGTGGCTAGGGTGAGGTTGGCGGAACGGAGCTGGCAGTTCGGGGTGTAGAAGGACAGTCGTTCATTGAGGTATGCTGGTCCTGCGTTGTGGAGTGCTTTGTGAGCGTGGGTGAGGAGTTTTAAGGTGATCCTCTTGTTGATCGAGAGCAATGCAGCTCTCTTAGGTGGGTGGTGATGTGACTGTGGCTGGGAAGTCCGAGGATGAGGCATGCAGAGGTGATCTGCATGCGTTGGAGTCTTTTCTGGAGTGTGGTTGTGGTTCCTGCGTAGAAGGTGTTGCCGTAGTCCAGCCTGTTGCTGACGAGTGCTTGGTGACTGTTCTCCTGGTTTCGGTGGGGATCCATCTGTATATCCGGATGGCCAAATAAGAAAGATTTTTTAAAGGAGAAATTAGTAGCCCTGGATCTGCTCCTCCTCCCTTAGTGCCAACACTCACAGATGTGTCAGTTCTTGTGAATGGGGTCATGGATGGTGTGTGGTCTCCAGCATTCGAGCTCTCAAGCCCAGTCAGGATGTGAAGGAGTCAGTCTGAGTGATTATTAAGCATTGGTCTCCGAGACACTGATAGCTTGCACACCAGACTGCTGCTACCGAATAAACTCTGAGTGACTAAGTCTCGCACACCTACCAAAAGCAGTCTTTATTGCTTGGATTGGGTATACACTTTATGATCACTAAGGCATATTTTATGGTTCATTTTGTGTTACTTGCCCAAAGTTCTTCTGCAAGGTGCAAACACCATCCATGTCTTACTTTTAGCTAATTTCATCCCTATTTCTTAAACAAGATTTAACTTTACTTTTGGTATCAGTTGGTTATTCTCATTGTAGACATCAGTTTTCATGGTTGAGGTTCTTGATCTGGAGACGATTCACGCAATGGCCAGTTACCAGTCTAGACCAAAGAGGCTCTGGCCACTATTACATTCTTCTGGATATCCACCTAGCTGATAATCTCAGATATACTGCGTGTGGCTCTCCCTTATTGCGTTGTGAAGTCCCTGTGTCTTATTTGGAGGAGGTGGTAATGAGATACACACTAAAAACATCCGATTCTCTGCCTGCACTTACAGATATCTCTCAGTGTTGTATTTAATATTCGTTTTAAAGTATTCGTCCCTATATCTTCCACTTCATAGCCTTCTTCCATATAAATTACCTGTCTCTGACCTCTTTAATGTCTTTTCTTTCCCCTTGCAGCATGTCTGCTCTTCTTTCTTCTCATCCTAGCATGGCAAGTGTGAGAATCTTGGTGTACTATGTGATATGGCTGTGAGACCTTATCGCGTAGTACACTCGCAGATTCCTTCTTGGGTGCAGTCAGTATCATTAGCATAAGAACACAGGGAAAAACCTATTTTTGTGACCTAAATATATTCAACAATTTTGGCAGTTAAGTCAGTTATTTATACATAGGGTGCATCTCATGACACATTAAACTTCTCACATATTTGTTGTTTTTTTCATTTATTCTTCATTATACAAAAATATATACTTTTTTGAGTTTTCTGCAGTTTTCTTTCACATAACAGACATAATAAATACAATTAAATAACAGTTATCATGCGTTTGTTAAGGTACATCCTGTTCACTAAAGTTGATGTTCTAGATAGAACCCCTTATTTTTCTTTTATGTAAAGGTATGAACATTCATCCCAGCATACATACTCACACTTTCTCACATGCAAACAACAGTGACAAAATACATAAAAAATTGCAAACTTTGTGGTGATATATTATCAGTGTCCAATACAAGACTCCTCGTAATGTGGTTTCAATCGGTCTTAAATCATGAAACAGTACATATATTCTCGTTGTGTTCTCTGTTTGAATTTCTTTTCCAGTTTAGTTCTTATGGTCTTTCAATTTGTCATATACGAGGGTCTTTGTATACGTACAGCCTACGTACGTTTCGGTGATATTTAATTTGGATTCACCTTCTTCAGGGCCAGCTTGGACTAAACAGATATATGCAAATAGTCATAACCCGTGGGGTTCTGTTAATCTTAGTGTATAAGGTCGTAGAGTAAAATGGATCTGCTGTGGCTTTAATGAGGCACTTAGTTTTGGCGGTTGATTACAGTTCTTAAGAAGGCACATCCATGTATGGCTGGGGTCTTTTAACACTAAGGGAGGATTTATTTATTTGCTCCCGAGGAGGATTTAAAGAGTTGTCATATGAGGCTCATATATCAGAGGAGGCAGTATTCTCTATATCATATTCTCTGTTCTTTTTTGTTTTTTAGTGTTTGCAGTGCCACAAAAGGAAACATGTGTCGTAACTTGGTTTGAAACGTTGTTTGCGTCCAGTCCTGACAGGGTGCCGTTCGCCGTGTCTCTGCCACAGACCAGTCAGTATCATTTACACATCCTTAGCTCAACCCTGGGTAGTTGTGGCCTCGAGCAGTAAGATTTGACAAAGGAACTTACTGTAAAACATTTAACAGCACCACACAACAGAATATGAAAATCACACACCAATAAAAAGACGTACCACTAATTTATAAAAATGAAAGCATATTTTAATACATTTTTAACACCTCTATCATTAAAATCCACCAGATATTCCACATTTTATAACATTTTATCATTTTCAAGGCAACTGCAAACAAGCATTGGCAAAAATAAAGTTTCAAAACCTTTGAAAAGTTTAGAAAAATTGATGCGAGTGTTCTGGCCCAGCTTGGGAGCCCAGCAGGAATAAGGTATAGGGGGCCAGAAAGAATACTTTAGGCCAGGGGTACTCACAAACATTTTCTCAGGAGCTATAAAACACAGTAAGGGATGTGCCCGACAGCCACGCCTGTGCTGGTGAAACCCCAGGGAGACAGGGTGAGATGGGGATTTGTGGAGACAGAAAAGAACCATGCATCTTTTCCAAAGATTAGTAGAAAAAGTTTTCTTTGAAGTCTTTTTGCACATTTTGCAGCAGCATCGCATACTGTGATTATTCTATACATTTTATACATTTTGTAGTCTACGTTATACTGTAAGTAATACCTTTTTAAACATACTACTTATATATTCACAGTGCTTGCTATCATAGGATGGGACCCAATATCACTATCACTGGACTGGAAACAAGGACCGGTTTCGGGGTTTCACCACTCATCAGCCAGGATAGCTTGACTTCAGTGGCATGGAGAGCACAGGACCCACGTCTGGGCATAACCATCCCACTCAGGGTGGCATATGCAAACAGAATAATTGATGGACAGAAGGCAGAACAATGTCATACATTCACCTCAGTTCAGGGATCTGGGCCTAGATCCATCGTTTTTTACCTCCCAATGCCATTCCAGTTTGAACCCAACCATATGCAAATCAGTCTTGACCCTGTGCCCAACGGGACAAGTTCAGCCTGAACTGCCAGGCCAGGTCCTCCCTGGACTGGAAAGAAGCATCCTCTGACCAGTTTTGGGGTTTCACACCCTCATCAGCCAGGATAGCTTGACTCCAGCGGAATGGAGAGAAAGGGACCCATGTCTGGGCATACCCGTCCTATGCAATCAGGGAAGACCTGGCTTGGCAGTTCGGTCTGGACTTTTCCCATGAGGTACGGGGTGCAGACTGATTTGCATATGGCTAGGTCTGAACTGGGGTGGCAAAGTGAGTTTAAAAAGAGATGTTGGATTCTACCCAGATCTGTGACTGAAAAGTTACAGTGCTCTGTCCATCATCTCCTGGTGTTTGCTTTCTACGCCCTAAGTTGGCATGGTATGTCCAGACATGGGCCCCTTGCTCACCTTGCCACTGGATTCAAGTTAGCCTGGCAGATGAGGGGTGTTACCCCAAATCCTGTCCCAGAAAACTTGTTTCCGGTCCAGGAAATACCTGGCTTGGCAGTTCGATCTGGACTGTTCCCATGAGGCATAGGGTCAAGACTGATATGCGTATGGCTGGGTCTGACCTGGGGTGGCAAGTGAGCTAAAGAACGATGATGGACTCCGTCCATCATCTTCTTGTGTTAACTTTCTAAAAGTCTGTAGCAAGGAAAAGGACCAGGACCTGTGTAATTGTTTGCGTCTTTGAATTACCGCTAGACCAAACATATTTATTTTCATTTGATCTGGTACTTTATTTATAACTTTTCTTCAACTTTTAAAGTTTTTTTACTATGCTCAAAGCAAAGAAGAGACATTAAAGTCTATATGCAGAAAAAACGTATGTACATGTGATTCACAAACATAAAGCAACAACATTAAATATGTGGTACACAATATAAACACACATAGGTGAAACAAATCATAAACAATACATCCTCTTATCTTGATAGTCTTGTGTTACCTTTAGCATCGCCATCCAAATAATATTTCAAATCTACATATTATTCCATAGACATTCAAAAGATGTTGCATACTTAAACATTTCAATTAAGAAGGAATGGGGAACACGGGGAAAACATTAATGTCGTAATACATGGGACTTTTCCTCTATATATATATATATATACAAAACTCAAATTCATAGTCCCTCTGTGTCCTTATCCTATATCGTGATAAAGCCAACGCATTTCAAATCTCTCATAGCGAATAAATGGACTCTCATCAGGGCTCTTGGTCTTTTGGCAGCACTGTTGGTTTTCTGAAATAAGGATGTGTAAAGAAATATGTTTTAAAAGAAAAAATATTTTTAGGCTCCCTTTTTAAATATTAACTTTCTCTTTATAGCTGTACATTAGTGGTTATACCTGAATAGCAGTGTGTTTCCTGGCAGCTCGAGTGTCTCTATCTGTATGAAAGAAGAGACCTCATTTTAGGATGTTGCATTCCATTTATACTATGATGAATGATTTAACACCAGGCTGCACCGAGCGGCTTACAACAGCCTACCTTATTCCTTCTGCTGGTGTGTGGCAACGAGTTTCTCTACCTCTTTATCAAATTCGTTCTTCTTATCTACATGAAGAATAACTTGCTATTAGTTGAACAGGAGCTTAAAGCTTTTACTAATGAGTGTAGATAAAAAGCTTTTGGCATACCTGAGAATTGCGTTCACTTATTTAAAGGCAGTGAAGTTTTCTTAGTGCTACTCGACTCATGGCAACATTAATTTTTTTTTTTCATGGCGACATTAATTTTCTGAAAGCAAGCATAACCCTTAATTAACTTGAGCGTTCGTTTTGTAAAATGTATTTGCTAACGGTTTTTGTAGTTCGAAAATGGAAGCATACCTTTAAACAGAGCACTCGTCCTCAATGAACGTTGTTTATTACAGTTAGCTCGTTTTTCTGAATTTTTATGTGTTAACTCTCATCTAGTTTCTCGAACTGAGGCAGTGGCATTTCCAACTGAAGACATCTTCCAAAATGGCTTTTTGCTTAGAATCAGGAGTGTTGTGGTTTTCAGTACCTTATACCTCCATTTAAGCTTGCTGACTTTGATGCATTAAGCCAGTGCATTATGGGTGTTGTAGTATTTAGATCCTCGCTAATTCTGTCATGTTGTTCAAGTCCACTGTTGTGCTATTAAATTTCAAAATTAAATACGCTTCTTTGCGCAACAGTAGGTTTTCAATGTCTGTCAATGTTCTTGATGGTTTAAAGCTTGCCAAAACTGTCCATTTAAATTGTGTGTCGTTGTGGCATTTTTCAACAAAGTATTCGACCATAGGTGCGGTCTTTACTCTTTTCTTTATTCTGGACCGATGTTGGGTTATTTTTGTGTTGACCTCTTGGTTCGTTTTCCCTATGTAAATTTTTCCACACAGACAAATTATCGCATAAATTGCGTTTTTTGTCTTACAGTTTGTAAACTCACTGTGTTTCCATCTTATGCCGTCATGGACAAATTCTGTACCTTCTATGGTGTTTGCGCAGGCAATGCAATTTCCGCATTTTCTATGTCCTTCAACAGGTTTTAAGTTCCACTTAGCCAATAAGTCGCTTTTCGGTTTAGGTAGGCAGGTGTCGGCTCTAATTATTTGTTAGCTAATGCTTGGATTTTTCTTCCATGCGAAGAGTGGTTTGGGAAAGGGGCATTCTAAATTTTCTAATAAATGCCAGTTCTTCAAGATGGTTTGTCTGAATTGATTATTCTCTGGGCCATAGTTTGACACACACACTTGTCTTTCCAACATCTCTTTTTTTTTTTACTTGGAGAAGACTTTCTCGAGGTGTGAATCGGGCTCTTTTAGTTGAATGTTTTAGCAACTTTTTGGAGTATCCTCTTTTTTGCATATCTTTGCAGAAAGCTGCTGCGTGCTTTTCAAATTCTGACATCATGGAGCAGTTTCTCTTTATTCTGAGTAGTTGCCCATATGGGAGATTCTCTTTTAGGCACTTCGGATATGCACTTTTGAAATGTAGAATTGTGTCTCCTTCTTGTACAGTGTAGTCATCAATACATTCTCTACAGGTATCACCTCTACATCCAGAAAAGTTAAATTGGTGACACTGGATTGGACAGAGAATGTTATGTCTGCATGTCTTGAATTTATCCATTCATGGAAGGACACCAATTCAGTCTGGCTACCTTGCTACAGCCACCAGACGTTGTCGATATAGCGTAGCCATTTTATTATGTTCTTCTTGTAAGGATTATTGTTTTCAATGAACTTCTTCTCATATTTTGGGAGCAAAAGGATATCCCATGGCGGTCCCCTTCACTTGTACATAAAATTGAACCTCAAATTTAAAATAATTTTTTCTTATTGCCAACTCTGCTAGTTGGACCATGAAGGCTGTTGGGACCCTATGGGGCTGCATTCTTTTTTCCAAGTACAGTTGAATCGCTTCCAAAGCCTCCTCCTGTGGTATCTGAGTTTAAAGGGAGGTGACGTCAAGTGTAACCATTATTTGAGTTTGTTCATCAAATGAGGTTCCTTCAATTTTTGTTATAAAGTCGGTTGTTTCCCGCAAATATAATGGGACCTCAGGAAGGAATGGCTTCAGAAAAAAGTCCATATATTTTGCAGTTGGCTTGAATACTGAATCGCATCCCGAGACTATCGGCCTTCCCGGGGGACAATCTAAATTTTTATGTATTTTTGGCACAAAATAAAGAATTGGTGTCCTCGGGAATTTTTTAATAAAGAAATCGTGTTCTTTTGGCCCAAGATTGCCTTCTTCTAAGCCTGGTTGTACTATTTCAGTGATCTTTGCTTTGAAAGAGAGCATTGGGTCTTCTTCAAGCGGTCGATACCATGTTGTATTGTTCACGTGATTCATTCCTTCATTTAGGTACATCTCCTGGGCCAGGTAACCTCTCCCCCACCCTTGTCTGCCCTCTTAATTATTATTGAAGAATCTGCTTTAAGTTCTTTGATAGCAGCTTGCTGTTTAGAATTGAGATTTTGATTGAAATATTTCTTATTCTTTTCCATTTTGATAATAGATGACAATATTGTTCTTTCAAATGCAAAAAAAGTGGCATTTTCAGAACTGCAATTTAAAAATCAACTTCACTAAAAGATGTGTTGTTAAATTGTTTGTCCAGGAACACCAAACCCTACTTTTCCACCTGCTCCTAATTGGAAGATACATGTGAATGATGTTACAAGGCAGGTCCAATGCTAACCTATGGGAGAGATGGGTCTTGCTGTAGTGAAAAATTTATTTAGCAGTTTTTTGGTACCAGAACATGTGAAACTCACACATAGGAGTAAATGTAAACATGTACCAAAGGGAAGGTTTGGACCTGGCAAGTAGGGGAACTTGCCAGTTTGAAATGGTGATTTGAAACTGCTCAAGCCAATGCCTTTTTAGGCCAGAGTGGGTACTATAGGAGATTTATTAAATGTTATAGTACCATAGAGGCACCATTAGCAGAGCTAACCTCTAAGAAGCAGCCAAGAAAAGTAATCTGGACTGACATGTCAATAGGTCTTTGACTCCCGTAAGGCAGGTATGTGTCGCAGTCCCATGACATGCTTGAAGGGGCTACACATGTGGGTGGCACAATTGGTGTTGAAGGCCCATAATTAGCATTTGATTTACAGGTCCTGGGCACACACAGTGCACTTTAATAGGTAGTAAAACAAATATGCCAATCATTGAAAAACCCAATCCTTTGACAGTTTAGACATAGATCATGTGAGCAGTGGTAAAGTGCCCAAAATCCTAAAACCAGCAAGGAGGTCAGAAGCAAAAAGACAGAGGAAACCATGCCAAAAGATACCAGATCTAACACTAAGTTATTACCTATGAGCAGGGTTGCCTTGCTGATAGTAAAAGCTGAACTAAATGTAGAAACAAAGCCCATAGCCTGAAGATCACAAATAATGTACCCATGTGACATTGTTTCCTTTCAATTCTGATTATGGGCTTTGTTTCTAAAGTCATTTCAGGGTGTTCTATGAGCAGGGCAGCTCAGCTCATAAAACAAGCTCAACTGACTATATAAAAACAAGCCCAGCTTTCACAAATTGATGTTGCTTGGTTATCAGGAATAGAACAACAAATGATGGAAATGAGCAGCTTTCTCTGCCGCAGTTTGCCATGTTGCCAGAGAGGAAGGTCTGCGAGCCACAAGGAAAGATCTGCTGGGCCACCAGCAGCCTGTGGGTCGTACTTTGAGTGCCATTGTTTTAGACAGTTACCTGGCCACCAGAGCAACAGTAGGAAAAGTGTTGGATAGTGGAGAGGTAACATTTACTATTCCCACTCCAGTGGGTGCAACAGTAGGGAAAGTGTTGGATAGTGGATGGGTAAAAATTACTATACCCACTCCGCTGGTTGCAACAGTAGGGAGAGTATTGGATTGCGGAGGGGTAAAATATACTATGCCCACTCCAGTGAGTGCATCAGTAGGGAAATTGTTGCATAGTTGAGGGGTAAAAAATAATATTTCCACTGGAGTCAGTTCAAAATTGAAAACAACCAAATTGACGACAACACAAGATTTAAAAAAAAAATATATATATATAAAAGTTTTAAATATTACAAAGATAGAAACCGATTAGAACATTAAAAAGAGCTAACAAATACCTAGAAAGATCATTTAAAAAAAAAATCAAAATTAGTTTTAAAACAAAAATCTCTTTTTTAATAGAATTTTATAAAAAAAAACATTAATTATTACATAAATGTAATATTTTTTATTTCCTACTCTATAACACCACATAAGTCACAGCCCTCGTGTCATTTTTTTTATTTACCTCCATAATTAACATAAACAAATATTATTAATTTAAAAAAAATTAAAACAAATTAAAATTAATTTACTCCCCAAATGTTACCCCTATGAAACCAAAACGCACACACAAAATAACAATAAACACTCACCATGAATATGTATCAATTAATAAATTAATGTTAATATTCAACTAATTATTAATCAATTAAACAAATTACTTTCCAACCTCTACCCCCAAAAACACCACAACCCACAACTAAAAATCATTATACAATTTCCATAACTAATTTTACATTAATAAATTAATATCAATTAAGAACAACTTATTGATTCGTTTATGATAATTTACTTCCCACCCATTACCACTATATACCCCACAACTTACATCAAATATTAATTACACAATTGCCATATTTTAATTTTAATTAATCAATTAGCATTAATTAACCATTATTAATTAATTATAAAGTACTTCCTACCCTATTCACCTATAAACCCCACCCCCACTCCTAAACAAATGACACGATTAGCATAGTTAATTACTAATTAATTAATAATAATTAACAACCAATTAATACATATTTAATATTAAAATAACTCTCACAATTAGCACTATAAAATTTAAATTAAAAATATAATAATAAATAAAAAGTATGAATACATGTATTATAATAAATTTACTTCCTACACTATTCCCCTATCAACCCACAAGTCGCTCTTAAAAAAATGACAGTTAACATAATTGTCATTTAATTAATAATAATTAACAGCTGATTAATTAATAATTAATAATACATTAATTCCCACAATTAACACTAATCTAAATTAAATAAATACTAATACATAAACAATTATAATTAATTTATTATAATTAAATTACTTCCCACTCTATTTTCCTATAAACCCACAATCCGCTCCTACAAAAATGACACAATAAACATCATTGCCAATTCATTAATGAATTAAAAATAATTAACTAATTATTAAATAATTATTAATACATTAATTCCTACGATTAACACTATAAAATCTAAATTAAATAAATACTAATACATAAAAAATAATCATTAATTTATCATAATTAAATTACTTCCCACCCTATTCCCCTATAAACCCGCAACCCGCAACCCGCTACAGAACTTAAAAACACAAAATTTTATTAAGATAACATTAATAACTACAAAAAATTTAACACATATATCAAAGGACAAAATTAATTCTTATACAAAAAAATAGATCACATACTTTTAAAATACATACTGAAATATATAACACTGAATAAAACATCGATATTTTAAACAACTATATTTTTGCACCCTATATAAACAACTTCGATATTTCCAAAAACAATATTTTTTACCTGTAAATCGATATTTTTGACCAGGATATTCTTCCTGTCAAAATTTCTGTATCACAATATTTAAAACTCGATATTTCTGTATATCAACATTTTAAACTCAATATTCTGTCTGAGCACCGACGGGTGATGTTGGGTGACTTTGGCAATGGAGATCAGGGTCCCCTGAAGTCCTCTACGTTGCAGTAGTCGGACAGCCGATGCTTCACTACTGTTCATTTGCACCGCAGTTGGATGCAAATCCTTTGATGGGGGCTGGTCTCATTTGAGTACAACAAAACTGACTTTGAACAGCTCTCCAGGGTTCACCAGTCCCAGGTGCAGGTTTTGGGTATCTCAGATTCTCTCTTTGTTGTACCAGGCGACTATAGCAAATTTTCTACGTGGGCTCTTTCAGCTCTTGTGTTCATGGATCTGGTTCCAGGGGATCAGCCACCTGATCTGTGGAGTCACGGGTCTTGGTGAAGCTGGTAAATGAACTCTTCCTTGGGTCAGGTAGCGCAGACACAGTCCCAATCTGGCTAGCCTAAAAGTCCAGCAGGTGCAGTCCTCTTGAGGGTACAGCCTCTCTTTGTGCAGTTCAGGGGCAGTAGGGCTGTCCCTCTTCAGTCCTCTTCTCTTTCTAATGTGAACTAAAGGCTAGGGTACCGGGATGCCATATTTATCCCAGAAATAAGCCCAGAATGGACCACATGATTACCAGTCAATGGGTTACTGGGTCCTTTTCTATCCTGTGATGTGTGGCAACGGGCTATCCCAGAGTTCCCCATTCTTGCCCCTTTGAAGATGGCATAAACCTTGCTTGATTGTGATGAGCAAAGTAGCCCGCTCTAGGGGTGTGTGTATCAGTGGGCTATAAGCCCATGGGAAAACCAGTTTGAGCACTGGTTTCCCTTTCTTAGCCCAGTCTCCTAATTATCTGCAGGAACAAAAGGCATCCTACTCAGGGATGTTATAACCAGCTTTAGGGAACTGGGTACTTGTTGCAGTACTGTCACTTTTTGCCTGGTGGTTTTTGATACAACTTTGACTGAGTTGTACTGGGTCCCTGCTAACCAGGTTCCCAGTACCAGTGAGCTTTCCCTAAAACAGTACCACAATTGTCACAAATTCAGCAACCCCTGTAAGTCCCTAGTAAAATGGTACCCCTGGTACCTGGGGCATTGGGACTGAAGAGGGCCCACCAGTACTGCAGCAAAATTGTGCCACCCTAGGGACAAATCACCAATATCATGGAAACTGACATTGAAGGATGTGTGTCTTGGTGCAGAGAAAACTGAAGAGTCAACATGGCACTCATCCCTGTGTACCATGCCTGAAGACACTGCATGCAGTATAGGTAAGACACCCCTACTGTAGGCCTTACATCCCTAAGGCAGGATGCACAATAGTTTATGTGAGGGCATAACTGCATGAGCAGATATGCCCCAGTACTAGGCAGTTCGCTTACTACCAGTTCAAGTAAACTGGGAAGCCATGTTAAAACATGTGCTGGGCACTGGTAAAAACGAGGTCCCCAGCTACATGATGGCTTCACTGAAAATAGGGATGTTTGATATCAAACATCTCATATTGATGAACCCACTCTGATTCCAGGGTTGGATTTATCAATACAAGCACCCAGAGGGCGCCTCTGTAGTGCCCCCTGAAACCGTACCAACTGCTGGTGGGCTGACTGACTGATTTTAGCCAGCCTGACACCGATGCAAATTCCTAACCCCCAAGGGTGAGGGCTTTCGCTCTCGGGAGGCCAGAAACCAGGCCAGCATGGGAAAGGAGTATCTTTCTCTCCCTCCCATGAGATGACCTGCAGATTATCCAGCCAATGCAAGAGAGCTTCAAAGCAGCCCTCCAACTTTAGTATGTGACTCTGATTTCTCTCATAAGAGATGCCAAACCCGCTATCCTGCTCCACGTTTGGCGGGAGGACAGGTGAGAAAATTAGTTAGATTAGGAGGGGCGCCCACATTCAACCAGCACCACCCTTAGGTTGTGGCAGGTGATGTCAACCCCTCTCTTCAGATTTCTCCATCTTGCCTTGGAGTGAATTAACCAACCAGGGTCAGGGTTTTGCCCACTTCCCAACTGACGTAGTCATATGAGGGTGTAGTCGCCCTAGAGGTAAGTATACCATTGTCTACTACCTGGCACTCCCTCTAACGCCCCTACATTCTGTATTTATGGGAGCCCCTGGCACTCGAGAAGCAGATCCTGATGACCAGAGAAGAACTAGGACACTGAAGAGCCGCAAAATCAAAGAAGGCTGAAGCCAGCACCTGACTTGGCCCCAGCCCCGCCAGCCTGTCTTCAGCCCTTGTCGAAAACTGCGTCAAAGTCCACTCATCTTGCAGCTGTGACTGCAGAAACTTGGAAGGACTGCCTGCCTTTGAAAAAGACTCAACACGTCCCAAGAACAGTGGACCTGTTCAGCAGAAACTACAAAAAGAAGACTCTGAGGCGTACGCATCTGCCAAAACACGACACCTGAAACAGCCACTGCACCCGTCTCCTCAGACCTGAGTTGAAGTGGGCCAACAGTGCCAACAATGTTCTCTAGCCCTCTAGAGCTCAATTCCATCATGGTTTCTCCCGTCCTGGACTCCCTGACGAAGCCTGCAGCCTCTGGACACATGCCCACTCTATCGCAGCTACTCTAATAAGGAAAAACCAGACGCCTAAAGACACCTCTGCACTCGTCACCCCTGGGCCTCGGAGGAGGGGACAAATGGTGCCCCCCATCCCGAGCATTGCAAGGCCTGAGCCCACTTGCTGGTTCTCTTTTCTCAGTGACTGATCTCCATTGAAATACACTGTTTTGCTTTGCACCCGGCCATCCTCGTCCTACTGGTGGTGTTTTGTTGGTGCTGCCTTGGACATTGCCCACCATTTGCCTTAACTCCTGGAGATTGGTCTTGTAAGTCACTGTACTACACCTGTTTGCAGAACTTGTTCTTCCTTCAATAGGATAACATTGCAGAACTCAGAAATTGCACAGTGACCACTTTTTAAAGTGAAAAGAATTTATATTTGAAAATGTACTTACCTGAATGATATTTCTCTGATGCCTAAGCATATATAAAGATACTTGCTACTTTTATAAATTGGTGTGGACAGTGGTGGCTCCTCCATTGGGGTGTGGGGGCATCGCCCCACTGCTTTCTCACAGTGAGAGAAGCAGAAACATAAAATGGTAAAACTACCATTTCATGTTTCTGCTTCTTGCACTGCAAGAAAGCAGAAGTGCCTGGTTGGGGGCGGGTGGGTGGGCGGTCCTGCTCGAGGGGAGGGGGGAGTGTTTTTCCCACTGTTGTGGGCCCTGACGGTTTGGTCAGCCCCAGGACCGACCAAACCAGTCATGCACACTCTCTTATTTTCTCGATGTAGGCTGCATGCAGCCTACAGAGAGAAAATGGCCTCCCTACAGGCACCTGGCTGGGCCGCTGTCCGCTGCACCGCACCAATCACAACCTGCCATTGCAGCGTTGTGATTGACTTAGGGGAGCAGGAGGGAGGCGACCTGGGTTAAACGCAGTCCCGGCTGGGAGTAACAAGAGCTGAGGCGGCGGCGCGTGATCCGGAGTAAGGTACGTTTTTAATTGTATTTTTTTATTACCGTCCCGCTTATCCCCTGAGTGAACACCACCCGCCTGTCTTGCCGGCCACGACTGATGGTTTGATGCACTTAGGAGAATGATTAGCAAGGATCTGGCACGCGGCACAGCACGAAAGCTTTTATTTGTGGCACGCTTGAATAGGCACTAATGTATACAGCTTGCTATGCATGAAATGCTTGTGGTTACCTTAAACAGCTTTAATAATTAGGAGACCGAAAGAAAGGCTGTGTAATTACGTTTGGTTAAAAACACAGTTAACAATGCCAGCCTGCTAAATTTGCATTGCACACCGTGAATGGTAGTGATGGCCTATCCTGGGCAGAAGTTTGCACTAGTGCAAAAAAAACAGAGGGCAAATCCATTTTACACTGTTGTGATGTTTGTGGAACAGGAAGCGGAGCAACCTATCCTGTTTCAGTCCATCTTACAGAAAGATTGTTGCAGCCTAGCAAAATGTGGAGGGGTGGGATTATGGAACCATTGCTAAATCTTTACCACTTGGTCATCAATTTACAAGTTGGCCAAAGATTTTCAAAAACACATTCGCCTTAAATAACCTTTATTTTTTTATTTTTAAAAAGCCCAAAATAATAAGGCAAACTCAATTTGTACTACCTTTTGTAATAACAGGTAGACTAAAAAAAGATTTCCCTATGAACATAACTGTCCTCCATTAGAGGGAATCTGTCTTTACTGCTGTCATTACAAACAAAATGCAGATCTCTACAGAAGCAATGTATTTGGAAATAATAAAAATACATCAATGAGAAATTAGATTTCAGTGATATTTTCTTCTCAGGCATCCAGGATAAAACCAATATGTGTTATAAATGGGTGTAGTATACTGAAAGAAGTCGAGTCCAAGTAATTTTTCATGAAGATTTATTGAGTAGCAGGTTACATGGAAAGAGCTCCACCAGGAGCAGCCACCCTGCTGCTCAGCCCATACACCAACTGACTCAGGCACTCCAAACATTCCACATCCCAACATTCTCTCACGTAATCATTCTGCCTGAGCAGCAGGATACCACATATCTCCATCCTTTATAATGGAAAAGAAGGAAGTATTACAATACATCAGAAAGTAAGCAAGAAAATACAGAAGAAAATACACTGGAATTAAGCATGGAAATTAAAGATGGCTTAATAGGAAAGGCAAAAAAGAAAATGATGGCTAATGCACCAACACCCTTTCTCACAGAAATACTAACCCACATCCTCCCTCACATAAATAACAAACAAACCCAAGTACAAAGATATGAAAGCTGGCCAGGCAAACACAAAAATATACAAGGGCATAAGCAAAAAGGTGAAGGAGAGAATGAAACACAGAAGCAAGAGAACAGTGAAAGGGTGGAAGACAGCTGTAGATAGAACAAGTAAAGCAAAAGCATAGGGAAATGATGGCTGTCGTTCACACAAGCAGATTACAGCAGTGGTATGAAATACAATAAATAAACTGGTGGTAAGCTCACGGAGGTGGGAAAGGGTGGAAATGGAGAGGTGAGCTACTCGCAATGAACTTCCCCAAAAGCAGGTTGGGTGGAAGCTGTCGGAGAGACCCACACAGCACAAGGTGCATTTGTGAAATGCAACAAGTGCAATATATGTGGATGAACCACATGAAACAAAGTACAGTAAAGTAAAGGAGAAGGTGTGGGCTGGGACCCACACAGCACAACTCTAAAATGCAACATGCGCAAAAGATGCAGGGTTACCACATGAAAGTGTGAACAAAGCACACGGAACAATGCAAAATGTACGTAATAGATGTGGGTGCAGGCCACAAGACAACATGTAAATTTCAAAGAGTACTAAGTGTGGCGAAGAAGCTACCACACTGTAAAATGCAATGCATAGAAACCAGTACAGAGTAAAATACAATAAGTGTATGGAGAATGCTACACAGTACATGCAATATGTAAGAAAAACTTGTGCAGTTTAGTTTTAAAAGAAGGCAACAAAATTCATATGAAAAATGGCGTAAAATAGTTCCATTAACCATTAAGAAAAATGATAAAAGATTTATGTAATTGTAGAATGACATAGAAGCATATGAAAATATGAGCATTGTTCATAAGAAAACAATAAGATAACACAACTAAGTAGTCACAGTGGTCTTGTTTCTGGATACTAGCGCAACACATTACTTTCAAATGGAAGTGTTGTGATCTTTTTTTAACAGTAGACGCATTGTCATTAAGAGGAAACAGCGGAACAGAGATGAAAGACATCAGCGGGAAATACTTTGAGTTAATGCCTTCTTCAGTGAAGTCTCTATTGAAAGCAAACACCTTGATAGAAGAATCCATAACTGCCAAAGTGCTGAATATTACAAAGATCTGGAAGTAAAGTATGCTGGTTGTAAACGCTGTGAGAATAGTTCAGGAATGCAAGATGCGTATGCTATGGCTGCAGACTCCGGTAACTGCAATTGTCTGAGGTGATGAAATATAACAAACGCAGTGCAAAGCTGGTGCCTGTGGCAAAGTGTAAGCTCAAGATGGCAGTACGTACATCACGCTGTGCTGGATACTTCAAGGTCACTGGTGGGGCTCGTTGGGGCCAGTTCGATTGAAGTGCTCCTGATAGATTCAAAGAGAATCCTTTAGCTTGATTGTGGGTTCTTGTTTCTTCAGCCTCTTCTTTTCAGACTGTAGACACCCCACGCCTAGTACCAAATGTAGTATACTGAAAGAAGTCGAGTTCAAGTAATTTTCCATGAAGATTTATTGAGTAGCAGATTACAAGGAAAGAGCCCCACCAGGATCAGCCACCCTGCTGCTCTGCGCATACACCAACTGACTCAGGCACTTCAACATTCCACATCCCAACATTCTCTCAAGCAATCCTTCTGGCTGAGCAGCAGGATACCACAATGGGACAGAGAGAGATACTGCTAAGAATAAATATCCTGCAAACACTTCACTTTTTAGCACACACCTTTTTAATATTCAGATCAGAGTACCGCAATCCCATTGGCTGACGGATTCCTGTCAGCTGGTGTCACACAGAGGACGCTGGATGACCAGTGATGTCAGTTTACTGCTGTTAATTGTGATCTCACAGCCCAACGCTGGTCGGCTCAAGAGTTCTACACACCCTTTGAAAGAAGCACGCCGCTCTAAGGATCCGTCGGTTGGTGCCTGAGTATATTGCTTATTGCTTTCTTTTTGCGTTCCTAGGATGTCAGCAGAACAAGTTATAGAGCAGAGAATAGGCAAGAAAGAGATGTCCAAAAATGCCTGTGAAGCTGCTGATTTTTTTGTGAAATAAAGGTGCATAACAGAGGGCCAACAAAAAAAACGTAATTTGGTTGTCCGGTTGTAATTGTTGCCTTGCACGGCTTGGAGTGATTGGCTTGAGTGCTTCGAACTTCCTTTTTCTTGCCATATGCCCCACTGCTGTAGTGACTGATTCTCAGAGGTTGTGTTGGGAGCCTTGCCCTTTACTCCTGTTTATGATAAATTTGTGCTGAAGGTTGCACGTGGCAGTGATCACAAACGTCCTTGTGAACAGTGAAATTAACTGTTCAGAAGTGCTATGTAAATGATTTGCCTTCGGCACGGTCCTTTGATCTAGTGGATGTCGGCAGTAATATTTACAATATTTAAAGCAAAGGTATGTGTGTATTTCAATGTTAACACTGTCTAGGAATAATGGATCCATATTTGTGGCCTCTGGCAGGCACATCAACTATTCAGAAAAAAAGAATTAATTCTCTCTGGAAACATCTGGCTGCTTTAATGGCATCGATTATTCCTGGCATAGAGGTATAATGAGCCAATATTCGCCGCCCAGAATGATAAAAGTTGTATCAAGCACTTGAAAGGCTAATAGGTCTGGCTTGTTTATTGAGTCCTGGTTACAACATTTAAAACAAGAATTGGAAATGCAATAGATCTCGCATTTGCTTACGTTAGAGCTATTGGCGTTGTAAATGTTTGTAAATGACAATGCCTTTCATCCATGTGTTATGGGGTGTATGTAGTGTGTGGGGCAGTGTGGCTGGGTCTGGCAGGGGTGAGATGATTTGCTTCAATGCAGACTAAACAAGAACATGCCAACACTACTCAGAACATAAACAAGTTGACGAGAGCTGTAATAGATGAGAGAAGGTTTCCACTGTATATTTAATCACATAAGCATAGACCATTTTAATACAGTGAGCCAGCTATATAAAAATACATAAATGGCACTACTAGGGGAATTTGTGGGTCACTTGGAAGTAGGGAATGAATGCGAGCTACTGCCCCACTGATAAGTACCGAACATCTCCAGTATGAGACATCTTCAAATTCAAGCTAAAAAGCCTGGGCATGAGGAAATTCCAATTAAAAGCACCCAACATCCCTAAAAAAAAAGAGCATGCTTTCCCAATGAAACACACTTCCTGAGTCAGGACAGTGTCACCTCTGGGGTGTGCGGGACGCCCGGCAGGCAGGGATGATGCTGCAGAGTGGCGACTGGAGTCTGTGCGGAGGGGAGAGAGAGCGCTCCTGCAGCACCTCTTATGAGGTACCCCGTCCCTCCCCTACTGGAGGCGGTGCCCCTGCACCCTCCGGAGACACACCAGAGCCCAGCAGGAACCGAGGAATGAGGGCGAGCAGCCAGGCCCGGTCTGTACCCACGTCAGCCGGCCAGGCAGGGATGAATGGGGGAGAGGGCCTAGGCTGGCACACGCTGGAAGGAAAGGTGGAGTAAGGGGTAGAGACGAGGCGGCAATTGTGAGGCTCTGTGGCAGGACAACCCTTCTCTCTCCCGCCCATGACGTTGAGTCAGGAGAAGCCTTATTAAGAGCCGGGGTGAGGCCGGCTGCACCCTTTACTCATCGCTCATGTGGTGCGCTGTGCAGCTGGGAAGATTTAGGTTTCACGTTTAGCCTCCTTTGATGATGATGAAAGGAGTGGGTGGGACAGACTACTTAGTCACTCTGTAGCTAGCTGCTAGAAACAGCTTTTTAAAGTAAAAACAAAATACAAACAGAGCGCGGTGTCCCTGAAGTGCACGCCGCGCTCAACAGAAATGTAAAATATAGATAAAATGAGCGAGGTGTGCCTAGCGTGCTCCACGCTCATTAAAGACAAGCCCCAAAACGCGTATATGTTCGTAACTTCTATGCATACGTATCGGCACAAGCCCCAGTCGGACTCAGGAGCTGCGCTTTCTCCCCAAAAAAGTGGCTCCACAAAGTAATGAAGAGGAGAGTGTGACACAGCCAGTAAAGCATCCAGTCCCGGTGGGCGGGGCTAACACTGGAAAGGATGGTCACCAGGAGGGACTAAAAACCCTCAGAAGGAATAGGAAGCCAGGCGGATCAATGGGCCAAAGGCCAGTGACCCCTAACCCCGCGAAGGCAAAATAACAATGCGGAGGTTCTCACTTGAAAGGCCCATTGATCCGCCTGTGACACATATACAACGCGAATCGCGTTGCCGTAGGGCTTACAACATTAGCTCTCCTGGCTTCCTATGGTGTCACGTATTCCTCCAGCCCACCCTTGGCGCTTGTTATCACACATGCGCTCCGGCGGGCTACATCCATTGCCCACTGGCACGGGCACTTTTTCTATTGACCGGCATCACACCGAACTGCTGTCTTCGACGCAGCTCAGCACACACCTGCAGGCGGTGCAACTTAACTTTATAGCTAGTTCAGTGCTGTGTATTTGCCGTTCCACATGAGCACTAGTCACAGTTTTGATACCAACGACCCGAGAGCAATAACTAATTGTCTGTTTGTCTCTCTGTGTTTGTTCGTGTTGTTTGCCTTCACAGGTGCATTTTAATTTTTGGAGTCTCTATTCCAGAGACAAGTAGGGGTTCTTACCACCGACATTTTTTATTCGTGTGGCCCCCCCCATTGCACTTTTTTCAGACGACTTTTAACTTTCACGTCCCTTGGTAGGGTGGGCCTTAGCGCGTCCATACCGCCGGGGTTTAATTCACTATAGGTCCTGACGAATGTCCGGTTAATTACACCAACATTGGCAGAAACATGTTGACCATCACGTAAGAATATTGGAAACAGACCATTCAATTTAGTTGGTCTAGTTTACCATCACATTTTTTAATATGTCCTTGTTGATCAGCTATTAAATCAATTTTTTGATACAATCAAAGCATTTTTAACCCCACCACCTCACTCTTTTCACGTAACCTATCACTTAGCTCTCACATCTTCACATTACCCGCTCTGCAGTAAATCTGGCGTTGAAGCACACTGGGGTGACATTCGGTCACACCCAGTGGGGCCCGATGATGAAGCATGTCACCGACCAGGTCGGTGAGTGAGGGCTTTCTAAACAAACCAAATTGGTGTTGTTTCTTCTATGTGCTCAAATACTTGTGTAGTATTCAAACAAGTAACACTCTTGCTTTGTTGTTATTTAAGTCATAGTGGGGATTAAGAGTGTTGCTCCCTCCCTACCTCTCTCTTTGTTGATATATACATTTTCACGCTTCCAGATGATGCCTCTGTAGTGTGAAATAGAGCCAATTAACTCTGACATAGCGTCTCAATATATTGATGTACAAGCTGCGCTTGGTACAACCCATGCTAACCCTGTAACAGAATTGCTAATATGTTCTTGTATAAAATAAATAAAACATGTTGAAATAAATACATAGCATTTTTTTTAAACTCTGACTTAGTGCTATATCAGCCTCCTTCAAGCAACACAGCTGAAGCTCAGCTGGACCCTCAGTTCTTTCTTCCAGCAGAGAGGAGGAGGGTATTGGGGGCAGGAAGGAGGAACTCCTGTGCCTGTGTTTTAAAATGAGTGTATATTATATATCTTAAAACATATGAAATATATAAAAGTAGAGGACTAGGGGCCATATGTATCAACACATTTCCCCATAGACACAGAATGGGCAAAACCCTTTGATACATCTGGCCCCTAAGTGCATCTATCTATCTATCTATCTATCTATCTATCTATCTATCTATCTATCTATCTATCTATCTATCTATCTATCTATCTATCTATCTATCTATCTATCTATCTATCTATCTATCTATCTATCTATCTATCTATCTATCTATCTATCTATCTATCTATCTATCTATCTATCTACATTTTTAGTCCTACTTCTATGTTTGGCCTGTCCCAGTTTTTGAGTTTCAAACTCTGGTCACCCTACCTCAGCAGCAAACTAATCTTAGAAGAAATGCCTGGCTCTGTGCAGTGTTTTTACCCCATTTCGCGCAATCCAGTGCAGCAAATGTGCTTGCTGCAATGCGTTGCGTGAAAAATGAGGAAATCTGGGGGGCCACTGTGTTGCACAACCAGGGTTAACCTTCTGCTCTATATGATCACAGAAAACAGTTTAAAATGCACTTCCCCTCTTTGCAGCAAGGTCATACACAAATGGAATGCTGTTTTAAAGGCTTCCTGTACTGTGCATTGTGTTTATACAGCAGCAGCTGGGCTGTGTCTGGACTTGACAATAATTAGTACCTAGGGAAGATGGGTTTATCTCAAGCCTCGTGAGCATGAAGAGGGCCATGACAGTATAACAAAAGAATGTCGCACATAAAATATAGAGAAGATAATGTTCCGGGTTTCAAAGTCGAGCGCGGATTTTTCCAGCAGATAAACTCCATTTAACAATCTGAAACTCATTCAAATCCAATCTAAAAATAACAAGTCGCCGACTCAAGTTTTCAATTACCCTGCAAATTTCGGTTTTTGTTGTTGTTTTTTTTAGGAAATCATGGTTCATTTTTTCATTGCCACAATGTACCTTGAAAGCTAGAGTAACTTCTGGTTATTTTCAGACTTCGTTTTCTTTGATTATATTTAACCCATGTTTATGGTGAAACTATGCACATGGAGATAAGTATTTGTTTAAGAACCTTCAGGAACTTCACTGGGAACAGTTTTGCTTCTCTGCTTTGGTGTTTTTTAGGAAGCGCAACTCAGTGTACACCAGCGAAAGCCAACCAACCATTTCTGTAATAAGAACTATTATAAGCACCCCAAGCTACTAAGACAATTTACCAGTGTTACAACTATGACTGCGTCAGACAAGATTCCATTAGTGGCCATTGCATCGGCATTACTAGCAGTGCCACCTCCGCACAGCAACCGCGTCAAAAAAAGCTTTATCACTGTACATTTTGTAGGCTTCTACGTCATAGCAGACATATCTACACTGCCCCTTGGCACTTGTGATAGTACATCAACAACATTTCACCCGACACAGCATAAATTACCATTTAAATATTGGCTTACATATATTTGTTCTGCACACATTCGCTTTCCAGTTGGTAATACACATATTTTCAGTTTAAAATGTTTCCTTTTCAAGTTTGGAAAGTTCCATTTCAATGAAGTTAGCAACAGCAAATTGCCATGAATTATTGTTTATATGCAGTAAAGTGTTCCTTCCTGCACTAAAACAATCGTAAAACTCCTGCCGGTGGATTGGAGACATGCTGAGATTGTGGTGTTCTGTAAGCCCGGCCGGCCACCAGACAGGCATGATTCGTATCGCCCGATCTCACTCTTGAACACCGAGGCCAAGATACTGGCCAAGGCCCTTGTGAACCGACTCCTCCCTTACATCAAAGAACTGGTGCACCCAGATTAGGCGGGGTTTATGCCCGATAGGGCAACACGCCACAACCTTAGACGGGCTCATATGGCGGTAGCGGCGATCGGTGGTTCTGGAGCCCAGGCTGCATTGCTCTTGGCAGACATAGACAGGGCGTTCGACTCCCTCAGCTGGACCTACCTGTTTGCCCTGCTCTCGCGGCTTAACCTTGGGCCGCACTTCCTGTCCTATGTGAAGCTCCTATACACAAACCCTACGGCTTCGGGGAGGGTGGCTGGAGCCACGTCGGTGACCTTCCCCATTGGGAGGGGCACTCGACAGGGGTGCCCCCTCTCGCCTTACCTCTTCGCGCTTGCTATGGAGCCGCTGGCGGAGTGGGTCAGAATGGACGCTCAGATATGTGGTATAGAGTGGAAAGCGGGGCCATCGGATAGAATCGCCCTCTATGCGGACGATGTCCTGTTCTTCCTCACGGATGTGAACAGGTCAGGACCTAGAGTCCTAGAAATTATGAGAGTCTTTGGGGACGTGTCAGGGCTGTTTTTAAATCAGCAGAAATCCACTATTTGGACTCTGGGAGATCGACTGCAGTTGGGCCAATGGGCGTCGCCATTGCAAATAGCTGCTGGAGGCCTTAAATACCTAGGGGTGTTTCTGACAGCTTCGCCCGATGTTTCCTGGGAACGCAACGTGGTGCCGGTGTGGGATCGGGTGCAGTTCAAAATGAAGTCCTGGGCCCGTATGCCCCTTAATCTATACGGCAGGTCGGCGATATTTAAAATGGTTGCCCTCCTGAGACTCCTATATCAGCTGCAAAACCACCCGTTCCCAATTTCGCCGCGTTGGTTCCGGCAAGTGAACTCTGCCCTGGGCCAATTTTTGTGGGCAGGCGCGTGTGGCTCTATTCGTACCTGTTTTTGTCTACCTACTGCGGGGGATTGGCCACATCGGATATTCTATCATATTATCAGGCGTCCCACCTCCTCGTCCTCAATGAATGGTGGTACGGGGATCGAGGGGACCCGGCCTACGCCCTGGAGCGTTACTTAATGGAGCCGCACCCGATCCACACTATACTGTACTCGGCGCAGCTGAGGAAAGGGTTGCCCAGTGCCACACAGGTGGTCTTTCAGGTCTGGCGCCAGGCTCTCCACAGAATGGGGTGGTGAGGCAAACTTACTGCAGAAACCCCGCTTTGGGGTAACGGCCGCCTCCCGGAGTTGGTGTCCTTGCAAGGTTTCGGGGGGTGGGATTCCATTGGAATCTCAACCCTGGGCCATGTTATGAGGGGCACGTCCCTTAAATCATTCCAGGACCTCAGTCATGAATACGAAATGCCTAAGACACAGTTCTTTAGGTATTTGCAGTTTCGCCATGCTATCATGCCAGCATTGGAAGGCCTGGACTCCTTGCCCAAATTCAGCCCCATAGAAGCTAAAGTGTTCATGGGGGATCTGGAGGACAGGAAGATCTCCCGTATTTATCAGACACTAGTGGTGCATTGTTTGTCGTCCCTGCAACATCTGCGGGAGGTCTGGGCAGGGGACGTGGGAGAATTGGAGGAAGAAGATTGGTGGGAGACGCTTGAGGCCCCCAGGGGAGCGGCTATCGCTGTGCGCCTGCGTTTTATTCAATTTAAATATTTGCATAGGGCTTATTACACCAGAGAACGATTGTGGAAGGCAGGATTGATCGCGTCCCCTGATTGCCTGAGGTGCGGACTAGAAGTGGGCACGTTCCTGCACACGGTGTGGAGCTGTGATAGGTTGGCGCAGTGGTGTGAAAATGTGTGGGACTGCTTGTCGGAGGTGCTGGGTTGGGAACTCCCGCGCACCCCCAAACTGGGACTACTTCATGTCCTCGAGGGGGTGGGGGGCAATATCTACAAGAGACATTTGCTGTTGCTGGGGCTCACGCTAGCAAAACGGGACATAGCACAAGCCTGGAAAGACCCTCGGGCGCCTAGATTGACAATATGGAAACAGGGCCTTGACTTTTGTATGGGATTGGAACGTCCTATCCATAAGGCCAGAGGATGCCCTAGGAAACATTACAAAATATGGAAAAGGTGGGCAGACTACCGGGGGATATGGCTGGAGCCGCCGCCACGATCTAGAGCTGATGAAGGGTGAGCGGGATGGGGCCAGGGGACGATATAGTACACAAAGCATTTGTTTTCTTTTCATTGCTGTATTGTACGGGGACATGGCAACACTGTGCACGGCAGGAGGTCTGGGGCGGGATGGGAGTTGTGGGGGGGGTCCTGGGGTGGTGGGCTGTTGGTAAGGGGGCATGTAACTATATATTTTATGGATCGATATTGCTGATGGAATGACTTGTTTGCAGTGCCTCCAGGGGTCGGAGTGCTGCGATTATATTGTGATCCTTCAATAAAAAGTGTTTTGAAAAAAAAAAAACAATCGTAAAAAAAAAGACTATTTGCAACACTTCTATGTGTGCTGCACAACGCAGCACACATAGAAGTTACAAATCGTCATTTGTGATTATTTCTGTGCTGGAAGGGAACCCTTTCTGCACATAAACAATCATTCCCTCAATGCAGGCATCCTTGCTGCGTTGGCACTAGGCAGCTTAATTTAGCACCAGCGCAGGGAGAAATGCAGGGGTGCTCAGTATTATTATAAATGTTGCACATCCCTGTGTTACTAAATGACGGAGCATGGAGTTAGCTATTTTGAAGCTAGCCCACGCTCCGCCACTTTATCGTAAATATTCCTCTAAAAAATCTCTCACAAGCAAAAAAAAACAGGTTAGATCAATCATGGTCAAAAAGGTGTCTGTTCGGCTGATCCATAAGGGTAGATGCAGAGACAGGAGCATCACCAATGTTTTATTTTTCGGTTATCGAATCAAATGCGTTGGAAATTGAGTAATCAAGCCAACGACATGGCCTTCAGAAAACTACTTAAAACCAGGCTGTTTACATACTCATTGTAACCAATCCTGGGCAAAGATGCCTATGGGCATTAGTTGCACTCTACAAATTTTAAAATCAAATCAAATCATGCATCATTGCACCCTCCTCTTATTAATCCACCCATCCGCCCTTTCACCCTAAAATCCAGGTTTCCATCCAGTCACCCCTCATACAAACTGTTATCAATCCTTCCATTCCCTTCACCCACCCGTGCAAATATTTGCTTACCATTCCATCTGTCAATCCTTTTACCCTTGCACCCATCCTTTGATACTTTTGGCCCTTCCTTCTAACAGTTTCTTCATTTTATTTGTATATACCTTCCTTTCTGCCCTTTCTCTCTCAGACTCTCTCTCTTTCCCTCTCTCCCTCTCTCTCTCTCTTTTTCTCCTAATTTCTCCAGCTAGGCATCCTTTTACTGCGATTGATTTTGCCTCTCTTGTGTCTGTTACAGTTTCCCTGACTTTTATTTTAAGAGGTTTTAGCTGCTGATTTGCAGACAGAACAAGCTCACAAGTTATCAGCATTTCTAATATCAACATCACCTCAATAAAGTTGCTAAATTAGCAGGGATTCGTTGTAGTGTTGCGCTCTAGTCGTTGCGGTGTGACGCAACGACGTAGAGCATGACCACCATTTTGGCAGTCAGTGCGGAGCCTGCTAGATTGCAGACGTGCTCCCGGCATTCTTCCTACGAATATAATTAAAGTTCTATACTTACCGGCAATCACGTTTGCTCTATTTTTTTAGGGTAAGTCCTCTCCTACAATTGGCGACGAGGCCGGGAAAAGGGACCGTGAGGCACCCCACGCCTCCGCGTCCACTCGGAAACCGACCGAGACCCACGGCCACGAGGAGCAACAGGCAGCAAGCAGGCAATGTGAGAAGAGGAGAGCACCGCAGAGGAGCAAGGCCACACCGGCATCGCAGCCCTACCACATGCGGAGGCCACCCCCAGGGTCGGCGAGCAGAGGCCACGGATAACCACTGGGGGGGAAGAGATGTGCCCAAGGGTGAGGGCGGAGAAAGTGATTTCAGCCTACCGCCAAGCCAACGCATGGAGCACAGACTTCACGTGTACGCCCAGACGTGTGAACAACGCTCACAATGAGTAGGTCGGCCCACACTGAATTGGAAGGGAAGAGGGGGAGACACCCCTCTGAGCACAGCAACGCCGAGCACTACGCTCAGAGTAACCAACCGGCCTGCCCGAGGCCCTGGCGGAACAAACTCAGCACGGCACGAGGGGCGGATCTGCGCTGCATCAGAGCCCCATGTGACAAAACAGACAGGGAGTCCCAGAGGGGAGGAAGATATACCCGAGAGAAGATATACCCGAGAGACAAGCAGTAATGTGCGCCCAAGCCTTCTCGCTCACGACGGCGGTTCCCTTCCTACCCAAGCCGGGATATCACTCGATGAAATGGGAAGACTGGAGGGAATACTTCATGAACTATCGGGAGGCGCTAGAAGATGAGAACGGTGAAGCGTTTCCCAGCAAGAGAAGGAGGAGAATATTACTCCATAACTTAGGATCGGAAGGCATCAGAGTTTTCCAGAATCTAGTCCCCATGCCACGACAAGCGGCGGACGATGACGTGTTCCAACATGCGATTGAGGACCTGAACAACCACTATAGACCGGCGGTGTGCACGTCTATAGGCAGGTACAACTTTCAACAGAGAAAACAAGCTGTGGGGGAGTATATAGACGAATATATAGCAGCGTTAAAGAAACTGGCTATCACCTGTAAGTTCGGCACCTTACACGATAAATTCATTAAAGACCAAATTGTCATGCACACCACGAATTCAGCGATCCAAGACAAGCTGTGGGTAAATGGAGATGCATCCCTGAAGGAAGTCATAGCCATGGTGAAAAAGGCGGAACTATCCAAAATGTGCACAGAGGGCGCAAAGAGGGAAACTACCACAAGACCCATGGTCAACAGGGTTTCCGAAGCAGACCCACCAGACAGGGGCAAAGCAGAAGCAGGGGACACAAGGGCAAAGGCCAAATGGATGCCCAAACTATCACCAATGAAGAGATCCACAAGTGAAGGAAAGAACACGTGCTACAGGTGAGGCAACCCGTCCCACGCTTCCCAAGACAAACGCTGCCCGGCTTTCCGTTGCAAATGCATGTACTGCGGAATCATGGAGCACTATGAGAAAGTGTGTCGCCGCAAGCAGAGAAGACCGGCAGTCAAGCATATTGCACAGGAGTCAGAAGTTGAAGGAGAAGCAGAAGAAGATGATGATTATGTGTTATGTATAGAAAAACACATACTGGGCATCAACTGCAACCGTTCCAAGAAACCACAATGTGACTTGATCATTGGAGGGGTACAAATAAAGATGGTGGCTGACTCAGGATCCCCATATACCATAATACAACGCAAGGTGTGGGAGGATTGCTTCAAACAACAGCTGGGACCTCACCTGGAACCTCCAGACATTTGACCTGTCACGTTCACAGGAGAGCCTATCCCCATGGTAGGGTATTGAATGTTGAAATTTGAGTTCAAGGATCGCAGTGGGGAATGCAAGCTATACGTGGCTGAAAAGGGCCCTTCAGTGCTCGGATGGGTGGACCAAGGCGATTTAGGCATACAGCTGAATCCGGGTGGCACCACTCAAGTTCTTATGACCGGACCACAGTGACAACATTCACGCACAGGAATGACCTTAAAGCTGATGCCAAACCGGTGTGCCACAAGGTGAGAAACATCCCGTTGGCAATCAGGGAAACGGTACAATCGGAGTTACAGAGACTGGAGGACAATGGCATCATACAGCCGATAGATAGTGCGGAGTGGTTGGCACCGCTTGTGGTAGCGAGGAAACCCAAAGGCAAGGTCCGCCTGTGTGTGGACCTGAGAGAACTGAACAAGAACATAATAGTGGAAAAGTTCCCGCTACCAAGGATAGATGAAATACTGGTGAAAACGAAAGGAGTGAAATGGTTTTCAACCATTGACCTCACATCAGCATACCATCAAATAGCCTTGCATCACTCGTGCCGCTGACTGACATCTTTCATAACCCCGTTTGGGTGCTACCAATTTCGCAGGATGCCGTTTGGACTGGCGTCGGCAGCGGCCGTATTTCAGAAACGTATGCACAAATTGTTTAAGAACACAGAAGGCGTACAGTACTTCCAAGACGACATCTTGATAATGAGCAAGAACAAGGCAGACCATGACGCAAAACTGTCCACTGTGCTGCATGTCTTGGAACGCAATGGACTCACAGCAAAATGGGAGAAGTGCCGATTTGGAATGTCATCCATCACCTACTTGGTCCATGAGATCAGTGATCAGGGCATCACACCTTAACATGCCAACGCTAAAGCCATATGTGATGCACCCCCACCGAAAAGCAAAGAAGAGGTCCCCTCGTTCCTATGAATGGCTGAGTTTTATAGTAAATTTGTACCGCACTTTGCCACCAAGACACACCACTTGAGCCAACTCCTCCGAGACAAGACGTCCTTCGGGTGGACGGAGGAGACACAGGAAGAATTCCAGAGGATCAAGGCAGACATCGTAACAGCAATTCCCCTACATAGGTTTGATCACCAAGCAATATCTATGCTAATGACGGATGCGAGTGAAAGAGGATTGGGAGCAGTCCTAATGCAAGAGACAAACAATGGAGAAGGGTCCACCATTAGCTTTGCGTCCAGGTCCTTGTCACCAACGGAGCAGAAGTTCAGCGTAATAGAAAAAGAAATGATGGCAGCAGTTTCGGCCATGGAGAAGATTCGCCAGTTCATTTGGGACACGAGAGTCAGGCTCAGGACGGACCACAAACCTCTGGTGAAAGTGATCACCTCGTGAGGACATGCGAATGCAACACCACGCATAGCAAAGATGACAATAAAATTGCTGGACTACAGGTACGACGTAGAATACATCCCAGGAACAGGAAACAAAGTAGCTGATTACCTCAGCCGAGCATCAGCCAAGGAGGATGCTCCATATTGCTCAGAGGAAGAGGAAGTCAGCGTGGCCTTCATGGAGGATCATGAAAGGGTAATAAGCGTGCAGGAGTGGAAAGAAGCGTGTGAAAATTATTCAGACATCTTAAGGGTCAAGCAATTCATACTGCATGGATGGCCAGAAAAGAGACACTTGAAAGCAGAACACAGGAAGTTCTTCGAAATGAAGGAGGAACGGTCCATTGGAGACCAAGGGATCTTTCTGCAAAGAGGAGATAAAGTAATTCCCCCCGTTTCCTTGGTACCGCACTTACTCGCCATTCTGCACGAAGGGCATCTAGGCATTGTGAAAACGAAACAGAGGACAAAACAAACGTACTGTTGGCCGGCAATGGATAACCAGATAGAAAGGCACCTTCGAGAGTGCTTGCAATACCAGAATGCCGACAAGTCACAAAGCATGATGCGCCCATCCTTGGGCAAGTTCGACAACCCCTCTAACCCATGGGAGGAGTTGTCGATAGACATCCTTGGTCCGGTGCTGGATGCGCAAGTGGTCCCGAAATATGTAGTGGTGCTCGTGGACAGGTATTCCAAGTGGCCTGAGGTCGACATACAAGAGGACATGTGTGTTGAAATTCCTTAACGCCACATACCTTAGGGAAGGTATCCCCCACTCCATCCTAAGTGACAATGGACCTCAGGTCACGTCAGAAAACTGGAACACCTACATGGGGAGGAATGGCATCATGATCAAGCACACTTCGATATATCATCCTGCTGGCAATGGCTTAGCCGAAAGGTTTAATAGGGTCATCTTGGGCTCCATACAATCAGCAATAGGAGCAGGAAAGAATTGGGAAAAAAATGAAGAAGCACGTTGTGGACCTACAGGATCACCCCAACCAGCATGGAGTACAGCCCGTTCAAAATCCTAAGGGGTCGAGCCCCTTTCACAAAGGACAATGTTGCTTGGAAGGAACACACCATCACAAACAAATGGTCCCCAGCGGTTGTCAACAACAACTTGGAAAGAGCACAGAGAACATATACAGAACACTTCAACAAAAGGCGTAACGTGAAGGATATGGTGTTAGAGAGAGGAGAGTGGGTCTGAGTCAAACTGGCCCAGTTAAGAAAGAAGGGAGACAGCAAGTTCAGTGCACCCTTGCAAGTAAAGGAGGTGTACAGCAGAGCAGCCTTGCTGAGTGATGGTAAGGTGTGGTCTCAAGATGGGATGTCCAAATGCAACAAGATACTACAGTGGGCTAAAGTGGAAGGCTCGCAGACAGAAAACCTCAATGATCAACATATTGAAGTCTTCCCAGCTGAAGAAGAAGAAGCGAACTCTGGAACGATTGAGAAAGGAGAAGAGTTGCAGAAGAGGGATGATCAGGTCAGTGGAGAACACCAGGGAAGTACAAGCAAAGCACTACAGAGGGAGAATCCACTGCGTGCTGAAAGAACGGGACCAAAATCTCCCCGTGAATATACTGAGGACGCCTGCAGTACTCCGGTGAGACATACTCATGCTGGCAGAACAGTTGTAAGACCAGTGAAGTACAAAGACTTTGAGATCGGCGAGCTGAATAAGTGAGCTGTTTATAATACATTACTTTCATTGTTTGTTCAGTCTGTAAAGGAAGGAGATATGTAGTGTGGCACTCTAGTCGTTGCGGTGTGACGCAACGACGTAGATCGTGATCACCATTTTGGCGGTCAGCGCGGAGCCTGCTAGATAGCTCTTCCTACGAATATAATTAAAGTTCTATATTTACCGGCAATCCCGTTTGCTCTATTCTCTTAGGGGTAAGTCCTCTCCTACATTCGTAACGCTACTGCGTCTACCTGATTCCAATTATAATGCATTTTATAGGTTCTGAATGTTATACAAATGTTACCTGCTAACTTACAAAATAACTTCACCGTCTGGCGAGGGGTGGAGCCTTGGAGAGGCGGGGCCTGGTGCTAAGAGCTGTTTCAGAGGCACTCCGCCCTTCACCAAACACCCACCTCCTTCCCAAAAAAAAAAAAAAAACAGAGGGTCATCGAGGCTGTCGCCGATGTCCTGGGGTATTCTTATATATCTTAGTGGACATCGGCCTCTGAAAACTATCTGGAAACCCACTGTTTACAGTTATTTTCATGTCTTTTCCCTGCCACCTTGTGACTTCAACTCCTCACTGGGTGACCATATAAAGGGAGCCGAAATGGTGTGACACACTGTGGCACCATGTGAGTTGGCAGATCTGGTGTTTCCAAAGTAAGCTTTTATTTCCACGTCACCTGTCAGAGGTAATATTGAAACCCTGATTTCAGAGAGAGCACATTTTGGTCCACCATTGGGCAATGGTGACACTGCTGGTAACTGTGTTGAGCTGGCCACCCAATTTCGAATGGCTGATCCGTCCCTGTTTTTGATGTTGCTTCTTCAGAAGAAGATTGGCATGTAAACCATGCTGCCTTCTGCAGAAAGACCTGGAGGTACCCCTGACATGCCAGGCAAAGGAAATGAGGTGGTGCAATGGCCAGAGCTGTTGACTTTTTGGAGCTGGGGAACCAGGCTCAAGTCTTGGCATTGGTTTAAGGCCCTGTGATTCTGGGCAAATCACTTAATATCCTAGTTTCTGCAAAAATGAATGTGCCCTTATTTTAACGTAACTGGTGCTCATGTAAAGTGCTCCAAAACCTTTGGGTCGATTTGCACTGTATAAAACTGCAAAAAAAAACTGGGTCACCCTTGAGATGGGCGTGAAGGACTCACATGTATTGCCGCAAATCCACCAGTCTGCAAGGATTTTCCTTAAGGGAGGTCCCTCCTTGGTGGCTGAATGTGTGGCAGCCATTTTAAAATAGGAAGGATCATACTCAGTCAACTTGAATGTCTACCTCAAAAATTCAAAAAGAACCTTCACGTTTAGGCATGCAATATAAAAAGGATGGGACAAAATGAAAAGAGGTAAGAGTGTAAAAGGGAGGGGTAAGTGGAACACAAGAACTAAAACAGGTGAATGTACAGGAGCCTCAGCCTCATTAGGAGGCTTAGCATGGCAGTCCTCCAGCAGACCCCAGACACTGACAAGCAGGCCCAACCAAGTCAAATAGTTATTAAAATAGAGATATCCTTACCCAGGTAGCTGAACATCACATCACATGAAATTCTGAGGGGTTCAGACACTGACAGTAGACTAGTAACTCAATGTCTGTAAAACTGATGGCCCAAACACTGACAACAGGCTAGAACCCTAACAAATCTTTTTATTGAATAAAAAAGGGAATGAAAAACAAAAGGGGGACAGGGTGCAGTGCAATTCCAAATGTTCATACATATTAGGTACAGTGGAACAGCATCTGACATGCTGGTACAGTAAATCAATACTTGGAGCTAGTGCCATGTAGAAATCTTAAAATACAGATATTATACATGCACATGGCCTGCCAAGTGTGGGGAGGTATCATCAAAATGTGTGCAGATCATCCCCCTAGATACGTTCCAGGCCCCCCCAAATTCTCATCTAATTTTGTGGGCACCCTCTGCTTTCATACACCACCCTCTCTGCCTGCATACACCATAGAACCATAATGTTAATAAAATGTAGAGGGCAATACACTGGCAGCAGGCTAGAATCTCAGTACCATTGAGGGCGCAAGGCGCTAAAAGCAAGCTACAGTTCCACTGCCATTAAAACTGTGGGACCCAGACACTGACAGCAAACTGTTCCTCAATGCCATTAAAACGGGGTGATAAGACACTGACAAGCATCTAGAGTTCCCCCATCATTAAAACTGAGGGACCCCCCGGGGATGCCCACGTAAGCACTATAAAATTTGGAAATGCTGGGCCGACTTCAGGGGTCTATGGCTCGAACCTCCGCTGGACCTGGACCCAATACTGGACATTTGAAAGTGCTGCGTTGATGGATGTGTGTGTGCTGAATGCCGCAAAGTTAGTAACCGTGCGTGGGGGGAGGAAGGACCGGGAGGGCGGGAGGGGCATTTGGGGGGGGGGAGGGGTGGGAAGAAGGGCTGTTCATTGCATAAATTAAGTTCTTTTGTTACCTATGTAAAATGTCAAGACGGATTGCGATGTCACTCATGTCTACATTTGACTGGCAGATACCTCTGGGGTACAGAGCTCTGCGATTTGTTTGTGATCTGTCAATAAAATCTGTTTTAAAAAAAAACTGAGGGACCCAGATGCTGACAGCAGGCTACATCCCCAATATCGTTAAAACTTTGAGGTAAGACACTGACATCAGGCTGGAATCTCAGCCATTAAAACGGAGATGTCAAGACACTTGCTGCCGGTTACTGACATCAGCTTGGAATCCCAGCCATTAAAACTGAGGGGTCAAGGCTCTGACTGCAGGCTTGGTTTCCACTGCCATTAAAATTGAGAAACCAACTTTCTGATAGCAAGCTAGCACCTCAATGGCTTTAAAACTTAGAGGGCAAGAAAGAACCTTAGAGGGCAGGGCAGTGACAGCAGCCTAAAACCAAAATATCATGAAAACCTTGGTGGGCAAGACAACAAATTGGCTTATGCTTCACTGCTATTAAAATATTGAGAAAACCACACTGCCTGGGGGCTTGAACCTCAATGTCATTAAATCTTAGGGGGCAAGACACTGATACAGGCCAATTATCCACTGCCACGAAACCTGAAGGGCCAAGATATTTATAGCAGGCCATAACCTGGGTTCACATACCTCAGAGGATCACAAAATTCTCTTGAATACTTTCTCGTGGGATGTGTGGGGCTAGCAGCAGAAGTACAAGTGCAGGCAGTAATTTCCCCCAAACATGTGATCTATGTTGCATTTGCATTGTGTGTCCTGAGTTTTCCTCCAGCAGCTTTTAGTCCCAGCATTTCTAGTTTGTTGAAATTGGTGAAAGGGACTCATACTCTTTGCTGTTTTATGGAGCTAGTCTATGCCTGAATGTGTGCTGCTTGATGAAATAACTTTTTTAAGAAAGTATGTTTCAAGGCTTCAATATTGTGTTCCCTTGCATAGTTTTATATTTTTACATAAAATATTTTTTTGTTTTAGACGGGACTCTGATTCTTGACTATCAAAGGGATTTTAGGATACTAATTCCCTCAGGCTCTTGGGTCAAAACAACTCCCTTTCACTGCATGTGATGTAGCACCTTTTCTACATGTGATTTGAACTGGTGTAATTCCACAATCTGCCTCTAGGAGGGTGCCTTGGGCCACATGGGGAATTTTCAAAAGCCTTCTGGAGAGAATTCCACTGCAATACCCGAGCACTACACAACTGTTCTTCAAGGATACAGAGCCCCACCCCTTATGACACGGGATGCTATCCACTTTTGCAAGAGGGATCGCCACGTGATGAACATACTTTTTTTATGAAGGGACCCAGGAAAGCAGCCAAAGACTAATCTTTCCCCAGGGATATTTGCTTATCACAGGGCCAGGACAGGGGATAGGTATTGGGGGGGGGGAAGGGGCAGGAGTTAATGAAAGGGTATAAAGGAGTCAGGAGAGGTGGATTCAGCCTCTTCCCAAATCCTTCAGCGCACCAAAGGGTGAGGGGGGATTCAATTGTTGAATGCAGCCTGGGGTGCTAGAAGCGGCATGGGTGGGAATGGCCCGTCCAACGGGGAGGGTGTTGGGTGGTGTTGTGGCTGCCATTGAGGCTTGTTCACCTCGCGGATGAAATCTAAGGCTATGCGCGGGGGAGGGACAGGGTAGAGGAGAACAGGATGGTGTGGCACGTTTGAGGTTTCTGGGGAGTATTTGTAGCGTCCCTGCTAATTTGAGGGACCCTTAGAGCCCATTGAGGGGGCACAGCCTAGCGGAGCAAGTCGCGTATCCGCACGAGTTGAGCAACATGCCGTTTATGAGGAACTTGGCCCACCTGCACCCCTATAGCCATTAGATTGGTCAGCTAGGCCAGCCACTGGGGGAATGGGGGCCACAGCTTATACCCGAGATGGGCCCTGCATTAAAAAAGATGAAGGAGGATGGTAATGCAGTGCAGGTGAGGGGTGGGTGTGAGGGGGAGCATGTAGAAGCACAGGTTTGTGCCGTTAAGGTGGAGACTGAGCAGAGGCCAGCTGGGCTGGGGCCCATGAATGCTGCAAACTGGCAAGGGGTAGATTTAGAGGCACGCATCAGGTGAGAATCAGGGAGCTAACTCAAGAGGCAAAGGAGAGGTGGGATCACCTCTGCAGGGCCAGGAGGTTCTTTAGAACAGAGTCTGGGCAGTGCTTTAGTAGCTGACACAGGGGCACTAGCACAGGGGGATAGGCCTGTGAAGCAAGGGCGATGGCAGTGGGTGCCAGACCCACCGTGCATGGCGGCCTCAGGCCAGTGTCATCCTCCCTGAATGATTCATTAAGTTGGCAAGGGATATGCCTGTGAGTAAGAATGGTGTAAGTGCGGGTAGAAAGTTTGGTGAAGCTGGCACTGGCGCTGAAGAGGATGAGCGGCCGTTGGACTATGAAGAGGGCAGCGATGAATGGAAAGAAGGTGAGTGGCGGGATGATGATGAAGCAGGGCTGCTGGAGACATGTAAGATGGGGAGAGGAGAGGCTACCAGAAGTACAGTTGGTGTCTTTCTGAGGTCAAGAAGGGACATGGGAAGCACCTCATGAAGGCTGACCTGGGCGTGTGGCAGATGTCGCAATAAATTGTAAATAAATAAATTGATACTTGTATAGCGCACTACTCACCCGCAAGGGTCTCAAGGCGCTTGTACGAATACCGCTGTGGAACCCATCCTGGATTTCCCTGTGGGGCGTCCACTCCTGGGCACCCCCAAGGTGGAGGCCAGGCATCCTTAGCGTTGTGGGGGCCGTTGTGGAGATTAAGCAAGCTATTGCCCAGAGTTGCAGAGTGGAACTCCATGATTGGAATAGGCACCGAGGCAAGAATTATCAGGTCCGTGGAATTTTTGAGCCCAAGACCCACAGAGGCGGGGAATTGAACCCTGGTCCCGGTCTAGACCTCTGCATCAGGGTCTGCCGCTCTAACCATTGAGCCACACTTCTCCAATGACAAGAGGGACACTGGCGAAGTACCAACAGGTAACAGAAATTGGTAGACTACGGGAAAGGTATGTAATTCATGAGCGTAGGTGATGGGGCCATTGACGTAAGGGGGCTAAAGAAGAAGTGGTGGCAAAAAAGAAGGAGATGCCGAAGAAATGGGAGGCGACACAGGGAAAGAAGAGAAAGGGGTTTAGATGGATGGAATGAAAGGGACAGATGGGGTAGTGGAAGACAAGACCAAGGGGAAGAGACTTATTTGAAGTGGTGACCTTATATGGGTTGGTGATGCCCCAGGGGTCACACATTTCTGACAAGACTGTGAACAAGATATGGAAGCATGAGTATGTAGATGTTTTCATACTCTTGCATAGGGAAATTCAGGGGAAGAAAGGGTCCAAAGAGGAGGAAAGGGAACTGGCGAGGTGTACATGAGTGCCCAATAATATGGAAAATTCGACATCCTAATCTATGTCAGTGTGTACTGCGAGAAGCATGCAGATAGTGAACTAGCACTTTTTCGATACATGGACATCATTAGGAAGGCTCAAATGCATTTTAAAGGGTATGCCTGGCTCAGCTCTGTTGAATAGTGCAGATTGCAGATAAGTCTTAACCCAGACAAACCAAAAGGGGAGGTGGACCCGGAGTTATGGATGTAGTGGATGTTGTCAACACAGTCCATGCCCTTTCAACCCGACCCACCCAGCAAGGGGTGGGTTGGAATTTTAACAAGGGTTTCTGCTCGAGACACCATTGTATGTTTAAACACAAGTGTTTGAAATGTGGGAGATGGCTCCCCCTTACTCATTGTTTCATGCTGGCCAGCCCCACAGAGCAGTGGCCAGCAGACAGAGGCTGGTGACATCAGGGCCCAGATGGGTCAAAGGGCTCTTATGCCCATTAAAGTAGAGATTTTGCTTCCATTGCCCACTGTATACCCAGACAGGGGGGCACATTAGAAGTTGGAGTGTGGTTTCAAGGAGGATTTTCAAGTAGGATTCCAGGGTCCTAAGGAACACAGATGGGCATATAATCTACAATCAGTTAAAAAAGGCCCCAGAGTGGTGCCCATGAAACTGCGGAAAGAGGCTGATGAAGGGAGGATGGTAGATTTGATTTTTTGATTGGCTTTACCAGACTTGATGGTTTAGCTGCCAGGGGGTGGTGCCTAAGAAAGGGGTGGGAGAGTTCCGAATTATTCACCATTTGTCATGGCCGGAAGGTGTTCCGGTCAATGATTCCATTACTGCAGATGACACATACATGTACCACCCATAGTACATCAACTTGACACAAAGTTGGGCTAAATCGAGCATACATGCATACGTGCTCTTTTTCATAATGCAATTACACAATAAAGCGAGATAGTTAAGAAACACGCATTATATCTACTATAATCTGTAAACAAACCAAAACACAGTATATTGGATCTCCAACCACTGTGTTACATGTTATATCCTGCCCTGAGTTTGTGGGGCATGTTTATTAACACTTTACTCTGGGTTTGCATCACAAACGTGACAAACCTGGCACAAAGTGTTGTTTTGGGATTTATTTCCAGAGCAAATTGTGAACAGTTTTGTAAAGTAGTCCTAAAGTAACATTAAGCAGCACTATACTCGATTTAGCCCAACTTTGTGTCAAGTTGATGTACAATGGGTGGCACATGTATGCTCCCAGGCAACCACCCAGAGATTTTGAAGCTAATCCGTATCTACTATCATTGGTAGAAAGGGGTTTGCATCACAAGAAACAGGTGTTACTGCACAGTACACATACAAGAGGTGAAGAGTTTAGCCTTCTCAACACAAAGCATTTTGTACTGGTAGGGTACCCTTCCAGTTCAAAAGTGAAGGGGATCCTTCCACTACAAAACCCATGCCTGGCGGCACTATGGTGCAAGGATGTGTGCATTGGTGCAAGTCAGCTGAAGGTAAGCCAGCAAGATTGTCACTTGGTTTGCATAAAAAAAATTCAAGTACAAAATGAAGGAAAGGAAAAATAACACCAAAGTACTTGTTAAATAATGTTGACTTTACCAATGTTTATTCTTCCTTTGAATCTGAGTACCTTTGCTGATTCGGAGCAGCACTTGTTTGCCGAGATTGGGCTTATGCTTGCCCCCACTTACCTTCTGAGTAGTGAGTTGTCATGTTGTTTCGGTACTGACCTTGTTTTTCCCCTGAATCACAGGATAACTGCTAGCATGTTTGGTTCCCTGTTCTATAGACAGAGTTAGTAAGCGACTTTCAAGGACACTTTCTAACTGGAATATGAACAGTTCATACCTTCATCTTTCAATGGTATTTGAACCGCTGACCATTCAATATTGTCTGGCTGTTGAATCTCGATCAAAGGACTGCAAATTCCAGAACGTTTTCAGTATTTGTGTAACCTTTCTCGGTTCGCTTGGTGGGGTAAGGAGGGTGAAGTTGGGAGAATAGTGTGATAATGTTTATGATGGTTTGAGTGAAGAGTGACCATAGTCCCAGGTGATTGCCTTGTGGTGTTGCAGCCTTTTTTGAGCTTGTTATGGTCTGGAGAGGCTTACTTTGAATGATTCATGCACATATTTGATTGCTCAGGCTTTTAGGGTTAGTCAACAGTTCTAGAGCAGTGTCCCAAGTAGGTGTCCGGTGATATAAGCATGTTGTTGTCATTGTACAGTTGGCTCTTCCTGGGTGTCAAGGTCTAGCAGCCAATGTGTACTTCTGTAGGTGAGCAGGTTTGCAACTCTGGTACAGAATGACACTGGTCAAAAAAAAATAGGAGCTTTGTGTACACGATAGAAAAACAGGGCATTTAATACTGAACAAATCGCAACAACCTAGAAGGCCTTAGTAGTGCCACCTGGGAGCAAGATCTAAGGCCGGCGATCCTCAATACACTTATACTGCTTACATAGAAAGGCACTATGAGGGCCACTGGAAATATGAGATTACACGGCTGTGGCGCTTTTCACATAGTAATGGATGTGCTGTCTTTGCCACATAATCCATCCACTGCTGCAAAATCTGCAGATTAAAAAAATGTAATCTAGTTTAAACGGTTCAAAGGTTACTAACAATGTAGCGACACGTGTTGCTATGCAGTGGAACGCCCTTTCCGAAGGTTGACGGGTCACCTTTCTGTTGCTTATTGGTATATTTGGGTGTTAAACTGGTACTATGAGGTGCAACATAAGCCCAGCCATTGTCAACAAGTGTAAAAATGACAGAATAATGAAGTAGTACTATCACAAAATGAGCCACATTATGCCACATAATTTGCCTTTTCTTGCTGCATAATTTAGTCAACCCTGCTGTATAATTTTGCCCTCCTCTCCTACCACATAATTCCAGAGGCCCTAGGCACTATGCTTCAAATTAATTGGATGACTTAGCCACTTGGAGCGCACAGGATCTCTTCAAATGTTCAGTAAAAGTGCCCTGGAACTTCTGCTTCTGTTATATTAACCCCTCCCCAGCTGATGACGGAACCGCTCCGTCATCAGCTACGGTTGGGCTGTGCTGATGACGGAGCGGTTCCGTCATGGCCCGGCCGCCGCGCCTGTGCGGCGCTGATTTCGCGCCTGCGCGGCCGTTCTAATGAGCGGGGCGGGTCATGACGGAACCGCTCCGTCACCAGCATAGCTCAACCGCGGCTGGTGACGGAGCGGTTCTGTCACCAGCATGCGGCCGGCGCCGGCCGCCCCACCCTGTTAGCGCTGCGGCGGAATAGCCGGCGCAGCGAAAGGGTTAAAGAGACACTTTATTTACTTTGTGAACAGAGACAGTAAACAAAGGCAGAAATACAAGCGATGCATGGAGCTATAAACTGTGTGCTTTGCCTTAGTTTGTAATGTTCACCTCGCCAACTCGTAAGTAAGCATGAGCGAATTTTGCGGATCTCGCGTTCGCGAATTTTGCGGATTTGCGGATTCGCAATCCGCAAAATCCGCGAATTCCCGCGAATTTGCGGATTTTTTTTTTTTTGTGTTCGCCCGTGTTTCTGCCAGTTCGCGAGGGTTTTTACAATTTCGCAATTTGCGAACTTACCTGTCGGGTCGCAAGTTTTGCGAACTTGTTGTTTCTACGTGTCCAGCCTGTTTGGGACACTCTTCTTCATCACTGCCACTCTCTGTCACCACTGCCACTCTCTGACTACTCATGCCACCCTCTGGCCCACCCATGCCACCCTCTGTTTCATCACCACACCCTCTGGTTGTCCAGTGTACATTATTTTCGGCAAAGCAAAGCACACCTTCCCTGCCTCAAGTGACCTGAATTAATTTGGGGCTGATTAATGTGTCACAGAATATTTTTTTAGCTGGCACCTGCTTCCTTAGTGCGCCCTGATTAGTGATCTTTTGCACTTGCTAAGTGCTTTCATTGTTGCAAAATTAGTTACAACACCTGCCCTGCCCCAACTGACAATAATGAATTAGGGGCTGATTAATGGATTTTAACTTCCAGCCTGGCTCCTGCTTGTCTCCCTTAGCTGTAATTCAGGACCTTTGTGGCATATGTGTAACTATTCTGAGGTTCAGAGCAGGGTCACATAATAGTTTCAACTGGCAACTGAACTCTGGAGGGGCCCCTCAGGAAGCACTACAGGAAATGGCTACTAATGATGAGCCTGAACTTTTGAACCTGGTAAGTAGTTACTTTCAGTTTTGCTAAGATCGTATTTCTGCAATTTTGCACTTATTCGCGGGGCGCGAACTCACGCGAACAGTGCGAGCAGTGCGAGCAAAATCCGCTGCTCGCGGATTTGCGGATTTTGCGGGAAATTCGCAAATCTCGCGGATTGCGGATTTCCCGAAAATCCGCAAAATCCGCGAGCGGAACGGATTTTCCGCCCATGCCTACTCGTAAGGTTTTAATCCTAATAATTAATGGAAATTGTATCCACCCTTAACAGTTTCAGTTTATAAACTTTATTTCGGTTGTTAAAAAGACCATAAACGGTAGCCTAAATATACAATGGACAAATAACAACAGGTTATTGATAATACAGACATAGAATAAATACATTTGACACCTGGAAACGACAATAATATGATAATAAATAAGTTATAAAAACCCTTAAAACCAGTCCACAACAAATTCATTATAAAATAAAATAAGATACAATCGGGTGCAATTTACAAAGGTACACGAAGTATGGATCACATGTAAAATTATTCAATGAATTAATGAGTTCACATAATATTATAAAAATCAAACACATAGGAATTTACATTTGTTTCACATGTTTGCATCCAAGCACCCATGCCCATCCTCAGAATTTAGCAGTTCCAACCACTATTGGGCCTTCAACAGAACATTTTAAAATTCTGAGGGCCTCTAGGCAAGATCTGGTACCCAAATTGGCACATATAGTTTAAGCCATTTTTTTCTGGGTGCAATATATGCTTGACAAACAAAAAAGACATGGGTCACTGTTTCTTTAACGTCGGGACAGAAGGGACAATCACTAAACCTTGCCATAGACCATTTAGGGGCGAAAGAATGTAAAGGCAAAGTTCCAACCCTGAACTGATGAAATAGTTTTCTGTCACGAGTAGACATGATAAGATCCCAGTAACCCTCCCATTTAGTTTTGTGTTTTTTGTCAATAAAAGCTTTTGTCAAGGAACCATGTGAACAAAATGAAAACCACTTCATGGTGATATGATTCCAATAAGCTGCCTTCAGCTCCATTTTACTAGGAAAAGTACTTCCCATAGGGGTATCCCACAGGTGTTTCAGCTCTAGATCATATAACAGGTTCTTTATTGTAGCAAACCAAAGGATCGTATGTTTAGTGTCCATGTCCCTCACCTCTAGAACTGCCTGGGCATAATGCTCAAGTTCGGGTGTAACCCAATGCCGCCTCCAATAGTCTAACAACCTATATCTGGCCACATCTCTAATTGATTGACAGCCCAAATCCAAGAGGAGAGGAACTGTCGGTGTAGATTGGGGGAGACCAATGATGGACCTGAAGATTTTATGCTGGCCCAACACTAGTTTATTCAGATTGGAGTGACCCCACAACTCTACCCCATATAAAATAGATGTGCCAATTTTGTTGTTATATATCTGTAAAACTGGGGCTAATGGTTTGGTATATGACCGTTTATGCTCGCTGAGCAAAACACCAGAAAGTTGAGCGTGTTTTACAGTGAGACAATCTAATTGGGCTTTCCAATTAAGTTTTCTATCTATTAGAACCCCTTAGTATGTAAATGTCTCCAATTGTTCAAGAGACCCACCACTCATCTTTACATCCCCGATGACATTCTTTGAATGGTGCAGCACCATGTATTTGGTTTTGTCAACGTTAACTATTAAATCATGGTCTGCACAGAACTCTTCGAACCTTGCGAGGGCTCGCTGGAGACCCTGCCTAGTTTTTGATAATATGAGAGTATCGTTGGCGAACATTAAGAGAGAGGTCTTATTACCAGCTAAACACGGAGCATCTGTGGGATACTCTTTAAAGTAATTTACCACCCCATTTATATAGATGGAGAAGAGGGTTGGAGCAAGGACACATCCCTGCCTCACCCCCTTCTCCACTGCAAACTTTTCCATAGTTCGACCTGCTGCGTCATACCTGACCTGGGCATAATTCTCAGTGTGCAGTTAGACCACAAGGGCGAAAAGCTCCAGTGGTAGGCCCCGTTTCAAAACGGTTGACCAGAGTTTAGGACAAGGAACCAGGTCGAACGCTGACTTCAAGTCAACAAAGGCAGCATAGATCACCCCTTTCCCCAGTGTAACTGTTCGCCAATATATTAAAATACATTTTAAAACCTGGTCCACACTACTAATCGATTGGCGAAATCCTGCTTGGAGATTGGAGATGATATTTGAATCCTCCAACCATCCCTGAATTCTACCTAGGACCACCCTGGCAATAACTTTCTGAACACAGTCAATCAAACTTATTGGCCTGTAATTGCCGGGGAGCGAACGATCACCTTTTTTAAAAACCGTTAAGATAACCGCTCCTGCCCAGGAACTTGGGAAAGAAGCACCTTGGGCAATAGCATTAAGTAGCAATTGGATATACAGTGCCCAGGAGTCAATAGCATGTAAAAATACGTCAGCAGGGATACAGTCAGGCCCCGGAGCTCTACCTCTTGGGACCTGAAGAAGAGCAGTTTCTACTTCTTTTTTTGTAAAAACTGCTATAGGGACATAAGAGGGCATCACAAAAGGTGCTATGTCTAGGTGCTTGGCTGCAAACTGGCCCTTGTAGTGGTCTATCCATAAATCAGGGGACACATTGTTAGATGGTACATTACTAAGGTCCCTATTACCCCACTTAACTATATGCCAGAAGGCAGTCATGTCCCTTCCCTTACAGGAATCTAGCAAATCCTTCCAATGTTCCTCATCCCAGTCCCTCTGTGCTAGAGATTGTGCAACCTATTAGGCCACCCTTTTCTCGTGCATCAAAACACCATCCTTACTTTTTATAGCCAAGGCTAATTGTGCATAAGCAGAGCGGCAGGCAGAATTATATCAAGCAGCAGCCTTTTGGAACTTAGAAGTTTGTCTTGATTTTGAGTGGACACAATTTTTTTTAAAGATTACTAAAAAAAGTTTTGTGGACCTCAGTAGCCGTAGACAAGAGGGGACCCTGTAATTGGTCATCCTGTAGAGTAACTATGGCTTCAGCCAGCATGCTATCCATCTGTTCCAATTGGTCCGCTTTGCTTGCCACAGTTGACCATTTAAGCCTGCGTGAATCATTTGTTAAAAATACTTCTGGAGAATCTACCTCTGGTTCCTGTATTAAGTTTGTATTCGAGATTCTCACCTCCATATAAAGGAGTAAGGGATTGTGATCACTCTCCAAACGTGGAATGACCTTCATATCTTTCATAAAGACCCAAAACTCCATAGATAGAAGAAAGTAATCAATACGACTAAAACGCGAGCCTGAGACAAACGTGGGTGACCCATTTTTATCTGATAAGGAATGACCGTTGGCAGCTATCAACCCGTGTTCAAGGCACAATACTTTGAGTTGTAGAGCGGCCCCGGACAAACTCTTAATAGGCTCAAGGGGAGGTATTGCCCACTTGTCATCCTCCTCTTCAGTTAAAAACATATTGTGGTAGTCCAGGGTTTCAAAAGTGCAATTAAAATTGCCAGACATTAGTATATGAATACCTCCTCCATAAAAATTAAGAATTCATCAAGGAACGTTTGAGTGGCCTTCCCTCCTTTCAAATCTCTAGAATAAACATTAATTAGGAGGAAGTCCGGAAATATACACTTGCTAACCTTTACAATAAGAACATCTTGTGAGTCTATGCATATCTCATCCAACCTCCAGTTTAAACTTTGCCTAACCCACGTTGTTAATCCTCCTTTGGACCGACCCCGCTCACCTTGAGCAGCTTTTTGATGAAAATTAACATAGCCTTGGCGAACAACTTGATCTACCGCCCAAGACTCTTGAAAACACAGAATGTCAAACCTTTCAATAAAAGAGGACCATTCACTTGAGACAGTCTTGTTAATTAAACCCGCTATATTCCATGATTCGATGCTCAACCCTGCAAGATGGGACAGCGAATCGGAAGTAATTTCACAGGGATTAACACTATTCCTGGTCAGAACTCTGACCAACCTTTGGGACATATTGTTCTCAATACGAGGTATACCCTGGGCGTTTACTAGGCAACCAATGGGCACATCTAGATTACCACTTTGTTCTGGGCCCCCAGCGTCAATTGCCAAAGACTGGGCACTTTCCGTATGCAATATTACATGGGAACCATTAGTCACAGGGACTTCTGATAGAAATGATACATCATTGTCTACGGGATTGCCCAGTCAATCATTACTGTCCAAACCGGAGAGTGAGCTAAAGGCATTATGTGTTGGTACATTATATTCGTATGGTCCATGGGCTACGCGGGTGGCCTGTAAGACACCCTGTGGGATAGGCAACGGTAGATTCTTCTTATAGAAAAAACCTACAGGTAAGATACTTATATCTGCTTCACTAAAGAGCCTGGAACCAGCTCTTTCTAAAATCGTTTTAACTAGAGTGGGAGAGCCAAAGTTCAGCACCACACAATCACCCCTGCAGGCTTTGGTTGACCTGCCAATCCACGAAACCCTGCGAGCCATTTTAAACTCCCTAAATAAATGGTCTCCTAGCCCTGTTTTATTATTTAGGTAGAAAAGTGACTTATTTCTCAATGAAGCCCAGTGTTCATCCTGGTCTAATGATAATCTGGGAACATTGGTCAGTACCACGGTATAAGGAGTGGCCTCAGGCACCATGTTAAAATGATCTTTTGGGCCAGCCCGACCCCTCCAATCATTAACTTTATTTGGTTCTACTATTCTCTCCCCTGCAGGAACCCCTCTTGAAATACTGGGTAGTGGGGGAGAAGGATCATCAATGGGTAAAACTGGCATACTTAAAGAGTGCCCAGGGGCAGAGATAGTAGCCTTTGGAATTATTACAGAGTGTAAACTTACCCCAGAGGCAATCTGACCCCTCTTTTGTTGGTTTACAGGGATAGGGTTGGGCGCCAATAGACCTTGCTCAATTTTATCGAGTCTCTGTTCAATCTTGGACAGCTGTAATAATAATGGACTGAGCAATAACCGTAGTTTGTCTTCAAATTTACCCAATAAACTGGCAGTAGAGTCACTTGATAACCCGCATATCTGTACAGTTTTCTCAGTAGCCGTAGGTGTACATGATTCTATATTTCCCTGAGATTTCCCACACACCACTCCCCTGGTTTTTGCAATTTTATTCGCTTCCTGAGTAGTGTGCGACAGGCCCCCTGCTTTCCTTTTCTTTGACACAGGGGCAGAGACAGGGGTCTTGCCCTTACCCTTAACTTGACACAAGTGCTGGTTTCTAGTGAGAATTTTAACTGGGGGTGACAGGGAAAGAGTAGACCCACTAGTAGAGAGTGTTAGATTGGCTGGCAAGGCTATAGGAGGGGTAGTAGTCCGAGTTCTCGGGGGCTCTATAGATGGTCCAGAGTTTAACAAGGGGCCTCCAACCAGCGCTTCGGATGAAACGCAACGAGGTTCTAAAGACAGTTATCTTTCTGAAAGTATGATTTCATTGTTTAAAACAGACGCTGCCCTCGTCAAAAAAGCGTCCAGTGTGCCTACAACATTGGAACCACTCTACGACAATCTTTGCTCATATTGAAAGATGTATATGGGGCAGCTACTACAAATACTACAACCTAAATATGCAATGACACAATAACTATAATGGCACCAAAAAGTCACTGACCATAAGGTATAATTATTGCCCGATGGGTGCAGAAGGGGGGGTGGCCTAGTCCAGCCTCCTCCGAGCTGCGACCAGGAAACAGATGTCCAAACAAGGAGTCACTTTAACAAAATCCTCAAGGGCCAGAATAATTACCACAAAATTGGAACTCACAATAGTCAAATTCTCAGCGTGCAGCCAAGAGGGATGGCCCAGCCCAGCCTCTTCTGGCCCCTGATGGCCACAGATGGCCCGCCCTTTGCCCGGGCTTATCCCGAGCGCGATCCCGCGACGCGGAGGAAGTGCCGGTTCTTTGAGCGCCTCCGGACGTGGAAGTGGGCAGAGGTGGGCGGGGTAAAGGAGCAAGGAGTTCTGGGGGCTGTAGTCCCCCCCCTCTCAGCGGCCGCGTGATGGTTTTGAAAGCGGCGGCGGGGGAGACCAACAGCCAACGGCCCACTAGCAGTGTGCGACTTCAGGTAAGTCAGCTGTGCCCCAAAAGAAGTTTTCCGCAAGACTCCCGCTCCACTGAGGGAGCGCCGGTTCTTTGAGCGCCTCCGGCACGGAAGTGGGCGGAGGTGGGCGGGGTAAAGGAGCAAAGAGTACTGGGGGCTGTAGTCCCCCCCCCTCAGCGGCCACGTGGTGGTTTTGAAAGCGGCGGCGGGGGAGACCAACAGCCAACGGCCCACTAGCAGTGCGCAACTTCGGGTAAGTCAACTGTGCCCCAAAAGAAGTTTTCCGCAAGACTCCCCTTAGCAAGCATTGGCAAAGCGAATAGGTTTTGCCTATGCAATTTTGCTGTACAGCAGCGTGGATGCTCTGCAGCATGGTTGAATGTAAAGACAAAACTACTATTGCACGGTCAACACTGGCTCTGTCATGAGCTTTGTTTTTTTAACTTTCGGCCATGTTAAACAGCTGCCGCTTTGCTGTACAAAATGTCTAAAAAAAGATTGACAAAACAATTAGATCCTGAATAGGCAAGATCTATTGGCTTGCTCTGACTGTAACTTGTTTTTGGACTTGGCCCTTTTTGCAGGGTCATTCCTAAACTTTTTGCCTTTCTCCTAGCCTTTTCCCTGACATGGTGTTGGTGGTTTTAGGCCGCTGGTCACTTTAGCACTGCTGTTCAGTGTAAAGTGCGTGTGCTCTCTGTGTTACATATGGTAAGATTGGTCTACACCTGTTTAGCCTATTTAATTTACCTGTCAGTCCCTTGTAAAGTTGTATTTCAGATACCCAGGGCTGGTAAATTAAATGCTACTGGTGGGCTTGCAGTGCTGATTGCGCCACCCAACAAAGTAGCCTTGAAAACCTATCTCAGGCCTCTGCAATTGCAGGGCCTGTGCGTGCAGTGTTACTGCTGCTGTGACATGACACCTAAAGTGTGTGCCATGTCTGTGAGACCCCTTTTTCTGCATGTCAGTACCCCTAAGGTAGGCCCTAGCTAGCCAGCCCTATGGGCAGGGTGCATTGTAGGTAAAAGATAGGACATGTACCTTAAGTGTGGGACATGTCCTGGTAGTGACAAACAGCCATTTTGGTTTCTCATTACAGTGGGGCTGCCCTCCCATAGGAATACATAAGGGGATTCCATGATAAGTGTTTCAGTGGTAATTCCTGATATGAGAGAAGCAGCGTGGTCAAGTTTAGTATATTTGGAATTGTAATAATAAATGCTGCGCAATGGTGGGCACAGATTTATTATAACTATTTTAGAAATGCCACTTTTAGAAGTTGGCATTTCTGTGTGCTATGTGTATGCCTGCCTGGTGTGAATTGCATGTCTGGCTTTTGAGTGAACGGTGCTGGGGAGGTGTGTGTGGCTCCAGGAGGGGCAGGGTGAGTCAGCACTAGGCTGAATGGGACATCTACATTTGGAGTAGTGGGAGGAGTAGTCCCCTGTCCCTGAATAGGATAGTGCTGCCCTGTACAATGCCGACTCCGCCCCCTGTGGTGTGTCTGATCACCGAGCCCCCACCTGAGAAAGGGGAAGAGGAGCCTGTTAAACAGAGTGCTTCAATTTCCCCCTAAACCAGTTTTTGCTGGTTCCCCCAAGCCCTGTACTACAGACAAAGGAATGTGTAGTATAAATATAGGGGCTCTGACCCCATGAATATTGTGCTGTTCCTGGACTTGCTAGGGGCTTGCTGCTGCTGGGGGCCCAGGAGGAGCCACCACAGGGGCTTGCCTTCCTGCTGGAGGGCCCTGTGTGCTGGCCTCCCTAGGCCCAGCTATGCCCCTTAGACCTTGAAGGACTCTTGCGCCACGTGAGACTGCTTCTGTGACTTTACACACCTTTGGTGCCCAACTTGCCTTTTGGGCCTCTTGAGACTTAGCAATTAGAAATTTGGCTCCTGGAGGAGCGCTGGAGCTTCTCAGCGCCGAGCTGCACGTCACCTCTGAGGGAATCCCCAGCATAGGGATTCCCCCAATTTGCTGAGATCGAGCGGGAGCCTACCCCGCTTTATGCATACTTGGAGCGGGTGCCCACCCCGCTTTATGCTTGTATTTTAAGGCGGGTGCCCACCCTGCTTATGTGCTTGTTGTAGCAGGTGCCCACCCCGCCATTATCTTTAATTTAAACGGGAGCTCAACCCGCGTTTCGCCGCCACGACCCGATTCAGCCCGACCTGGAAGCCAGGCTGGTTTGCCTGAATGTGGGCGGGGCTTAGAGAGCATACGGCGAGCAGGGAGAGGAAGTCCCGCCTGCCACCAGAGCCGTCCAGAACCTCGCTGGCTCCCCTCTAAAGTCCGGTGTCCCAGGAGAGGGACCTAGTGAAGGGGGAGCCTCAAGGGCTCCTCAGGAGTGCAGAAGCAGCTACCAGGAACCGCAGAGAGTCCCGATAGAGTCCGGTAAGCGGGGGCTCTTTGATGTAAGCGAGGGCTTTTTTTCATGTCACCAGCACCATGAGAAGAGTCCCGGTGCCTGAGCAGTCCCGCAAGGGAGCGGGCTGCTCCAACAAGGGGGCATTTTTGTTCAGAGAGCCCCAGAGAAGGCCTCTTTGTTTATTCACAGCAGCACCTCCATAGTGGGCAGCTGCAACTTTGGCCATAATTTGTTCTTTGGGCCCCAGTGGGGGTCCAGAGGCACAGTGGTGCCCGTGTTTTCACTGCTGATCCCTGCTGCCCTGCGAGAGCGCAGGCAGCTGCAACGTTTGGGACCAATTGTTTGCAGGGCCCCTGTGGGGGTCCAGAGGGCACAGAGGTGCCAGTTTCCCCTTTTCAATTTGTGCCCACAGCGATCTTCACAGCTGCACAGCAATTAGTGGTAGCTGCAACATTTAGGCCAGCGCAATTGCGCACTTTGGATACTGCTGCAGTGGCAGCACACCCTGACTTTTGGGACATAGGGCATTTGAGCCCTCTGAGAAGGCCAGTTGACCAGGGGGCAGTCTTAGGTTGATAGTGCGCCAGGCCCTAATTTGATTTATGTGGTGCCTAGGATAAATGTGATTTATGCACCGTGATTTATGCCTCTGATGTTGGCCTGATGTGATGCTGATTGCATAATATGATTTATGTTGCAGGATATAATGCTGAGTACAGTGTTTTGCCAGTAAGTACTGGTTGTATTCTACATTTACTATTTGTGCTTTGTGATGGTTCTGACAGTGGCCCAATTGGACCTGTCAGTTGCATATAATCCCCTGTAAATATTGCTTAGTGCCAGTTGGCACACTGTATATTGTGTGATTACTATTCTAATGTGTTTTGGATAATACAAAGGCTATTTTTACATATAACCTTGTGTGGAGTTCCTTTTGTGGTGTGCCTAGTGTGTTGCTGCTGTGTGTGTGTTTGCGCAAACGCTTTGCACATTGCCTCTGGGATAAGCCTGACTGCTCGTGCCAAGCTACCAAGGGGGTGAGCAGGGGTTATCTTCAGCGTGTAACTCCCTTGCCTTGACTAGAATGGTAGTTTCTGACTGGCCTAGGGTGCAAGCCCTAGCCAACCAGAAATCCCATTTCCAACACTTCTACTGCAGTTTTTGTGCTTTTCTGGTGCATGCTTGTGTGAAGCTTTCACTGCTGCTGTCTAAGCTGTATCTTTTCTGAGCCATAGGGAGGTTTAAACTGTTCCTCCTCTCCGTATGGTGCCAAGAGTTTGTGCCTTTTTGAATTCTGATAACCAAAGCAGGAAAAGCCCTTGGCTTTGCAATGAATTCGTGATTAGTTTGCCAGTGACTTTTGAATACCGGGACCCGAATATTACAGAATGGCAGCTGAGAAAAACCGAAAATCATAAAAAAGAAGTCGATTAGGTGAAGTGGGGACACATCATGTGCTGATCCCTGCAATTTAGTCTAAACCACAGTTACTCAGGTTCGAAATTGCCTGGATACACAAGTTCCTGTCGTTCAGTTCTGGGAAAAGAGGAGGACAACATTTTAAGATGTTAGCACAAGTGTGAGACTGCAGGCCGCTCTGGCATGTCTCCAGCACTTCCAAAGTTCAAAGGAAAGAGAACATTAAAAACCTCAATTATGTGGGCGCTTCAGGCACAAGGAAACCAGCACTACTCACCCGCAAGGGTCTCAAGGCGCTTGTACGAATACCGCTGTGGAACCCATCCTGGATTTCCCTGTGGGGCGTCCACTCCTGGGCACCCCCAAGGTGGAGGCCAGGCATCCTTAGCGTTGTGGGGGCCGTTGTGGAGATTAAGCAAGCTATTGCCCAGAGTTGCAGAGTGGAACTCCATGATTGGAATAGGCACCGAGGCAAGAATTATCAGGTCCGTGGAATTTTTGAGCCCAAGACCCACAGAGGCGGGGAATTGAACCCTGGTCCCGGTCTAGACCTCTGCATCAGGGTCTGCCGCTCTAACCATTGAGCCACACTTCTCCAATGACAAGAGGGACACTGGCGAAGTACCAACAGGTAACAGAAATTGGTAGACTACGGGAAAGGTATGTAATTCATGAGCGTAGGTGATGGGGCCATTGACGTAAGGGGGCTAAAGAAGAAGTGGTGGCAAAAAAGAAGGAGATGCCGAAGAAATGGGAGGCGACACAGGGAAAGAAGAGAAAGGGGTTTAGATGGATGGAATGAAAGGGACAGATGGGGTAGTGGAAGACAAGACCAAGGGGAAGAGACTTATTTGAAGTGGTGACCTTATATGGGTTGGTGATGCCCCAGGGGTCACACATTTCTGACAAGACTGTGAACAAGATATGGAAGCATGAGTATGTAGATGTTTTCATACTCTTGCATAGGGAAATTCAGGGGAAGAAAGGGTCCAAAGAGGAGGAAAGGGAACTGGCGAGGTGTACATGAGTGCCCAATAATATGGAAAATTCGACATCCTAATCTATGTCAGTGTGTACTGCGAGAAGCATGCAGATAGTGAACTAGCACTTTTTCGATACATGGACATCATTAGGAAGGCTCAAATGCATTTTAAAGGGTATGCCTGGCTCAGCTCTGTTGAATAGTGCAGATTGCAGATAAGTCTTAACCCAGACAAACCAAAAGGGGAGGTGGACCCGGAGTTATGGATGTAGTGGATGTTGTCAACACAGTCCATGCCCTTTCAACCCGACCCACCCAGCAAGGGGTGGGTTGGAATTTTAACAAGGGTTTCTGCTCGAGACACCATTGTATGTTTAAACACAAGTGTTTGAAATGTGGGAGATGGCTCCCCCTTACTCATTGTTTCATGCTGGCCAGCCCCACAGAGCAGTGGCCAGCAGACAGAGGCTGGTGACATCAGGGCCCAGATGGGTCAAAGGGCTCTTATGCCCATTAAAGTAGAGATTTTGCTTCCATTGCCCACTGTATACCCAGACAGGGGGGCACATTAGAAGTTGGAGTGTGGTTTCAAGGAGGATTTTCAAGTAGGATTCCAGGGTCCTAAGGAACACAGATGGGCATATAATCTACAATCAGTTAAAAAAGGCCCCAGAGTGGTGCCCATGAAACTGCGGAAAGAGGCTGATGAAGGGAGGATGGTAGATTTGATTTTTTGATTGGCTTTACCAGACTTGATGGTTTAGCTGCCAGGGGGTGGTGCCTAAGAAAGGGGTGGGAGAGTTCCGAATTATTCACCATTTGTCATGGCCGGAAGGTGTTCCGGTCAATGATTCCATTACTGCAGATGACACATACATGTACCACCCATAGTACATCAACTTGACACAAAGTTGGGCTAAATCGAGCATACATGCATACGTGCTCTTTTTCATAATGCAATTACACAATAAAGCGAGATAGTTAAGAAACACGCATTATATCTACTATAATCTGTAAACAAACCAAAACACAGTATATTGGATCTCCAACCACTGTGTTACATGTTATATCCTGCCCTGAGTTTGTGGGGCATGTTTATTAACACTTTACTCTGGGTTTGCATCACAAACGTGACAAACCTGGCACAAAGTGTTGTTTTGGGATTTATTTCCAGAGCAAATTGTGAACAGTTTTGTAAAGTAGTCCTAAAGTAACATTAAGCAGCACTATACTCGATTTAGCCCAACTTTGTGTCAAGTTGATGTACAATGGGTGGCACATGTATGCTCCCAGGCAACCACCCAGAGATTTTGAAGCTAATCCGTATCTACTATCATTGGTAGAAAGGGGTTTGCATCACAAGAAACAGGTGTTACTGCACAGTACACATACAAGAGGTGAAGAGTTTAGCCTTCTCAACACAAAGCATTTTGTACTGGTAGGGTACCCTTCCAGTTCAAAAGTGAAGGGGATCCTTCCACTACAAAACCCATGCCTGGCGGCACTATGGTGCAAGGATGTGTGCATTGGTGCAAGTCAGCTGAAGGTAAGCCAGCAAGATTGTCACTTGGTTTGCATAAAAAAAATTCAAGTACAAAATGAAGGAAAGGAAAAATAACACCAAAGTACTTGTTAAATAATGTTGACTTTACCAATGTTTATTCTTCCTTTGAATCTGAGTACCTTTGCTGATTCGGAGCAGCACTTGTTTGCCGAGATTGGGCTTATGCTTGCCCCCACTTACCTTCTGAGTAGTGAGTTGTCATGTTGTTTCGGTACTGACCTTGTTTTTCCCCTGAATCACAGGATAACTGCTAGCATGTTTGGTTCCCTGTTCTATAGACAGAGTTAGTAAGCGACTTTCAAGGACACTTTCTAACTGGAATATGAACAGTTCATACCTTCATCTTTCAATGGTATTTGAACCGCTGACCATTCAATATTGTCTGGCTGTTGAATCTCGATCAAAGGACTGCAAATTCCAGAACGTTTTCAGTATTTGTGTAACCTTTCTCGGTTCGCTTGGTGGGGTAAGGAGGGTGAAGTTGGGAGAATAGTGTGATAATGTTTATGATGGTTTGAGTGAAGAGTGACCATAGTCCCAGGTGATTGCCTTGTGGTGTTGCAGCCTTTTTTGAGCTTGTTATGGTCTGGAGAGGCTTACTTTGAATGATTCATGCACATATTTGATTGCTCAGGCTTTTAGGGTTAGTCAACAGTTCTAGAGCAGTGTCCCAAGTAGGTGTCCGGTGATATAAGCATGTTGTTGTCATTGTACAGTTGGCTCTTCCTGGGTGTCAAGGTCTAGCAGCCAATGTGTACTTCTGTAGGTGAGCAGGTTTGCAACTCTGGTACAGAATGACACTGGTCAAAAAAAAATAGGAGCTTTGTGTACACGATAGAAAAACAGGGCATTTAATACTGAACAAATCGCAACAACCTAGAAGGCCTTAGTAGTGCCACCTGGGAGCAAGATCTAAGGCCGGCGATCCTCAATACACTTATACTGCTTACATAGAAAGGCACTATGAGGGCCACTGGAAATATGAGATTACACGGCTGTGGCGCTTTTCACATAGTAATGGATGTGCTGTCTTTGCCACATAATCCATCCACTGCTGCAAAATCTGCAGATTAAAAAAATGTAATCTAGTTTAAACGGTTCAAAGGTTACTAACAATGTAGCGACACGTGTTGCTATGCAGTGGAACGCCCTTTCCGAAGGTTGACGGGTCACCTTTCTGTTGCTTATTGGTATATTTGGGTGTTAAACTGGTACTATGAGGTGCAACATAAGCCCAGCCATTGTCAACAAGTGTAAAAATGACAGAATAATGAAGTAGTACTATCACAAAATGAGCCACATTATGCCACATAATTTGCCTTTTCTTGCTGCATAATTTAGTCAACCCTGCTGTATAATTTTGCCCTCCTCTCCTACCACATAATTCCAGAGGCCCTAGGCACTATGCTTCAAATTAATTGGATGACTTAGCCACTTGGAGCGCACAGGATCTCTTCAAATGTTCAGTAAAAGTGCCCTGGAACTTCTGCTTCTGTTATATTAACCCCTCCCCAGCTGATGACGGAACCGCTCCGTCATCAGCTACGGTTGGGCTGTGCTGATGACGGAGCGGTTCCGTCATGGCCCGGCCGCCGCGCCTGTGCGGCGCTGATTTCGCGCCTGCGCGGCCGTTCTAATGAGCGGGGCGGGTCATGACGGAACCGCTCCGTCACCAGCATAGCTCAACCGCGGCTGGTGACGGAGCGGTTCTGTCACCAGCATGCGGCCGGCGCCGGCCGCCCCACCCTGTTAGCGCTGCGGCGGAATAGCCGGCGCAGCGAAAGGGTTAAAGAGACACTTTATTTACTTTGTGAACAGAGACAGTAAACAAAGGCAGAAATACAAGCGATGCATGGAGCTATAAACTGTGTGCTTTGCCTTAGTTTGTAATGTTCACCTCGCCAACTCGTAAGTAAGCATGAGCGAATTTTGCGGATCTCGCGTTCGCGAATTTTGCGGATTTGCGGATTCGCAATCCGCAAAATCCGCGAATTCCCGCGAATTTGCGGATTTTTTTTTTTTTTGTGTTCGCCCGTGTTTCTGCCAGTTCGCGAGGGTTTTTACAATTTCGCAATTTGCGAACTTACCTGTCGGGTCGCAAGTTTTGCGAACTTGTTGTTTCTACGTGTCCAGCCTGTTTGGGACACTCTTCTTCATCACTGCCACTCTCTGTCACCACTGCCACTCTCTGACTACTCATGCCACCCTCTGGCCCACCCATGCCACCCTCTGTTTCATCACCACACCCTCTGGTTGTCCAGTGTACATTATTTTCGGCAAAGCAAAGCACACCTTCCCTGCCTCAAGTGACCTGAATTAATTTGGGGCTGATTAATGTGTCACAGAATATTTTTTTAGCTGGCACCTGCTTCCTTAGTGCGCCCTGATTAGTGATCTTTTGCACTTGCTAAGTGCTTTCATTGTTGCAAAATTAGTTACAACACCTGCCCTGCCCCAACTGACAATAATGAATTAGGGGCTGATTAATGGATTTTAACTTCCAGCCTGGCTCCTGCTTGTCTCCCTTAGCTGTAATTCAGGACCTTTGTGGCATATGTGTAACTATTCTGAGGTTCAGAGCAGGGTCACATAATAGTTTCAACTGGCAACTGAACTCTGGAGGGGCCCCTCAGGAAGCACTACAGGAAATGGCTACTAATGATGAGCCTGAACTTTTGAACCTGGTAAGTAGTTACTTTCAGTTTTGCTAAGATCGTATTTCTGCAATTTTGCACTTATTCGCGGGGCGCGAACTCACGCGAACAGTGCGAGCAGTGCGAGCAAAATCCGCTGCTCGCGGATTTGCGGATTTTGCGGGAAATTCGCAAATCTCGCGGATTGCGGATTTCCCGAAAATCCGCAAAATCCGCGAGCGGAACGGATTTTCCGCCCATGCCTACTCGTAAGGTTTTAATCCTAATAATTAATGGAAATTGTATCCACCCTTAACAGTTTCAGTTTATAAACTTTATTTCGGTTGTTAAAAAGACCATAAACGGTAGCCTAAATATACAATGGACAAATAACAACAGGTTATTGATAATACAGACATAGAATAAATACATTTGACACCTGGAAACGACAATAATATGATAATAAATAAGTTATAAAAACCCTTAAAACCAGTCCACAACAAATTCATTATAAAATAAAATAAGATACAATCGGGTGCAATTTACAAAGGTACACGAAGTATGGATCACATGTAAAATTATTCAATGAATTAATGAGTTCACATAATAATATAAAAATCAAACACATAGGAATTTACATTTGTTTCACATGTTTGCATCCAAGCACCCATGCCCATCCTCAGAATTTAGCAGTTCCAACCACTATTGGGCCTTCAACAGAACATTTTAAAATTCTGAGGGCCTCTAGGCAAGATCTGGTACCCAAATTGGCACATATAGTTTAAGCCATTTTTTTCTGGGTGCAATATATGCTTGACAAACAAAAAAGACATGGGTCACTGTTTCTTTAACGTCGGGACAGAAGGGACAATCACTAAACCTTGCCATAGACCATTTAGGGGCGAAAGAATGTAAAGGCAAAGTTCCAACCCTGAACTGATGAAATAGTTTTCTGTCACGAGTAGACATGATAAGATCCCAGTAACCCTCCCATTTAGTTTTGTGTTTTTTGTCAATAAAAGCTTTTGTCAAGGAACCATGTGAACAAAATGAAAACCACTTCATGGTGATATGATTCCAATAAGCTGCCTTCAGCTCCATTTTACTAGGAAAAGTACTTCCCATAGGGGTATCCCACAGGTGTTTCAGCTCTAGATCATATAACAGGTTCTTTATTGTAGCAAACCAAAGGATCGTATGTTTAGTGTCCATGTCCCTCACCTCTAGAACTGCCTGGGCATAATGCTCAAGTTCGGGTGTAACCCAATGCCGCCTCCAATAGTCTAACAACCTATATCTGGCCACATCTCTAATTGATTGACAGCCCAAATCCAAGAGGAGAGGAACTGTCGGTGTAGATTGGGGGAGACCAATGATGGACCTGAAGATTTTATGCTGGCCCAACACTAGTTTATTCAGATTGGAGTGACCCCACAACTCTACCCCATATAAAATAGATGTGCCAATTTTGTTGTTATATATCTGTAAAACTGGGGCTAATGGTTTGGTATATGACCGTTTATGCTCGCTGAGCAAAACACCAGAAAGTTGAGCGTGTTTTACAGTGAGACAATCTAATTGGGCTTTCCAATTAAGTTTTCTATCTATTAGAACCCCTTAGTATGTAAATGTCTCCAATTGTTCAAGAGACCCACCACTCATCTTTACATCCCCGATGACATTCTTTGAATGGTGCAGCACCATGTATTTGGTTTTGTCAACGTTAACTATTAAATCATGGTCTGCACAGAACTCTTCGAACCTTGCGAGGGCTCGCTGGAGACCCTGCCTAGTTTTTGATAATATGAGAGTATCGTTGGCGAACATTAAGAGAGAGGTCTTATTACCAGCTAAACACGGAGCATCTGTGGGATACTCTTTAAAGTAATTTACCACCCCATTTATATAGATGGAGAAGAGGGTTGGAGCAAGGACACATCCCTGCCTCACCCCCTTCTCCACTGCAAACTTTTCCATAGTTCGACCTGCTGCGTCATACCTGACCTGGGCATAATTCTCAGTGTGCAGTTAGACCACAAGGGCGAAAAGCTCCAGTGGTAGGCCCCGTTTCAAAACGGTTGACCAGAGTTTAGGACAAGGAACCAGGTCGAACGCTGACTTCAAGTCAACAAAGGCAGCATAGATCACCCCTTTCCCCAGTGTAACTGTTCGCCAATATATTAAAATACATTTTAAAACCTGGTCCACACTACTAATCGATTGGCGAAATCCTGCTTGGAGATTGGAGATGATATTTGAATCCTCCAACCATTCCTGAATTCTACCTAGGACCACCCTGGCAATAACTTTCTGAACACAGTCAATCAAACTTATTGGCCTGTAATTGCCGGGGAGCGAACGATCACCTTTTTTAAAAACCGTTAAGATAACCGCTCCTGCCCAGGAACTTGGGAAAGAAGCACCTTGGGCAATAGCATTAAGTAGCAATTGGATATACAGTGCCCAGGAGTCAATAGCATGTAAAAATACGTCAGCAGGGATACAGTCAGGCCCCGGAGCTCTACCTCTTGGGACCTGAAGAAGAGCAGTTTCTACTTCTTTTTTTGTAAAAACTGCTATAGGGACATAAGAGGGCATCACAAAAGGTGCTATGTCTAGGTGCTTGGCTGCAAACTGGCCCTTGTAGTGGTCTATCCATAAATCAGGGGACACATTGTTAGATGGTACATTACTAAGGTCCCTATTACCCCACTTAACTATATGCCAGAAGGCAGTCATGTCCCTTCCCTTACAGGAATCTAGCAAATCCTTCCAATGTTCCTCATCCCAGTCCCTCTGTGCTAGAGATTGTGCAACCTATTAGGCCACCCTTTTCTCGTGCATCAAAACACCATCCTTACTTTTTATAGCCAAGGCTAATTGTGCATAAGCAGAGCGGCAGGCAGAATTATATCAAGCAGCAGCCTTTTGGAACTTAGAAGTTTGTCTTGATTTTGAGTGGACACAATTTTTTTTAAAGATTACTAAAAAAAGTTTTGTGGACCTCAGTAGCCGTAGACAAGAGGGGACCCTGTAATTGGTCATCCTGTAGAGTAACTATGGCTTCAGCCAGCATGCTATCCATCTGTTCCAATTGTTCCGCTTTGCTTGCCACAGTTGACCATTTAAGCCTGCGTGAATCATTTGTTAAAAATACTTCTGGAGAATCTACCTCTGGTTCCTGTATTAAGTTTGTATTCGAGATTCTCACCTCCATATAAAGGAGTAAGGGATTGTGATCACTCTCCAAACGTGGAATGACCTTCATATCTTTCATAAAGACCCAAAACTCCATAGATAGAAGAAAGTAATCAATACGACTAAAACGCGAGCCTGAGACAAACGTGGGTGACCCATTTTTATCTGATAAGGAATGACCGTTGGCAGCTATCAACCCGTGTTCAAGGCACAATACTTTGAGTTGTAGAGCGGCCCCGGACAAACTCTTAATAGGCTCAAGGGGAGGTATTGCCCACTTGTCATCCTCCTCTTCAGTTAAAAACATATTGTGGTAGTCCAGGGTTTCAAAAGTGCAATTAAAATTGCCAGACATTAGTATATGAATACCTCCTCCATAAAAATTAAGAATTCATCAAGGAACGTTTGAGTGGCCTTCCCTCCTTTCAAATCTCTAGAATAAACATTAATTAGGAGGAAGTCCGGAAATATACACTTGCTAACCTTTACAATAAGAACATCTTGTGAGTCTATGCATATCTCATCCAACCTCCAGTTTAAACTTTGCCTAACCCACGTTGTTAATCCTCCTTTGGACCGACCCCGCTCACCTTGAGCAGCTTTTTGATGAAAATTAACATAGCCTTGGCGAACAACTTGATCTACCGCCCAAGACTCTTGAAAACACAGAATGTCAAACCTTTCAATAAAAGAGGACCATTCACTTGAGACAGTCTTGTTAATTAAACCCGCTATATTCCATGATTCGATGCTCAACCCTGCAAGATGGGACAGCGAATCGGAAGTAATTTCACAGGGATTAACACTATTCCTGGTCAGAACTCTGACCAACCTTTGGGACATATTGTTCTCAATACGAGGTATACCCTGGGCGTTTACTAGGCAACCAATGGGCACATCTAGATTACCACTTTGTTCTGGGCCTCCAGCGTCAATTGCCAAAGACTGGGCACTTTCCGTATGCAATATTACATGGGAACCATTAGTCACAGGGACTTCTGATAGAAATGATACATCATTGTCTACGGGATTGCCCAGTCAATCATTACTGTCCAAACCGGAGAGTGAGCTAAAGGCATTATGTGTTGGTACATTATATTCGTATGGTCCATGGGCTACGCGGGTGGCCTGTAAGACACCCTGTGGGATAGGCAACGGTAGATTCTTCTTATAGAAAAAACCTACAGGTAAGATACTTATATCTGCTTCACTAAAGAGCCTGGAACCAGCTCTTTCTAAAATCGTTTTAACTAGAGTGGGAGAGCCAAAGTTCAGCACCACACAATCACCCCTGCAGGCTTTGGTTGACCTGCCAATCCACGAAACCCTGCGAGCCATTTTAAACTCCCTAAATAAATGGTCTCCTAGCCCTGTTTTATTATTTAGGTAGAAAAGTGACTTATTTCTCAATGAAGCCCAGTGTTCATCCTGGTCTAATGATAATCTGGGAACATTGGTCAGTACCACGGTATAAGGAGTGGCCTCAGGCACCATGTTAAAATGATCTTTTGGGCCAGCCCGACCCCTCCAATCATTAACTTTATTTGGTTCTACTATTCTCTCCCCTGCAGGAACCCCTCTTGAAATACTGGGTAGTGGGGGAGAAGGATCATCAATGGGTAAAACTGGCATACTTAAAGAGTGCCCAGGGGCAGAGATAGTAGCCTTTGGAATTATTACAGAGTGTAAACTTACCCCAGAGGCAATCTGACCCCTCTTTTGTTGGTTTACAGGGATAGGGTTGGGCGCCAATAGACCTTGCTCAATTTTATCGAGTCTCTGTTCAATCTTGGACAGCTGTAATAATAATGGACTGAGCAATAACCGTAGTTTGTCTTCAAATTTACCCAATAAACTGGCAGTAGAGTCACTTGATAACCCGCATATCTGTACAGTTTTCTCAGTAGCCGTAGGTGTACATGATTCTATATTTCCCTGAGATTTCCCACACACCACTCCCCTGGTTTTTGCAATTTTATTCGCTTCCTGAGTAGTGTGCGACAGGCCCCCTGCTTTCCTTTTCTTTGACACAGGGGCAGAGACAGGGGTCTTGCCCTTACCCTTAACTTGACACAAGTGCTGGTTTCTAGTGAGAATTTTAACTGGGGGTGACAGGGAAAGAGTAGACCCACTAGTAGAGAGTGTTAGATTGGCTGGCAAGGCTATAGGAGGGGTAGTAGTCCGAGTTCTCGGGGGCTCTATAGATGGTCCAGAGTTTAACAAGGGGCCTCCAACCAGCGCTTCGGATGAAACGCAACGAGGTTCTAAAGACAGTTATCTTTCTGAAAGTATGATTTCATTGTTTAAAACAGACGCTGCCCTCGTCAAAAAAGCGTCCAGTGTGCCTACAACATTGGAACCACTCTACGACAATCTTTGCTCATATTGAAAGATGTATATGGGGCAGCTACTACAAATACTACAACCTAAATATGCAATGACACAATAACTATAATGGCACCAAAAAGTCACTGACCATAAGGTATAATTATTGCCCGATGGGTGCAGAAGGGGGGGTGGCCTAGTCCAGCCTCCTCCGAGCTGCGACCAGGAAACAGATGTCCAAACAAGGAGTCACTTTAACAAAATCCTCAAGGGCCAGAATAATTACCACAAAATTGGAACTCACAATAGTCAAATTCTCAGCGTGCAGCCAAGAGGGATGGCCCAGCCCAGCCTCTTCTGGCCCCTGATGGCCACAGATGGCCCGCCCTTTGCCCGGGCTTATCCCGAGCGCGATCCCGCGACGCGGAGGAAGTGCCGGTTCTTTGAGCGCCTCCGGACGTGGAAGTGGGCAGAGGTGGGCGGGGTAAAGGAGCAAGGAGTTCTGGGGGCTGTAGTCCCCCCCCTCTCAGCGGCCGCGTGATGGTTTTGAAAGCGGCGGCGGGGGAGACCAACAGCCAACGGCCCACTAGCAGTGTGCGACTTCAGGTAAGTCAGCTGTGCCCCAAAAGAAGTTTTCCGCAAGACTCCCGCTCCACTGAGGGAGCGCCGGTTCTTTGAGCGCCTCCGGCACGGAAGTGGGCGGAGGTGGGCGGGGTAAAGGAGCAAAGAGTACTGGGGGCTGTAGTCCCCCCCCCTCAGCGGCCACGTGGTGGTTTTGAAAGCGGCGGCGGGGGAGACCAACAGCCAACGGCCCACTAGCAGTGCGCAACTTCGGGTAAGTCAACTGTGCCCCAAAAGAAGTTTTCCGCAAGACTCCCCTTAGCAAGCATTGGCAAAGCGAATAGGTTTTGCCTATGCAATTTTGCTGTACAGCAGCGTGGATGCTCTGCAGCATGGTTGAATGTAAAGACAAAACTACTATTGCACGGTCAACACTGGCTCTGTCATGAGCTTTGTTTTTTTAACTTTCGGCCATGTTAAACAGCTGCCGCTTTGCTGTACAAAATGTCTAAAAAAAGATTGACAAAACAATTAGATCCTGAATAGGCAAGATCTATTGGCTTGCTCTGACTGTAACTTGTTTTTGGACTTGGCCCTTTTTGCAGGGTCATTCCTAAACTTTTTGCCTTTCTCCTAGCCTTTTCCCTGACATGGTGTTGGTGGTTTTAGGCCGCTGGTCACTTTAGCACTGCTGTTCAGTGTAAAGTGCGTGTGCTCTCTGTGTTACATATGGTAAGATTGGTCTACACCTGTTTAGCCTATTTAATTTACCTGTCAGTCCCTTGTAAAGTTGTATTTCAGATACCCAGGGCTGGTAAATTAAATGCTACTGGTGGGCTTGCAGTGCTGATTGCGCCACCCAACAAAGTAGCCTTGAAAACCTATCTCAGGCCTCTGCAATTGCAGGGCCTGTGCGTGCAGTGTTACTGCTGCTGTGACATGACACCTAAAGTGTGTGCCATGTCTGTGAGACCCCTTTTTCTGCATGTCAGTACCCCTAAGGTAGGCCCTAGCTAGCCAGCCCTATGGGCAGGGTGCATTGTAGGTAAAAGATAGGACATGTACCTTAAGTGTGGGACATGTCCTGGTAGTGACAAACAGCCATTTTGGTTTCTCATTACAGTGGGGCTGCCCTCCCATAGGAATACATAAGGGGATTCCATGATAAGTGTTTCAGTGGTAATTCCTGATATGAGAGAAGCAGCGTGGTCAAGTTTAGTATATTTGGAATTGTAATAATAAATGCTGCGCAATGGTGGGCACAGATTTATTATAACTATTTTAGAAATGCCACTTTTAGAAGTTGGCATTTCTGTGTGCTATGTGTATGCCTGCCTGGTGTGAATTGCATGTCTGGCTTTTGAGTGAACGGTGCTGGGGAGGTGTGTGTGGCTCCAGGAGGGGCAGGGTGAGTCAGCACTAGGCTGAATGGGACATCTACATTTGGAGTAGTGGGAGGAGTAGTCCCCTGTCCCTGAATAGGATAGTGCTGCCCTGTACAATGCCGACTCCGCCCCCTGTGGTGTGTCTGATCACCGAGCCCCCACCTGAGAAAGGGGAAGAGGAGCCTGTTAAACAGAGTGCTTCAATTTCCCCCTAAACCAGTTTTTGCTGGTTCCCCCAAGCCCTGTACTACAGACAAAGGAATGTGTAGTATAAATATAGGGGCTCTGACCCCATGAATATTGTGCTGTTCCTGGACTTGCTAGGGGCTTGCTGCTGCTGGGGGCCCAGGAGGAGCCACCACAGGGGCTTGCCTTCCTGCTGGAGGGCCCTGTGTGCTGGCCTCCCTAGGCCCAGCTATGCCCCTTAGACCTTGAAGGACTCTTGCGCCACGTGAGACTGCTTCTGTGACTTTACACACCTTTGGTGCCCAACTTGCCTTTTGGGCCTCTTGAGACTTAGCAATTAGAAATTTGGCTCCTGGAGGAGCGCTGGAGCTTCTCAGCGCCGAGCTGCACGTCACCTCTGAGGGAATCCCCAGCATAGGGATTCCCCCGATTTGCTGAGATCGAGCGGGAGCCTACCCCGCTTTATGCATACTTGGAGCGGGTGCCCACCCCGCTTTATGCTTGTATTTTAAGGCGGGTGCCCACCCTGCTTATGTGCTTGTTGTAGCAGGTGCCCACCCCGCCATTATCTTTAATTTAAACGGGAGCTCAACCCGCGTTTCGCCGCCACGACCCGATTCAGCCCGACCTGGAAGCCAGGCTGGTTTGCCTGAATGTGGGCGGGGCTTAGAGAGCATACGGCGAGCAGGGAGAGGAAGTCCCGCCTGCCACCAGAGCCGTCCAGAACCTCGCTGGCTCCCCTCTAAAGTCCGGTGTCCCAGGAGAGGGACCTAGTGAAGGGGGAGCCTCAAGGGCTCCTCAGGAGTGCAGAAGCAGCTACCAGGAACCGCAGAGAGTCCCGATAGAGTCCGGTAAGCGGGGGCTCTTTGATGTAAGCGAGGGCTTTTTTTCATGTCACCAGCACCATGAGAAGAGTCCCGGTGCCTGAGCAGTCCCGCAAGGGAGCGGGCTGCTCCAACAAGGGGGCATTTTTGTTCAGAGAGCCCCAGAGAAGGCCTCTTTGTTTATTCACAGCAGCACCTCCATAGTGGGCAGCTGCAACTTTGGCCATAATTTGTTCTTTGGGCCCCAGTGGGGGTCCAGAGGCACAGTGGTGCCCGTGTTTTCACTGCTGATCCCTGCTGCCCTGCGAGAGCGCAGGCAGCTGCAACGTTTGGGACCAATTGTTTGCAGGGCCCCTGTGGGGGTCCAGAGGGCACAGAGGTGCCAGTTTCCCCTTTTCAATTTGTGCCCACAGCGATCTTCACAGCTGCACAGCAATTAGTGGTAGCTGCAACATTTAGGCCAGCGCAATTGCGCACTTTGGATACTGCTGCAGTGGCAGCACACCCTGACTTTTGGGACATAGGGCATTTGAGCCCTCTGAGAAGGCCAGTTGACCAGGGGGCAGTCTTAGGTTGATAGTGCGCCAGGCCCTAATTTGATTTATGTGGTGCCTAGGATAAATGTGATTTATGCACCGTGATTTATGCCTCTGATGTTGGCCTGATGTGATGCTGATTGCATAATATGATTTATGTTGCAGGATATAATGCTGAGTACAGTGTTTTGCCAGTAAGTACTGGTTGTATTCTACATTTACTATTTGTGCTTTGTGATGGTTCTGACAGTGGCCCAATTGGACCTGTCAGTTGCATATAATCCCCTGTAAATATTGCTTAGTGCCAGTTGGCACACTGTATATTGTGTGATTACTATTCTAATGTGTTTTGGATAATACAAAGGCTATTTTTACATATAACCTTGTGTGGAGTTCCTTTTGTGGTGTGCCTAGTGTGTTGCTGCTGTGTGTGTGTTTGCGCAAACGCTTTGCACATTGCCTCTGGGATAAGCCTGACTGCTCGTGCCAAGCTACCAAGGGGGTGAGCAGGGGTTATCTTCAGCGTGTAACTCCCTTGCCTTGACTAGAATGGTAGTTTCTGACTGGCCTAGGGTGCAAGCCCTAGCCAACCAGAAATCCCATTTCCAACACTTCTACTGCAGTTTTTGTGCTTTTCTGGTGCATGCTTGTGTGAAGCTTTCACTGCTGCTGTCTAAGCTGTATCTTTTCTGAGCCATAGGGAGGTTTAAACTGTTCCTCCTCTCCGTATGGTGCCAAGAGTTTGTGCCTTTTTGAATTCTGATAACCAAAGCAGGAAAAGCCCTTGGCTTTGCAATGAATTCGTGATTAGTTTGCCAGTGACTTTTGAATACCGGGACCCGAATATTACAGAATGGCAGCTGAGAAAAACCGAAAATCATAAAAAAGAAGTCGATTAGGTGAATTGGGGACACATCATGTGCTGATCCCTGCAATTTAGTCTAAACCACAGTTACTCAGGTTCGAAATTGCCTGGATACACAAGTTCCTGTCGTTCAGTTCTGGGAAAAGAGGAGGACAACATTTTAAGATGTTAGCACAAGTGTGAGACTGCAGGCCGCTCTGGCATGTCTCCAGCACTTCCAAAGTTCAAAGGAAAGAGAACATTAAAAACCTCAATTATGTGGGCGCTTCAGGCACAAGGAAACCAGCACTTAATCCCACATTCTAAGTCAAGCACACCGTGGCGGGTCACATAAAGACGATTTATTGAGGCTTTAGCTAACAACACATCCTTACAGAGTAACAATAGGCCCCTTCCTCCAGCTGACACTTGAAGAGTCCAGCGAATGGTATGTGCCAGACACAGGCGAAGGAAGAGTGATGGGTAATGTGGGTTAGTTTAGAAACTCCACTGACTTTTCTTATTGAAATCATCACTCCCTATGGCCACAAGTTTCAGTTTTTAGATTGTTGACTCCAAATCAGCTGATGGACTGGTGCAGAGAAGGAATGTGTATTAAGACAGCACTAAAGGCATTCTAGGGCACCGCATGATAACACCTTGCATTAAATGGAAGAATGTCATCCCGGAATCCACTTTGTAAAACAGAAAGGCTGTTTGAATGAGATGTCAGGGGCTTTCCTCTCATATCACATTTCTTTATTTGAGAGTTTTATATAGCGCTAGCTAGACCCGAAGGTATCAGAGCGCTTTACAGCAGTAAATGTTCACATCAAAGATAATGAAAGATTGTTTCATCAATTTAAATAAACGTTTAAAAATGCTATATATATTTTTTTTAATGAAAGCAGCTTTTTAAAAATAACAAATATATCATAATAGAACATAAGAAAATTCTATAAATTAAAGAAATTATATTTAAAATAAACAGCACCATTCAACCAAACTCCGACAATCAACAGACCCTGAGATGAAGCATTTTTCTTGCAACACGTTTGATTTTTTGCTGGTGCTCTACGGGTAACAACAGATCCTTGCAGCTGCTTTTGATTGTTATTCTGTCACACATCATTTTATCCTTGCATGATATTCTCACACCCACCAACGCCTTTCACCTCCTTCCTTAGCTATCCACCAGGGGCTATCAGTGGTGCAGAAGGTTCAGTGACACCGAGGGGCCCCATTGACCCAGAGTATTGCTGCATTTTAGTACACATTACGGAAAAACAGGCAGTCACAGTGGAGAGCCTAATACAAAAACATCAGATCACATACATTTGGTTCTTTCTAATGTATTACATAGGTGATGTGATGTTTTTGTATTAGGCTCTCCACTGTGACCGCCTGTTTTTCTATACTGATATTGACCCAGGTCCAGTGGCTGCTTTTGGGTTTTCCCTAGTCAAGTGTAACGCATTTTAGTACACAAACAGCAGTCAGGACGCCCATTTTCCTTGCCTTCACTAGCAGCAAAGGTGCATTACATACCTCACTCAATCAAGTGTTTCTTAAGCGCGACTACTCACCTGTAAGGGTCTCAAGGAGCTGAGGGGTGGGGTGGGTCGCAGGTTCCAGTCCATCAAGGAGGGGGTCTGTCTACGAGCCAGGTTTTGATGTTTCTTGCGAAGATGGGGAGCGATGTTTTCTGTCTGAGGTGGAGCGGAACGTCGTTCCAGGCTCTGGCCACGTGGAAGGAGAAGGAGCGGCGTCCCGATCTGGTCTTTATGGTGTGGGGGACCACGGCATAGGAGAGCTGGGCTGATCATAGGGTCCTTTGGGGTGCGTGGAATTTGAGTCAACTGTTCAGGTATGCTGGTTCGGTGTTGTGGCGAGCATGGGTTAGCATCTTGAAGGTGATTCTAGATTCGATGGGGAGCCAGTGGAGTGTGCGCAGGTGCCGGGAGATGTGGCAGTGTCTTGGCAGGTTGAGGACCAGTCTTGCGGCGGTGTTTTGGATGTTCTGTAGCTTGCGGGTGAGGTCACTAGAGTCAACGCTTCATACAGACCCATTTTGGAACTGCACTAGTCCTGCTTTCGAAGAACAGAAGTTAGATGTTCAGTTGCTCGAAAAACATACAAGCTTAAAAAAGCTTTCAGTTTTGTCCGAAACCTAACTGTGAGTGTTATCTGACATCTAGAGGGCATGGGGTTAGCATAAACTTTCAAAGCTGTTCAGTGGCAGCACAAGAGTGACTATCGACTTTGAGGATAATCTGAGTCTCAGCTGCTTAGAATAGTATTATCCAACTTTTAAAATGAGTAAAACAGAGATTGAAAATAGTAAGACTAGGTAAGGAGCAGTGCGTGACCTAGAAGAATGACAAGAGTGAAGGGAGAGGTTCCAACAAATCGGAAGAGATGAGGAGAGTCTGTGCACAAGTAGGGTCTTGTGGTCCATCCCAGGCAGCCTGAAAGAAGAGGGATTTTTAGATAATGTTGGAAGCCACAGTCAGGTCACAACATGGTTGATATCAAATATATCATGGAAGTTGTCCAGGTCGATAACCAGGACAGATTCTGTGTAATGCGAGGGTTGGAAGTCAGTCTGGGCTTGGTCAAGGACCTTGGATTTTTCCACAGGTGTTGACAGTTGAGTAGGAACATTGTAGTTTCAGCCATGGTTGGTTCTTGCAGCCATCACCTGAGTCTTTTGCATTCTGTATTTTCATTCCATACTGCTGTTTATGTTTAGATATAAGTTCACCGTTACTTAATAGATTGCGTTTTGAGGGCCTCATGTAACCAACTTTCTACCCACTTCTCATCTCTGGTCATTATTTGTCAATTTTCCCACTGGAGATTAACTGGAAAAAGAACCTCGATGCATGCTGTTTATATAGAGTCTATTCTTATTTGGTTTTCTAAAGTCATCAGTGGAATCCTGGATGAGGACCTTCTTTGAACCGTGGCAGAGGATTTTAGAAGACCGGTGAAACCCCATCATCTGTGCATTGTGTCTGGATCCTGTTATCACACTGGCCACTGCTGTCAGCCACAAGTGCACAGCTGACGCACCTAAAACCCGACTACAGTTATGGAGTTGGCCAGTATTGGATGACAAAAGCCTCAGTAATGCTCTCTCGTTCTTAAGCCTTGACGTTGTTTCTATGCAACAAGCCAGGTCTTGATATATCACTTGTGTGCTGGCCTAAGTATTGCTGTGGTATTGTTCCATCAAATTGAAGCTTCCACACGAATGAACACTCAATGGGTTTTGAGGCAAAAGAATCGCCATCTTGCTGGATTGGGCTTAGTGTGGTACAGAAACCTAGCATAACGCAGTGACAATATTTTCTTTCTGCCTTTAAAATGTGCATGCCTTGCTATATAATATATTACATTCCAAATGCCAAAGTGGAAAATAGAATGAGAAGGAGTGTACTTAGAGATGTGGACACCAATGTGCTTGCGCTGCTAGGTCATCCTACACACACACTTATATGTTCAAGGAAAATCAGCTGTGGCTCAAGTAAGGATAACCGTGCATAACATGGAATTATGGGGCATATTACCAACAACTAGTGATAATTTTTGTCTCTAACTTGTTTAGAGACAAAACTTATCGCCGCACATCGGCGATTTTTATCGCAGATAAACCTTGCTATTAGCAACATGGTCAGCGACTGGCTGCCGCCCCCCCCATCTGAGCACACCAACACCTGACACATGAACATGATACCTGGTTATCTTTGGAAGGCGGGAGGCCGCGGGACCTCCCGGCCGTATTTATTAAGATATGAAATTAAAAGGTTTTTAATTGCATGATCAACAATTTATACAAAAATCAGCAGGACATTAGATACAATATTGTCAACAAGTTTGAGAGGCTAACCTTAACAGAAACTCTAATACAGATTGTTTCCTAACCGAAGCTAACATCCTCATCTTGATTTTTGTATACTACATTTCTGGCCATATGGCAAGGTCGCTAACCGGTGTCAGGTCCTACTAGCTGCGCCTTACCTAGTGATGTGCGCATGCGCAGCCGGTCCTGGTAATTACCCGGTCTACGCCGTGAACTCCATTTACCCACTAAAGGAGGGCCCTTACTCTGCGCCATCCAGTGACGTCATAAGTATGCGCGCGCGGGGTGGCTACCAGCCTAAGGAAAGCGTGACTACTCCAACCCGCGCCCCTTTGAAGCACCAGTTACCTTGCCCCTGGAGTTCTTGGAGTGGCCAATGGCCCCTCCCCCTGGACGGGAACCTCCCATGGATGATGCCCGCCCCCTCAGACCTTGAAATAGCTGCTCACCGGTCATGACCTTACCGCATGCCCCAAACCTAATAAATACGACGACCTAGGAGAAAAATTCTAATGACAACTACTCTAGCTAACACATCAAAACATCAATTTAAAGCTACAAAGGGAAAAAAGTCCTAAGCACAATTGTAATATCATAACATGTTTCATCACAATTCACTAAAAGGGGAAAAAATTCCTAAAGAAAGCATCATCAGCATAATATACAAACCAGACACGGATCACTTATGCATATCAAGGATCTCAACAAGCACCTACAGATTACGCTTAAACTAGACTAAGACAACCTCAATCATTTAGTTCCAGGGATGGTGGGTGGGAAAAACAAGAAGCCCCGAGCGCGGGGCACGACACGTTGTGGGGGAGCGTCCAGGGAGAAGAGGGTCTCCTGGGCGCTCCCCGCTTCTTTATCCCCAAGGGGCTGGGTGGGGGTGGCTACGCCCCCACCCAGCCCCTCCCGGCACGCCCGCCCCTGACCCGGACATCCTACCATGGTATCCGGGTCAGGGAGGGCATCAGCCAATCGGTGGTGGGGCGCGCCCAGGAGGGCACGCCCCACCACCGAGGGGCACAAAGGGAGGGGGCGATCGCCGCGCCGCCATGTGGGCGGGGGGGCCAAGAGCCCCCCCTTTTCACATGGTCAGCGACTGGCTGCCGCCCCCCCCATCTGAGCACACCAACACCTGACACATGAACATGATACCTGGTTATCTTTGGAAGGCGGGAGGCCGCGGGACCTCCCGGCCGTATTTATTAAGATATGAAATTAAAAGGTTTTTAATTGCATGATCAACAATTTATACAAAAATCAGCAGGACATTAGATACAATATTGTCAACAAGTTTGAGAGGCTAACCTTAACAGAAACTCTAATACAGATTGTTTCCTAACCGAAGCTAACATCCTCATCTTGATTTTTGTATACTACATTTCTGGCCATATGGCAAGGTCGCTAACCGGTGTCAGGTCCTACTAGCTGCGCCTTACCTAGTGATGTGCGCATGCGCAGCCGGTCCTGGTAATTACCCGGTCTACGCCGTGAACTCCATTTACCCACTAAAGGAGGGCCCTTACTCTGCGCCATCCAGTGACGTCATAAGTATGCGCGCGCGGGGTGGCTACCAGCCTAAGGAAAGCGTGACTACTCCAACCCGCGCCCCTTTGAAGCACCAGTTACCTTGCCCCTGGAGTTCTTGGAGTGGCCAATGGCCCCTCCCCCTGGACGGGAACCTCCCATGGATGATGCCCGCCCCCTCAGACCTTGAAATAGCTGCTCACCGGTCATGACCTTACCGCCACAGGCCAGCATTGTTAACCGACGATCTGGCCTCCCCCTACCTAGACCCAAATCAGCAATCTTGTTTAGCAAAACCCTCTAACCAGGCCCAGATATTGTTAGACCACAAGACATTCCCCGCCTCAGTCAAGTAGACCTAAACCAGGAGCATACTTACTGTGCAAAAAACCCCTCCAACCAGGCCCATAGATTATTAGCCCTGCCTCAGTCCAGTGTACCCTGCCCCCCAGGTAGAACTACACGCCCCCAGATACACCCATGTGGAATCGTCAGCAAACTGAGGGCTTGAAATAGTTTGCCTAACAGTGTGTTGATTCTCTTTACCGAGTAATTCAACGCCCTGACCGAGTACCCTTCTCGCCCCTGTCACCAGGGATAAGTTGCAACCATACTACTGTGCAACCCGGGCAAGTGCTGCCAAATTATTCTCCCCCCCAGGCGAAGTATCACCACTGACGGGGGGGGGGGGGGGGGGGCTGCTGAGCTAAGAGTCCCTGGAAGACTTTCCTAACTGGCTGAGCATAGGCCCCCTCTCTCAAAGAGTGAGATATTAAAACCCCGTTTGTGCCCCCTTTTCCTACGTTCTCTAGAAAGAAAGGCATTGACCCGGACATGTCTTGGCCGCCCACCACGCAGCAGAGATGATTTCTTCCATAAGGATGTGCCCACCCAGTTTGGCCAAATCGTTCTCCCCCAGGTGAAGTATCACCACTGACGGGGAGTAAGTTGTTAGGAGAGTAGCTTAGACCAAAAGAATTACTAACTGCCTGGGGCGTAGCCCCCCCCTCTCCCCCTAAGGGGACGGAAACCCCTTCTGTTCCGCCCTCCTCCTACATTCGCTTGCAAGGAAAAGAAACATGTTTGGCACGCCTCACCACGAGTGGCCCACAACCAAGTCACCATTGTCCGTCGCACATCTTGCAGCTTTCGTTGAGCTGTTGAAGCCTGGTGATGCCCCGCGGCGAGTTCCTCCCCTGCGTCGACAGGTTTGAGAAACTGCAAAAGAAACAGAAAAAACCCAGGCGTGAGTTACCTTGCACGTTACAACACGTCAAACCGCACGTATCGTTTAAGAACCCATGAGACAGGCCCATGACGGCATCGGAGAGCTTTACATGAGTACCAGTTGCGTTACCTGAGAACACATTAGTTTTCTGTTAAGCGCGAGGAGATTAAGTGATTCGCCCAGACTCACAGTATGTTGCGCCTCTTTGTTAGGCCATGAACCCTGTTCCCTCGGATTAAAGGTCGACCACCCTTGCTGGTAGGCAGCCTTTTCCCCTCGCCTGTCTGCACTGTGATCCTTGGTCCTGTTACCAGACCCTCACACAAAGTCTATGAAACCGTGTGACTGGGGGTATTGCCATATAATATATTGAATCCTTCCCGACAGAGGAGGCAGTGAATAGACCAGGAATACTTGACGTCTGGACTCAAGTGCTGAGGAGCCCCCCCCCCACAGGCAGAGTGGTGGGAGGGGGTCACGCTGTCTAAAACCCACTGCTGGCTTCAACTCTGCTGCTGGGAATAAAACAAAGGGGGCAGTCACTTACCCGGCTGCCCCGACCAGCTTTATAATCCCCCCAGGGAGTTTGCAAGGATATTGTCAGGGGCCCTCCTGGCTATTTCTGCTAGGTTACATCATCTTCTCCAGGCAGTGACGCAATCAATCATCTGCTTCTCTCTTGAGCCAAGAGCAGTTCAACCTGTACCGCATGCTCAGCCTGTGTATTAACTTGTAAAGACAATTACCCCTTCACCGTCTCGACTGTATATCGAGGGTTCAGAAATTGTATTGCAGATGCTCTTACCAGGATGGCTTAGGGGCCCTAGGATATTCTCGGGAAAATAACAGATAGTCTTAAGGATTGGGTCTTTAACCTGTGTGATCACCTCCTATAGTAGCCAGGGAAGTATATCCTATTGCGAGCGCATCGCTTTCAATGTTATGTTTTTAATGCTTAGGTCTGCCCACTAAGTTATATAGTTAAGCGTTCATGTCATAATACCAGTGAAAATGAATGTGGCCGACTGAACATGTTTCTTAGTATTGTACTACTGGACATATGCATTTATTGCCATGGTGCAAACATTACATTAAATGTTCCTAGCCCAGCAGAGACTAAATACCTGGAGAGATTATTAAGGCCCTCCAAGGACCCTGAGATAACTCCCTAGACTGAGTTAGAAGTGGACGGTCTGGGGATTAAAGAGTAGGTGAGGGATGTACGAGAGGCGAAGGACTTCTACTTCCCGAACCTGTGTGATCACCTACTACAAAAGCCAGGGCAGTGTATACATATTTGCAAACGTATCGCCTAGGCTTTCTAGCAACCTTCATATTGTCACGCACGGTAGGTCCTCCTGTTCCGATACCACCATGGTTTCCATAAAGCATCTTCTTACTCGGGCCGCTGGACATTTATAGATATGCTTAATTTGACACATAATCCAGCCTCTGCTCCTATTCTGCCGTTTCAGTTGCATATTGCTATATTTAGGTGTTACAGTCCGTACTAATACGATGCAACCTTTGGACAGACAGGGGAAAACAATGTCAGACTAATATTATCACCAATGGGTCCCATCCTGCCACATATTTGGCTTATTCTTGCCGCTAATTCTCTAATTACTGATGCATTATTTGTCCTGTCGCCTGGTTTAGTCAAGCTAAATTTGATGTAACTCAACCGTGTATAGAGGCCACTCGATGCAGGCTCTAACAATCTTTAAAACAAAAGTGGGTAAATCTTTTCTCAGGATGAAGCCAAACTGATAGCCAGTGGAGCTGCATCTGTAACTGTAAAACTTCCACCAGATACATTGATGTTATAAGTAGTATCGCTTTAATGAGCGAAAAGAAGCAAATTAATTCCTGCCACAGGTGGTATGTATATGTAACTAGTGGCGATATTTAGTTCAGGGCAGGGATGAAGAGTTTGCATATGTCCCCGAGTGCCTGCTAACCAGAGTGTTTTCAGTCCTGCCCCAACCATTATCTCCCTTCTTATTAACTCACTAGTGGATGCACAGTCTGTCATTCAAACAAAACATTGTCTCTGTTAGCGATAGCGACACCATTACCATCAGCTTGCTAAATAAAGCCATCCCGCCAAAACAACACATTTGGTCTCCGTTTAGGAAGTGCAACACAGCCCTTTTAATAAACATTCTCCGGAACATTACCTGAGACTATTAACTAATGCTCATGGGCAAGGCTTGCTTCCAGCATCTAATTGCGCGCACTCTCCTATTAGCCGGACATTTCTTATTCATATTTTATTACATCTGTGATAACTGTGCGGCAAAGCTCCTACACTCACCCTATATAACTTCTTTTAGCTATCCGTTGCCTGAATTTCCACATCTCCTTGGAGAGTCAAGGAGGAGTAGGGAGCAAACTGTCCATAGCCGACCAAGAATCTAAGGGCACCAATAAATGGGAAACACCAGTCCTCTAACATTTGATAATGTGTGACTGTCCCTTCACCTGCGTATGAAGGGGAAAAGCTGCAATGATCCTTGTCCACTGTGCTCTGAAAGTGCGTTCTTGTGATGGTGAATAATAGAATATATATAAACAAACACTACGTGCAAGTTGACACCCATCAGCTGCATGAACTAATAAATGTCCTTAAAATAATGCAGCAATTATATTTAATCTAAAGCAGATCGTCCGCCTAAGATTATAATTGAGACTGTAAATGCAGGGATCTGTGCATGTTAAAAATGTTCACACCTACTGCAACATGACATTGGAAAGGCTTCTATTTATTTATTTATTTTCTAAACCCACAGCACTGATGAGAATCAAACTCAGGATCTACAATTTGACTAGACGGGCGCTTAACCAAATACGCCACAGCACCTTAGGTCTAAGGTCATGCATGAGTAATCATGCTTTATGGTGCATAGTATCATCAGGACAGGCAGCCCGATGTCAGTGGAACAGGGGGGCCAGTGTGTTATAACTTCAGACAAGCAGCACGAAGTTTTATCGGGTAATTCAACCGACATATTGATTAACGAAGAGGTGATGAATGTCCATGTTTCTTGCCAACTGTTAGGATCAGAACCCCTAAGCGGACATAAGGAAAATGAATCATTCTTGCGGGTGATCTTCAAACATCAAGGCAAAAGTAATCTAAAACATTGGTGCGTAAAAAAGAGTGAGGGGCAGCCAGATGCGGAGGGGAGCAGATGAACAAGTAGCACATACAAGGAACAAACAGATGGTACAGCGTCTCGTCAGCCTTTGTGCTGCGCAAATTAATGAGGCAAACTGACGACCAAGCCACAGCAGCATTCACATTAACAAATGAAACAGGCCCCAAAAACGCTGCTTAAGCCCAGCGCTCACTATCCAGCCCAGAACGGGTTCTTTTCCGTTCACCGGCGCTAAATGAAATGCGCAGGTTACTCCGTTTGGACGTGAATCGAAATCATTCCAGTTACATGTTTCCTATAAGTTGCGAAATGTGGATGTGGAAATGCTAAAGCATCTATGTGATTTAGAACAAGCGAGGAACTCCGAGCACCCGCCAGTCCACGGAGCAGCATGTTATCTTTAAATTAGATAATGCATAACGCGGGTTCTTATCCTTCACTAAAAGCACCATGTTTTAAACTGTAGGCGCTAATTTGTTTGGTCTCTGGGGCGCAGAGGCTCATTCCCCCGTAGAAATAGTTCCACCCTGAGGTCTAATTTTACCGCCATGGATGGACAAGCTTGAGAAGAGGAACCGGTGGCGACTAATAAATCAGCTTGCACGTGGCACGCTCTTGCCAAGGAAACTTTCAAAGAGAACGTAAAGAAAAACCCCACACACGTTTCTGTTCCTCCATTACGTGATTTTCACAGCACACATAACCTGTAAATCAGATTGCGCGGGTAAACGAAAGGGGTGATATCATTCTCCTCTACAATCTTCCCCAACTTGTTTGTTAGCATCGCGATTTGCTTACCATAAAAATACTGCACATTTGACAAACAAAGAAGCAGAGATACCGGGAATCGAACCCGGTGTTTCGTACATGCACGGCAGGCACTCGATCACTGAGCTATGTCCCCTCAGATCAACCTGGTTGCGCGGGATGCATGCATTCAATTAGCATTTCCCATTACCCACACTAGTAGTGCAGCATTCCCGCCAACCCACACCTTATTTAACGTGGCCAAGCCTCGACACAAACTACGTGAGGAAAAACCAAAATTCCCTCCCCCATTACAGCTAAAAGTCAACACACATTTGTGACGGTGCATTTGCTAAATACGAATAGGTCTTTGTAAAATAACTGCATTGGCCATGTTCCTGCCCCAATGTTCTACGCAGACAGTAACAAGGTTAAACACCCCCCACTTAACTTATCACTTCCACCAACGGCTTGCCCGATCCATCATGCCGTCCGGCGCTTCTCCCAGGCAGAACCTCGGGCCTCAGGTCATTCCTCCCCGTGCGGCGCACAGCTGCTCTTCCATCCTCCTCGCGGCCTCCAGGCCTCCGTCCGAGCACGAGAAACCGGACATCAGAGCTGCACAGGGAGAGAAACAGAGGAGATTACGAAAAACAAGAAGCCCCGAGCGCGGGGCACGACACGTTGTGGGGGAGCGTCCAGGGAGAAGAGGGTCTCCTGGGCGCTCCCCGCTTCTTTATCCCCAAGGGGCTGGGTGGGGGTGGCTACGCCCCCACCCAGCCCCTCCCGGCACGCCCGCCCCTGACCCGGACATCCTACCATGGTATCCGGGTCAGGGAGGGCATCAGCCAATCGGTGGTGGGGCGCGCCCAGGAGGGCACGCCCCACCACCGAGGGGCACAAAGGGAGGGGGCGATCGCCGCGCCGCCATGTGGGCGGGGGGGCCAAGAGCCCCCCCTTTTCAGGTTTATCGCAAATGCGATAAAAAACGGCCGAAATGCATGAATATCGCTGAAAAGTCAGCGATATTCATGCATTATCGAGCAAATGCTCTTAGCCATGTTATCCACCTCCCATTGGATAACATGGCTAAGAACTGCTCAGGGCAGGTGTTAGCTTTTGGAGATATTCGCGCTTAGCGCGAATATCTCCAAAAGTTGGTAATAGAAGATAGCGATGTTAGGGACTGTTTCCAGTCGCTAACATCTTGGCACGCCCACTTTGCATGTCATTAGTGATAAATATCACTGACATGCAAAGCGGGGCCCAAGTTGGTCGCTATCTCCTATTAGCTGTCACTAACTGGTGTTAGCGACAGCTTGGTAATAGGGAGATAATTTTATCTCCGCTTTCTTGGCTTTTAAAGCCAAAAAAGCGGAGATAAACCCCCTTGATAATATGCCCCTATGTCTCTTAGGGGAACTGCACCCCTATGTGGTCACACTACTTACTATATTGTTTTCACTAGACTATTACTGTATAGGGCAGAGGAACAACGCCCATTGCTTTAGCTGCTGTGGGCTCAGCTAGGTAGTATCTGGAGTCTTATCTCTGCCAGAACGAGTTTGTCACATGTCTTTAAAAGACCATTTACATTCCTGTGTGAACTGGTTAACAAGGCTTTGTGTTTTTCACTAGTTCCAGTACCCCCTGGGTCCTCACTCTACCTATTCCTTACATTTGTATTTCATACCTTTTGACTTACAAATGCATGCCACTGTGTGAGGTAGTGGAGCCTTGCGGGGTTGTAGCCTTGTGCCGAGAGCTAACTAACAGGCCCTATGCCCCCTCACCAAACCCCCCACGCACTTTCCCAAAAAATAAAAACATAGTGTCATTGAGTCCTGGGGTGTTTTCACATGTATTGATGGACATCAACTGGTTACTGCCTCTGAAAACTAGCTGTGCACTCACATAGGCCCTCCCATCATTCACGCAGTTCACCATTCACTCACATAGGCACTGCACTCACCCTGCAATCACACCATTCAAACAAGCACACCACTCACCCTGGAGTCACACCACTCACCCTGCACTTCCTCCTCTCACCCTGCACACACAAGGACAATTATCTCAGCCTGCATTTATACAGGCACTCTGTTCATCCTGTCAACACACAGGGACAATATTCTGCCCGAACTCATAGGGACACACCACTCCCTTTGCACTGACTCCTCTCACCATGCACTAACTAGTCACTCTCAGAGGTAACCCTTTCGCTCTCATCACTCACCCTGCAGCACACACAGGCACCCTGTATTTATACTGCTCATACCACCCTGCACTCACTCCTCTCACTCTACATGCACTCCTCTCACCTGACATTCACATAGACCCTCCGCTCACATTGCATTCAAGCAGCTCACCCGACACTCACATCAGCACATTGTTCACCCTACACTTGCACCACTCACGCTGCACTCACTCACACTATTCACTATCACCCAGCACTTACATGAGCACTTACATGAGCACATATCTTGCTCTACAAACTAGGACCCGAATGCCTCAACACTCGACTGTCCTTCTACACACCCACCCGCCAACTTATATCGTCCAATCAAGCCCTCGCCGCAGTCCCGCGCATCCGAAAATCCACCATGGGTGGCAGGTCCTTCTCCTTCCTGGCAGCCAAGACCTGGAATTCACTCCCCACTCACCTCCGCCTTACACCAACCCACATCTCCTTCAGAAAAGAACTCAAAACCTGGCTATTCAACTAAAACTGAACCCCCCTTCCCCAAGCGCCTTGAGACCCTCTGGGTGAGTAGTGCGCTATATAAATCCCTGAACTTGAACTTGAACTTGATTATTACAATTTGCTAATGGTGGTGATAATGAAAAGAGCTTCAATTTTCAGTGGCCTCATGGCCTCATGCACATATAAAAATTACCCAACTCTCATGAATACACAAATATTTCTACAAAGGCACCCACAGAATACCTACTCTTTCTGTTGTTCATGATGCCTACTTAATTCCATCCGCAACAACAGGCCTGGTGCAAGAGGGGAGAGTGGACAGAGAATGTGAGATGTGTGAGGAGAGAAACTTGGACTGCGGCTTTGGGGTATGGTAATGGATTAAGGAGCGTGTGACACCTTCAACCATTCCTGGCTTTCCATTCCCCACAATACTTCAATCAGGGACTTGTAGTTTATTTTTTCCATTGTAAGTTGGGTATCAAAACACATAAATGCAAAGTGTTACTGGATCAAATCCATTGTTGCTGAAGGTGTCAAGCATTTCCTTAGAATAGTTGGATGCTGTGATATTACTTGTTAGAACTTAGATTAGTTCATTTGAAATCCTGTAACTGCTTGATCTACACATGAGACCAAATATAAGTCCTGTACAGCTATTTTAAGAAAGTGCACTTTCCATTCACATCATACTTGTAACAAACATTGCAAAGGCAATATTTTGTTATTTTTGAATAATGTATAGAGGATTCGTTTTTATTAAGCTTCACTAAAAGGCAAGGCAGGTATAGCTGAAGAAGCAGGGCAAGCATTTCTAACACAATAAAAGCAGATTGACTAATGAAGTGTGAGTGGTGTGTGACTGTGTGAGAATGTGACGTTGTATAAATGCACAAAAGAATGCAGGAGAAATAGTAAGAATGTTTGTGTGAGAGAATGAGTGTGTCAGTGTATGTGTGTTATGCATGGTAGTGTGCTGCCATACTGGAGGTTATTCTTGCTTTATGGACAAGGGCACTACTAGAATATGGATGAGAGGTGTTACCAATGGCAAACTGCAGGCCCTGACATGCTTCTATTAAGGCACCATCATTGGCTGTGGGTACTCGAACTGTCTAACTGAGAAAGCTGCTAGCCGAGTCATACCCAGCGGCAGGGACACAGAACACATGCCACCACACCTGGCCGAAGGCCCTTACATGATGCACGTAATTCTTAGCATGTGTGGTGAATCCATAGCAAAATGTTGGAACGGATATTTGAGGTAACTCTTGTCATAAGATTTCTTGTACTCATTTTATAGGGGATGTCAATTGCAAAATGTTGACCCTTGTATACCCTAGGGAATTTTCAGAGGTACCCATTGCTGTTGTTGAAGTATCCACGATACATTTCTGGTACTGTCATACTGAATGCACTCCTTGGCATAAGTGACCCCATGAATAAATGATCACCTTCGTATAGTGGAAGTAAATTCTGACTTAAGACATTTAAAAAAAATGAGATCTTCCTGCGAAAGGCCAAGCTTCCCTGGTGCACCATGAAAGTACTGGAATATTCCATGAATGTCCATGAAGGTCTGCAGCGTTTTATCAAATTTGATCCCAAAACAGTAAAAAAATTCTCAGGGGAGAAGTCTACTCTCTCTTAAATCATCTGCAAGAACTCCGTTAATTTGCTTTGCTTGCTTGAATACAGGCGAAGTATCACACCCCACCATTTACATAGATATTTCTCCTTATATAATGGATATGAGGTTAGCTCTCACCCCATTTCTGGAAATGCCTGTTCTACCCCATTGCTGGGAGCAGGACTGGCTTTAGGGTGGTGTTACTGGTACAGCCACACCTGGCATTGACTTTGGTGGGGGGTGCTGCGTTGAAATATATTTTTTGGTTTAAAAGTACAGGAACTTTCTTGTGCATCAGTTAGTTTTCAGGCAATAATAAAAATATCACGATAACTCTGATGATCAATGTTCCTACTAGTGGGAGTTCAAAATGTTGTCTAGTTGAAGTTTTGTTCATTGTAAAGTAGCATGGAGGGTTTATGTGCCTGCTGCAAAGAACGTGTACCATGCAGATCACAGAACTGAGTGTTAGTGAACTATGGGCAGTGCTTTAAATGAGCTGGTACTGTTCGGTACTGAGTACCAGCACTTTTTTATTTTGAGAGGGAGAGTACTGGAACTTCTGAAGAGAAATATAATACTTTTAATTGGAGAGTATCAGCACTTCTGAGAAACCAGCAGGTTCTCTGCTACAGAGTACCTGCAGTTCTATTTTTCCATTTCAAGCACTAACTATGAGTAGCACTATAAAAAAAAAGGAAATGTATGTCAGAGAGAGGCTATGGAGAGATGAGGTGCACTGTTGAAGAGTGGTATTGAGGGAATTCATGGAGAAGGAGGATATGGGGAGGAGAGGCTGTTGTAACTGCCACCACCAATGCTCAAGCCGGCCCTGGCTGGGAGTCTTAGACCCACTGAAGTTCGGGTCTAGTTGCACCCCTAGCTTAGGGGCACATTAAACATCTGATAAAGTCAATGCTTTCACTTATCTTAAGTCAGTGACACACCCTTCTGTTTACATTTCTCACTGATTAAACCGTAGACGGTTTTGATTCTCATTCTGCCATGTGCTAAATGCAGGATTCGTGAGCCATTTAGCAGTAAGTTGTAGAAACTGTCCATTCCCTGCAGTAGGATTGCTAAATAAGAACCATTAATTATGTGTGGTGAGAGTTTACCTCTCTGTGGGTACCTGCCTGCCTAAATCCCTGTTAACCCCTCTAATTCACTTCTCACAATGCCGAACATTATCGCATATTCATTTTTCAAGCCCACATCCGCTGGCCCACCTTTGCGATGCTGAAAGCGGAAAAAATAGTGTTTGGGCGCAAAACTCCGGTGTGTGATGCTATCTTGACAGAGGGGATAAAGTCTACTTTGTTAATGCAGTGTCGGTGCAGAGGGGAAAGACATTTTTGACGATAGTCCTGATTTAGATGAGGATGATACTGTAGTTTCAAATGAATTTGAGAAATGTAATAAAATACTAATTTGAGTTTTATTCCCGGGTCAGTTGCATATTTTTAACGTACTATTTCGGGGCTCGAGCTCAGTACGAGTAGGAAAGTGTAGAGCCCTAAGGAAGTTGGCATATTTCTGGAAGTTTGGGGGAGACTTGAAGAACACACCAGGGATCCGTGTATACTGCCATATCATTCGGATAAACCGTGTGAAGAGTTTTGGCAAGAGAAGGATATGACTTTATTTGAAATAACTATGCGCCATAAACAAAGCTTTGAACTCGGCATGTAAACTGTTTAACAGAAAGGCTCACTTTGCCAAATACTCTGTGCCCAGAGTTGGACTGGGATAGAAAATAGGTCCAGGCAACAACATAAAAGAGCCCCCATAGTGAACCAGATAACTACAAAAAAGTGAGCTACATTTACAAATCGGGCACTTTAGATTGGGCTCAAATGGGACCCTCCCACACCTGGGAACCGGCACCACTCCACCTGCTGTACTATTGATATCTATTGATATATTTGGGGGGTTTGTACATCTCACCTTAAGAGGAAGTTGTCCTCACTTTCTCCTGTTGGGATCCCAAATAACTAGTGTGCTAGCTTGTCACTGTGTACTGCACTTTTATGGGGTCTCTTTCCACCTCTTTAAAAGCAGGTGGCATGTTTCACAAGCCTGCATCCTGACTTAATCAGAGGTAACACTTCTTCCAGAAAAGCTTTTAAAATAAATTCAAATCTATGGGACAACTATAAACGTTCTATATTTACACTCTTTCTTTGTATCTCAGCTCTCTTATGTTTGCCCTCCTAGGTCACAATATTTATTGTAAAATCACAAGGGGGAGAGAGAAATATTCTTTTCTTCTCAGCGCATTGCAGTAATGAGCTTGATGGATACTAGCTGGCTGAGAGCACACATTGTACACTTTCCAAACTTCAGAGGTATCACATATGTTTTTTCTATTTTTAGTTTTAATACAGGCTGCATGCTGCATAAAATGATTCCTTTTTTTAGTCACAGTGGTGTAGCAATGGGAAGGGGTGATAGGGCGGTCCACCCCAGGCGATCTGAATTTTGGGAAAGGTGGCCTCCCCCCACAGACGTTGGGAATCGTCAGCACCCCCCCACTCTCACATGCAGGCTGCTTCGGGGTGACACACGCAGAGTTTTAGCTACGCCACTGTGTAGTCATATCAGTAAGAATTGCAGTCAATTGACTACTTGCAGTAGCAGCAATTGCTCTGAGTGATTTTTTACGGAACTAGCCTGTCCAGTGACATTCGGAATTCAGAAGGAGGATGGAAGCACATTGCTCCACCTCCCAGCACAGTTCACCCCTTACTGTGGTAAATGCATTTCAGTTTAAATGCTTACTTCCATTTTTTGTAGAAATGTTTCACCAAAGTTGGTGCAGGTTAGTGCTGCCAATCTCTAGCTTATGTGTTTCTGGATATTATCCTTCACCAGTAGAGATAAAAAACGAAATTCTGGGGTTGCTGAGAAAGCTACCACAATCCTCTCAAGTCTTTGTACCGCTCCCCATGGCGCACTTTTTTAAAGAGTTTTGTATAGCGCAAACTAGACCCGGGCACCATTTTCGTTACAGAAGGACACATTTTTTTTTTTTAAAGGCACGAGGAGATTAAGTGATTTGCCCAGAATCACAGAATGTGGAGCATTGTTGCAGGGACTAGAACCCGATTCCTCAGCTTTGAGGTCGACCGCTCTAGCCATAAGGCTACACCCTCTGCCTGAGTTAAGTGTGATTTCTCTTCCCACAATACTAATAGAATGTGGCTTACACCCAGAGAAGGTTTTAAGAAGTGTTTGAAATGCAAAGCCTGTAAGAGAAAATCTAACCAAGATAACTACGCCATTCCATATAAATCAAGTTTTGTGGTCTACATCCTTAATTGACTGTGTGAAAGTTATATGTTGAGAGTACAACTTTACCAGCACATAAGAGAAGTTTACAACACATTTGTGCCATCTACTATATTGATCGAAGTTATTCCACTGCAAGATATTTTGAAAGATATCATCAGAGTAATTCTACACACTTGAAATATAGCTACATTGCCCAAATCCCTAAATAGAAAAGAGTGGGATAGAGAGAAGGAACTTAGAAAGTTAGAAACCTTCTACATCCTGGAACTAGACAGTCGAAACCAAATGGTTTTAATATTGAGGAAGAGCTCTATACATACCTATATTATTTGAAATCCTTATGCAATTGTTCCCCTTAGAAATAACACATTGTATGAATTGTATTTACCGTATATTTTTTGTTTTAGGCAGCACCAATACACTTTATACACAGGAAAACAAGCAATAACTCTTTCTTTAAAATGATTCAAAAAGCGATATAAAAATACACTTTTTTCCTTATTTAAAAGAAATACCCGATATGATATAATAGGAGTAGAAAATTGGAATCCCCTACAGATACATAAGAGTGTGAATGTAGTATAAAATCACAGTATAACGATTGTATATAGTTTTATCTGTGCTATACTATCCTGTTAGAATAGGGGGTCCATGGTTGGCGCAAGTATGCACTTGGGACAAACAGGAACCCTCTCCTCTAGTCAGGGCAAGGGAACTACCCCTTCAGAATAACCCCTGCTCACCCTCTAGGTTGCGTTGCGCGAGCAGTCAAGGCTATTCCTCAGAGTGCATTAGTTAAGCATTTATAATCACATACAATGAATAACACTGACCCCCCCACAAATGGACACCAGGCTGTATTTATATAAAAATACGTATACTTTATGTAAAAGATAGTAGCTTTGCAGATTTATCACAAGACCTTAAATAACATTAATTTAGGATGCACACAATACTTTTCTTAGTGTTGGAATGGATACTTTCTTGGATCTCAATAGTTCAGTTCAGGTATTTGTTAAAACAGTGTTCTTATTCAACAAAAGCGTCTCTGGATCATTAATGACGTTGGTAAAAAATGCCCCCAATACGTTCAAATGGGACTGCGCTTGTAAATAGTGCTCTGTGTGGATCTGCCTCATGGGGGCTCCCTACCAGGCAGGCAGGAGGCTTAGTAGAAATCAAAACTGACTTTCTGGTCCACTGCAGGCCCCGGGGGTCGTTGTGCACAATGTACCTTATTGCGTTGCAGCAGCTGTAGGGCCAAAGCGGAGACGTTCCTGGTACGTGCGGGGGCCCGGCTGGGGAGAAGCGCCGCAGGGCGGGGCGTCCAGGCGGGACCTCGGAGGGCTCTGGGAAGGTCTGGGTCGTCGGCGATCCTCTGTGGTGGGCCAGGGAACCCCAAGGCGGCAATGCTGCACAGAGCGACCTGTACGCTTCAAGAGTACAGGGCGGCTCTCTAGTGCGGCGCGGCCTCAAGGGGAAACAAGGTGCAGGTCACAAGGGCGGCGTGCGAGCCGTATCTTCCAGGCTCTACGCTGCGGTCAGGGACAGGGTGCCGGTGTACGCTTCAGGCGTATGTTTGCGGCGTACAGGGGCACAGTGCAATTTCCTACACTACTAGCGTATGTGACGTACGTTTGGGGCGAATAGGGCACCAGGTGATTACTCACGCTTTGGGCGGAGGAGGTGTACCTTCAGAGTAAGGGCTGGGACTCAAGGCGTACTGTGACAGTACGCAGTGCCGTTCGAGTCGAACTGGTAGGGCGGATGCTTTGTGGGAGAGGTGCGGTGCAGGGCGGCTGGTACGCTCCAAGCGTACGAGTCGCACTCAGTCCTGCGAGGCGGCAGTTCTCCGTGGCGGCTAGGACATAGCGTGTCTGCAGTGAACGGTGCGTACTTCGGCTCGAAAGATGAGCGGAGACGCACGGTACAGGGGAGACAGTCCGAACTTGGGGAAACTCTGTGCGGTGCGGTCTGGCTTTAAACGGTGCGTACCTCGGCTCAAAGGCTTTGAGCGGAGACGCACGGTGCAGGCAGTACGGCACGGGCTCAGCAGCATTTCAGGGGTTCATGGCAGCCCAGGAATGGCGGGTCCAGCGGCGAGTTGGTGAAGCAGGCTCTATCAGTTCCGTGAAGGCAGTAGGAGAGCCCAATGGTCCTGGGGCTCAGGTCAGGGGGCCTCCTCAATTCCAGGCCCTTGGAGATTAGCTTGGAAAACACAAGTCTTTGTAGAAAGTAAAAAGCAGCAAAGTCTTTTTGTAGAGTTTCTTCTTCTCCTTTGGCAGAAAGGTTACCACTGTTGGTCAGTCCCCCAGGACAAGGACAGTTTCTCTCCTTCAGCTTCCTTTGGTCCCTTCTCCTCAGGCAGAGGGGCGTCTTGGTTCACAAGCAGGATCTAGTTTCTTAGGAGCAGGGCTCCTTCCTTTATACCGCATTTCTTTTGTCTTGGCAGGCCAGGGGGCCTGTGCATAATTTCTTTCAGTCCCTGAGCACTTTGTTTGGCAAACTCTGGTCTCTTCTTTCAGTGAGCAGGGCAGGCACATCAGACGCTCCGCAGAGGGTGGTGCCAGCATTGTGGGGGCAAGTACAGTCCAAGAGTACCTTGTTGACAGTCCTCCCTCTTCCTTGGCCAGGTGTCGGGCAGAGTCATCAGTCGCTCCCCAGGGGGCGGAGCCAGCATTGTGGTTGCAGAGCACAGCCCTATTCAGAGTCCAGGGGCACTTCCTCAACCCATCCTGGTGTAATCCCTCCATTCACCACCTGTCATCCCCAGCCCTGTCACTCACAGAACCCAGACAGAAGATACACATAAGAGCAGAGGCGGGCTGAAATGATTAGGCAAGCAAATACTAACTTTCTAAAAGTAGTATTTGCAAACACAGGATATTAAAATAAACTTTACTAAAAGAAGTATTTTATTATTCTGAGTTCAGGCATACTAAACTTAATTTTCCACCATGTTCGCTGAGCCTGCTGGGATTATAGAGTGTAATAATTCCAGCAGCCCATTCTGGCCTATGAGAACAGGTAGTCTTACAATAGTGAAAAACGAAATTGGCAGTAATTCACTATTAGGACATGCCACACACATCAGGGCTAGTCCTACCTTATGCTTACAATGCACCCTGTCCTAGGGCCTACCATAGGGGTGACTCACATGAAGTAAAGGGAAGGTTTAGGGGCTGGCAAGTGTGTGCACTTGCCCAGCCAGCATGACAGTACCAGACTGCACGCAGGTTCTGCAGTGGCAGACCCTAGACATATTTTAAAAGGCTGCTTCTGTGGCTGGCGCAACCAGCGCTGCAGGCCCACTAGCAGTATTTGCCCTTACAAGCCCTGGCACTCCTGGTGCACTCTACTGGGGACTAACAGTAAGTCAAATGAGCCAATCATGGAAATCAATCACAGGTACACTTTACATTGGCAGCACTTGCACTGCGAACCCGGATTGGCCATGGCGCAGTGCCCTGAGCAGCTAACACCAGCAAAACATCTGAGGCACATCAGCAAAAAGTGGAAGGGAGACTCACGCCAAAGTGCCAGATCTAACATCCGCACTATTAAAGATATATGCTATAAAAGTTGGGTTGGTATGAAGGAAACACAAAAGAATAAGACAATGAAAATATACATATATTTGTATGAAAAGGAGATGAGAAGCTCTAGTTGTAAGTGGCACGTGGCACTTTAGTATATGGGCACTGGCTACATGATAAGAAATTTCAGCAGCTTTGGTTTTAATGCAACGGTTAAAGCAATATATAATCAAATTAATTTTAGGAGTTTTAATGTTCAATCAAAAGTTAAAATCTGATGCAACTTAGAAAAAATGTGAACTATATCGAACCATTTTAAATACAAATATTTTAGAATTGCTCCATGCTTTTGGACAGAGAGTTAGTTGCCTTTAAGTATTGCTATATTTGCACATTCTAAGATTGGGCTGATTAAGCCATATTGCACTATATTTTCATTTGTTTGTTGTCGATTTTGATGAAAGAACACATTCATAAAATCTATTGTACACATGGTGTGTTTCATAGTGAACAAAACTGTGAGAGACAGCCAAAACGCGTAGATGAAATTTCCTTGAATTAAATAAAAAAAGAACTTTTAAAACCATCGCGTCTGAAGTGCCGCTTTAATGTCCTTACCGTGGATGTGTCTTCTTTGAAACACACACATATATATATATATATATATATATATATATATATATATATATATATATATATATATATATATATATATATATATATATATATATATATATATATATATATATATATATATATATATATATATATATACATATATATATAAATATGATGGCCGACTGAGTAAACAGCTCAATAAACCGACGATTTTTTCCACTTACTTGGGTCTGTGCACCATGTGTCTCTTCGGGAGAAGAGAGCTTCTGCGTCCTGCTTGCGAAGTGGAGTGGCGGAAATATATATATATATATATATATATATATATATATATATATATATATATATATACATATATATATATATATATATATATATATATATATATATATATATATATATACACATATACATATATATATATATATATATATGTATATATATATATATATATATATATATATATATATATATATATATATATACATATATATATATATATATATATATAACCTACTGGCAATTGCCAGTAGGTATATATAGTTAGGACCTAGTTTCCATAGGAAATCCGCAACATTCTATTTGGAATAACTTTAGCGTCGATTGAGGAATTTGCGCGCAATTTTCCAAAATTCTGGCCAGCTCAGTTCTGCTCCTTCCCTGAATGTTTTGGGGGGATTCATCAAGCAGGGGCTGAGAAAAAAGGGGGGGTCCCAAAACGTGTTTTCCCCATGTTAATTTCCATAGGACGTTTAGACACGGCTACAGCCCGAACCGCTGAACGGAATTACACCAAACTTGGCAAAATTGTAGGGACTGGTATGCAGAAGTGCCTTTTGTTTAAATGTTTAAATCGTGTAAATCCCTCCAGTAGTGGGGAAAAAAATCATAATGTGCATTAACACCAGCGTGGAGTGCAAATTGTGCAGGGTCTGTAATCTCGTTTTGGGCACAAATTGGAGATTGATTGTACCTAAAAGTGGATTTGTAATCCCGCAGTTGGATTCGTGTTTCGGAAGTAGTAAATAATCTCTCTCTAGACTCTAGTCGATTATTTAGAACGACGTCGCTGCCACGCTGGGCCTTGTGCTGCAGCCAGAGAGGCCTAGGGCTCACAAATACGGGCTCATTTCCGTTTCTGATCAAAACGCCCGTTGTGAGACGTGTTATGTGCCACGCGCAAATTATACCTCCCACACACACACACACACTGCCAACAATTTTGCTCCGGAGAAAACATGGTGAGAACCGTCACGGTAAATATTGCACACCAGGGTGGGAAAAAAAATCACAATGTGCATGCTTGTTAGTTCACCAGTGTGAAGAGTTGAGATCCTGGTATATGTCAATGTAAGGACTGCACCTTACCTTTCAGTGCACAGGCATGCAGAATCCCTGTTTGCAGACAGAAGGGGATCGCTCGTACAAGGAGGCTTTCGTTGGTATAGGGGCATTTTTACAGAGCAAATTCTTTCTATTTGTTTTTATTGCAGCTTTATATAGTGCGAGATCGACCCAAAGATATCAGAGCACTTTACAAGAGCACCAGGGACCTTACACAAGGACACATTCATTATTTTGGTACTGTAGGCGGTGGAGATTAAGTGATTTGCCCAAAATTACAGAACGGTCAGGCCACACCTAGGCTCGAACCCTGTTCCCCAGCGCTAAAGTCGGAAGCTTTAGCCGTAAGGCTACATCCTCTACTTCCACAGATGAGCTGTAGATGCTCTCTCTATATACTTTCTTTGTCGTCAATACCACAGTCAAAGTGATCCCGGCAGAATCTGGTGGACGTGAACGTGCAGATAACGCAAGCATGACATTGATTGAATTGGCATATTTCAGGCACTTTAAGCTTGAGTGCACATGGTTATTGTTTGTTTACCAGACTCATCATCAGTGACTAAACAGAGCTTCACAAAATGCTTTGAGGTAATGCTTTACCATGCGTGGCATAGTGTTTCAGTAACACTTCGTGGCATAGTGTTTCAGTAACACTTCGTGAAAGCTAAACTGTTGCTCTGGCATCCTCCAATGTATGCTTAATGTCAGGTTACTTAATAGGGAACATATGGTTGGAGTGAAATTAATGTAAGTGCATTACTGTGTTAGACTGTCTGCAGTCGTTTTACTATATTAAAAGAGCAAAATCAATGCACTTTGCACAGTATGACGAACAAAACACAGAGACACAAGTCTGTAAAATAAAAGGCAGGGAAATCGACAATTGTGCTCCAAAAGCGCATGCAATTCAAAATTTGCAAACATTCGTGACAAGAATTTTCAATTCTATTAAGGACAAGGAGGCGAGGATTATGCTTTCTCATTTCTTTAATGAAATGCTCAGCAGCCAATAAAAACAACCAAAAAACTACATTTCCCATGAACACCAGGGAGTAACCATAGATGGTAGTGTATAAAAGGTCCCAACATTAGTCTGTCTTCCTCTTTCTTTGTGGAAATATGTCCAAATTAAAGTAAAATCCCAAATACAACAGGAACAACAATTCCAAACAAGCCGCCGTCATCCACAGAATCCGGAAGTAGGCAGCCGAAGAACCATGGGTCCAGAAGACAGGAGGAGAACCAGATCCCGACAAGGAAGGAACGACATCACTTCTGGTCTGAACCTGAAACAAGATACAGAGCCATAATACCCAAAACAATAAGACTGTCAAGAGTCATCCAGGGAGGGAACAGGGAGAGAAATATTTGCAAATGCATGTATACAGTCATAATACATAAGCATACAAATATGGAAAAACCTGGGTGGGATAATCCTCGCCTCCTTGTCCTTAATAGAATTGAAAATTCTTGTCACGAATGTTTGCAAATTTTGAATTCTATGTCAGGACAGGAGGCTCCGATTATGCTTTTTTAAAGCTGATCCACCACTACAGAAGCAACACAATCAATCGGTTTGTAATAAAACGTTTTAAATACAGAATCAGATGACCAATCTGCAGCTTTCATTATGTCAAACAAAGTAACACCCATGGAGAAGGCTTTGGACGCCATAGCCCCACGTGCAGAATGTGCGCCAAACACAGAAACATCAATACCTGCTTCAGACATAAGCCCCCGCACCCAGCGCGCCAAAGTAGCTGGAGTGACGGGGCGAAAAGGCTTTTGTAAAGCAATCAGCAATTGACCCTGCATGTCAGATCGCAAAGAAGCGGTACTCACCTCGTAATCCTTTAGGCACTGCACAACGCAAAGGTTGGGATGAGAAGGAAAAGAAGGGTAAAATATAGAAGGCGTATTAGATTTTGTACGCCTGGAAAGACGAAAAGAAACCCCCTCAGGAGTAAAACTACGACCAGCAAGATCCAAAGCGTGGACATCTGAAACACGCTTACAGGAAACCAAACACAGTAACATAGTTAATTTCGCAGATAACTGCTTGCGGGAAAGCAAGGAATTCGAAGTCCAGGCCTCCAAAAAACGGAGAACAACCGAAACATCCCACAATGTAACATACTTTGGATTGGGAGGTTTCGCAAAACGAATCCCCTTAAGGACCCTGGAAACAAAAGGATGTTCACCCGCAGGTTTCCCATCTATGTGAGCATGACCTGCCGAAATAGCCGAGCGGAAGCCATTAATAGTCGAGTAAGCCAGCCCCGAGGTGGCTAAAGAAGCCAAGAAGTTAACAATCACACTGACATCTGCCGAAACGGGATGAACTTGTTGTTGATCACACCAATCGCACCATCGCTTCCAAGACCCCTTGTATCGTTTGTGAGTATTGGGAGCCCATGCTTCACGAAGGTACTTGGAAGCGTCGCTCGAAATGCCTGGGATCGCCCAACGATCCCCGAGATCTTCCACGCGAGCAGGTGTAGGGAGCCCGAGGTATTCAGGGGATGAGGACCTCTGAGAGGATCCAACAAGAGATTCCACAACGGGGTAAGGAGAAACGGCGGAGCGGAGCACATTTCCAGAAGCACCGGAAACCAAGCTTGAGCCCTCCAGAGAGGGGCAAGCAGAATCAGATCCGTCTGAAACCGTTTGGAGTAAGCCAAGACCCTGGGAAGCATTAGAAACGGAGGAAAGGCATAACAAAGGGTCGATGGCCACTGCTATAGAAAAGCATCCGTGGCCAGAGCCTGAGGGTCCGGTCTCCAACTGTAAAAGCGCGGGAGTTGCGCATTGAGGCGAGAGGCAAACAGATCCAGCTGACAAGGACCCCTATGCCGTTGGAGAGCACGGAAGACTCGAGGATGAAGCCTCCAATCGCTGTAATCCCGGAGATGTCTGGAGTGCCAGTCCGCTATTTGATTGTGGCATCCCGGAAGATACTCCGCAATAACAGTGATCTTCTTCTGCAGACAAAAGTGCCAGAAATCCTTGGCGATCTCCGCCAAAACTTTGGACCTGGTCCCGCCCAGTTTGTTCACGTATCAGACTGCCGACACATTGTCCATCCGAAGAAGGACACAACAACTCGGTTGGAGGGGAGAGAAGCACTTGATCGCAAAGGAACCCGCCAGGAGTTCCAAACAGTTGATATGCAGAGTCAACTCCTGAGGCGACCAACGACCCCCGGTCGAGACAGACCCGCAACGGGCTCCCCAACCCCACCGGCTGGCATCGGACTCTATCACTAGATCCGGGGACGTCCCGAAGAGGGCTCGACCATTCCAGGCCTCCATGTGGTCCAACCACCACTGCATTTCCCAACGGACCTCCTCCGTAAGAGGGATCTGGTCCGAGTATCCGAGACCTTTCCGGAGATGCAGAATTTTCAGGCGTTGCATTGCCCTGTAATGTAGGGGACCCGGAAATATCGCTTGAATGGACGACGCCAGTAGACCCACTACTCGCGCCAACGACCTCAACGACACAGTCGGTCTGGAAATAACAGATGTCAACTCACTCTTGATGTAACGCATCTTTTGCTTGGGTAAGAGAAGTTGACAAGCCACCGAATCTATCTGGAAGCCCAGGAAGTCTATAGACTGGGAAGGAACCAAAACCGACTTCTGAACATTGATCAGAAAGCCTAGAGATTGTAACAGATCGATGGACCATTCCAGATGACGCAGAAGTTGAAGAGGACAATCCGCCATAAGGAGAATATCGTCCAGATAAATTATCAACCGCACACCCCGAGAACGAAGATGTTCCACAACTGGTCTCAATAGTTTCGTGAAGCACCATGGTGCCGACGACAGACCGAAGGGGAGAACCTGATACTCGTACCAAACCCCTTGCCATAGAAACTGAAGAAACCGGCGATGAGGCTGGAAAATTGGAATCGAGAGGTACGCATCCTTGAGATCCAGACGGACCATCCAGTCCCCCTCTCGTAAGAGGTCTCTCAATAGATGGATGCCCTCCATCTTGAAATGACGGTAGACTACCACCCCGTTGAAGTCTTTCAGATTGAGAACAAGGCGAGAGCCGCCTCCTTTTTTCTCGACCAGAAAGACTGAACTGGCAAACCCCAAGGGATGACGAGTCGTGGGAACAATCGCCCCTTTCTTGAGGAGGGTGGCTATTTCCTCTGAGAGACACGCCTGGTCTCTCAGAGGAAAATGCAAACAAGGGGGAGGACGAGTTTGATGCACTGGATGATAAAACTCTATTCTGAACCCTTGAACAGTTTGCAGAACCCATGCATCGCTTGAGATCATGCGCCAATTGTGCAGGAAATATTGAATGCGACCCCCCAACATCACATCGCATGCATGAATTAGGCTCACCTGTAGAGGAGGCATCATGGTATTGTCCTTGTTGACCACCAGAACGGCCTTTTCCATACTGGCCTTTTCCTTTTCTTGAAGGATAGAAGTTGGCTCGGGTGGAGTAGCCGGAATCATAGGAACCTCTCTGCTGAGAGGAATTTCCCCTCTGGGACTGGTTCGCAGAGCCTCGGCCGAACGAGCGTCCCCTTCCACGTCCGGCCTTAGCAAAAACCGGGCGCATGGCCCGTCTCAAAGAGGCCTGCGCCTTGTCAATCCCGCTAAACGTTGAAACAAAACGAGTGAGTTCCTTCAGGAACGGCTGTCCGAACAACAGTCCTTGAGCTTCAGGGCCAGATTCGGAAGTTGCTAATTCCGAAAGCTTCGGATCCAACTTTAAGAGTATGGACCTGCGACGTTCAGTCGACATTGCGCAATTTGCATTGCCCAGGTAACAAATCGCCCGTTGGGCCCATTCGATCAGTTCTTTGGGATTCACAAGAGCAGAAGCCTCGTCAGCCCTGTAACCGAGGTCCAAGAGTTTGGTGAGAGGAGCCAGCAAGTCGAGCATCTTGTCTTGACCGGAACGCCAAGATCTGTCCAAACCTTTTTTAGGGTCTTTCGCGTACTTTTTCAAGTACGTGACCATCATGGGGTCAACCTCCGGGGTGTCGGCTAGGTGGTCCGCCAAATCCGGTCTCGGGCACTCGGAGCGCAACCGTGCCCGAACCGAGGCCTCAAAAGGTTGGCGAATATGAGACTCGATATAAGCCGCCACTGCAGGTGAAGGCGTCCACGATGAAGAGTTCGGGTGGACAATGTCCGCCGGCTCGAAATTAAGGACTGAAGGACGCTCAGGGGCGTCTACAAAATGTTCCTTACAGACCCTCTTCCGAGGGGGCGGTGAAGCATGATCTGAAGACGCGGAAGAGTGGGCATTATCCGACTCCGACTCTTGAGGAGCTGAAGAAGCGGAAGGAGTTGCCGCTAAACTCTTCGCAAGACGTTGAAAGTCCGCCTTATGAGGATTCACCGACGATTTGGCCGATTTCTTTGCAGCAGGCAACCAACCCTGCTGTTGGGCGTAAAGATTCAGGTGACGCTTCAGGGGGTTAATTGCACGCACCAGTGCCTTATTAACTGACTGTTGGACCCCCTTAACCACCAAATTCTGCTCCAAGGAGTCTTCCTCCTCGCCATCGTAGTAGTAGTCGTCGTCAGCGTCATAATATTCAGCCATTCTACTAGGTAGAAAAGTAAATGCCCACCAGACGACTAAAGTTCAGAGTGTCAAAACACCAGTCAAGGGGGAGTGCGTAAACCCCAAAGCAGGCTTTGAATGAAGCAGGAACCGGGTCCGGACTTCAAGAAAATTATTCAAGCGTGGAGGGAGCCAAAGCCTGCACAGCACCAACACTCTAGGCAGAGCCTATGCCACAATGTTGCAACCGCAGTCCTCAAGAAACCACGGTGTCTGACGGGGTTAAAGTTTGTAGACAGGTCGTGGGCAGAACGCCAAAGACGTCGTCACTCAACCAGTTCTGAGGAGAAACCCTGAAACCGGAAATAGGACAGTGCGCATGCGCGACTGTCACCTGTCACCAAACACCGTCTCGAGAGCGCTCGCGCTCCCCTAAGGAAAACGGAAACCCCTGCTCCCACTCCACAAGAGTACACGAGCGCGAGATAGCGCACGGAACAACGGAGGTGGCCACACGCTCCAAACAGAAGGAAAAAAGCTGAACAACAGCTGAGAAAAACCACGTAAGTAACACGGAGACAAAGCCCCAAACACGTGAACCTTAAATGCGCAAAGCACAACAGGCAAGAAAAGCAACAAAGTCAACAGAGTAACAATATGCTTAGAAGAGAAAAATATGCACTTAACTGGCTGCGGAGCAGCAAAGAAAGAGGAAGACAGACTAATGTTGGGACCTTTTATACACTACCATCTATGGTTACTCCCTGGTGTTCATGGGAAATGTAGTTTTTTGGTTGTTTTTATTGGCTGCTGAGCATTTCATTAAAGAAATGAGAAAGCATAATCGGAGCCTCCTGTCCTGACATAGAATTGGCTGCTTCACCTCAACCTGCCTGATTGTGTCTCTGGTCTCTGATCACTGTCTTGGGTCCCAGGCAGAATATGAGATGCAGGCTCGCATGTGGTAGGAATCATGAAAAAAGACTTTCTTCCTTTGATTTTCTTAATAACACCACGTAGTCCTCTGGTTGGTGCGATGCAATTTTGCACTCGATTCTGAGCTCGACACCTCAGAATGGTGAATAACACGAACATATGATATGTTATTCCCCATGCCATTTCCCCACTCAGATGTGCAACAAAAGTGCCACTGCCCGCAGCTCCCGGTTCCGTTACTGTGATTTGTGACAATCTCGTGAGACAACACCAGAGTGGAGTGCAAATTGTGCAGGGTCTGTAATCTCGTTTTGAGCACAAATTGGAGATTGCTGATTGCACCCAAAAGTGAATTTGTAATCCCGCAGGTGGAATCGTGTTTCGGGTGCTAACAGGAGTTTATACTTAAAGCGGGACTAGCCCCGTAATTTGAACCAGGGCCTTAGATTAGTAATATGAGGACATTAACGCGGCTCTTGGACAGGTTCAACGCTACTCGGGGAGAGCGATAGGAGCGCACGAGGCAGCTAGGCCCTGGTCGCGAGAGTATGGCGGGAGATAGATTGGGAGGTGAAGGGATAGAGAGGAAGGGGGAGAGTGAAGTCAGCTGATACTACTGTAGTGATGGAATGGGACAACGTGATAGGGAGGGAGGGGGGCATGTGAGGAAGAAGGGTTGAGAGCGGCGATGGGGTGATAGGGAGAGAAATGGTGGAACATTGTCCTTGGTAAAAAAGAAATGATCAAATTTGGTAAAGACGATGAGGCAGGATCAGGAATGGATGAAGTAAAGCTGCGGGTGGGGGCTGGCAGGAGCAATCATGATCCTGGCGGTGGGGTATTGGGGGGCTGGAGCTTGGCAGGAAGCTGGAGAGGGGGGGAGTGAAGGAGAATGAGGCGGGAAACATCATTTTATGGAGGGAGGCGGGCAAGAGGCTAATAATTGGGGGGGGCTCAGGGGCTGGCAGAAAAGAGGAAGCATAACATGGAAGAAGTATGGCAGGGAGTGGAGAGCGGGAGCATGTTAAGAGGTAGGGAGCAGGGTGTTACCGACCGTATAAGCCTCAGACAGTTAAAAAGTCACCCCTCTGTCCTCTCTGCTGCACTGAGAGGTGTGTGAGGTTTTCTTCAGTTTGAGGGCTGGGCAAGTAACGTTGATTTAGTGTAAATATTGCTGCCGTGCTGTGAATAGGTTTCCTGAAAAGTAACGTGTGTGCGTTACACATTTAGGAAATGTCTCGCATAGATCGATTGAAAGACATTTTGAGCAGGTGAAAGTTCGAGTCAGGCCCATGTCAGGCAGAGCTAAACACGAGTGTCTCTGCCCAGCCCCATCTGCCTTTCAAAGGCATGTTGTTGTATTATTAAGCACCAGCATGGCCACTGATGTGTTCTAATGTTGATTTAGGCAATAATGGTGATGTAACAAAACTGGTGCTCAATGTCATGTAAAGCGCTCTGATACCCGATGTCTCGAGTCTACTTCGCTATATAAAACAAAAAATAGAAACATCAGTTGTTGGCCTATGTATGTAGGTGCGTTAGCAATCTGCCAGACTATGTTTGCGGTCCCTGTAGTGAAATAGCAGCAAGCGGCAGCGCAGAAGGTTAATGTGCCTGCTGCAAAGAACATATACCTGATGCAGATCACAAAATACATATGATGTAAATAGGTCAGTGAGTCACTGCTTTTGTCAGAGAGATCCTTTTGTTACTTGCAGTTCCTAAGTTAAATTCCTAACATACAGGGCAAACTATTAACTGTCATGTAAGAGCTGCATGCAAAGTGCAAGGAAAAAATTAGAGCGTTATGTTTTTCCCCCACAGTCTTTGTTTCATTACCCTACTGTTTCAAAAAGAAAATTGTTATCTTTTCATTTTCAGCGCCTGACAACCTGAAACATTACCGCATTTGGGGCAATTTTTCAGCAAACAACACGAGGACCCCAACCTCCGTTGCTGCTCTTTCACCTCGGCTACAACCCAGCAAACACCAGTGTTAACGGTAAGGAAACTGATGCTATATATTTTTTTACATGGGAGTTAGGGCTATGTATGTGGTCACTCACCAGGCTCTCAAGCAGTGTCTCTTTCAGTGCCTCCAGCAACCACTATGGCACAGAGAGGCAGGAGGCAGTACGGCTGTATTTTAGCAGTCATTTTGTGGAAAGGGGAGCTGTTGGAGATGTATTACGATAATGCACAAGATATATGTATTTATACTGAAATTTCATATTATTGCACTGCACCTTATACGTTGTACTTTGATTATTGACAGGTTTCTTTAATATATATATTGGTATGGCCAGCAACACATCATCATGAATACAGTAAAAGAGCTGATTGCAAGGTCATTCCAGGCACGGCCACTTGAACAAAAACTACAGATAAAGCAATTAGGACCTCATCAGCCTGAAATAAACCTACAGCAAACTACACAGGACAGAGGAAAAATGTCAAAACGTACATTCTCAAATGCCTGGTACACAAAAGCTGATTGGCTTACAGGGTGCCCTATAAAAATGCTCTGTTCTGCTTCCCCTGCTTGCTGTTTGATGGTGACTTTTCTTGGACACATCAAGGATTGGTTGACTTGAAGCATATATCTGAAAAAATAAAGAAGCATGCACTCACAAGAAATCATCTGGAAAACCTGACAAGACTGGGAATGTTGGGGGAAGACGCACCAATTGAGCAGTAGATAAATGATGCATCATATCGCAAATCCATTCAAAAACACAATTAAGCTGTTGATAAGAACAGACAAAATCTATCCAAGATCATTGATGGCATTCGTTTCTGTGGTGCTTTCGAACTGGCATTGCGAGGCCATGACGAATCAGAAACTTCCTCAAAACCTGGGATCTTCCGAGGCCTAGTGGATTTAATGTCAACCATAGACAAGGATTTGAAAACACATTTAGCACATGCTACAGTCTTTAAGGGCACCTCTAATACAATACCAAATGAACTCCTTGACTGTATGCTCGAAATTATAAGAAGCCATATTGTGCAAGAGTTGCGAAACACAGACTTTGTGGCTATTCAGGCTGATGACACCACTGATGTGGCCACTAAAACACAGTCCGTGTTAGTATTTCGGTACCTTGACAATGACAGAAACGTTGTGGAGAGGTTCTATGGTTTCACACATTTAAGAGACTCTAGTGCAGCAACCATCACTGAAGCTATACTGTGTCAGCTGGACTTAATTTTCCCGGACCTGCCTCAAAAACAAAAACTTATCGCACAAAGCTATGATGGTGCGTCCGTAATGAGTGGAAGCCTGAGTGGGGTACAGAAACGAATTTGAGATGTGTACCCTAATGCTCATTTTGTGCACTATTACGCCCACCAACTCAATCTTATTATGCAACAGGCGGTATCAAAGATCAGAGAGACACGAGTTTTCTTTCAGGATATCGGAGCCATAGCAGCATTCTTCACACGTTCCCCCAAAAGAACAGGAGCCCTTCATGAGATTGTAGACAAAAGCGTACCAAGGGGATCCTCAACTCGTTGGAACTTTCATATTCGTACAGTCAACTTAATCTTTGAACATAGGGCGGGCCTTGAGAAATTTTTGTCGCCATAGGATCCAGAGAAGACTTTGATCAGACAAGTCAGAATGAAGCCCATGGCTTCAGTGCTTCATATATCTAAGTGGATCACTGAATTCTTTGAACATAATAGAGGAAGCGCGGCAGTTGGCATAGTATGGGATGCCTTTAAGGCAGAAGCACGCGGTGAAACATGTAGCTATAGTGCCTTCAAGAGGAAAACAGAAAGATTGCGATATAAGGAGAGAGAGGAAAAAGTACTGGAGGCAGAAGAACAACTTAATAAATGTGTAATAAGGGGAGAGCCGACTGAACAATTTGTAACAGATCTATTGAAGGTGAAAAGTGAAGCAGAGGAAGAACTTGCTAATAAAGCCGCAAAGTAATATACAATCAGAAGGGAGCGATGTTATGAGTTCAGTGAGAAAGTAGGGCGAGTACTTGCTATACGAACCAGGCAGATAGCGGCGGTAGGGACGATTAAGGAAATAAAGGATGAAAAGGGACAATTACAGTCAGACCCAGAAGGAATTCGGGAGGTATTTAGGAAGTTTTATCAGTCTTTATATGATGAGAACAATCCCAGCAGTATTGAAAGAATAAATGAATATCTCCAGAATATTGAGGTTAAAACTATCTCTTCTGAAGATGCAGATGAATTAGAGACTGTGCTGGATGATATTGAGATTAAAGAAGCGATGACTGCTCTACCTTCGGGGAAGGCTGCTGGACCTGATCAGCTGCCGATTGAGTTTTATAAAACTTTCTGGGGATGTTTAGGTAATAATCTAACTCAAACATTACAAGCTGCACAAAGTGGGGTGTCCGTTCCCAAATCCTGGAGTGGGGCAGATATAGTGCTAATTTTAAAAAAAGAGAAATCTCCGAGTGAACCAGGGTCGTACCGCCCAATAACATTGATGAACAATGACACCAAAATTTATTCAAAGGCACTGGCTGCAAGATTTGCAAGAATTATAAGTACTCTGGTTAGTGATAACCAACATGGTTTTATCCCTGGCAGAGGGACAACTCACCATATCAGAAAGGTGATAACTTTATTTGATGTGGCGGAGGTGGCAGGAGACCCGATGGCAGTTATGCTCTTGGATGCGGAAAAGGCATTCGATCGGGTCTCCTGGCACTATCTGTGGCAAACCCTAGTTAGAGTTGGGATTAGGGGAGGGTACCTGAAAGCAATTCAGACTCTACATAAGGACCCAGTTGCGGCATTAAGGATAAACGGGGGCATAACAGGTCAATTTAAAATTAAGAGAGGAACTCGCCAGGGTTGTCCATTCTCTCCCCTGTTATTCGCCATGTATATGGATCCTTTAATACGTAAGATAGAATCAGCACCAGAGATTACCCCATTCAATACAGCTCTTGGGCCATGCAAGATATTAGCCTATGCTGATGATGTTGCGGTGATAACATCTTGCCCTACGGAAGCAACTACGTTTGTAGAGGCTGAGGCCTTAAGATTTGGTCAAGTCTCAGGGTACTCATTAAACGCGTCAAAAACTCAGATTATTAAAAACTCACTGACACCTTGTGATGATAGAAGAGTAGTGCCGGCAGGGAAATATTTGGGAATTAATATTATGTCTAATTTAGATAGTTTGGTGGATAATAATATTGCCCCAGTAATTGAAAAAGCAAGAAAAGATCTGGATCGTTACGAGAACCTACATCTGTCATTAGTTGGGCGAGTCAATATTATTAAAATGCTGATTTTACCTAAACTACTGTATCTCTTTAGGGCAATACCACTTCTAATTGAAAATAAGTGGTTTAAAACTTGCGAAAGTATGGTGAATCGGTTCATTTGGGCTAGAGGTAAAACCCGGAGGGCATTGAGGTATATGTCCCTTCCCAGGGAGAAAGGGGGGTGGTCACTGCCGGACCTAAAGGTATATTATTGGGCTGCAGCAATGCAAGGAATGGTGGGATTAATTGGAGGGGCTGAGAAGGATGGATGGGATAAGACAGGCTCGCTTGCTATATATGGTTTAGCTTTGGGTACAAATGCTGAAAATATTTTTTTGAGGTTTACCGATGGAAGTTACTTCAAAAGAACACGTTTTAAGATAATTATGGCGGCCTACAATATATGGAAAGGGTTTTCCAAAAAGATTGGAATAGGGAAATATAGCGCATACACTAGATTCAAAAATAATCCTTCATTACCTAGGGCAGTGTTCTCAGGAATGGCATATCAAGAATGGGAGAGCCGAGGTATAGGTATGATTGGTGATATGTTGGATGATAATGGTATGTTACAATTTACAGATCTGAAAAATAAGTATATGTTAAACACAAATCATTTCTTTAAATACCTTCAAATAAGGAGTTGTATACTAAACAAAAAAGGGGGAACTCTAGGTTTTGGGAGAAGTATAATGATGGATCTTATACAAGAAGGTAATGATTGTACTATAAAAAGATTTTATTTAGAAATGACAAAGTTAAAAAAGGACGATCTTGAGAAATGGATAGTTAAATGGTCATCAGATTTAGATATAGCTAGAGAAAGAGATATTTTCTCTGAATCACTTGAGATGGGATGTAAACTATTATGCTCAGCGTCCCTTCAGGCCCAGCACTATAAGAGTTTGTATCATTTGTATTATACGCCATGGAAAATTGCTCAATGGGGGGCCGTGTCGGGCACCTCGTGTTTTAGATGTGGCAGTATGGAGGCTAATCTGTTACATATTTTTTCTATCTGTCCACATTTAGATAAGATAAAACATGATATTGGGAATTTTCTCCGGAGTGCCTTAGACATAACAATAGAGCTGGATTCAGCAACCATTTTGTTGGGAGTCTCCCCCAACGGGCAACTAAATTGTAAATATTTTTTGTTTGTAGCAATGGCGATTTTTAGATTGCTTGTGGCCTCAACTTGGTTAGATCCAAATCCCCCCACGTATCATCAATGGCTTGGAAAAACTCTGTCAATACAAAAATTGGAAACAGCTATTTACTCTAGGAAAGGGAGAAAGGGCAAAAAGCTGGGTATGCAAATCTGGGGCCCTCTGATTCAGTGGAAGTTGGGAACTGAATAAGGTAATGTGAAGAATATCTGTATTTTTGAAAGTTAACATATACGATTTTGTATGTGTATATAATTTGATAGGATCTGTATGTAGTATGTAAATTGTAATATCTTTTCCCTTTTCTATTGAGTATGTGGCAGCCTTATGAATTTTATTGTGCCTTGTCCATGTAATGGGGGAGGGGGGGAAAAAAAAATGAGGGGAAAAAATTTATCAATAAAAACATTTAAAAAAAAACCAGAATGAAGCCCATGGCTTTATTAGAACACTACAAGACAAAGAGTTTCAGTTATTACTGTTTTTATTTCATGAAATAATGTGTGATGTTGATGCGTTACACGATCAGTTACAACAAAAAGACATAGATACTGTCTCTGTGGAAGCCTCTACATCTACATTTCTACAAAAGATAAAGAAAGTGAGAGATGGGGTTGACGATTTAGAGAGCAAACTGCTGGAGCATTCTATTTTTGCAAACCGCAGGCAAAACATCACCTCTCTGGTTCGAATTGGAAAGGAGATACGTGACATTGTACCTGTGCAGGCACAAGAACGTTTTTCATTCACAAAACATTTGGTGAGGGCCACTTTATTGCAAAGTAAAGAGTTTGCACAATATGATGAATCCTTCCCTGAGCGTGTTCTAAATCAGGCTGTGGAAGCATATCTTATACTCAAAAAAGAGCAGCTGAGAACTGAGTTAACTACTCTACGGAATGCCTGTATACCGGAAGGGGTACAAAAGCGGGTGGTGATGGACGGAGCATCTGAATCAATCAAACACTCACACCCAGTCAAAAGATCTGGGTATAATCCATCACCGTTCTTTAGCCCACTCTGCCACCCCAGTTCAGGCATGGCTATATGCAAATCAGTCTGACCCTGTGCCTCATGGGAACAGTCCAGCCCGAACTGCCAAGCCAAGTCTTCCCTGGTCCGGAAACAAGCTTCAGAGGACCAGTTTCTGGCATTCCAGCCGTCTTCAGCCCGGCTTGCTTGAATCCAGTGGCAAAGTGAGCAAGGGACTCACGTCTGAGCATACCCTGCCACACTTATGGCGGCCAAAAGCGGTACAAAAGGTTGTGGTGATAGACGGAGCATCTAAATCAATCAAACACTCACACCCAGTCAAAATATCTGGGTATAATCCATCACCGTTCTTTAGCCCACTCTGCCACCCCAGTTCAGACATGGCTATATGCAAATCAGTCTGACCCTGTGCCTCATGGGAACAGTCCAGCCCGAACTGCCAAGCCATGTCTTCCCTGGTCCGGAAACAAGCTTCTGGGACCGGTTTCTGGCATTCCAGCCGTCTTCAGCCCGGCTTGCTTGAATCCAGTGGCAAAGTGAGCAAGGGACTCACGTCTGAGCATACCCTGCCACACTTATAGTGGCCAAAAGCGGTACAAAAGGGCTGAAGACGGCTGGAATGCCAGAAACCGGTCCTCGGAAGCTTGTTTCTGGTCCAGGGAAGACATGGCTTGGCAGTTCGGCTGGACTGTTCCCATGAGGCACAGGGTCAGACTGATTTGCATATAGCCATGTCTGAACTGGGGTGGAAGAGTGGGCTAAAGAACGGTGATGGATTAAACCCAGATCTTTTGACTGGGTGTGAGTGTTTGATTGATTCAGATGCTCCGTCCATCACCACCCCCTTTTGTACCGCTTTTGGCCGCCGTAAGTGTGGCAGGGTATGCTCAAACGTGAGTCCCTTGCTCACTTTGTTACTGGATTCAAGCAAGCCGGGCTGAAGACAACTGGAATGCCAGAAACCGGTCCTCGGAAGCTTTTTTCCGGTCCTGGGAAGACATGGCTTGGCAGTTCGGGATGGACTGTTCCCATGAGGCACAGGGTCAGACTGATTTGCATATAGCTATGTCTGAACTGGGGTGGCAGAGTGGGCTAAAGAACGGTGATGGATTTAAACCCAGATCTTTTGACTGGGTTTGAGTGTTTGATTGATTCAGATGCTCCGTCCATCACCAACCCCTTTTGTACCGCTTTTGGCCGCCATAAGTGTGGCAGGGTATGCTCAGATGTGAGTCCCTTGCTCACTTTGTCACTGGATTCAAGCAAGCCGGGCTGAAGACGGCTGGAATGCCAGAAACCGGTCCTGGGAAGCTTTTTTCTGGTCCAGGGAAGACATGGCTTGGCAGTTCGGGCTGGACTGTTCCCATGAGGCACAGGGTCAGACTGATTTGTATATAGCCATGTCTGAACTGGGGTGGCAGAGTGGGCTAAAGAACCGTGATGGATTAAACCCAGATCTTTTGACTGGGTGTGAGTGTTTGATTGATTCAGATGCTCCGTCCATCACCACCCCCTTTTGTACCGCTTTTAGCCGCCATAAGTGTGGCAGGGTATGCTCAGACGTGAGTCCCTTGCTCACTTTGTCACTGGATTCAAGCAAGCCGGGCTGAAGACGGCTGGAATGCCAGAAACCGGTCCTCGGAAGCTTGTTTCTGGTCCAGGGAATACATGGCTTGGCAGTTGGGGCTGGACTGTTCCCATGAGGCACAGGGTCAGACTGATTTGCATATAGCCATGTCTGAACTGGGGTGGCAGAGTGGGCAAAAGAACGGTGATGGATTCAACCCAGATCTTTTGACTGGGTGTGAGTTTTGATTGATTCAGATGCTCCGTCCATCTCCACCCCCTTTTGTACCGCTTTTGGCCGCCATAAGTGTGGCAGGGTATGCTCAGACGTGAGTCCCTTGCTCACTTTGTCACTGGATTCAAGCAAGCCGGGCTGAAGACGGCTGGAATGCCAAAAACCGGTCCTCGGAAGCTTGTTTCCAGTCCAGGGAAGACATGGCTTGGCAGTTCAGGCTGGACTGTTCCCATGAGGCACAGGGTCAGACTTATTTGCATATAGCCATGTCTGAACTGGGGTGGCAGAGTGGGCTAAAGAACGGTGATGGATTAAACCCAGATCTTTTGACTGGGTGTGAGTTTTTGATTGATTCAGATGCTCCGTCCATCACCATCCCCTTTTGTACTGTATACCGGAAGGCCACAAGCGCCTTGACTTTGCTGAGTTTAATTCATAAACTTCATATGGAAAACTCACTTACAGAGACAGTGACTTTACTAAAAATTGTGATTACGACTCCAATGACAACAGTAGAAGCTGAACGATGTTTTTCAGCCTTGAAGCGCATAAAGACATTCCTCAGGAACACCATGCGAGAGGAAAGACTTAATGCTTTAGCGATGCTCTCTGTAGAGAGCAAGCTAGTTCAAAAAATACCGGACTTCAACATGAAAGTAATTGATAAGTTTGCTACACTGAAAGACAGACGTGCTGATTTCATTTACAAAAAGTGAATGCTGCTACTTATTTGATGATTAAAGAAATACTGATTGAGGTAAGAAATGCATTGTTATCTCTGTTTTTAAAAGTTTTGTAGTGCTTGTTCTATTTGGAGACTACACAGATTTTACTGATCAAATGGCATATTAAGTAAAATTTTTGTTTCACCTTAACACTATCATCTGGGTCAAGAATTTTACCTGTGTAGGTGGACAGGGGAGGAGTCAAGATGGCGGGCTGACTCCGCCGAGTGAAGGACGCTACATGGTGCTGCTCTGCCAGAGAATCGCTTAATGTAGCGATACGGACAAACATTTTTCTCATACCCAATTGGCAATTTATTTAAGTCAGCTAAGTTGAGCAGTGATTCGCAGCGAATAAACCCTAACTGCACTTACGAGCTTAAACATTAGTTGCAGTTTAGATAGTTGGTACTATCTCTCTGGGTCCCGATCCCGTTCCTGTTAGAGGGTACGACCGCCCGTCAGATCGTTGAATTCTAAACGGCCTCAATGCTACGGGCTCTGCTACAACTCTGCAGCGGGAATCTGCCTCGCTCTTGGCTCTACGCGGCGGTTCGCCCTGCTTGCACGCCAGGAGGGAAAGCCAGCTGGCCGTGTTCACCGCAGCTGGTCGCTCACCTGAATCGGCACTCAACCTTTCCGTGAACACAGAGGACGCTGCAGAGAATAGTGAAGGAGTCAACGGAAAAGCCGATGTCCGCACGGCAGACAAGGACCACACGGAGCAGAAAGACCGCCCTGGCAGGAAGACAACCAAACGCAGGTACAATGGCGACAGCGGTGGCTGGGGTGGCGGCAATGGGGTTATCCGGCAGTAGCAAGGAACCCCAACTTGCACAAGACACTAGCGGTATTGCTAACAGTGGGGGAACGAAAGAGAAAAGCACCAAACCGGTTGATTTAACGGATGAAAACACATGCTGGGAGGGGGAAAATGCTCCTTCTATCATGGGGAGGGACTGTACAGAGCTTAAACCTGTTTCAGAACGATTGACTGAACCTAAAACTAAAAAGAAAACGAATAATAAGGATGAAGAGAACATTCTATCTGCAAAGAACTCAACATTGGCAGAAAAATCTAATGAGAAAATTGATACATCTGGGACTAAGATTAAGAACTGTGATATGCAAAGTTTGGACAAAGCGCCCCACGCAAACATTGATTCCTGCTCAGATTTGTTAAATATAGCTCTGGAAACTCAGCTAGTGAGCAGAGAAATTACACCCAGTGATGGCAATTTGACTACGCGAATCACAGTAGAAACAGAGGGATCGCAATGTGTGGCTCAAAACCACAATAAAAAAGTGGATGAGCCTACTACTACTAGTACCAATCCCCGATCACATACTGATCAAAACGAAATAAGAAAGAAGGAAAGTGGTGGTGGTTTAACGCATGAATTTATGGCTGCAGCTGATGAAGACTCTAATTTAGAGTACGAGGAGCTGACAGGCGATGAGGGAGGTGATGAAGCACATAAAACTCTACTTAATAAGAAAATTGTTTCAAGGAAAATCAAGATGAAAGTTAAAACCAAGCAAAAAAATATATTACTAAAGACAGTTAATAAGGAACCTCTTGGAAATAAAAAAAGCCGCCTGATTGATGATAGCCCTCTGAGAAGATGGATGGAGGCAAAGGGAGGTGTTAAGAACATGGCTCTAAGATTATCAGGCGCCAGCCCCGATGAGGGGCCCAGCACTCATGGGGCTAACAAAACTAACCCTATAGATTCTACTGGTGACCCTAATCTGGATGGCATACCTATAAATCAAGAGACTTCTCAACACGTGGTCTTGACTGATACTGAGTCGGCGACAGGGGCTTCCCCAATAAACATAATTACCTCTCCCATTCATATTTACAATACCTCTTCTATTCCGGCTACGTACAATAAAGAGGCGAATGAATTTGAAGACCAGGGTCTTGAATTCACTACCCTCAACTCTGACCAGCTGAAAGAAAGTTCTGAATCTATAATATCAAGCTTGAGACAAACCCAGATACTGCTACCAGGTACTCCTACTGAAAATACAGGCAATAGTCCTGAACAAAATGATATAGAGCTGAGGCCAAATGACTCTGTTACTAAAAGTCAAGACACTTCAACAGGTCCCGGGTTGCTATCTGGAGTAAGACTTCCACAAATGGTCTCACAGGATTCCTCTAATTTTCCTAACTCCTCTAATTTTCCAGACCCAACAAAGATATTTATGGAATCAATTATGCAGACTCTCCTAGAGCAAAGAGCGGAGATCCAACAGCAATATTTGCAACTAAGAGAAGACAATACTAAGATGCAAGAAACTATGAGAGTCATTTGCCAAGGCCTGGGAGGAGTGACAAAGGAGATCGAAGACATAAAACAACGTATTGTTGAAGTGGAAGGAGACGCAAATAAGATCTCAGTAACAGTTAAACAGAATACATCAAGAGTCTCTAAGCTAGAAGATAAAGTGGAGGATTTGGAAAATCGTGTTTGAAGACAAAACCTCAGATTATTTGGTATACCAGAAGGAATGGAGGGGTCCGATCCGAGGGCATTTATGGTGAAACTTCTTCAGAGAGCCTTCACGGATCTTGCTGATTGGGACTGGGATTATCAGCTACAGAGAGTTCACAGATTGCCTTTGATTCAAAGAAACACTAACAGCAAATTTCCTCGACCATTCTTGATTTATTTTGGTAACTTCCTTTTGCGGCAAGCTGTATCACTGAAAGCAAGGCCTAATAATCCCGTGACTGTGGACAACTTAACTTTTTTTGTGAAATCTGATCTAAGTAAGGGCACAATGGACAAACGTTGGGAGCTTAGGAAGATGATAGATGTTTTCAAAAATTTAGGATGTATGGCATATCTTCAAGAGCCTGCTCGCCTTAAGGTCATACGAAACGGCCATGTGGTTTTCTTTACTGATCTTGAAGCCGCGGAGCAAGCTCTGGAAAAGTTCTCTAGGGAAAATGAAAGGGATAAACAGAACGAAAAAGAAAAAGAATAAGAAGATATATGTGAGGAAAAAAAACTGGAATATACTAATGGCAGTATTTAGATTTTGTTTTTCTGAGTTCCTTATTTGTGAATCTTATCTTTTTGGTGCGATATGTACTAATTCTTTGTCACCAATGTTTTTTGTAGATGGGTTCAAAGGGTTCTATATTTTAGGTATGAGTTAACAATGAGTAATTTAAGTTGTGGCATGAGCAGACTATCATGTTAGCATCTTCACTCTGCTGCCACCTCAGCGGCAGCTCAAGATAGAGGGGTGCTCCCCCCTAAGGGACGGGAGGGTGCGAGGGCTAGGTTGGGGTCCTTGCCGGGGAGGGTTCGACCCTTCGGGTCGGGGGTGGGGAATAAATGTGGGGAAAAAATGGATTGCAGGATTCGACTGTTTTTTAAAGTTTAGTAGAAAAAACTTAATCAATACGAAAAGGGCAAAGATAGTGGGGAGAAATATGCATTGGAAGACCATCACGATATTAATGTGTCTAAACTAAGAATACTAAGTTGGAATGTTGATGGCTTAAATAGTAAAAACAAAAGGAATTTAGTACAGGAAGAGATTAAAATGTATAATCCGAATATAGTTTTGCTCTCAGAGACACATGTTAAATATCAAGATCGCAAGTTGCTTTCACAATTGAGCTATGATTTGGTGGTATGCTCTACTTTAAATGAGACTATTAGGGGGGTAGCTATTCTAAAACAAAGAGGTGCTCGACTCGAAACAATCGAAACCTCTTCAGATGCCCGGGGTAGGTGGGCAATTGCGCAGATGCAATGTGATAATGTTAAAATAGTATTATGCGTAGTATATGGACCAAATATTGATGACCCCAGAGTTTTTGAAGAGTTAAGTTTAGAGCTATTGGAATGGGAAGGAGAAACTATTATAGCAGGGGATTTTAATTGCACTATTGATTATAAAGTAGACTCCACCGGGCAAAGTAAACATAAAAGAATGTATAAAGTTAGAACAGCAATCTTAGAATTAGTAAGATTGAACAATGTTAGAGATGTATGGCGATCAAAATACCCTTTGCAGGCAGGCTTCACTTATTATTCTGTACCACACAGATCCTGCTCAAGAATCGATATGATTTGGGCTTCAGAACAAATTATAGACAACTGTGTGATTGACATCTGCCCTAAAGTCACCTCTGACCACAATCCCTTGCTACTTGAAGTCACATTTAAAGATCAAATAAAAGAACCACGAAAATTCACCTTCCCGAGACATTTACTTGTAGATACAAGATTTACTACCCTACTCAAACAACATATACAGGAGTTTATCTCAATCAATATCAACTCGGCTAATATAAACGTGGTGTGGGATACATGTAAGTGCAGCATTAGAGGATTTGCCCAACAATATATACTTAGGCAAAATGCTGAGAGTCGCTATAATAATAAACAAATAATTGCCAATATACGGAATATGGAAATATGCCTTGCAGAGGCATCACGCCATTCAAAAAACAATATTGAAGGGATTAGGCTAAAGTTGGCGGAACTACAAGCAGGATTAAAAAAAACTTTGAGAGAAAGATACATCTCCAAATTACAAAAGTATAAATTTGATCAATATGAAGGTGGCGATCGTATTGGGAAATTACTGGCCTTTAAAACCGCGGATAGGAAAGCTAAAACAAAAATTAAAGAAATAGTAGGAGTAGATTCAAATACTTACGATCGAACGGATCAAATACTAAACCAGTTTGTTAAATTCTATCAACAACTTTATACACCAGAGGCTTCACCAGCTAAAGTAGATATAATACAATATCTAGACAAATATTTAACTCCATCTCAAGCACTCAATACAGAAACACTTCAACAATTCAACTCAGAAATAACACTAGATGAAATAAAACGAGCCATAGATAACCTACCCTTAGGGAAGGCGGTTGGAGAGGACTGTCTACCAGTGGAACTCTATAAACTCTGCGCCCAAGAATTATTGCCCCTATTAGAGAAAGTGATAAATTCAATTAGTGTCTCCAAACAAGCACCTCCATCATGGAAAATAGCGAAAATTATTATTTTTTTTAAAAAAGGGAAACCGGAAAACGAATGTGGGTCATACCGACCGATTTCTTTACTTAACTCTGATGTTAAAATTTTTGCTAAAATTCTTGCAAATCGGCTAGCCCCTATCATGCCATATATTGTTAATCTCCAACAGCACGGTTTTGTAATGGGAAGGGATACTACCACGCACGTTAATACGTCAATAACCGCCTTTGATGTAGCTGAAGCCGCACACACCCCGCTCGGTATAATTATGTTAGATGCGGAAAAGACATTTGACCGAGTGGGGTGGGAATATCTGTGGGAAGTACTAAGGAAATTGGGACTCTCCGGGTCTTATTTGGATTGGGTAAAGTCTCTTTATGACGAACCCTTGGCTTTGATAAGCTATGGAGATAAAAACTCAGCTAACTTCAAAATAGCAAGAGGCACAAGACAAGGTTGCCCCCTTTCCCCATTACTTTTTGCTCTTTCTTTAGAACCTTTTTTAAATGCACTAAATGATCAAGCTAATATTATTCCAGTGAATCATGGGGGCATAGCTCTTAAATTAACTGCTTTCGCTGATGACATAGCAATATATACAACCGATATCAATAAAGCTATGCCAGAAATTATCAATGAAGCACAAAAATATGGCATATTCTCGGGTTATAAATTGAATGTGAGTAAAACCCAAATTATAGTTAATTATACTCCGGATATTCACATTTATGATACTTGCAGAGAAGCCACCTATTTAGGTATCAAATTAATGGCCAAAGTAGGGAAAATTTTGGAAACGAATTACGAGACATTTTTAAAAGAAACCACCATAACTCTCAAAAAGTGGCATAAAATCCCTCTTAGTTTATTAGGCCGACTTAATTTGATTAAGATGAAAATACTACCTAAATTACTCTATTTTTTCAGAGCCATACCATTACAACCGAATCAACTCTTTTTTAAAAAGCTAGACGGTATATGTAGCAGCTTTATTTGGGGATACAAAAAGGCACGCAGGGCTATTAAACTTTTGACATTGCCAATATCTAAAGGGGGACTTGCTTTTCCGGATTTTAATTTATACTTTTTGGCTACCTTTTTTCTTCGAATAAGGAGCTTACTAAAAAATGAGCCTTTCCTATTTTTTCATCAGTATATGCTGGGTGCTGATTCTAACCAATTCCTGCTTCGCACACACGACCCAAACTATTTCAAGCGGGTTAAATTCAAGACTGCTAAACATGCCATAAAAATCTGGAATAAAATCATGCACATTAATAAGAGTTCATTTTATAATACCGAACTTAGACTATGGAACAATCCGGGTCTTCCGGGTATCTTTTCGGATGGGACAGGGAATCGTTGGACTAGTTGCGATATTAACACATTAGGAGATATATTTGGAAGTAATGGCATGCTAGATTTTGAAACTTTGAAAACAATAAATGGTTTGACGAATGATATGCACTTCAAATATCGTCAGTTGAGAGACTTTTTTTATAACAAAATGAAAATAACGGCAGTTACTCAGTCTGATATTTTGGAGTGCATATACTCCAATAAAATCAAATCACTCATAAAGTTGGGATACCAACTTTTAATTAAAGACAAATGCGAAAACACTACCAAAATGGCAACTAAGTGGTCTCGCCGACTAAACCTTGACATAAACTCAAGGCAGATTGGAAATGCTCTAATGCACTTAAGTGATGTTGTGCACTCTTCTAACCTAAGAATGCAACTATATAGGACTATCACCGAGCTATATTACACACCACAGAGAATTTCCTCATGGACGCAAGGGAATCTACTATCTGATAAATCGAAATGTGCGAAGTGTAACACATATGCTGCTGGCATAGAACATATGCTTTTTTCCTATCCTGCATTCTCTAGTTATTGGAATGGACTTACAGACCATCTCCAAGCTAATCAGATAAAGATACCTGAACTCTCCCCACAGCTGGTCTTTTTAGACATTTATGAGACCAATTGTCCCAACCAGGACCTTATAACAATTCTGCTAGCTTGCGCAAGATTAACCATAGCAAGAGCATGGATCTCTAAGGATACTCCAACTGTAGCTGAGTGGTTAGCATTGGTTACCGAAATTAGAATCATGGAACTCACACTTGCCAAATATAGAGGACCAAAAGCCCTAGCTAGAAAGGAAAAGATTTGGAAACAATTTTTGAAGTATAAGAAATGGGGATTGTTAAAGGCTTATTTTTGTGCTAAGTAATATCTTTTTTAAATGTTTTCCTGAATTATTCTTTTCTCTTTTTTTTTATTAATTCATCTCTCTTCTCTACGTCCCTTATTTTCTTTCTTAGTCTATTCTTTCTTTTTTTTTCTTTAAATTCTCACTATCCTATCTTTAAAATTATAATTATTGAAAATATATGTTTTTCAAGTTTATTGGAAATTGCACTTATGTATCATTTTTGGTTTTTGTCGTTTCCTGCAATAATAAAAATACTTAAAATAAAAAAATAAAAAAAACACTATCATCTGTCTGTGTGGAAAGACATGCGTGATAGTCGCATGCATTCTAATGGTAAAGGTAAGGTGTGGTTCCCAATGCTTTGTGAAGGCTGTTTCCCAACTGCTGTGCAACTTCTTCTACTCTTAGAGCTGAGATTTCCATGAAAGTCTTCTATTCTGAATTCAGCACCTGAGTATAATAGGAAGGAATGTTTGAAGCTCTGTGGTTATACTGAATAAGCAGCTACCTATGTTATGCCATCTATTAATGTAATAACTGCACTTTCACAATTGCTTTATTAACCTTCCTGCTTTCTCAAATTTGCTTGAAAATGCACGATTTGTTTTCTTTTTTTTCAAAATTTTCTTGGAGGTGGTAACCCCCCTAAACCCCCATTTTGGGGTTCGGGCTCGCTCGCTACGGTGCTGTATGCAAATCACTTGGCGCCCCACCGCTTTCAAATGTCACCCACCGTCCCTGTATGTATGTATATATATATATATATACACACATACATATATATAAATGCATATGCATATATATGCATATATATGTGTATATGTGTGCGTGTAGAGAGAGGTAGAGAGGTAGGGGTAGAGAGGTAGAGTTAGAGAGGTAGAGGTAGACGGGTAGAGACTAGTAGAGAGAGGTAGAGAGGTAGAGAGTAGAGAGTGAGTAATAGAGAGTAGAGAGTGAGTAGTGGAGACTAGTAGAGAGCAGTAGAGAGAGTAGCAGAGAGTGAGTAGTAGAGAGTAGTAGAGAGTAGTAGAGAGTGAGTAGTAGAGAGTGCATAGTAGAGAGGAGTAGAGAGTAAGTAGTAGAGTGAGTAGTAGAGAGCAGTAGAGAGTGAGTAGTAGAGAGTAGTAAAGAGTGAGTAGTAGAGAGTAGTAGAGAGTGAGTAGTAGAGAGTGAGTAGCAGAGAGAAAGAATAGTGGAGAGTAGTAGAGAGTGAGTAGTAGAGTGAGTAGTACAGAGAGTAGTACAGAGTGAGTAGTAGAGAGTAGTAGAGAGTGAGTAGTAGAGTGAGTAGCAGAGAGCAGTAGAGAGTGAGTAGTAGAGAGTAGTAAAGAGTGAGTAGTAGAGAGTAGTAGAGAGTGAGTAGTAGAGAGTGAGTAGTAGAGAGTGAGTAGTAGAGAGTGAGTAGCAGAGAGAAAGAATAGTGGAGAGTAGTAGAGAGTGAGTAGTAGAGTGAGTAGTAGAGAGAGTAGTACAGAGTGAGTAGTAGAGAGTAGTAGAGAGAGAGTAGTAGAGAGTGAGTAGTAGAGAGCAGTAGAGAGTGAGTAGTAGAGTGAGTAGTAGAGAGTGAGTAGTAGAGAGTAGTAGAGAGAGAGTAGTAGAGAGTGAGTAGTAGAGAGTAGTAGAGAGTGAGAAGTAGAGAGTGAGTAGTAGAGAGTAGTAGAGAGTGAGTAGTAAAGAGTGAGTAGTAGAGAGAGAGTAGTAGAGAGTAGAGAGTAGTAGAGAGTGAGTAGTAGAGAGTAGTAGATAGTGAGTAGTAGGGAGTGAGTAGTAGAGAGAGTAGTAGAGAGTACTAGAGTAGTAGAGAATTAGTTGTAGAGAGTGAGTATTAGAGAGTAGTGGAGTAGTAGAGAGTGAGTAGTGGAGAATATTCCAAAGTTTGGCACAGCACCATTTGCACAACAAGTCCAATCAGATCATATCACTTAGAGTCCTTATTGAAGCGCTGAATCTTGGTGTATATTCAAATTCTTTTATTTTCCTTAAGTTTATGTACCACAGCCAGCCGACGCGTTTCGTTCTGTACAACAGAACTTCTTCAGGGCGTTCTTATTTACTTCAAGTTATGTCGGTATCCTGTTGTCATATAACTAGTTATTTCTTCCAAATGTTAGACGAGACGTAAGTACATTCTTATTCAAAGTGACTAGGTATCAATTTTACCCACACAATTTGGGCAGCCTTGAGTAATTTATAGCATCCTCAAAGTCAGTCTTTCAAAAATTCCAAAGTATAGTACATGATAATCCAAATCAAATGTTTCTCAAGAAAAGTCATTTCAATTGTTCGGAATATCGGCGTTTGGGCAGATATGACCCACATACATGGTTTATGACTTTTTTTTTTTTCACAACCAATTTTATTGAGCAAATGAGCAATAAAAAACGTGGCATCCCCAAGACCGAAGATCACCACGACAATATCAATACAGTAAATCACATAGGCAGCAAATGTTTAAGCAGGTCTTAAGAATAGGCTCAGTATGAAAAAAACCCCCACTAACCCACCCTACCCCTCAACCCCGACCCCCCAACCCCAAAACTCCCCCCCACCCCCCCAACCACACGTGTACATATAGCAATAGAAAAAAACTGTGTAGGTGCAGCGCAACCGGAGCGTTACCGCTTCGGGCCAACAATGTCACTGCCTTCAAATGTCCTCCTCTCGCTCCGCTGGGGGATCCACGGACAGACCCCGGTAGTCGGCCCACCGCTTCCAAATCTTGTAGTGTTTGCGCGGGCAGCCCCTCGCCTCAAAGATCGGCCTTTCCAGGCCCATGAAATAATCCAGCCTAGCTTTCCACGCAGACAGGGGGGGGCCCTCACCGCTTTCCACGCCCGGGCCAGGTCCCGCTTGGCAACAACAAGCCCCAAAAGCAACAAATGGCGCTTATATATGTTTCCCCCAATTCCATCCATGATGTGCAACAATCCCAGCCGATGTGTACGGGGAAGGTCCCAGCCCAGGACCTCGGACAGACAACTCCACACACCCCTCCAGAACCCAGACAACCGACCACACGACCACACAGTATGTATCAGAGACCCAGGCACCGCCCCACAGCGCAAGCTTTCCGGGGATGCAATCAACCCAGCTCTCCACAGCCGTTCATGAGTATAATAGGCTCGATGCAAGTATTTAAATTGGATGAGTCGGAGCCGGACAGCGATGGCGGTTCCACGTGGGGATTCTAGCGCCTCCCTCCAATCGTCCTCATCGAGAGGGCCAATGTCCACCTCCCACGCCGCCCGAAGAGAGTGTAGGGTAGAGGAGCAATGAATGACCAACGTCTGATATATCCGAGAAACCTTTCTGTCCCCCAGATCCCCCATAAACACTTTTGCCTCAACCGGGCTGAACTCCGGTAGGGAGTCTAGGCCGGCGATGCTCGGGGTGAGGGCATGGCGCAGCTGCAAGTAACGGAAGAACTGGGACTGAGGCATTTGGAACTCTGTACGGAGTTCCTCAAATGATTTAAGGGTGGCGCCGGACATGACCTGGCCCAGTAGCGCAATACCTATGGCTTCCCAGCCCTCAAAGCCGGTCAGGGCCGCCAGCTCCGGAGCAAACCATTGTGCCAAAGCGGCGTCTCGGCCGTTAACTTGCCCCACCAGCCCATGCGGCGTAGGGCCTGCCTCCACACAGCAAAGACCACTCTGGTAACCGACGGCAATATGCGGCGCAGGCGAGCCGAATATAGTATGGTGTGGAGTGTGTGATCGCCCATGAGCAACCATTCCAAGGCATACGCCGGATCCCCCCTATCACTGTACCACCATTCATTAAGAAAAAGCAGTTGGGAAGCCTGGTAGTAGGAGAGGAGGTCCGAGGTGGCCAGGCCACCACAATACGTAGACAAGAAACAGGTCTTCAACGCCACCCTGGCCGCACCGCCAGCCCATAGGAATCGACCCAGCACAGAGTTAACTTGATGAAACCACTGTGGGCCGATAGGGTACGGGAAATTCTGAAGTTGATACAGGAGACGCGGAAGCGCCACCATTTTGAAGATGGCCGATCTTCCAAAGATGGTACGCGGCATCCTGGACCAAGTCTTAACATCAGCCTGGACCCGCTCCCACACTGGCAGGACGCCACGAGCCCAAGCCACGACGCGTGACTCTGATAGGAAGACGCCTAGATACTTCAGACCATCCGTCGCCACCCGCAGTCCCTCAGCCCAGGGGTCAGTCACAACTCCGCCGCCCAGCACCCACAGGGTCGATTTATGAAGGTTGAGTCAAAGACCAGAGATCTCGCCAAAGACGCGCATGACCTCCAGAACCCGGGGACCCGAGCGTTGTAAGTCGGTGAGAAAGAAGAGGACATCGTCCGCATATAGTGCAATCCTATCCACCAGGTCGTCGTTCCAGACAAATCCGCGCAGCTGAGCATCCGCCCGCACCCGGGACGCCAGGGGCTCCATAGCAAGGGCGAACAGGTACGGGGACAGAGGGCAACCCTGCCGGGTGCCCCGACCACTGCGAAAACGCCCGGATGTGGCCCCGGCCACTCGGACCGAGGCCGTGACGTTAGTGTAGAGCAAGCGTAGGTACGACAAGAACACCGGACCCAGGTTAAGGCGGGTCAACAGGGTAAACAGGTATGCCCAGCTCACAGAGTCAAAGGCCCTGTCCATATCTGCCAGTAAGAGTGCCGCCTGCTCATCTCGAGCGCCCATGGCGTCAACCGCCGCTTGCGCCCGCCGAATATTATGACGAGTGGCCCTACGGGGCATGAATCCGGCCTGGTCAGGATGGACCAGGTCAGTAATAAGGGGCAGCAGTCGGTTCGCCAAGGCCTTAGCCAGAATTTTGGCCTCAATATTTAAAAGAGAAATGGGCCGGTACGAGTCGTGTCTGTCCGGCGCCCTGCCCGGCTTCAAGAAAACCACGATTTCGGCATTGCGCCAGTCGGGCGGCAGTTCCCCTCGGGTCCGCGCCGCCTCCAGCGCGCGCCTGTATTGAGGCCCCAGCTGGAGGTGGAACTTTTTATAGAATTCACATGGGTAGCCGCTCGGGCCCGGCGCCTTCCCCGTATTTAGTTGTCCCAGGGCCTCCCCGAGTTCCTCAGCCGTGAGCGGGGCATCCAGAGTAGCTCTGGTCTCATCTGAGACGGCCTGTGGCAGCAGGTCGTCAAGATAGGCGGAGATCTCCTCCGTCTCCAGGTGGTCTCGGGAGGTGTACTGCGTCTCATAATAATGGGCAAAGCTAGCTGCGAGCATGTCTGGGTCTGTCATAACCGAGCCGTCTTCCGCCGTAAGACCCGGCAACGCGAGAGGCTGGAAGGTCGCCTGGCACAACCTGTGAAGCATTGTACAGGACTTGTCACCCCACTGATAAACCCTGCTACGCGTGGCGAGCCATGCCTGTCTGGCTTCGTCATATAGGACCGAGGCGTACGATTGCTGGGCCTGCAGGAGCTGCCGTATCACGTCCTCGTCACCCCCATCTCGGCCACGCTGTTCCAACTCCTCCACGCGGGTGGCGGCGGCCACAATGGCCTCCCGATGCTTCCGCCGGGCAGCCACACACCAAGCAATATCAACACCCCGTATCGTGGGCTTCAGCGCCTCCCATACCACCATTGCATCCACATCCCCCACTAGGTTATCTCTCCAATAATTATCAATCGCCTCACGCAAGTGATGCACATACTCGGGCTGCTGCAAATGCCATGACGACATCCGCCACCGGAACGGCTGTCTCTTCGAGGGGAGGCCTATAGTAGCCACAACTGGGGAGGGATCAGACAGACCTCTGGGGAGTATCGCAGCGTCCCTGACATGGCTCAGACAGGCACCAGGCACAAACAGATAGTCAAGTCTCGAGAAGGAACCATGCACCGCCGACACATATGTGAATTCACGCGCAGCAGGATGAAAGTGGCGCCAAACATCAGCCCAGCCCAAGCTATCCACTGTTGCACGCAATCTGGTGTGGGCGGCTGCATGGGGGGGATCCACAGCTACAGGCACCCGTCTCTGGCGGTCCAAGCCCACATCCATAACCTCGTTCCAATCACCCCCGACCACAGTCAGCACATCCGGAATTTCGTCCCATAACGCAAACAGTCTTTCAGACAGGGCCCACTGCATGGGAGGGGGGGCATACACGCTACCAAAAACCACCTGCTCGGTACCCAGCAGGCCTTTGATGAAGACATATCGGCCCTGAGGGTCAATCCATTGCTTTTCATGTACATACGCCACCCTGCGATGGACCAAGATAGCCACCCCTCGTGAGCCCCTCGCGAAGCCTGCATGGTACACTTGCTGGAAGCCGAATCTCTGGAGGCTTAGGACCTTGGAGCCCAACATATGGGTCTCCTGAAGCAACAGCACATCCACAGCCTTCCTTTTCCCCCAGCGTAACACAGCCCCACGTTTGATTTTATCAAGGATCCCCCTCACATTCCACGACACAACGCGAATGGCCTTATGAGGAGACACAGACGTATGATCAGCCACCATCAAAGCAGTTCCCTCCACCGGGCCCTCCGCGCCACCCCGGTGCACCCCACCATCCAAGTGATCCAGCAGCAATATACACGTGCGGTCCCACCCCCCCAGCCCTAACGCCCAGCAGCCCCTCCCAGGCCCAAGCCCCCCCAAACACCAACAACAGAACAACGCCCCCCCTCGCCCCACTCCCCCCACCCCAATACATCAAAGAACATTGAAGTATCTGTCGCGGCATGGAAAGACCCGGGTCCAGAACAGAGGACCCAGGGCCTGCCATGCCAATGGATCCCAACACCCCGCTCATCACACACTCACCACCCCCCCAACAACACCCACAACTCGTGAGGGTCTGAGGCCCATAGAAGCCGCCTCCCGAGCCCCACAGCGTTCCCACCCATAGTCTCAGAGTGTCTCAGACGCATAGTGACTGGCATGAATAAAGTCTCAATAGAACAGTCTCACCAGCCGATCCATCTCGATGTGGGGCAACACATTACTCGGCAGAAATAAGGTCCAGTCCCCATCAGAGTTCAGCTGCCAGCATCGGAGTGTTCCGAATCCCTCGCGCCATCGGTCTGCATTGCACTAGTGGAGGCGGACCGCTTCCGCGATCTAGACCTCTGGTGTCGTCCTTTTCGGTTTGGGCGGTTCGTCCGCTCCGGCGACGATCCCTGGGACCTGCCTGGGTCCAGCCCCGGTTGGGCATGCTGTCTGAGTCTCACTGCTTCATCGGTCCAACGAAATACCTCCTCGGGCGTATCAAAGAAATGCGTCCGGGACTGGTACACCACTCGCAGGCGGGCCGGGTACAGGAGGGAGTATTGGAGCTTCAGGCCCCGCAACTTGGCTTTGGCGGCCACAAAGGATTGTCTCTGCTGCTGCACCATCTTCGTATAATCCGGGAAGATCATGATGGTATGATTTTCATAGGTGAGCGATCCCTTGTTCCTCGCCTCCCGCAGAATGACGTCGCAGTCGTGGTAGTTCAACAGCCGGGCGATAGAAGGCCGAGGACGCTCACCCTCCGACGGCCGCTGAGTCAGGGCCCTGTGCGCTCTCTCGATCACAAAGCATGTGGACAGTGTCCCTTCGGGGAGCCAGCTCTCCAGCCACTGGGTCAGAAACCGCTCCATGCTATCCTTCTCGCACCGCTCCGGAAAGCCGATGAAGCGGAGTTTGTTCCTCTGTGCGCGCCCTTCGGCATCCTCCACCCGGGCCGCTAGAGTCTTCTTGGTACACTCCACCTCTGCCAGTCTCTTCTTCAGTGCACCAATGTCCGTTTCGGTCACCGTGATTCGAGATTCGGTCTTGGTGATCCGCTCCACCGCATTGCTGAGGTCTTGGCGGAGCAGTGTAACGTCCGCTCCCACTGCCCCGATTTTAGCATCAAGCATGTCCCGAGATTGGGTGATGGCAGCAAGGATCGTTGCATTGTCTGGCCCAGACCCGCTACCGCCGCCAGAAGCCCCGGAGCCACCGCTGGGCCCGGTAAATTTATCAATAGGGCCATGCTTAAGCGGACCTCCTCCACCAGCCCTGGTCATGGCCGATCTCAGGCTCAACGGGACCTCACTCTGGACGGGGCGGGCACCACCCGCGACAAGTCTCAGTAGTCCCTCAGGAGCGAATCCGCTGCTATGAGCGCCGGAGGCCTCTGGCCCTGGAGCGGGACGCCGGCGCTGGTGCTCTCCAATGAAGAAGGGGGCAGGCCAGTACAGTCCCGGAGTCGCGAAACTCGAGGCCCCGGCTTCACAAGGGCGGGACAGGCCTCCACCATGCCTCGTCGCCTGCAAGCGTCCTCTCAAGGTGCAGGAATATGTGGCACCTCTGCGATCTGTGAGCAACTGAAGCTGCAGAGCCGGGTCGAGAGCTGCGCAGTTGATGCCACCGCCAGCAGCGTGCCTGCAACCGCCACTGGGCGTCTCGAAACTCGAGGTCCCCGGTTCACAGCCGGTCACTAGGCCGCACGTCGCCGCCGCTGCCTCTGGGTCCCAGAAGAGATGAAATCGCAGGATCAAGACACCAGAGAAGGCTGGGCACTCTACTGAACCAATGCCACTCACCAGGTACCAACTGCGGGCTCGGGGGCCAGGATAAATGAGCGGATTAAGTCCGGGCCGGCGGGAGCTCTACAAGGCTGCGACCGCCATCTTCGCCCGCCAAGCCACGCCCCCCCATGGTTTATGACTTTTCTTGAGAAACATTTGGATTTGGATTATCATGTCATATACTTTGGAATTTTTGAAAGACTGACTTTGAGGATGCTATAAATTACTCAAGTCCATGGATGATGCTGGGAACGCCCCCAGCAACACCCAGTGCACACCCCTTTAACGCAGGACACTGCGTTAAAGGGACTGATATTTATCAGGCAGGATTACGCCACAAAAAGTGGCTTAGTCCTGCTTGATAAATATCACTCAGTCTTCTGCGCCACCGGAACGTCACAAAAAGTGCATCATTCATGACATGGTCAGTGACATCACTGATTGCATCACTGATGACATCTTCCATGTGACAATCAAATACACCTCATCACACACTAGTATAATCTTTCATCACTCACTGTAAAATAGAAAGTGCCATATTTGAAACCATTGACACACCAATAGAAATTTCTAAACATGCACTCAGTTATTCATAGAACTATACACACATCTAATCACTTACCTATAGATTCAGTGTTATATGCAGTGAATAATCACTATTACAAGTATACAGTTATCCATATAGTGACTCACACAATCACTAAGTCTTAGGCACACTTAATTAGATATAACTGTCACATACACTGCCTTTTTTACCAGTTTAATTGAGATGTATCATTGAGAGAAATATTTCATCACCACCACACCCATAAACATATACACTCACTGAAACAACTGTTATAACATGTAGTCTTAACCTCATATACCTACTGAATGAACTATTCACACATTTTTTGGCAATCACACACCCCCCACCAAACCACATAGACATTTATTTACCCATATAAATACTCAGTTAGGAAACCAATAACAAATATAGTCTTTAACATAGTAATTAAGACAAAGCAATAAAGACTTTCACACAGTTTAGTAACTACACATTATATATAGTGAGACTCTACAAATTAATCAAGGAAACAATCAATGACACTGTTACTAAATCCACCATCCACACATTTATATTTATATATCCACTCATTCTTCAATGCAAAGTAGTGTATTTATAATACATATTTAAATATCAAAGCAAACCACATTCACTGGATGATGTCATCAGTGATGTCATCAGTGATGTCACTGACCATGTCAAGAATGATGTAATATGTGACATCATCAGCAGTGGATTGCGGGCGCGCAAGTTATAGTGAGTACAACTAACTATAACGGGGAAAGTTCAATGGTTTGGATGAGTAAAATGTCCAGCTAACTATAATATACATATATTTATATATACGTGCGCGGACGTGCGCAGACCTTCGCGTGCGTGAGCTGCATGCTGATTGGCTGCCAATGTCTGTCAACACTCCAAAACAGAAATTGTCGGCAGCCATCTTGTGCCTCGATAGACTGAGGCAGAAGAAAGCAGAAAAATAAACATGTAGAACTCAAAAAGGGGGCAGGGTAGAAGCACCCTGAGCCCCTAGGCCTGCTCGGGGGTCCCACTAGGGTCCGCGTACGTATGCGGACGGTATGCAGATGGTGGGCGTACCTTTCCGAGAAAGCTGCATGCTTATTGGCTGTCAACACTCCAAACCAGGAAGTGTTGGCAGCCATCTTGTGCTCATTAGACTGAGGCACAAGAAAGCAGAAAAACAAACATGTAGAACACAAAAAGGGGGCAGGGTAGAAACACCCTGACACCCTAGGCCTGTTAAGGTGGTTCCACGAAGACCCCCAAGGCCAATTGTTTTATTTTTTTAAACCCGGTATGTTTTTTTTAAAATTAACCCCCAGGGGGACCAAATCGCGGGGGCATGGTGATAAAGAAGTGTGGGGGGTGCCCAATCCCCCCACACTGCCCCAGGGACCGCCGCCCTCCGGGGCAAAGCAACACAGCCCCCTGGCGCATACTGGAGTCTCCTGGTAGGCTAGTTGGCCCCCAGTGTGCAAGGGGAATTAGCTCCTCCTCTCCAAACATGCACGGGGGCTGCGTTGCAGAGAGGTGTAAAAAAGGGTGCGGCCTCATTACACCTCTCTGCAATGCAGCCCCCTGGCACATACTGCAGGTTCAAGGTGGGCTAGTTGGCCCCCAGGGACCCCCAGTATGCAAGGGGAATTAGTTCCCCCTCTGCAAACACGCCCGGGGGCTGCGTTGCAGAGAGGTGTAAAAAGGGGCGTGGCTTCATTACACCTCTCTGCAATGCAGTCCCCTGACGCATACTGGAGATTTCTGGTGGGCTTTCAGGTCTTATATAGTTAGGAATTAGCATTAAAACAAACTTTGAAATTCACTCAAAAAACTATAAGTTTTAGGGGTGTTATAGTTAGCTGGACTTTTCACATATACAAAACCATTGAAATTGCTCATATATAGTTAGTTGCACTAACTATATTTCGCGCACCCGCAATCCACTGCTGATGATGTCACATATTACATCATCCATGACATGGTCAGTGACATCACTGATGACATCTCAAATGACATCACTGATGACATCACTGATGACATCATCCACGTGACAATCACATACACCTTTTCATAGACTAGTAAAATTTGTCATCACTCTTTGTAAAATACAGAGTATCATATTTGAATCCATTGTCACAGAAATACAAGTATCTAAAAACCCACTCAGTGATTCATAGATGTATACACACATTTAATCACTTACCTGTAGATTCACTCATACATGCTGTCAATGAACAATAGAACACTATCAAAAATACTTATACACCTATATCGACATTACACTCCAGCACACATCCTATTCACATATGAAGTCATCCTACTCACTTATGCAAACAATGGATCATACTAGCATATTTACTTAGCTACAGACTTATACAAACACAACTTCATCTATTCATTTAGATAGTAAGTCATACTTAGTGAATTATAAAATCATTATTACAAGTATACAGTTATCCATACAGTCACTCACACAATCATTGAGTCTTATGTATACTTATTTATATACACTGCCTTTTATTTTTCTAGTTTGTTGGACATGTACAATTGAGAAATATATTTGCTCATCACCACACCCATAAAGATATTCACTCACCCAAACAACTGTTAGAACATGTCGTTTTAACTTCATATATCTAGTGAATCAAGTGTTCACACATCTTTGGGCAGTCACACCCCTCCACCGAACCACACACACATTCACTCTCCCATACAAATACTCAGTTAACTAATCAATAACTAATATAGACTTTCACATAGCTAGTTACCAACTGGAGAACCAGTTTACACAACAACTGACAAAGTGATACAGATATTCACACAGTTTAGTCACTATCCACTATATTTAGTGAGACACTATAAATTGGTCAAGTAAACAGTCAATTACACTGCTACTAAATCCTCCATCCAAATATTTATTTTTATATATCCACTCATTTTTCAATGCAAATTGCTATATATATAATGCATATTTAAATAACGATGCAAACCACATTCAATGGATGATGTCATCAGTGATTTCATCAGTGATGTCATTTGAGATGTCATCAGTGATGTCACTGACCATGTCATGAATGATGTAATATGTGGCATCATCAGCAGTGGATTGCGGGTCCGCGAAATATAGTTAGTACAACTAACTATATAGGAGCAATTTCAATGGTTTTGTATGAGTGAAATGTCCAGCTAACCATAACACCCCTAAAACGTATAGTTTTTTGAGTGAATTTTAAAGGTTTTTAAATGCTAATTCCTAACTATATAAGGCCTGAAACCTATGTTTTTTTTCAGTGTATATATATATATATATATATATATATATATATATATATATATATATATATATATATATATATATATATATATATATATTCACTGAAAAAACCATAGGTTTCACAGCAGTTATAGTTAGCTGGAAATTTTACTGACATAAAACCATTGAAATTCCCACGTTATAGTTAGTTGGACTCACTATAATTTGCGCGCCTGCAATGCACTGCTGATGACGTCACATATTACATCACTCATGACATGGTCAGTGACATCACTCATGACATCACTGATGACACCATCCAGTGAATGTGTGTCTTTCTGAAAAATAAATATGTTTTATATATGTATATGAAAAAGGACGATGGAAGAATAAATTTTAAATAAGTGTCTTAATGGATGTTTTAAAAAAAAATTGATTGGTTAACTGGCTTATTGTTAGCGAGTATTGTTTAAATATTTAAATGTTTGTATCAGTGTTTCACTTTGTGTATAAGTGGCTGCATGGGTTGGTGAGTAGCTACATGTGTGTGTATATGGGTTATTAGTTTTTTTTAGTATCAGTATGAGTGTCTGTATGGTTTGGTGGGGGTGTTACTTAACACATAGATGCATCAATGACTGACTCACTGTTTCTATGTGTTTTGAAGACAGCATATGTGCAGGACTGTATGGGTGGATGTGTGTGTTAGTGAGTTAATGACTGCCTCACTAGTGTCTTTATCAGTAACTACATATGTTTTAATCTAGTATATGTGAGTATTGATGTATATAAGTGAGTATATGTGAGAGATTGTAAGAGTTCCTGTTTAAATAAGTATGTGTTTCTATAAGTGATTGTTTAAGAGAGTAAGTATGTGTAAGTTTCCTTAGACGTAAGGTGGTAGTGTGTGTATAGATGTATATGCAAATAAATGGATGTTCAATAGTTTATTTGCATGTGTGTGAGTAACTTTTGGATGACTGTCGGTGTGTAACAGGATGTATAGGTGTATCACTACATATGATGAGTGAGTATATGTACGAGTGACTATATAGAACTGTTGGTGAATGAGTGGATGTGTATCTAGATGGTAGAATTACTGAATTGGTTGTTGTAACTGGTATGGTTATCTCCATTTTTTTGAAAATGTTAGTTTCTATTTTTGAATATGTGTTTCAAGGGTTACATTACACTGAAAGGAGGTCTCTCACTCTGTCACAAGGATGGTGTCATCAGTGATGTCATGAGTGATGTAATATGTGACGTCATCAGCAGTGCATTGCAGGCGCGCAAGTTATAGTGAGTCCAACTAACTATAACGTGGGAATTTCAATGGTTTTATGTCAGTAAAATTTCCAGCTAACTATAACTGGTGTGAAACCTATGGTTTTTTCAGTGAATTTAATAGGTTTTTTAAATGCTAATTCCTAACTATAACGGATGTGAAACCTATGGTTTTTTCAGTGAACTTCATAGGTTTTTTAAATGCTAATTCCTAACTATAACTGGTATGAAACCTATGGTTTTTTCAGTGAATTTCATAGGTTTTTTAAATGCTAATTCCTAACTATATATAAGGCCCCAAACCTATGTTTTTTTCTTTGAATTTCAAAATTTTGTTAATAGCAAATGTCTATAGCTATGAAATGTAATATTTTTGTAAATGAATGAATCCTATATTATATTTGAATTTAAAACTATTTTTTTAATGTATATATATATTTTTTTGCCCTGGAGAGCTCCCGGGGCGCGCCCCGGTGAGCGCCCCGGAAAGCGTAGTCTTTTGAAGCGCCCCAGGGCACACTCCGGAGAGCGTCCCGTAAGCGCTATTGCCGCAAACGAAAACATCTTCGTGACGTATCGCGTAGCTGCGTCCACATGATACGCACGGCGTAAGCGCACCCGGAAACACTCGAGCGAATACGTCGCGCAACGTAAACATCCAACGCGCTTACGCGATGCGACCCGGGGCGCGCCCACGGGCGCGACCCGGAGCGTGCCGCGTAAGCGCGTCGGGTCATGTGACCTGAAAATAACAATTTTAATTGGTGCAGAACAGTTTTGGTTTCATAATGATGAAATCCCTGGTCTTGTGACCTGAAAATAACACTTCCCATTGGTTCAGGCCTTTTTTTTTTATGAAAGACCCCACCTTTTTCCTTATTCTGACTTTGTCCTTTGACTTAGGAAGACCTGTTTTGCAATCTTTGAGATATATTTTGTACTTTGAAATGGCTACAGTAGCAGCAGCAGCTGGAGCATCTGCACCGCCACCACCACCACAACCACCAAGAGGACCACCACAAGATTACATTGGTGGTCAACAAGAGGAGGAGGAGGAGGAGGAGGAGGGGAGGAGAAGGTGGGTGCAAGAACACAATACCCCATACCAGCCAAGACCACACATTGTATGGGAGTTTTTTTCAATCCCAGAGGGCAAGAAAAAAGTCAATGCGCCCAAGGTGACTTGCCTAATCTGTGACATGGAACTTTCAAGGGGAAACCCGAACAAAAAATACTCTTTTGGAAACAACACCATGCTTCGCCACATGCAGCGCAGGCATCCGATCAACTATTCTGCTGCAGAGATGAGGGAACTGGCCAGTAACCCTCCCCAATCTTCAAGCACCAGCTCCAAAAGAAAGCAACCCACTCCATCGGGACCAGAGGCAAGAGAGACGATCCCTTGCATTCAGCCACGGTTTGGGGATTTCCGAATAACATGTATTCATTGTGGTAAGACCATCTCCTATGGTGAACTGAGCATAAATTTCATCGTCCTTGCTGGGGACAACAACAAATGCCCCAAAAAACCCTAATTTTTTCTTTTTTTTTTTTGCTCCAGTTGAGCCATTTTCAGTTCCCTGTTTTTTCGTTTCTCCCCATAAAAATATAAAAAAATATATAAAATAGTTCATAAAGCCAAAAAAAGTACAAAATGTTCCAAAAACACTAAAAAAATATAAAACAACAAAAAGAAGAAAATAAACAGTTCTTTTTAGAACTACCTCCAATTTATAAAAAAAGGCTACATTTTTAAAAAACTCTGTCATTCTTCTTTCCCCATGGGCCACTCCCCGGTCCGCTCCCCGGTTCGCGTACCGGGCGCTCCCCCCGCGCAAATCAAATTTTTATTTTTTTTATTTTGCACCGCGGGGCCCTTTTATAGCCCCCACATCAAACCTAGGGGGTCAGGGGGGGTCTACCCTGCCCCCTTATGGTCATCTCCCCCTTTTTTTTTCCACCTCTTGTGTCTCTATCCTACCGAGACACAAGATGGCGGCCGGTCCGGACTGTTTGGAATGTTTACAGACATCCGAGAGCCAATCAGCTTTCTGTGCGCACCTCGCGTGTCGCGCCCGCTTCGCTCCTCGGTGCGCGCACCGGCGCGTTAAGGTGACACTAAGTTCACCATAACATAATGTTTTGCCACAGAAAATGCAAACAATTTTGATGGTGCCAAATTTTTGTTGAATATTTGGCACCATTTGGCGTCCTTCAGGACCAGAAAGTGAGTGTTCAGAAGAGGAGGTGCTGGCCACAGGGGGTGGGTTGTTTCGAAGTTCCTGTACTTCAGCCTGGGCTAAGTTATTGGGATGCCACCTCTCCATGTGGCGGATCATGGTAAAATTACCAAAAGAATATTTCATTTTGGGATTGCCCCTGGAGAGGACTTTGCCACAAATAAGACAGGTGACTTTGGGGGCGTTCACCTTTTTCTGGTCTGCAGGAAAAGAAAAGAATTGCCAAATAAAGTGCACTTTAACGTGCCTTTGCCTTGGTTCTTCAGGCAGGAAGCGCCTTGGTTGTTCCTCTTCCTCCTCTTCTTCCTCCTCTTCTTCTTGTCCTCCAAGAAACTGTGGTGGTGGACCATCTTTTCTTGGTGGTGGTGGAGGTGCACCAGCTGCAGCTACAAGTGATGCCATTATTTGCTCAAAAATAGCTCTTGCTCTCTCAATGAAGAAAGTTAGAATGAGGAAAAAAAGAGGGGGCTTTCATTATTTGGAGAAAAAAAATGATGAGAACCAATGAAAAGTGCTATTTTCAAGTCACATGACCCGATGTGCTTACGTTACGCGCTCCGGCGCGCTTACGTTACGCGCCCCGGGCCGCGCCGTGGAGCGCTTCTGGGTGCGTTTACGCAGTGCGTCATAAGACACATCGCGCGGCTACGCGATACGTCATGCTTACGCGACGCGTCACGATGTTGTTTTCGATCGCGACATTGGCGCTGACGGGACGCTTCCCAGTTCGCGCACCGGGGCGCTTCAAAATACTACGCTTTCCGGGGCGCTCACCGGGGCGCGCACCGGGAGCGCTCCAGGGCAAAAAAATAAATATATATATACAAAAAAAAATTGGGAAAAATTGTAGGGACTGGTAGCCCGATGTGCCTTTGGTATGTCTCAAGACATATGCTCCAGTGGTTTTTAAGAAAATTAAATTTGAAAAAATATATATTGGGCTGCATTGGGCTATATATATATATATATGTTAGAGCCCAAATGTAGCCCAAATGTAGCCCAATGTAGCCCAATGTAGCCCAATGTAGCCCAAAGATGGCCACCAGAGACAAAAAAATACAAATGTAGCCCAAATATCAGCCAGATGTAGCACAACTATAGCCCAATGACAGAATGTACCAGAGTGTTCTAAAGAACAACTAGAGCTCTAACAGTCTTACTTATAAAGTGAGACTTATAGTTAGGAATTAGCATTAAAAAAACCTTTGAAATTCACTGAAAAAACCATAGGTTTCCCACTAGTTATAGTTAGGAATTAGCATTTAAAAAACCTAAGAAATTCACTGAAAAAACCATAGGTTTCACACCAGTTATAGTTAGGAATTTGCATTTAAAAAACCTATTAAATTCACTGAAAAAACCATAGGTTTCTTTTTTCTTTTTTTTTTCTTTTTCTCTTCATCTCACCGTGTCAAGTCTTTGTGGAACATTTACAGCCATACTCTCTCACTGTGCGCTGCCAGGCTGACCACTCTTTACTTGGGTCACCAGACCTCCTCCCCCTTAGTATCGGGGACATGGTGTAATCATTGGAGTGGCCGAATCCCCGAATCCTTCTTAAGTTTCTGCCCCACCTCATTAGAGGGTGCCAGATGTTGGACGGCTTCTCCTCTGCCCTTTCGTATTCCAGTCTAGCCATACTGAATGCTGCTTTTAGCCAGTCCTCACTGCTCGGGGAAAGGCGATCTTTCCATCTTTTACAAATTTCCCTCCTTGCCAACAGTATCAAATATAGGAGAAGCCCTTTTTCCTGACATGTAGCTTGCTGATAGAAACGTTCATCATCTCCAAAAATTACAAGTGAGGGGTTGACTTTAATTGTAGTACTGAAAAGTCCAGTCAAAACCTGTCCTATCTCCTTCCAGTATTGATCCAGCTCTTTGCAATTAATAAACATGTGAATGTCATTAGCCATTAGTTCCTGACATCTTGGGCATTTCGGTGGGGGGATAGGGGCAAATTTCCCGATTTTGTAGGGGGTGTAGTAAAGTCTATTAATCACAAAAAAGTGATTCTTCTTCAAACAGGCAGGCTTTATATATTTATATAAGAGCTTCAATGATGGTTCAAGCATGTCCTCTGCCTGCAATGTCAATACTGTGTTGATCCAAATCCCCTCTCCCGGAGGTATCCCCCTGTCTTCTCCCTCTATTAAATGTTTATACCATGTTGAGATTTCTTTTGGTATCAATGTGGGGGATTGGCTAAGCCTTTTAATTACCTTATTACTCCCAGTCTCCTCCCGTTCAGCTGTATGCCAAGACACTAATTGGAGATATTTGAACCTCGATAAATCGTTCCCTACCTTCACCCTCAAATATTCCCATGGGTGAACCCCCTCCTCATCCATTAGCTCATTCCACCTCAAAATTCCGGCTCTTTTTATGGGCATGGCCAGAACATCATTTAAACAGTCGGGGGTACCAGGCGAGTCCCAGATTGGAGATGAGGCTGAAAAGTATCCAATCCCACAAACTACCCTTACTCTGTACCATACCTCCAAAGCCGTTTTTAATATCTTCAGGCGGACCCTTTTGAAGTATTTTTGAGAGCCAAATTTGTATACGAAGTCATCATTCCGCCCTTCTACTCTCACCATTTCTTGCAACAATTTACCCCAAGATGAATCATCACGTCTGGTGAGAAGCATTCGGAGACTCTTGAACTGAAAAGCCACCCCATAGAGATTAATATCGGGGAGGGCTAGCCCGCCCTTTAACAACCTTCTTCTAAGTTTTTTCCATGTTAGTCGTATCCCTTTATCTCCTCACACGAAACTCCCAATTTTACTCTGGATTTTTTTTACATCCTTCTTAGGGAATAGTAACGGTATAGTTGAAAATAAGTATGAAAGCTTGGGCAGAATAACCATTTTGACCAAATTCACTTTCCCATATATTGTCAATGGGAGGTTTCTCCATCTACTGAACAGACGGTCTATTTCCTTAGTGGTGCTATCCAGATTTAACTTGGGGATCCGATCTAATTCTCTCACAATGTAGATCCCCAGGTACCTGAACTCCACACTCTCCTCTCCTAGCCAATGATCTATGTTCCAACACATGACCTCGGTTTTCGATCTATTCGCCATGTACCCAGACAATGCACCGAACTCTGCTGTCAATTCCTCAATACGAGGAATAGCTGTTACTGGATCACTTGTGTATAAAACCAGGTCATCCACATAGAGGGCCAACTTGGAGCTATACTGCCCAGTTTGAAAGGATGTTATAACAGTGTCGAGCCTAATAGCCTGGGCCAAAGGTTCAATGTATAAATTGAACAGCAACGGGGAGATGGGGCACCCCTTTCTGGTCCCCTGCTGAATGTGAAACGCTGATGTTAATGCTCCATTTAGAAGGATCCTGGCAGAGGCTCCTCTATAGCAGCTTTTAAGCATATTTATAAACAGTGGTTTCACACCAGTTATAGTTAACTGGAAATGTTACTGTCATAAAACCATTGAAATTCCACATTATAGTTAGTTGGACTCACTATAACTTGCGCGTGCAATGCACTGCTGATGACGTCACATATTACACCATATTACACCATCTATATACACATCCACTCATTCACCAACAGTTCTATATAGTCACTCATACATATACTCACTCATCTTATGTAGTGATACACCTATACATCCTGTGAGTCCAACTAACTATAACGTGGAATTTCAATGGTTTTATGACAGTAAAATTTCCAGTTAACTATAACTGGTGTGAAACCTATGGTTTTTTCAGTGAATTTAATATGTTTTTTAAATGCTAATTCCTAAATATAACTGGTGTGAAACCTATGGTTTTTTCAGTATATATATATATATATATGACTATGAATGTGGTAGAATCTTTACTTTTGCCAAAAAATATGAGAACATGAAAATCTCAAAATTCAGTGGTATAAAAGATGCAAATAAGGACAGTCGACAAAATATTCAGGGAGGATCCTCCACCTCCAGCTTAAGCTCTGCAATAGAAAGTGAATCGGAAGACACAATAGCTGGGCGAGTACCGACAACTATCTCGCTAGTTGAGGAGCTGGATTTTTTAGTAGAGGAACAGAAACAAACTCTCCGACCAAAACGCCAAACAACAAAGGCACCGGCAAAATCAAAAACCCTACCTGCAAACGCTGAGAAAGGAGACGGGCAAGGAAAAGGAGAGCCGGCAAGGAGATATCAAACTCGCAAGTGGAATCGGAAGTAAAATCTACCGACACAAATGAAGTGGCAAATATGAACAACATAACTGTAACAAATCTTTCAGACATAACGCTAAATACAGCGGAGTTGCAGCTCTTATCCCTGGGACTATCCTTTGCCCCTGAAAGCACCTTTGATTATGCATCAACGCGAATGGATATTTACAAAGGAATCAGAAAATTAAAACTGCGAAAACACCATTTGCTGAAAGGTGAAAAAGAGAAACCAATATCAGATATACCATTGACAAATAGTCAAGATGAAGTGGACCAAATATTCAATACTCAAGAAAGAATATTCATTGATGAATTGGCAGAAATGGAATCAACGCAAACACAGAGTAGTGAACTACAATATGAGACGGAAATAACACCAAGAGTTGAAAATAATGGAATATGCACTACCAACTTCAAACCTCGTTCAAAATTTGTCCCAATTATGCCAAGAGATGCAATAGACATCTACCATGAACAGATCACGAAAGAACTCAAAGAACTTAACATGGCTATAAATAAACCAAAAAACAGAAAGAAAAGAAAAATGGAGATAAGATACAAACAACTGATGAGCAAGTTATCAAAAAATAGACAAGTGGTGATACGAAATGCTGATAAGGGTGGCAATTTAGTAATTTGGAAAAAATCAGACTATTTACTAGAAGCCCAAAAACAACTAATGGACAAAGACTGTTACTGCAGATGTGATCAGAGCATACTGAAAATGACAAATGAGAAACTATATGCAAAATTATTAGCCTGGAAGAGCAAAGGTCTCATAAATAAGGAAGAATTTTTATTCTTGAAAAACAACACACCAACAACACCAGTGCTGTATTTCATACCTAAGCTCCACAAGAATCCACAGAACCCGCCCGGGCGACCAATCATCTCCGCAATTAACATTCTAACGGAACATATGTCCCAATATATCGACCACTTTTTACAAGAACATGTCCAGAGATTGCCCTCATATCTGAGAGATACAGGGGACTTTTTGGCTAAAATAAAGGACCTAAAATGGCAACCAGACTACTTGTTGATGACTATGGATATTACCTCGTTATATACGAGCATTAGCCATAGAGATGGCATGCGGGCAACAGAATTCTATCTTAGACAAAGAGATGCAGTCTATGTTGAACACAGTAGAATGCTTTTAGATATGATGGATTTCTGCTTATATAACAATATTTTTCTTTTCCAGCACATGTTGTACCAACAAATACGAGGTGTAGCTATGGGGGCCAGTTTGTCCCCCAGCTACGCCTGTCTTCATATGGGGTGGTGGGAGGAACTGGTCCTCCATAGAAATTTTAACAACACACTAAATGACCATGTGAAATGTTGGTGGAGGTATATCGATGATTTGTTTGTTATATGGAGGGGCACAAAAATAGAAGCTGAAATATTCATTGATAAACTTAACCAAAATGACATCAACCTACATTTTACTGCAGATATCAGCCCTACCAAAGTGACATTTTTAGATGTTGAGATATATATAGAAAATGGCAACTTGGAGACAAAAATGCATAGAAAGCCGACAGCGGTGAACTCCATTTTACATGCGAATAGCCATCATCCAAAACATCTAATACAAAGCATCCCGTATGGGGAAATGCTACGGATAAAACGCATATGTAGCACACCACAAGAACTAATAAAAGCACAAGAATCAAGTAAAATCAGATTCTTACAACGTGGTTATTCTAGATCATGTATTGAAACAGCAATAAAGAAAAGCAACGAGGTAGACAGAACTTCACTCTTAAAAACAGCGTTAGCAAAAGCAAATACTGAAGTACCAGAAACATCTACACAAATAGAAGAAGATTTCAGAATGATTGTAAGGTACAACAAACAGCATAGAGAAATCAGACGCATCATTCAAAAGAATTGGCCATTGGTAAAAAATGACCCAGTATTGGGTCCACATTTACCAAAGAAACCAACGGTCACCCATAGACGAGCACCAAATATGAGGGATCGTCTGGTAGTAAATAACCCTGTAGAAATCCCCAAAAAGAACTGGTTTAACCAGAGGAAAGGATTCTATAAGTGTCAAATTTGCAAAGCTTTTAAATGGAGTGAATAAAAAAAGTTTTGCCTTAGCGTTTGGGAAAGGAGACCAACAGATTAAACAAATGCTAACGTGCAAAACTGAATACGTAGTCTATATCCTCGAATGCCCCTGTAAGTTAAAATATGTGGTAAGTACGAAACTACAGGGGCACAAAAGAATATTGCAACACATATGTGCGATCAAGAATAAAGATCCAACCTACCCAGTTGCCCGTCATTTCAACGAGAAGCACCAAGGAGATGTCAGATTACTCAAATATTACTTAATTGACACCATACCCCCAAGTAAGAGGGGGGGGATAGGGATGAAAAACTGAGAAAATTGGAAACTAGTTATATATTGAAGCTAGATTCCAAACATCCTTATGGGCTAAATTTAACGGAAGATTTATATACCGGCCTATGAAAACAGTCAAAGATCATATGGCAACATAAAAATCTGGATGATGAGAGAATCTGAAGTGACCGATGAGAATTACTGACACACTCACAGTATAAAAGTAAAAAATATTGGCGTAGTCTCGTTAAACAAAAGTGTAAGAATTTAGAAATGGCCTCAATAATAACAAAAAATGGAAAAATAACAAAAAAAGATTTTTTAAATGCAACTTTTTTAATATAGGTACAATCATAGTATGATAATTTGGTTGTTGGTTGTAACGTTATAAATAAGTTTCCTTTTTTCACCAATCAGGTTTTGCACAATAACAATGTAAGTTCACTTTTCTTTTCTTTTTTTCACTAAACACTTATCCTTACCAGAGGCTTCTGAGTAGGATTATGAATTTCGCTACAAATTGTCAGAGACAAATATCTGGGCTTAATATATAAAGATACCGAAAATATGTAACAAATAAATACAGAACTGCTTAATTTTGCACATGCAATTTTGCACTGCCGGTATTGATACCGATAAGAAATACATGTAAAATAGAGCTTGAGAGAGAAAAATGGTTTTTAAATAAATTTGTATTTATTTATTTATATATTTATAACATTCAAATCTAGGAGATACATACAAATAGAATAATCCCTTAGATGCTCTATGGTATTCATACCGAGACAAACTGCACTGTATTGCGAAATTTGCACATTAATATATGTAAATTTGCACAGAACTGTACATATTTTACTTTGATGGTATCCTTATGGTATTTATACCGAGATAAAATGCATTGAATTGCACATTTTGCACATCAACATATGCAGATTTGCACAAAAATGCTTGTACTTATTTGCACAGTATGATAATGTACATATAAGTGAATTACAATCTGATATAGATCCAGATTAAGTTGAATATGTCAAAATTGTAGCGTTATTTGCACAGTTTAAAACAAGCACTGTCACTTTAAATTGCATCACAGAAAAGAAGAAAAAAATGTCAATGTTGGTATATAAGAAACCAGGTGACCATTTACTGTGTCATGTGATCAAGGTACGTCAGTACCGAAACGCGTAATGGCCGACTGAATTACAGCTCAATAAACCAGCAAATTTTAAAACTTACCTGGGTCTGTGCTCCACGTTTCTTTTCGAGAGGAGAGAGCGCCTGCATCTTGCTCGCGGAGTGGAGTGGTGAAGATATATATATATATATATATATATATATACATATATATATATATATATATATATATATATATATATATGTATATATATATATATATATATGTATATATATACACACATATATTCACTGAAAAAACCATAGGTTTCAGACATGTTAAAGTTAGCAATTAGCATTTAAAAAACCTTAGAAATTCACAGAAAAAATCATAGGTTTTAGGGGTGTTATAGTTAGCTGGACATTTCACTCGTACAAAACCATTGAAATTCCTCCGTTATAGTTAGTTGTACAACTAACTTGTGCGCCCGCAATCCACTGCTAATGATGCCACATATTACACCATTCATGACATGGTCAGTGACATCACTGATGACATCACTGATGACATCTCAAATGACATCACTGATTACATCACTGATGACATCATCCAGTGAATGTGGTTTGGTTCGTTATTTAAATATGTATTATATATATAGCAATCTGCATTGAAGAATGAGTGGATATATAAATATTAATATCTGGATAGAGGATTTAGTAGCAGTGTGATTGGCTGTCTAAGTGCGCCCTGTGGTGCATTTTAAGTTGAAGAATTAGTTTCTCTTCAATCCTGAGGTCCATTGGGGGCCAACTAGCCCACCAGGTACCTCCAGTATGCACCAGGGAGCTACGTTGCAGAGAAGTGTTCAGAGGCCACGCCCCTTTTGACAACATGTCACTCAATGTTAATAGAGTGGAGCCCCGGGGGTGGCAGTCCCCGGGCCTAGGGGGGCCTTAGAGGCCCTCATCAATAAAATATCAAGCCCCGGGGGGTAGCGGTCCCTGGGGCTGCGGGGGGGGCTGGGTGCCCCGTGCGATTATTCATAATTTGCCCCAGGGGTGGCAGTCCCCGGTGCAGTGTGGGGGGGATTGGGCCCCCCACACATCCTTTTATAAACATGCCCCTGGGATTTGCCCCCCCAGGGGCTAATTATCATCCAAGTGCTGGAGCCCGCACTTCATTTTTTTTATCGGCAATATGCATGGATTTTGCAGATTTAAAAAAAATAAAATACATTTTGGAGCCTTGTGGGTCCTTGTGGGACCCCCTGAGCAAGCCTAGGGGGTCAGGGTGTTTCTACCCTGCCCCCTTTTCGCATTTTTTGCATTTGTTTATTAGTTTTCTTGTGGCACAAGATGGCTGCCAACACTTTCTGGTTTGGAGTGTTGACAGCCAATTAGCATGCAGCTCGTGCACGGCACGGTCCGTGGATCTTCAGAGGCCATAGATATATATGTACTTTTAAATGCAATTTTCTCAGAAACAACTGAATGAATTTATACCATAGGAGCAAAAGGCACGAGTCTGAACCAAGGACTACCACTTTGCCAAATTTGGAGTAATTTCGTTCAGCTGTTCAGGCTGTAGCAGTGATGAACGCAACCTATTAAAAATTGCATGGGGAAAACACGTTTTGGGACCCCCTTTTTCTCAGCCCCTGCTCCACGAATAACCCCAAGACTTTAACCACATGGCTGCTAGGGGTTTTCCCGTCCTGCGCTACAAAATCACAATCACCATAATTCATGACGAGCTGGCCTTGTCATCCGCGCACGGCAGGTAAGCGCCATGACGAGCCCAGCTCGTCATTAGCTTCGTAGGGGTTAAGGATAGGATCAGACTGGAGCGCCCCACCAGTTTTGAAAATTTCCCGAAGATTCGTCAACCGGCGCCAAAGTTAATCCAAATAAAATGTTGCGGATTTCCTATGGAAAATAGGTCCTAACTATAAACTCCTACTGGCGACCGCCGGTAGGTAATATATATATATATATATATATAAATATATACTTGCTTCGCCCCCAGCTATGCTAATTTGCATATGGGCTGGTGGGAGGAGCAAGTACTCAGGGTGAAACATATGGAGGAAATGACAGAAAATGTAGTATTTTACTGTCGGTATATAGACGACATCTTCCTAATTTGGAAAGGCAGTGAATCCAGTGCCCGAGAGTTTGCTGAAAGGCTCAATGAAAACAGTCTAAACCTTAGATTTACTTGTGATACGAGTAGTGACAGGATAAATTTCTTAGATCTGGAATTGTCAGCCACAGACAATGAAATTGAAACCCACACCTATCGCAAACCGACTGCAGGTAACACCATCCTGCATGCATCCAGCTTTCACCCTCCAAATTTAATTAACAGCATACCATATGCTGAGTGTCTCCGCATGAAAAGAAACTGTAGTACAGCCACCTCTTACAGTCACTCCAAAACTGCACTGTTCAACAGATTAAAGTTAAGAGGATATTCAAAACAAATACTAGAAAAAGCAGAACAAAAATGTGACCCAAAAGACAGAAAAGAACTACTGTTCAATGTCAAAACTGTAAAACACAAATCTGAAGTCAATACAGGAATCCCACGCCTCATTACAGGATATAATGCTTACCATAAACAAGTGAGAAGCATAATCTACAGACATTGGCCTATAGTTCGGAATGATCCGATAATAGGCAAATGCTGCACTAGGAATCCACAACTCACGTTTAGGAAAGCAAAGAGTATGAGGGAAGAACTAGTTAACAATGCCCCAGTGTTGAAAAAGAAAGAACCGCCATGGTTGAAAACCAAAAATGGTTTTTTCAAGTGCACTAAGTGCAAAGCGTGTCAGTATGGCACCAATGTTACTCAGGTAAATGTGCCACACAGAAAAACCCCACTAGAGATACGAGCTAATTACTCATGTAAAACAGACTTCGCAGTCTATGTATTGCAGTGTAGCTGTAGTAAATTATACGTGGGTAGCACAATACATCCGGTCCACGTAAGAGTGCTCCAACATCTTAGGGCTATAAAAAACAACGACCCTACGTATCCAGTGGCGAGACATATCAATATGACACACGAAGGGAATGCAGACAACATAAAATATTTTGTAATAGACCATGTGAAGAAAAGCGCAAGAGGGGGTAACAGACAATTAGCCCTTAGGAGACTGGAATCACGATACATCATTCTCCTAGACAGTAAGACCCCGCATGGCCTTAATGCAGATGAAGCACTTAGTGTACATTTATGATTACCCTAACAATATGAATCGAAACATGTTCCATGAAGTTCCCAAACCATCCCTCCGATAACAGAGATCAAAATGCAATTAAGTATATACCCTGCATGTCACCTATCTGAACTGTAATATAATTGTATATGCCCACAAAACTTTAATTTGGTTGTCCCCTAAATCTAATCAATTCCTCACTGCTTTGAACATTGCTAGTTGGTGCAAATAACAATTAGCTTAATATGATGTGTATATTTCTCAACCACACAGTGTGTTGCCATTGCCCACTTGGGCTCAATTCCAAATTGTTTCAAAAAACAATTTAGTATGTTATACATACGCAATGAACCCCGTGATTTCTGGTTCGTGTTTACAAAACGGGCACTAGACCCAGTATTTTAGATTTTGTAAGTACAACGAAGGTTTTTTTGTACTTATAAGGCAGATGAAACTTATTTAATCGTTTCAAACATACAATGATATAAAATGTACATATATTTGCTTTAAAATAATTTGTGAATGGTGCAATGTTCTTTGGCTAATATTTCACAATCGACAATGAGATTAATTGTCGATTAGTTACATAGTATGATCTATTGTGGTTAAACCTCAGAATGCTTTTAAAATGTAAGAGCGGTAAAACCATATGTAACGCCATAATCCTCCAGTGAGTGTCTAACTGGTAACCATGACTACGGGGAAACCAATACTGGGATCCAATGAAATGCTGACATGTTTAAATGCAATGACTCATTGTTTGCTCTGTGTTGTGAGCAAGGCGGCTGTGACCGTCGAAACGCGTCAATCCTTTTTGCACTGAGTAAATAAATCTTGTTTCTAAACATGACCCCACGGAGTCAGCGCCTGATTGTCACTGATTTGGTCAGGATTGGAGAGAATATATATATATATATATATATATATATATATATATATATATATATATATATATACACACATATATATATATATATACATACATACATACATACATATATATTACCTACTGGCGTGTCGCCAGTAGGTATATATAGTTAGGATTATTTGTCTATGGAACTTTTGAAAATTCTATGTCTAATAACTTTAGTGTTTGTGGACGGAATCGGCTGAAATTTTCAGGAAAATGGCACATTTTGTTTCTGAGCAGCCCCCGAAAATTTGGGGGGGTTTCGTCAAGGGGGGGCCGAGAAAAAAGGGGGGTCCCAAAACGCGTTTTTCCCATGTTAATTTCCATAGGGCCTTTGGCCTCACTTTTAGTTCGAACGGCTGAATGGATTTGCACGAAACTTGGCAAAATTGTAGGGACTGTTAGCCTGATGTGCCTTTTCTAGGTCTCAATATATGTGCTCCAGTGGATTTTGAGAAATTAACGTTCAAAACAAGATATATATCTGTAACAGCGCTCCGGGCTGCGCTCCGGTCCGCTTACTTTTCGCGAAACGGAACTTTGCGATGCGAAGCTGATTGGCTCCCCGGTGTCTGTCAACATTCTAAACAGTCCGGAGCGGCCGCCATCTTATCTCTCGGTAGGATCGAGAGAGAAGAAGAGGTGAAAAACGAAGGGGGAATTTAATGAAAAGGGGCAAGGTATACCCCTCTTGACCCCCTAGGAATGTTGTTGGGGTTATTAAAGGGTCTTGTGGGGAAAATAAAAAAAAAATTATTTTTCACGGTAGAAGCGCTTCCCGGGTTGCGAACTGGGCCGCAAACTGGTAGCGAAACGGGAATTCGCCATTTTGTGCTCCGTTTTAATTAAATTACTAGGTATAAGGGGGTGCGGGAGACCATTTTGTGCTTCGTTTTAATTAAATTACTAGGTATAAGGGGGTGCGGGAGACGTATCCTAATCCCTTATGTTTTCTGAGGGTGGCTGAGGAGGCTCATATATGTTGATACATGTCTTCCAGCGGCTGTGCGTGAGCTTTTTTTTTTTTTTGCTGCGTGACGTCTGTTAACGTTCGATTTGATGGAAATCAGGAAGTGTTGACCACCAATTTGTCAGTGCGATAAAATATTTTGTTATAAATGTATCCTTATTGATAAACATTGTCTGCGCCATCTTGCCTTTTTTCCAATGCCACAATTTTGTCGTGCACGGCAGCCATTTTAGATGCTAGGCCGGTCCCAGGCTATCACCTAGCCCTGCGGATGTAGTTTATGGCCCCAGCTGTAGAGAATCCAGACATGCCAACCCTCCCGATTCAGGCGTGAGACTACTGATTTCAGTACTAGTCTCCCGCCTCCCGATTCCTGCAAGCAAAAACCCGGGGGCATATTACCAACAACTAGCGATAATTTTTGTCTCTAACTTGTTTAGAGACAAAAATTATCGCCGCACATCGGCGATTTTTATCGCAGATAAACCTTGCTATTAGCAAGGTTTATCGCAAATGCGATAAAAAACGGCCGCAATGCATGAATATCGCTGAAAAGTCAGCGATATTCATGCATTATCCAGCAAATGCTCTCAGCCATGTTATCCACCTCCCATTGGATAACATGGCTAAAAACTGCTCAGGGCAGGTGTTAGCTTTTGGAGATATTCGCGCTTAGCGCGAATATCTCCAAAATTTGGTAATAGGAGATAGCGATGTTAGGGACTGTTTCCAGTCGCTAACATCTTGGCACGCCCACTTTGCATGTCATTAGTGATAGATATCACTGACATGCAAAGCGGGGCCCAAGATGGTCGCTATCTCCTTTTAGCTGTCACTAACTGGTGTTAGCGACAGCTTGGTAATAGGGAGATAATTTTATCTCCGCTTTCTTGGCTTTTAAAGCCAAAAAAGCGGAAATAAACCCCCTTGATAATATGCCCCACGATTCCTCGGGGGTTTCAGCTGACAGGGCTTGGTATTGTGTTACGTGCTAATTCTTCCAGGAAACGTCAGAGGGTCGATGCAGGGGTTCTAGAAGGGGTGATAAACCATTTAAGCCTCATGAACAAGCGCATGGTCTTTTAAAGATCTGTGAAGTACTCGGGGCGGCGGTGTGTGTGTGCCCTCTTTCAGGAGCGGGCGGGGGGGGGCACTGCCAGCAACTTGCCAGGCTAGGCAGTGTTCAACACTTGCATCACCCTTTCTCTGCCTGCTATTGCGCTCCATGCTTCGGAAAGGTAAGAAAAAGAACGTGCATTTGAGTTTGAAATGTCCGATCCTGTAGCAGTACACTTGCAAAGCCCACACATGACAATAACCCGATTCAAGGCCCCATTCACCCGATTTTTTAATAATATATAGTACTCCAAAAAAGTAGGATTATAAAACTTTATTAACTTTTAAATATAACGAACGCAACAAAAACTGTAAATATATTTAAACATTTTTTGACAAAAAAAAACAACAATGGTCCGAAGCTGTCTTTTGTGCGAATAGTCCCAAGGCAGCACAACGTGCTGAGTTGTGGACGGCACCCAGGTGAAGAACCATCCCTTCTTTAAACCCCATGGTGACCAACTAAGTGCAGGTTTTACATAAAGTAGTGTTTACCTAGAGTGGTGCTGTGTAGGACACTCTGAATGGAAATTAACCAGAACTATAACGATAACAACAACAACAACAATAATATAACTTTTATGCCCAAATTACGCAAACATTTAGCTAATCTGCTAAAGGGGGGAGTCGCCATTTCTTTTGATAATTTATTCACCCATCCGTAGCCTCTCTATTCTCCATTACAATGTGTTTCTTGCTGAAATTAACCAGAACTATAACCATAACAACAACAACAACAATAATATAACTTTAATGTCCAAATTACGCAAAGATTTAGCTAATCTGCTAAAGGGGGGAGTAGCCATTTCTTTTGATAATTTATTTATCCATCCGTAGCCTCTCTAATCTACATTACAATGTGTTTCTTGCTGTCGCTAGCTGATGAAAAAACTAAAGTGATAACTTCCTCATCCTTATTTTGTCTTTCTTTGTTCCTTAAGATGTTATCTGTGTCAACCTCTTCCGAGAATGCTGATGCGTTAGGGATTTCCCTGTGTTTCTTAATAGCATTGGTGTCTGCACACTTCTTTGTCAATTCTGTGAACATGATAACTGCTTCATAAACAGACGATATCTTTGTTTAGTCATTAGTGTTAGGTGTGTCTGAAACTACAGTGCCCTTCTGTTTTTCTTTCTTCAGGCTCTACAGAGTTTTGTGTGTTGTTCTTTTGAGCGACAATTATTCCAGAGGTTTCAGGTTCACTTGTTTTGTCCTGCAGTGAGTTAACAGCTTTAGAGACTTCATGTTTATTTGCTATGTCCTGCTGTGCGTCAACTGCTTCAGAGACGTCAGCCTCATTTGTTATGTTTGAGTAGATCCTGGACCTGCCCGGCCGCGCCCAAAATGGCTCCGGTGTAAATGGGACTCGTAACTGCTTGTTGTGTACTGGTTGCCCAACCTTGATATCACGAGATACGTATGCAGTTTTGAAGCACATGGCGGAGGCTCGTCTGCTGTAGTGGGGCACCCCTTTATCGTTTCAGTTGCCATTCCGCCCGCTTTTGCTACACTGTGCCTTTTCCGCCATTCAGCTGTTTACCGCCCGCTCTTACGGCTACAGCGTCTCGCTCACCATGTAGTTGAGTTGCTCCCACTCTTGTGGTGCAGCGATAGGCGGCTGCCACAGGACTCTTAAAATGGCGGCCGGCTCTTCGGATTTGGGCCTGGTCCAGTAAAATGGCCCTGGGACACCTTGGAACTCGGACGCTTGTCTGCCAGGGCTTGGGTCCCATTCTCGAAAGCGTCCCCTCAGCCTTGAAGATTCTACAAAAGTGTTGGGGGACCTCGACTCCCGCAGGCTTCCGGTGAGGAGCGGCTGCCATGATTGCTTGCGGAATGGCCACGACGGAGCTACGAGATGGTGGTGCTCTCATGGTGACGCCAGCTTCAGTATGAAACATCCAGAAACAAGGTGGGGCTTTCATCGTTTGGGAAAACAAATGTTTTAATCCAATGAAAAGTGTTATTTTTAGGTCACATGACCTAGTCTTACATCATTAGGAAAACAAAAGTAAAATGAACCAATGAAAAGTTTTATTAACAAGTCACATGACCTGTTATGCTTACGTTACGCGCTGCGCGGCGCGCTCTGGATCGTTTCCGGGAAGCTGCGCCTTGCGCACCGGAGCACTTCCGGGTGCGCTAACGCGGCGCGTCATATGACGCATTACGCGACAACGCAGGTCCAGAATATAGTCAAAATATCTCCACCAACCAGTGGTCGGAATACAACCGCTTTCAGCAGTCCAAAAAGTTCTGTTAAATCGCAAGAGCGGGAGCAACTCAACTACATGGTGAGCGAGACGCTGTAGTCACAAGAGCGGGCGGTAAACAGCTGAATGGCGGAAGAGGCACAGAGTAGCAAAAGCGGGAGAAATGGCAACTAAAACGGTAAAGGGGCGCCCCACTACAGCGTGTCTTCAGGTTAAACGGATTGTGGGACAAGGTCCAGAATGGAAGAGTCATCAAAAGGCAAAAAAATCCGCCAGACCCCGGGAGCCGGCCGCCTATGTCGGGGGCGATCTCAGGCCACACCAGGGCAACACGACTTGGGGAGGGGGCAGGAGCCAAGCGCCCCCTCCCAGTCCGCGCCATCTCACCGCCCCTCGGGGGCCTCCGTCAAGCGGTTTAGGGAGGCACCGTATCACATTGTTTTCTAATGCAGTCAGGTCCACAAACGGACCCCACTTACTTTGAATAGTGAAGCTGCAGCAGGTGCAAATAAGGTTTAGACAGTGTTACAAGCGCTGCTTAGAACTCTGAAGTATGGCACTCAACATCCAGGACTTATGCCATTTGTGTAAGGCAGTGACATCGAAGCAACTCAGGGACCAAAAGCATGAACGAACACTCACGTATGAAAATCTTACTTGGGGAGGGGGCAGGAGCGAAGCGCCCCCTTCCAGTCCGCGCCACCACACCGTATGTAGAAAATCTGAAGCCATCGTTCTACAAACTCTCAACCAGCCTTGGATGGAAAAATCTTAAAGAATGTACAAACTGAAAACCAGTTTTTGTCTGCATAGCATCAGCAGCAACGCTTGCTATCAGTGCATGACTTTCATGCTCGATCGATTGAGCTAGCCGGATCGGGCAACAAAAAGTATAAAATAGTTATTTAATAAAATGTTTTACCCTGTTACATTACTGGTGTGTTGTATCTATTTATAATATTTGCATAGGGTTTGTTGTTATTTTGGGCGGGGTGGGTGGCGGAGTCGAGCTGTCTTGCAGCCATCATGGTGTGGAGCTCAGTTCATCTCACTATTTTCGTATTTCTCATGAAGGGTTGTTCCTAATGTTTGTATTTTAGCGAGGTCAAAAAGAGATCCAATTAGTGGTCTACTGATTTTGCTCGATTACTTTTATTTTTTTACACGATTTTTCACTATCTGCAAAGACTAAACAGAGTATTGCGACTTTGTGCTTGTTTGTAAATAGAGAATGATCCAAAGAGAACCAATTCTAAAACAGTAAATGCTTGGATAACAATCAATGAAATGGAGAGACAAGCAGGTACGACGGATTACAACGGGGGTAAAGGTCTGCGTTAACTACCCTTCACTATCTGCAAAGAGAGAGTACTACTAAGAGAAAAGAGGGGAGGGGGGGGGGCAGCGTTCAAAGCACATCAGCGTGCATAAACACGAAAACGTTTTTACCTATCACGTACTTGACATTTGACAGCTTTTGATATTTGCTATTAAAAAACCATTGAAATTCACAGAAAAAACCATAGGTTATAGTCCATATATAGTTAGGAATTTGCATTTACAAAACCTTATTTTACTCGCATAAAACCATTGAAATTCCATATATAGTTAGATGCGCTAACTATATATCGCGCACCCGCAATCCACTGCTGATGATGTCACATATTACATCATTCATGACATGGTTAGTGACATCACTGATGACATCACTGTGAAGAGCTGCGGATGGTTTCCTGGCATGTACAGGCAGAAACACCGGCACACAGAGACCTTTATAGAGGGATTAGAAAACGGAGCTGTAAATATTACGAGATGCATGCTTTTTACAAAGTATGCACACCTTCCTTTTGTAGAGACACCCTTCATTTCTGGCCGCGTGCTTAATTGCCATTATTCTCTGCAGCACAGATTCTGATCTATGCCAAAGTGAAATGGGGATCACTTGGAATTCCCGGAAAAGAGGGCGGCAGTGCTTTTAAGGCTTCATTATAACAAGATGGATGACGGAATTACCCTGTAGAGTGCGTTGAAATGTTTTGAATAGTTTGACTGGACGTTTGACACGCTTTTTATTATTTTTTGTAAAGTGCTGAAGTGTTAATTGAGCCTTCGCTGTTTCGCTGTTTCTTGATAGCAAGACATGTTGCTTCAAGAGAGCTTCCCAAGGATATGCTAAAGCAGCGGTCCCTCACCTTTTGACTTTTGGGGAACCCCACCGGCAGCATCACCCGGTCTCCCCCTCGGCGCGGGAGACCGGGCGGACGCGAACACATCGAAGGCTTCCCCCAGGCAGGGGGAAGCGGAAACCAACCGGCACCATCACCCGGTCTCCCCCTCGGCACGGGAGACCGGGCGGACGGGGACACATCGAAGGCTTCCCCCAGGCAGGGGGAAGCGGAAACCAACCGGCAGCATCACCCGGTCTCCCCCTCGGCACGGGAGACAGGGCGGACGCGGACACATCAAAGGCTTCCCCCAGGCAGGGGGAAGCGGAAACCAAGTCCTCCCGGCCCCGCCCACAACCAGGCGGCGGCGGCCATTATGAGACGGCTCGGGCCGCGGCGGTGATCTCGGGGGTAAAATGAGGGGTAAGCACCCTCGAAATTGAAATAAAACAGACCAAAATAAAAGAGAGAAGCCCCCCAAGTCCCCCCCGCCCACATTTTTTTTTTGAAAAATCGCGGGGGTGCGCGCACAGGTGCGCGCTTATAGATATATAATTTGTTTCTCTTTTAATTTTCTCAGGAACCACTGGAGGGATTTACACGATTTTACAAAAAGCGTGATCTGCGTACCAGACACTACTATTTTGACAAGTTTGGTGTAATTCCCTTCAGTGGTTCAAGCTGTAGCCGAGTCTAAAGGTCCTATGGAAATTAACATGGAGAAAACACGTTTTGGGACCCCCCTTTTTTCTCAGCCCCCACTTGACTAATCCCCCCCAAACTTTCAGGGAAGTAGAGGAGCGGAGCGAGCCATCTTCTTTGAGAAATTTGCGAAGATTCATTAACCAGCGCCAAAGTTATTCCCAATAGAATGTTGAGGATTTCCTATGGAAACTAGGTCCTAACTATATATACCTACTGGCTACCGCCAGTAGGTAATATATATATATATATATATATATATATATATATATATATATATATATATATATATATATATATATATATATATATATATATATATATATATATATATATATATATATGTTACCTACTGGCGGTCGGCAGTAGGTAGTTATAGTTAGGATTTTTTTCAATGTTAAATCTCAAAATTCTATTTGGAATAACTTTGGCGCCGGTTGACGAATCTGACTGAAAATTTCCTCAAAATGGCCTCGCGGCGTTCTGGTCCTTCCCTGAAAGTTTGGGGGGGATTCGTCAAGCGGGGGCCGAGATAAAAGGGGGTCCCAAAACGCGTTTTCCCATGTTAATTTCCATAGGGCGGTCAATTTCACTTTTAGCCCGAACGGCTGAATGGATTTCCATCAAACTTGGCAAAATTGTAGGGACTGGTAGCCCGATGTGCCTTTGCTATGTCTCAAGATATGTGCTCCAGTGGATTTTGAGTAATTTAGGTTCCAAAAAATATATATATCTATAGGCGCACCCCGGTACGCGCACCGGGGAGCGCACCGGGCGTGACACGCGACTTGCGCACGGAAAGCTGATTGGCTCACGGGTGTCTGTAAACATTCGAAACAGTCCGGAGCGGCCGCCATCTTGTGTCTCAGTAGGATTGAGACACAAGAGGTGGCAAAAATCAAAGGGGGAAATGAACAAAAGGGGGCAGGGTACACCCCCCCTGACTCCCTAGGTTTGATGTGGGGGCAAAAAAAGGGTCCCGTAGTACAAATAAAATTTTTCGATTTTCGCGGGGGGAGCGCCCGGTATGCGTACCGGGGAGCGTACCATGGAGAAAAAAGAATGACACTTTTTTTTTCCAAAAATAGCATTTTTTTCTATAAATTGGAGGTAGTTCTGAAAACAACTTTTTTTTGTTTTTGTTGTTTTATACTTTTTTATACTTTTTAAAACGATTTTATATTTTTTTTGATTTTTTTCAGGGAAAAAACAAAAACAGGGATTCAAAAACTGCTCAACAGGAGCAAACAAATGTGAAAATTTAGGGTCTGGGAGAGCAGCGGTGTTCCTGTCTCTTTATAGCAATGAGTTCAATGCTCTGCTCCCCATAACAGAGCAGTTCGTCACAGTCCACGCATAAAAAATTAATGCCTGCAAAGACCGGCTGCACATTAGGGACCATTCTTTCACGTGTTGTTCCTGAAGGTGTTGCTCCACCAGTGGAGGTGCTGCCGCCATCTCTTGGTAAAATCCGTGATAGCTCCCTGACACTCTCCCTGGAATAATTATTTGGGTGTCTTCTTTTGACATGCCTAATTAAATTGGCATTTCCAAAGCTGTATTTTTTTTGAGGATTGCCTCTGGATAAAATACTGCCACATATTTTGCAGGTTACTTTACCAGCATTAACTTTTTTTTGTCCTTCAGGGATGTCATAAAATTTCCAGGTGAAGTGGCTCTTTTTTTTCTGGTGAGGAGGGTCCTCAGGCAAAAAACCATCTGAATCACTGCTGGATGACTCCCTTGCAGCCATTGCTGTAGATCAGGAAAATTATGAGAAGAAAATACACAGAACACCTCTTGCTCTCTCCAAGTGCAAATCAATAGTGAGAGAAATGGGTGGGTTTCTCAAAATTTTGGAAAAAAAAACTTCTGAACCAATGAAAAGTGTTATTTTAAAGTCACATGGCTTGACGCGCTTACGCTATGCGCCCTTGGGCGCGTCCCGGGGCTCGTAGCGTAAGCGCGTCGGGGCGCTTACGTTGCGCGATCGTATACGCTCGGGCGCTTACGCGGTGCGTCATAAGACGCATCTCCCGGCTACGCGATACGTGTCTTATGACGCAAGGCGTGGCGTGGCGGCTACGCGATACGTCACGATGTGGCAATAGCGCTTCCCGGACGCTCACCGGTATGCGCCCCGGGGCGCGCCGTAACATTGCGCTTACCGGTGCGTTCACCGGTACGCGCCCGGGGAGCTCCTCGGGGTCAAAAATTAAAAAAATAAATACATTTACATATTTATACAATATAAAATTCGTTTTAAAATTTTACACTTTTTATACCTATAAATATTTGCTAAAAAAAAAACATTGAAATTCACTGAAAAAACCATAGGTTTCACACCAGTTATAGTTAGGAATTAGCATTTAAAAAACCTATTAAATTCACTGAAAAAACCATAGGTTTCACACCAGTTATAGTTACCTGGAAATTTTACTGACATAAAACCATTGAAATTACACGTTATAGTTAGTTGGACTCACTATAACTTGCGCGTGCAATGCACTGCTGATGACGTCACATATTACATCACTCATGACATGGTCAGTGACATCACTCATGACATCACTGATGAGACCATCCTTGTGACAGAGTGACAGACCTCCTTTCACTGTAATGTAACCCTGGAAACACATATTCCAAAATAGTAACATTTTTAAAAAAATGGAGATACCCATACCAGTTACAACAACCAATTCAATAATTCCACCATCTATATACACATCCACTCATTGACCAACAGTTCTAAATAGACACTCATACATATACTCACTCATCATATGTAGTGATACACCTATACATCCTGTTACACACCGACAGTCATCCAAAAGATACTCTCACACATGCAAATAAACTATTGAACATCCATTTATTTGCATATACAGCTATACACACACTACCACCTTACTTCTAAGGAAACTTACACATACTTACTCTCTTAAACAATCATTTATAGAAAAACATACTTATTTAAACAGGAACTCTTACAATCCCTCACTCTCACATATACTGACTTATATACATCAATATTCACATATATTAGATTAAGTCATATGTAGTTACTGATAAAGACTCTAGTGAGACAGTCATTCACTCACTAACACACACATATACACACTCATCCACCCATACAGTCCTGCCCATATGCTGTTTTCAAAACACATACAAGCAGAGAGTCAGTCACTCATGCATCTATGTGCTAAGGAATACCCCCACCAAACCATATAGACACTCATAATGATATTAAAACAAACATCTAATAACCCATATACACACACATGTAGCTAATCACCAACCCATGCAGCCACTTATACACAAAGTGAAACACAAATACATATGTTTAAATATTTAAACATTACTTGTTAATAGATGTATTCACTAAGATACACTTAATAAGCCAGTTAACCAATCAATTTTTTTTTTTTTAAAACATCCATGTAAACTCTTATTAAAACATTTATTTTTCAAGCGTCTTTTACATATACATATATAACACATATTTATTTTTTAAAAATACACACATTCACTGGATGGTCTCATCAGTGATGTCATGAGTGATGTCACTGGCCATGTCATGAGTGATGTAATATGTGACGTCATCAGCAATGCATTGCACGCGCAAGTTATAGTGAGTCCAACTAACTATAACGTGTAATTTCAATGGTTTTATGTCAGTAAAATTTCCAGGTAACTATAACTGGTGTGAAACCTATGGTTTTTTCAGTGAATATATATATATGGGGCACGAAAGTGAGTCTGTTGTCCCATACACTGGTATACGGGACCTCGTGGACTGCAGGTTCCATCAGGCAGTGCTCCTGGGAGGTGCAACGCTGTTATTACACTCACCTGGAGGAGGAGGAGCCAAGGGACTGCTGATATTGAAGTGGTCTCTGGAGCGCTTGAAATTTTGTTTTCTTGTGGGACTGGCACTGATGACGGCCAATGGGGCCAGAAACGCGTCTGCCATGGCGTTTCACAGACTTCAGGAAGCGACTGCATGTTTGCCAAATAAATCCTTCATTTGAGCCCGGAGCATGTGTCTCGCTGATTTCTAAAGAGGTCAGCATTGGTTTTCTATGTGTAGCCGGGTCTCTGCTGATACCGGCAAGGGGCACGCCCTCTCGTTCTGGAGCTCCGTGTGATCAGCAAAAACTGTGGTGGAGTGTGAGAAGCACAACACGGCACCCCCCCTAGCAGAGGTACTAACCAGCTGGTGTGTGTCTGCGCGAAGGGGAGAGAGGAGGCGGCATTGCGCTGCCTGACAAGGGCTCATTCGAAGGTAATGGCCGGAATAATATGCCCAGGACCCCTGTGGTGGAGTGCAAGAAGCACCAAGCAATTGGGGGTACGAAAGTGAGTCTGTTGTCCCATACACTGGTATACGGGACCTCGTGGACTGCAGGTTCCATCAGGCAGTGCTCCTGGGAGGTGCAACGCTGTTATTACACTCACCTGGAGGAGGAGGAGCCAAGGGACTGCTGATATTGAAGTGGTCTCTGGAGCGCTTGAAATTTTGTTTTCTTGTGGGACTGGCACTGATGATGGCCAATGGGGCCAGAAACGCGTCTGCCATGGCGTTTCACAGACTTCAGGAAGCGACTGCATGTTTGCCAAATAAATCCTTCATTTCAGCCCGGAGCATGTGTTTCGCTGAGTTCTAAAGAGGTCAGCATTGGTTTTCTATGTGTAGCCAGGTCTGTGCTGATACCGGCAAGGGGCACGCCCTCTCGTTCTGGAGCTCCTTGTGATCAGCAAAAACTGTGGTAGAGTGTGAGAAGCACAACACGGCGCCCCCCCTAGCAGAGGTACTAACCAGCTGGTGTGTGTCTGCGCGAAGGGGAGAGAGGAGGCGGCATTGCGCTGCCTGACAAGGGCTCATTCGAAGGTAATGGCCGGAATAATATGCCCAGGACCCCTGTGGTGGAGTGCAAGAAGCGCCAAGCAATTGGGGGCACGAAAGTGAGTCTGTTGTCCCATACACTGGTATACGGGACCTCGTGGACTGCAGGTTCCATCAGGCAGTGCTCCTGGGAGGTGCAACGCTGTTATTACACTCACCTGGAGGAGGAGGAGCCAAGGGACTGCTGATATTGAAGTGGTCTCTGGAGCGCTTGAATTTTTTTTTTTTGTGGGACTGGCACTGATGACGGCCAATGGGGCCAGAAACGCGTCTGCCATGGCGTTTCACAGACTTCAGGAAGCGACTGCATGTTTGCCAAATAAATCCTTCATTTGAGCCCGGAGCATGTGTCTCGCTGATTTCTAAAGAGGTCAGCATTGGTTTTCTATGTGTAGCCGGGTCTCTGCTGATACCGGCAAGGGGCACGCCCTCTCGTTCTGGAGCTCCGTGTGATCAGCAAAAACTGTGGTGGAGTGTGAGAAGCACAACACGGCGCCCCCCCTAGCAGAGGTACTAACCAGCTGGTGTGTGTCTGCGCGAAGGGGAGAGAGGAGGCGGCATTGCGCTGCCTAACAGGGGCTCATTCGAAGGTAATGGCCGGAATAATATGCCCAGGACCCCTGTGGTGGAGTGCAAGAAGCGCCAAGAAATTGGGGGCACGAAAGTGAGTCTGTTGTCCCATATACTGGTATACGGGACCTCGTGGACTGCAGGTTCCATCAGGCAGGACTCCTGGGAGGTGCAACGCTGTTATTATACTCACCTGGAGGAGGAGGAGCCAAGGGACTGCTGATATTGAAGTGGTCTCTGGAGCGCTTGAAATTTTGTTTTCTTGTGGGACTGGCACTGATGACGGCCAATGGGGCCAGAAACGCGTCTGCCATGGCGTTTCACAGACTTCAGGAAGCGACTGCATGTTTGCCAAATAAATCCTTCATTTGAGACCGGAGCATGTGTCTCGCTGATTTCTAAAGAGGTCAGCATTGTTTTTATATGTATATATATATATATATATATATATATATATATATATATATATATATATATATATATATATATATATATATATATATATATATTCACTGAAAAAACCATAGGTTATAGACCATATATAGTTAGGAATTAGCATTTACAAAACCTTGAAAATTCACTGAAAAAACCATAGGTTATAGACCATATATAGTTAGGGATTAGCATTTTCAAAACCTTATTTTACTCGCACAAAACCATTTGAGATGTCATTAGTGATGTCATCAGTGATGTCACTGACCATGTCATGAATGATGTAATATGTGACATCATCAGCAGTGGATTGCGGGTGCGCGATATATAGTTAGTGCAACTAACTATATATGGGAATTTCAATGGTTTTGTGCGAGTAAAATAAGGTTTTGTAAATGCTAATCCCTAACTATATATGGTTTATAACCTATGGTTTTTTCAGTGAATTTTCAAGGTTTTGTAAATGCTAATTCCTAACTATATATGGTCTATAATCTATGGTTTTTTCAGTGAATTTCAATGGTTTTTTTAATAGCAAATATCAAAAGCTGTAAAATGTATTCTTCTTTTAAATGACACTTTTTCCCCAAACTGCCTTGGTATATTCCAATAAATGTCAAAGACAAAAATGTAAGTGGTCCAATCAATTTTTTCCACAATTTGAGGAAGCACAGAAACATGTGAATAAATCTGTTTCTGCTTACATGAGAGACTATGGAATGGGTTTAATATACAACAAAAACTTGCGTTCCAACATTCAACACATCTACAGAAGAGATGGTGTGCACTTCTCTGATGAAGGGAATAGAATATTCGTCCTTTATTTAAAAGTGTGCATTGGAACCTACTTGTAGGTACCTAAATTAGCCACAGAACACAAAAGCTCTTTTCAGAGCTACCCTACCTCTTCAAAACGTTTATCTTTTTCTAATTTTTTTTTCTTCACCAAAGTACGCTCCCCGGTTCGCTTACCGGTGCGCGTACCGGGCGCTCCCCCCACGAAATTTCCAAAAATTTAATTTTTGTATTTTTCCATATATCAGCGTCCTAATCCCCCCTCAGAAAACATAGAGGGTCATAAACTGTCTACCGTGCCCCCTTCTACCTATGCCGAACATTGTTTGTCCTCCATTTTGTGTCTCAATTCTACCAATACTCAAAATGGAGGACTCCCGTAACGCTGCCGGTTCGCGTACCGGGGAGCGCACCGGTAAGCGCTCGACAAAAAAAGGTGGGAAAGAAATTTACAGAAAAACCACTACAGACACTTTCATCAAATATAGAATAGCCCCTACTACATAGCAGTCCTTACCATTTCCCCAAATTTGATGGAATTTCATTGTGAAAATTATGCTGTAAGCCTGATTAAATATCCTGAGGTAAATTACCTAACCAAAACACTTATGAAGTGTTAGAATTGTCAACCAATCAAAATGCTACTTTCAATATCTTATATTATTTTATGACATTTGATTGGTTATGTACCTGAATATATATAAAGAAAGAGAGAGAAACACAGCCATTTTGACTACTACTTCTTGAAGTACATATCAAGTACATTTCAACTGATAACTTAAACTTCTATTTGAAAGGTAAGATGTTATTTTAAAACCTGAAGTATGTTCTGTACTGTAAGTTAATTAGGAAAACATGTTCTGATAATTATATACAATCCCTCTGTAATACTTATAGAATAAAATAGACTTCTCTGTTTTAGTTATGAATGGAGTTAGACTTGTCTTGTATAATTAAGAATTGACTTAGACTTTATCACATACATTTTTTGATATTTCTACTTCCAGTCTGATACCATACACTGCCCAACGAAAAAATCACTGTTTAAAAAACCAAACTACCTGTCTGTACTTAAACCCAACAGTGCCCTATCTGTACTGATATATTTTTTTTAAATTCATTTTACAGCACAGAAATGGAAGGAGAGCAGAAAAATAATGTGGAAATTGTTGCAGAATGCAACCAAGACACAGAAAATGATTCAGAATTCTTTGATAAATCAATGGACATAGAACTTCTGCAATGTGTTGAAGCTGTGGATTTCTTAATTGAAAATGAGACAAAATCTGACCAAGAATTATTAGAAGTTCTTTTTAATTTTGAAAACAAATTAGAAAAATAAATTTATATATAATAATTCAAAAATTGTTTGAGACATTATTCATTTTTATATGTATTTTTTAAACTAGTAGCACATTGATTTTAATGTAAAATCAGACTTTAAATATACTGTGCAACTTTACGTTTGCTCATAGTTACTTCCTTTCTTCCACTATATCATCTCCAATGTGTATTTAACATCTCTTTATCATGTCCTGCCTCCATTGTGTTTCTGCTTTCCTGACAGACTACGCTATGAATTCCATATACCTCAATAACTTCTGAAACAACCTGCAAGATATCTACAAAGGAAACAATGTATTTTTATTTTTAGACTCTGCATTTGTACCTACATGTTGGTACTTAAATAAAATAAATTAAAAAAAACAAAAATAACAATCAATAAACATACAATATTTGAACATTCTTTCATCCTATTTCCCAATATTACGCTTCCCGGACCGCTTCCCGGTGCGCGTACCGAGCGCTCCCCCTTGCAAAAAAAAACGATATAAAAATTATTATTTTTTAACCCTGCGAGACCCTTTTAAAGCCCCATCTTCAAACCTAGGGGGTCAGGGAGGATGTACTCTGCCCCCTTATGCTCATTTCCCCCTTTGTTTTTGCCACCTCTTGTGTCTCGATCCTACCGAGACACAAGATGGCGGCCGCTCCGGACTGTTTAGAATGTTTACAGACACCGGAGAGCCAATCAGCTTTGCTTCGCGAAGTTCCGTTACGCGTCAGGTACGCGAACCGGAGCGCTAACTGGAGCGCTGTCACAGATATATCTGTTTATTAAAATGTTAATTTCTCAAAATCCACTGGAGCACATATATTGAGACATAGCAAAGGCACGTCGGGCAAACCATATCTACAATTTTGCCAAGTTTCGTGTAAATCCATTCAGCCGTTCGAGCTAAAAGTGAGTCCAACCGCCCTATGGAAAACTCAATGTTAAAAATGCATTTTGGGACCCCCTTTTTTCTCGGCCCCCCCTTGACGAAACCCCCCCAAATTTCCAGGGTCTGCTCAGAAACAAAATGTGCCATTTTCCTGAAAATTTCAGCCAATTCCGTCCTCAAACGCCAAAGTTATTCGACATAGAATTTTCAAAAATCCCACAGGAAAAAAATCCTAACTATATATACCTACTGGCGACCGTCAGTAGGTAATATATATATGTGTGTGTGTGTATATATATATATGTGTGTGTATATATATATATGTATATATATATATATATATGTATACATATGTATATATATATATATATGTATCTACATATATATATATATATGTATATATATATATATATATGTATATCTATATGAACAAAGCACACTGGGTCCTTCCGGGTACCTCCTCCCGTAGTCAGGTGGCTCGGAAGTTCGGCAAACCCAAAGCGAATAGTTTCAATGAAAATCCACAAGTTTGCCCATAAGCAAAGTCGCGCACTCAAGGAGATTCAATCAGGAAAGTTTTTATTACCGGATACCGCTACGCGTTTCGACACACCAGGGTGTCTTGATCACACGATCAAGACACCCTGGTGTGTCAAAACGCGTAGCGGTATCCGGTAATAAAAGCTTTCCTGATTGAATATCCTTGAGTGCGATGTATATATATATATATGTAGATATATATATATATATATATGTATATATACATATGTATATATATATATATGTATATGTATATATATATATATGTATATATATATGTATATGTATATATATATGTATATATATATATGTATAGAATTCAAATTCCTAAAAAAAGAACATCCTCGCACGCCAGTGATTTACTTCATACCGAAAATACATAAAAATAAGGAGACACCTCCAGGACGACCGATCATCGCGGCTTGTGATGGTCCACTTGAAAATTTGTCACAATACATAGACTTCTTTCTGCAAGAACATGTGTGCAAATTAGAGTCGTACATAAAAGACACTGGAGACTTTTTGTCCAAAATTGCAAAGGTCAAATGGGAGAATGGATACCATCTTATAACCCTTGATGTCTCCTCATCTCATTATATACTTGTATCAGGAATATAGATGGAGTAAGAGCTGTTCAACATTTTCTAGCTAAGAGACCTATTGAATTTACAATGCACAACAAAATGCTTATTGATATGTTATCATTTTGTTTGGAACATAATTTTTTCCTTTTCAACAAACAGATGTACCGCCAAGTTCAAGGTGTCGCCATGGGGGCCAGCTTCTCCCCCAGTTACGCCTGTTTGTTTATGGGCTGGTGGGAGGAGCTGGTCCTCAGGGGGCAGTATCAGGACACCTGTAGGGACAACATTGTATCATGGTTACGGTACATTGATGATTTGTTAATAGTGTGGAAAAGTAGCAAAGAGGATGCACAGACATTTATCGACAACATTAATATCAATGACGTAAACTTATGCTTTACATCAGACATAAGTAGTAGTCAGGTCTCCTTCCTGGATGTCTTAGTCAAAATTGATGAAGGCAAAATTAAGACCACTTTGTTTAGAAAGGAAACTGCAGGGAATACCCTGCTACATGCAAGTAGTGCACATCCAAGCCATCTCATCCATAGCATCCCCTATGGGGAAATGCTGCGGCTACGTAGAATATGTAGTGATGAGGGAGAATTGAAAAAACATCAACAGGAAAGCAAATGTAGATTTCTAGAAAGAGGCTACAGCGCGAAAACTCTGGATGCGGCAATTGTTAAGTCTAGATTAAAATAAAGGGATGAACTCTTGGGCAGTATAGAAACCCCACAACGGAAAATACAGGTAACATGATAACATCTGAGGAAATACCTAGACTAATTATGACTTACAATCGCCAACACAGGGAATTACGTAAAATAATTCACCGCAATTGGCATCTAGTTAAAGAAGATCCTGTAATTGGCAACACTCTCCCGGATTACACAGCAATCACATACAGAATGCCCACCTCAATGGGGGATGTATTGGTAAAGAGTAGCCCGGAATACAGGCAAAACACGGGTTGGTCCTTAGCACGGAAAGGTTTTTATAAATGCCCTAGTTGTAAGGCTTGCACGTATGGGGTAAATAAAACTTCGTACTTGACAGCCTTCAGCTCCAAACCACAGAACATTAAATATCACTTAACCTGTAAAAGTGAATTTGTGGTTTACCTATTAGAATGCAGCTGCAATTTGAAGTATGTAGGCAGTACAAAACTTCCAAGTCACAAGAGGATTTTGCAGCACATCAGGGCAATTAACAACAACGACCCCAACTACCCTGTGGCGAGGCACTTTCATGAAGTACATGGTGGAAACCCAAAAGATTTAAGGTACTACATAATTGACACGTCCCAATTCAGAGAAGAGGAGGGGACAGGGAAGGTATGCTTCGCCGGCTAGAAACCCACTACATACTCACTCTAGACACGAAACAGCCGAATGGTTTAAATATGAGTGAGGATATGTATACGTTTTTAGAGTGATAATTATGATCATCGCTATACAAATTGCACTTTACTTCTATGTGGTCCTTATCAAAAAGAACTAGTGCTCCACCAATCCTCAATCTCTTAATGTAAATATCTTAGCAATTCCTTTTATGAACATAAAAATGTATATATGTGATTTTATAAGACGAAAGACTAATATTAGAGTATATTTTTGATATTAAATGGGTTTTAATTATTTATGCAATTTTAAGGACTTATGAATGAATTGAATGACACGAAAAAAAGGTTTTGATGTAAACAATTGTGGGAATCATTCATTACAAGTTGTAAAAAATGCAGTTTATCAGTAGAACCCATGAAATATTCGTCTTTTCTCGTATCTATCCCTTCATAGAGATATAATTGTTTACTGGCAGGGTAACATATAAATTTAAGATGATTTTTTTATTCACTTAGGGTGTCATTTTTGTGTTTATAACTGTTTGCACGATAATTATCATTTTTTAGTCTCATTTTTGATTCACGGAGATGCACTTTAATATTTCGTGAATGGATACTTAAGAAAACAACAGTTGATAAGATATGAATTGAAGGATTTAGCAAATGTATATGATGCTGTAATAGCCACAATGTATTATACATAGAATTTCATTGGCTTTACATTTATGCACTGTTTATATTTTTGTATTTTACATTCTACAATTTCCCAACCTGTATTTTACGTATCACACAAGAAAAACATGACTGTTAAATATGTTTTCTATGTCTATTCGCACATTAGCACTTTAAAAGGAGGTGCATCCCACAACACTGTTGTCATGTGATCAAGGTGATGTGGTTGCACTTTAAAGCAAAATAAAAAAAAAAGAAGCACCAAATTGGGTCTACCTCGTCTTTTGGCGTGTTCTGGCTGTCAAGTTTTCGTGGAGGAAACGAAGGACGAGTCTTTGCAGCATATGTATATATATGTATATGTATATATGTATATATATATATATGTGTATATATATATATATATATGGAAAACAACTCCTGAAGCAGTGAAAACACCAGGAACGGACCACCACAAAGGTTCTTCAAATTTTCAGTGCATTTATTAAGCCTCTCTCTCACAACATGACGCGTTTCAGCCGGGTCACCCCAGCCTTGATCACATGACGTGTCAGGAAAAACTCCACCCTTAAATACTATGATCAATGTAAAACCCTCCCATTCTTCGCATGAAAAGGGTAAGCAGACTTTTAAAAGTGCATAGTGCAAACGAGCAAAAGCAATTAGAAAAGTTCAACAATTCATTGTATACATTGCTCAACATAATATAATTATTGCTACTTAATCTAAAGACAAAACACTTAAAAAGTGATATTTTGATAAGTTTGAAAAAATCCAGGGCAAGTGCCCAAGTGCTAATCTATAAGTAGTACTATTAGTCCTGCACAATTCTGATAACAATTGATCATAGTAAAACCCAATTGTGAAAATGAAAATGTGGTTAATTACAACCCTTCATAAATAATAAATTAAAATAAATGAATGTGCGGATGCCATTTTATCAAAAATCTAGTACATGGCCAAAGAGAAGAATATCATATTAAACGTACTAATACTATACAACCTTGAAACCCTACAAAAGGAGCAATTCACAGTCAATCAGTATATATGTGTATATACAGTTAGAACATAGAATGAATAGAATTTAGGCAATTCAGTAGGATCATAATAAAGTGCTAACAATATCAACAGATCCATAATAGATTGATAACCCTCTCTCAGAAAACCTCATAATCAAACTAGAACAACCTAGAAGACCCATTAGGTAATATACAATAAAAGGTTACGTTAAAAATCTATTATTAAAAAAAGTTAATAAATTTACCCTTCAATATAAAATCTAAATTCATTTATATACACACATAAATAACATCTGTATCAGAGGAGCTTAAATTGTCATGAAATGGACATAATGTAAATATTACTTTAGAGAATATCTATTCACCTGATGTTGAGCCCAATATCAGGTATATTTCTAAAATAATATTAATTCCAAACCGATATAAAGTAATATATTCATAGAAAGTTAACCATATCCTCCCCTGTGTTCAAACCATTAGGTATCTTGGTATTTAATCTTACTATGTATTTACTCTCTAGTTGGCGGAGTTTTTTCTCCCTGTCTCCACCTCGTATTGATTTTGAAACAGAGTCAATTACATAGTATTTTAGGTCATCCAATTTGTTGTGATGTACAAGTTTAAAGTGGCGAGCAACCGGATGGATCCGAGTTCACAATTGCTCGCAAATGTTGGAGGATCCTGTTGAACACAGGAAGTTTAGTACTACCAATATATGATAGTTGACATGTACATTCCAGAACATATACCGCACAGTCGGTTTTACAGGTATAATAACCATTAATCTTATTGGGTATCCCTGAAAAGGGGTCAGTAAAGAATTGTTTATTTATACCGAACTTACAAGCACGACAAGAGAAGCATTTCACAAAACCTCTCTTGTCAGTCAACCAATTCTTTTTTTCTATCACTTCAGGACTAGTTTTCACTAGAGCGTCTCGCATAGATGGTGCTCTTCTGAAAGTGACAGTAGGCTGATTAAGTAGTTCTGGCGACAAAATGATGTCAGTATGAAGAATAGGCCAATGCCTACTCACAATTCTCCTGATATCATGTTCTTGACTACTGTAGGTAGTAATTAACCTTACTGGAGTAGGAGCAGTTATTGTAATCTGATTCTCATCCGTTAACTCACTGACCTCTGTTACAGTGAATGTATTTAATTTACCAAGGGCCCACTGTAGATCTTTGGAACTATAACCTCTCTTCAAAAATCCTTCCTTAGCTTCATGTAAACAAATGTCTAAATCTTCCTTTCTGTTACAGATCCTTTTTATACGTAAAAACTCACCATAGGGAATACTTTTTATGAGGTGCCTAGGGTGAGCACTGCTGGCATGAAGAATAGAATTACCAGCTGTTGCTTTGCGGTGTAATTTAGTGCAAATGTTGTTTTGATCAATAAATACCTCTACATCTAAAAATTCTACCATAGAATCACTGACCTTTGCCGTAAATTCCAAATTAAGGGAATTGTTATTAATCTTCCTGACAAAATCAATAGCTGATTCTTTTGTACCGCTCCATATGACGAACACGTCATCAATGAAACGCCACCATCTGATGACATGTTCTGAATAGTCATCACCATGGGTCTGCATGAGGACGTGCTTCTCCCACCAGCCCACGTGCAAGCACGCATAGCTAGGAGAGAAGCACGCCCCCATAGCCACACCCCTTAACTGATGAAACAACTCTTTATTAAAAATAAAGAAATTGTTAGTTAGACACATTTCTGTCATCTGGACTATCATTTTGTTGTGCTCATTGTAGCAGATATTTCTATCAGACAGGAAGAATTTAATAGCATTCAAGCCATCTCGATGGTTAATACTTGTATATAAGGAACAGATGTCCATCACTAACAAGTGGTAACCATCCTCCCAAGTGACATCTTTCAGTCTATCCAAAAAATGTCCTGTATCGCGAATAAATGAGGGCAAAGCAGTTACATAGTCGTGAAGAAAAAAATCAACATACTTTGACATCGATTCAAGTAAACTTCCTTGGGCCGATATAATAGGTCGTCCTGGCACTGGGGTTATCTCTTTATGGATTTTAGGGAGTAGGTACAGGGTTGGTGTAATAGGATGCTCTGTTCTTAAGAAATTATACTCATCCTTGTCAATTAAATTTTCCCTCTTCCACTTGGATAACTCTTTAAAAGTTTGATCCTTTACTTTCAAAAGGATTGGAAAGGCTACCTGCTTGTAGCATTGAACATCGCTCAATTGTTTCCTAGCCTCTTCCAAATATGCATCTCTAGGCCATAAAACAATATTGCCGCCTTTATCTGCTTTGTTGATTATGATGTTTTTTTCTTTAGTAAGTTTATCCATAAGGCGGAAATATTGTTGTTCTTTATACTGACATTTTTTATTCAGTGAAATACATTTTTTATGGAGGACTTTAAGATCACTAATTACGCAATCCCCAAAAATGTCTATCGCATCTCTTGCCATTATAGGCATGAATGTAGATGCTGGCCGAAAAGGAGTAAGGGCAGCATTAGATGTTGATATACCCATACTTTGAAGGTCTTCTTGTGTGTTCAATTCACTCTCATCATTCTCATTTGACAAACCACTTACTGTACGAAGTACAGATACATCGGCTACTTGGAAACGAGTGCTGGGCTGGTTTTCAGCATTAATCACTGTTGCTTTAACATTAGCCTTCTTTAATTTATGGAACTTGACCAGCTTCAACTTTCTGATAAACTTAAAAATGTCAATACGAGATTGCACATATTTAAAATTATTTTTTGGACAGAAAGAAAGCCCCAAAGAAAGCAACTGTAATTCTGCAGTGTTTAATTCTAGCTCAGTCATATTTATAACAGTATTGACAGATGAACGGTCTACATCATTTGACTGGCTCACAGACGTGTTCAATTTCTTTTCTTGTAGCCTCCGCGCTTTCCTCCTCTCTTTGCGCTTTTTGTTCCTTCTACAGCATTTTGCGGCTGCGCTTGGGGTGCCCATGATCTGAGGGTTTGACGCCGGTCCTCTATCATGAACCCCAATTCCTCCGAGGGAGTGAAGCTTTGGGGTTCCGAAAGGTTTAAATGTTGCTCATTTTCTCCTGAGATTGATTCTGCATTGCTTGAAACAAGACTAGATCCTGAGCTTGAAGCATTATCCGAGATAGTCCCTTGATTAATAGAGATTAACGGTGGTTGGACTTTACTATTAATTGCCACTTTTTTAACATTATCGAAGCGCTTGGCAAAGTAAAAAATACGTCCAGTCTCATAATCGCGTTTGTCCCGCGCAAACTTAGTTATTTTGTGATTCATTATAACACTCTCATGTTTGTCAAGGCGTCTCTGTATATCTTCTCTTCCTTTTTTGACCGCGTCTTTTTGGTCTAATGCATCAAGTTCTGCAATTAACAACTCTATTTCAGCCGCTATTTCCACTCTATCAATCTCAGCATATTTAACAAGCATTATAACCATATTCATGGAGCATTCTAAATTATTCGTAGCCCATTCTTTCAGCATCAAAGGATTAGGTTTGTCAAATGAAGGTGCAATTAGAACACGCAGTCCTCTAGGAACCCTTCCTGCCTCTATGTACTTTTCCAAGGACTTACGTTCCCACCACTTCGTTAGTTCATTTTTCTGTAGTTTTTCAAGTTTTTTTAGCAAGTTTTTGATATCTTTCACCTCCGTGGCTTGCACGAAGTGTTGTTGCCTGGTTCCAGAAGTTACCGGTATATTGGCAAACATAGCATCCGCACGCTCATCACGGTTCCTGAGCACGTCAGTTGTGGACGCCATAGCGCTAATATTTGGGCAAATATAAAGGTATGCACAATTCAATAATATAGCGACTTGTTTAAATAGCTTGTTCCCAGTCCAAACGATAACCTAATATTCAAATAGGTGTTCGGTAAGTAAAGTCTTGGAAAATAACAAGTAGCTAAAAGTCCTTAAATCTTCACACCCACAGCTCACAGGCAAAGGGCTCCTCTTCGCGCACAAGAGCAAACGTCTCACCTGCTCGGCAACGCAATCCGGACCTGGAATCCTCCGACGCCGTGGTCCTGATCTTCGCCAAACGCAGGCTTGCCGCTTCACCTACGTGACGCTCGGAGTTTCCTTGTTCCGCCTAGTGGGGGGCTGGAGTATTGTACCACTTCCGGGTTAAGTCCAACTATCGCGAACGATAACAGCCGCCGAAAAAACCAGCCACAAACGTGAAGAGGGTCCGTTGAACACGCCGACAGCCACTGCGTGTTGAAATCAATGGAAAACAACTCCTGAAGCAGTGAAAACACCAGGAACGGACCACCACAAAGGTTCTTCAAATTTTCAGTGCATTTATTAAGCCTCTCTCTCACAACATGACGCGTTTCAGCCGGGTCACCCCAGCCTTGATCACATGACGTGTCAGGAAAAACTCCACCCTTAAATACTATGATCAATGTAAAACCCTCCCATTCTTCGCATGAAAAGGGTAAGCAGACTTTTAAAAGTGCATAGTGCAAACGAGCAAAAGCAATTAGAAAAGTTCAACAATTCATTGTATACATTGCTCAACATAATATAATTATTGCTACTTAATCTAAAGACAAAACACTTAAAAAGTGATATATATATATATATGTATGTATATATATATATATATATATATATATATATATATATATATATATATATATATATATATATATATATATATATATATATATATATATATATATATATATATATATATATATATATATATGTATTTATTCCTCACAAAATGCCCTGCAGCTTTAGGAAGGCACAGACCGAGCAGGCAGTAATGCAGTGCCTCTTTTATGTCTATTGTTTATTTGAACACGTTTGTGATTACGAAATGTATCGTGTGATCAAGACACCGCTCCTACTCCAGCAAGGGACATTTGTTTTGACAATATATATATATATATATATATATATATATATATATATATATATATATATATATATATATTCACTGAAAAAACCATAGGTTATAGACCATATATAGTTAGGAATTAGCATTTACAAAACCTTAATTTACTCGCACAAAACCATAGAAATAGTTAGTTGCAATAACTATATATCGCGCACCCGCAATCCACTGCTGATGATGTCACATATTACATCATTCATGACATGGTCAGTGACATCACTGATGACATCACTGATGACATCATCCAGTGACTGTATGTTTCTGTAAAGCTAAAATATGTCTTACATATTGAAGAATGAGTGGATGTATAAGTGTCTGGATGAAGGATTTAGTAGGTGCATGACTGACTGTATGAGAGAGTGATTAAATGTGTCTCACTGAGTGCATTGGTTAGTGACTAAACTGTCTGAATGTGTGCATCAGTATGTATGTTGTTGTGTAAGATGCTGCATGTGTTAATCAGTACCTATATGAGTAACTATATGGGTTATTGATTGGTTGCCCAAGTATTTGTATGGGAGAACGAGTGTGTGTGTGTGGGTGTCTGGGAGGTGTGTGACTGTGCATAGATGTGTGAGCAGTTGATTCACTAGATGTATGGGTTCCTAAACTGCATGTGGAAACAGCTGTCTGGGTGGTTGACTGTGTGCATGAGTGTATTGGTGAGTGAATGGATATCTCAGTGCTACATGTCAAAGTAAGTACATATGTAAAACACAGTACATGTGAGAGTTGACATATATAAATAACTGTATAAGAGCTAGTGAATGTGTGAGTGGCTGCATGGATCATTGAAAACTTGTATCAGTGATTGTATAAGAGAGTAAATATGTGTTAGAATATGTTTGAATAAGTAAGGTGTGTATAACTGTATAGTTGATGAAATGGAGGTGTGATTGATGCTTTGCATGACTGACTAGGTGTATGAGTAACTCCATGGATGAGTGACAATCTGTGAATGTCTGTTTACTATGAGTGTATCTAAGGTTATATTAGAGTCTGAAGAGGTTAATCGTATTATCACATGATTGATGTCATCAGTGATGTTGTCTGTGATGTCATTTGAGTTGTCATCAGTGATGTCATCAGTGATGTCATTTGAGATGTCATCAGTGATGTCATCAGTGATGTCACTGACCATGTCATGAATGATGTAATATGTGACATCATCAGCAGTGGATTGTGGGTGCGCGATATATAGTTATTGCAACTAACTATATATGCGAATTTCTATGGTTTTGTGCGAGTAAATTAAGGTTTTGTAAATGCTAATTCCTAACTATATATGGTCTATAACCTATGGTTTTTTCAGTGAATTTCAATGGTTTTTTAATAGCAAATATGAAAAGCTGTAAAATGTCAAGTACGTGGTAGGTAAAAACATTTTCGTATTTATGCACGCTGATGTGCTTTGAACGCTGCCCCCCTCTCCTCTTTTCTTTTAGGAGTATTCTCTCTTTGCAGATAGTGAAGGGTAGGTAACGTAAGTCTTTGCCCCCGTTGTAACCCGTCGTAGGAGAGATAAAGTGTCACCATTAAGAAAGGGTAGTATTTAATTTTGCATATCAATTATGTTTAACCTTTTAGACATATGATATGCTAGCTTGAACTTATGCTTTACATTTGAAGCCGAATTCAACAGCTTAAGTAAGTAGGTTTTCGTAGTTGTAACTTTAAAAGGTGATCTAGCAAGCTGTAAAGATTTTCTAAAACAGTGGAGCGTATTTAGTTTTTTAATGTACATGTTTATGAAAAGATTACACAAATGAAACATTTGTGAGTTTTAAATTTCCGGAGAAGTATAATTCACCAATAGTTTTCTCTGTAGATGTTTTTCCATTAACAATCCCAGTTCCATCACCCGCCCAGGATATCACTACTGTTCCCCATGTCATAAAACCTTAGGATGTTCAATAACTGAAACAGCTACTTAAGAAACACAAGGAAATCCCTAACGCATCTGCATTCTCGGAAGAGGTTAACACAGATGACATCTTAAGGAACAAAGAAAGACAAATTAAGGATGAGGAAGTTGTCACTTTAGTTTTTTCATCAGCTAGCGACAGCAACAAACACATTGTAATGGAGATTAGAGAGGCTACGGATGGGTGAATAAATTATCAAAAGAAATAGCGACTCCCCCCTTTAGCAGATTAGCTAAATCTTTGCGTAATTTGGGCATAAAAGTTATATTATTGGAAGTAGATGGTTATAGTTTTGGTTCTGGTCCGCTACTGACGCCGCCTCATGGGCCAACGGATTTTCTTCGCTTTTTATAGCCCAAAGCCGCATAACAGGTCATGTGACTTGTTTATAAAACTTTTCATTGGTTCATTTTACTTTTGGTTTCCTAATGATGGAAGGCTTGATCATATGACCTAAAAATAAAACTTTTCATTGCATTAAAACATTTTTTTTTTCCCAAACGATGAAAGACCCACCTTTTTTTTTCTCACTCAGCAATCAAAAAAGGTTCCGTTAGATGACAACAGAGGGGACAGGCAACAAGAACCATCACTCAAAAAAGGGGAGGGCAAGTTCTTCCCTACCGGGTCACGTTGGGGCTCCACCGGAACTCATCGAATTGATAGTCTACAGTGTTTCTGGATGTTTCAGACTGAAGCTGGCGTCAGCATGAGAGCACCACCATCTCGTAGCTCCTTCGTGGCCATTCCGCAAGCAATCATGGCAGCCGCTCCCCACCGGAAGCCTGCGGGAGTCGGGGGCCCCCAAGACTTTTGTAGAATCTTCAAGGCTGAGGGGACGCTTTCGAGAATGGAGCCCAAGCCCTAGCAGACAAGCGTCCGAGTTCCAAGGTGTCCCAGGGCCATTTTAGTGGACCACGCCCAAATCCGAAGAGCCGGCCGCCATTTTAAGAGTCCTGTGGCAGCCGCCTATCGCTGCACCGCAAGAGTGGGAGCAACTCAACTACATGGTGAGCGAGACGCTGTAGCCGCAAGAGCGGGCGGTAAACAGCTGAATGGCGGAAAAAGCACAGTGTAGCAAAAGTGGGCGGAATGGCAACTGAAACGGTAAAGAGGCGCCCCACTACAGCAGACGAGCCTCCACCTGGGGAGGCCCATTCACGCCGCCTTCCCCCCCCCCCTCCCGGGGCGCCACACGCCGTTTTTCGGAGCAGCATTGTAGGATACCAAAACCAGTGCTGCAACTTACTGGACATCACCTGGGTGCCGTCCAGATCTCAGCGCGTTCTGCTGCCTTGGGACTACTTGCACAACAGACCGCTACTGACGAGGCACAGTGTAGCAAAAGCGGGCGGAAAACCGCTGAATGGCAAGTGAAACGCTAGAATAACACTAGAATAACCTCTGGAATAATTGTCGCTCAGAAGAACAACACACAAAACTCTGTAGTGTCTGAGGAAAGTAAAACAGAAAAGGGCACTGTAGTTTCAGACACACTTAACACTAATGACTTAACAAAGATATTGTCTGTCTATGAAGAAGCTGTCATGTTCACAGAATTGACAAAGAAGTGTGCAGACACCAATGCTATTAAGAAACACAAGGAAATCCCTAACGCATCTGCATTCTCGGAAGAGGTTGACACAGATGACATCTTAAGGAACAAAGAAAGACAAATTAAGGATGAGGAAGTTGTCACTTTAGTTTTTTCATCAGCTAGCGACAGCAACAAACACATTGTAATGGAGATTAGAGAGGCTATGGATGGGTGAATAAATTATCAAAAGAAATGGCGACTCCCCCCTTTAGCAGATTAGCTAAATCTTTGCGTAATTTGGGCATAAAAGTTATATTATTGGAAGTAGATAGTTATAGTTCTGGTTAATTTCCATTCAGAGTGTCCTACACAGCACCACTCTAGGTAAACACTACTTTATGTAAAACCTGGGACATAGCACTCATTGGAATGTTTGTGATATTTCCTGTTAAGTTGCATCATAAGTTATTTTAACCATTCCATATAAAGTCATGCATAAAAATGAATACACAGACACAAATAACATGTGTTTCCAAAAACAAAATACAGATTTCGGCCTTATTTATTGCCTCTAGTTTTCAAAGGCAAATTTCTGTGGAAAACAAGCACAATAAGGGTTGCCTTTCCTTAAACCTTTGTTTTTAAAAAAAAATTGGAAGAAACAAAAAGTCTTCCCTTCCATAAATAACCCAAGACTTTTATTTTGTTATGGCAAGGGAACGAAATAGAGAATAAACTATAGTTGGTCACCATGGGGTTTAAAGAAGAGATGGTTCTTCACCAGATTAGATATTTACCCAGACCCTCATTCTCCAATGTGATGAACTAGGCTAAAATTCTTCTGGTACCTGCACCCTGTCACAGAATATCACCCCAAAACATGGAAGCGCCCAAACACCAGATTGAGTTGAACCCCACAGTAAGCCTTATTTCTTCAGGGCCTCAGAATTTCTTTTGCTTTGCTCATGGAAATTGTGGGATATAGGAGAGATAAGGTGTCACCATTAAGAAAGGGTAGTATTTAAATTTGCATATCAATTATGTTTAACCTTTTAGACATATGATATGCTAGCTTGAACTTATGCTTTACATTTGAAGCCGAATTCAACAGCTTAAGTAAGTAGGTTTTCGTAGTTGTAACTTTAAAGGGTGATCTAGCAAGCTGTAAAGATTTTCTAAAACAGTGGAGCGTATTTAGTTTTTTAATGTACATGTTTATGAAACGATTACACAAATGAAACATTTGTGAGTTTTAAATTTCCGGAGAAGTATAATTCACCAATAGTTTTCTCTGTAGAGGTTTTTCCATTAACAATCCCAGTTCCATCACCCGCCCAGGATATCACTACTGTTCCCCATGTCATAAAACCTTAGGATGTTCAATAACTGAAACAGCTAATATGGGTTTACTTACAGGGGACATCTTTTGTTCTGTTTTGTAAAGTAAAACTATTGTGAACGAAAGTATTATACACAGTAAGTGTTTAATATAGCATTTGTCAGTCATTGGTTAAGCAGCTAGGACCTGTTCACTCTTGACACCCCAGGTGCTGTGTATGTTGCACTATATTTAAAAAAAAAAATGTTTAAGGTGTTTACTGTTTTTGTTGCGATGTATATATTTATAAGTTATTAAAGTGTTATAATCCTACTACTTTGCTGGAGTGCTATATATTTTTAATGTGACACATAATTGTGAAGACTTTGATGTACAAAAAGGCATCCCTGGAATCTTCCGCTTCAGGCTCGGTCCCACACACCCTCACAGTGAGAATCCCCTCCCCAATCACAATACAGAATGGTTATCAGATTGTAGGAATGCGTGTAGTGTGACGGATCTCATCGGGTGGGGGCCTTGATCTACTGTAACTCCTTTGAAGAGGGGTGATTCTTTACAGTTGAGGCCATAAATTACATCCGCAGGGCTACGTGATAGCCTGGGACCGGCCTGGACAATCACACACAAAGGAAGAGGAATGTCAGAGGGTGCGGTAGTGAATAGGGTGAAAGGGTGGTGTCGGGCGTGCACAGGGTGTGATTCTCAGGGAAGAGCAGCGCAGATGGGGGGAGGTTTATGGCCCATGCATAAGACAGAGAGCGGGGGTGACCAGTGCGTGGGGGAGATGCTTGCGAGGGTGGGGAGCCATGCTGACGATCGGCAGCGTGCAGAGAGTGGGTCTGGTCAAGGCATCTAAAATGGCTGCCGTGCACGACAAAAGTGTAACATTGGAAAAAAAGCAAGATGGTGCAGACAATGTTTATCAATACGAATTAATTTATAACAATTATTTTTAACAATATATTTACTCGCAGTGACAAAATGGCGGTCAACACTTCCTGATTTCCTTCGAATCGAACGTTAACAGACGTCACGATCGGCGGCGTGCAGAGAGTGGGTCTGGTCAAGGCATCTAAAATGGCTGCCGTGCACGACAAAAGTGTGGCATTGGAAAAAAAGCAAGATGGCGCAGACAATGTTTATGAATACGGATTAATTTATAACAATTATTTTTAACAATATATTTACTCGCAGTGTCAAAATGGTGGTCAACACTTCCTGATTTCCTTCGAATCGAACGTTAACAGACGTCACGCAGCAAAAAAAAAAAAAAAACGCTCACGCGCAGCCGCTGGAAGACAAGTATCAACATATATGAGCCTCCTCAGCCACCCTCAGAAAACATAGGGGGTCAGGATACGTCTCCCGTACCCCCTTATACCCATTTCACACATAGTTTTTCCTCCATCTTGTAATTTAATTAAAACGAAACACAAAATGGCGAATTCCCGTTTCGCTACCTGGTCGCGACCCGGTTCGCGAACCGGAAAGCGCTTCTACCGCAAAAAAATCAATATTTTTTATTTGCCCCACGGGACCCTTTAATAACCCCAACATCATTCCTAGGGGGTCAAGAAGGGTCTACCTTGCCCACTTTCATTAAATTCGCCCTTCGTTTTTCTCCTCTTCTTGTCTCTCGATCCTACCGAGAGACAAGATGGCGGCCGCTACAGACTGTTTAGAATGTTGACAGACGCGGGAGAGCCAATCAGCTTCGCTTCGCAAAGCTCCGTTACGCGAAAAGTACGCGAACTGGAGCGCTATCCGGGACGCTGTCACAGATATATAAATTTTTTAAAACGTTAATTTCTCAAAATCCACTGGAGCACATATATTGAGACCCAGCAAAGGCACATCGGGCTACCAGTCCCTACAATTTTGCCAAGTTTCGTGCAAATCCATTCAGCCGTTCGAGCTAAAAGTGAGGCCAAACGCCCTATGGAAAACTCAATGTTAAAAATGCGTTTTGGGACCCCCCTTTTTTCTCGGCCCCTCCCTTTGCGAACCCCCCCCAAATTTTCAGGGGCTGCTCAGAAACAAAATGTGCCATTTTCCTGAAAATTTCAGCCGATTCCGTCCACAAACGCCAACGTTATTAGACATAGAATTTTCAAAAGTTACATAGAGAAAAAATCCTAACTATATATACCTACTGGCGACTGCCAGTAGGTAATATATATGTTTATATAATAAATTAGTATCTGGTTTCCATAGGATAAGTGTTTTTTTACTTGCCTATAACGTTGGTGCCGTTTTGCGAATCTTCACGCAAATTTCACAAAAATATGCCCTTCTGATTCTAGTTGTGCATGGAAGGTTTCGGGGTGATTTGGCAGGGGGGGCTGAGAAAAAGGGAGGGGGTAAAAAAAAGCACGATTCCCATGTTAAATTCCAAAGGGATTTTAGACATGACTACATCCTGAAAGAAATTACACAAAATTTGGCAGAAAGGTAGCTTTTGGTCCAGGAAGAGCCCTTTTTGTTAATTTGTGTAAATCCATTCAGTAGTTTTCAAGATATTTAAGTGAAGACTTCGCGAATACTCCCGATCTTGTGGAGTGATCTGATCGGCTGCTAACACTTCAACGAGGAAATGTTGGCAGCCATTTTGCATCTCGGCCTCAGCCGAGTCCCCCTAAAAAAGTGAAACATTACGAAACGAGGGCAGGAATTCCCTGACCCTGTAGCACTGGTGCTGTTGTCCCCCAGGGACCCCGCTAGGGCAAAAAAGCATTTTTGTTTTCATTTTTGCTGCAAAATCATGAGTATTCGTGAATTCACAGCAAAAAATTAAAACAAGCACTGTCTCCAGTGCTTGTTCTTTTTTAAGCGCCCAGGTGGGCAAGGCCCCTGGGCATTATTCAATTAAATTATTAAATTAAAGCGGAAGGTCCGCAAGTAGCCCCCTCCCCAAGGGTAGTTTTACCCCAGGGGCCAGCACCTCTTCTGGCTTTATTTTAATGACGGGTGGGCCACACAGCCCTCCTACCCAGGCCTTTAAAAGCCCCATGGACTGTGAACTCCCCACGGCAGAAGCCTAGAACTAAGGGGAGGGCCATATTTGGCCCTGGGACCACCCCCTCTCCAGGGCATTTGTTAAATAAAAGTGGGACGGGACATGCGGCCCCGCTACCTGGCTGTTTTTGGTCCCAGGGACCACCACCTCCCTTGGGCGGCCCAGTAGAAAGGAGTGGGGTCCCTTTGCCCTCCTCTTGGAACCTTTATTGGCCCTGGAAACTGCCACAAACACGGGTGGCTCCCTATGACCCGAGGGGGCCAACGCCAGGCATAGCTGTTTGCTCTCGCTTGGCAGGAGCTTTGAAAGTTCCTGCTAAGCGAGTGCAAACAGTAAGTCCACTTCCAGCTGAATGGAGCAGAAAAACTGCCCCTCCCGCTGGCAGCAAACTTCTCATCTGTGTTCCTGCACACTGTGAAGTGGGCAAGAAAACAGACGAGAGATTTGATCCTGCACGTAGGGAGCGGCATTTTTCTGCTCCCTGCGTTCAGGAGCAATGCTTGCTCCCGCAGGAGGTGGAGAGTCTGCAGTGACCGCTAGGGCATTGAGACGCCCCTATGGTCCCCAAAGTTGCACATTGGGTGCCCTGGGTAGGCTCAGAACACCCAGGATCAGGGTGGGTGGGCCTCGGGGTATTGGACATCCAGGGCCAAAATCGGTCTGGGAAGGGTGGCACACAGCCCCATACCCCTTATATTAAGGACAAATGTTCCTAACTTCCTGGGCTTGGGGAAGGCAAAGCAAGTGTTTTTTCTCAGCAGTTCGACATAGAAAGATGATCTTAAATCCTTCTTGGAGGTGAATGTATTGTTGATCCATTGGAATGCAATCTGTAGTGACTGTGACAAGTTTGTCCTTTGTTGGCCTCTCCTGGTGAGAGGAGAATCAATGGTTCTTTCTTTCAATTATTACGAGTATATAAATGTACAAAATCATCTGGAAAGTATATTCGTTTGGTCCTGCCCAGTCCACTTTAGTACAATGTAAAAGTCTTCCTGCCTTTTGACTGTATGATGGACAAATTATCTAAACCCCCCTCAGCGTTTCCCAACAAATTTGGTGACATGATCTTGATGCAGAAGAATATGAGGACATCTCCACCAAACAAAGAAGCACTCACTTCATATAGTAAAGAGCAAGTGCCCTTGTTTGAAGGAGATTTACCTCTTTGTAGTCTTGTTGTCTTCTCTATAGAATGATTCATCTTAGCACAAATTTCTGGATAAAAACGCATAAGGAACAATCACATTGCCAAATGTACGCAAGGTCACTGGAGACATTTCCAGGTGGCCCATTACATAGATGTAGTGTAAAATAACACTGGACATTTGCCCAATGATGTAGCACTTAGTCATTAACCAGTAAAAAGTACTACAGTTGGGTAGACTTTTTGTGCAAAACTGAGGACTCTTGCTGGATAAAGGGGCAGGGCAGGTTCAGTTCTGTTGCAGTCACAGACATAGCAGCTATTGACACACAGACACTTAGAAACCCACTGTCATACCCATTCCACCACTCTCACATCCAGTCATGGGCCCACACAGCTACTTGCACATACCCTTACAGTCACATTCCCACTCCCACTCCCACACTAACAAAACCACTCACAGACCTATAGAGCCACTCACAAACCCACTAACCAACCCATAGAGTTACTAGCACACCCACTCACCAACTTATTTAGCCACTCACACACCCACTCACAGAACCATGCAGCCACTCACACACTACTTACACACTGACTCACACAATTGTTCAGCCACGCACATGCCCAGTCACACACCCATACAGTCACTTACACACCAACTCAAAAACCCACAAAACCACTAACACACCAACCCACAGACACATACAACCACTTACTGTGTGAGTGGCTGTATGGGTGAGTGAGTAGGTCTGTTAGTAGCTGTGTGGGTGAGTTAGAGGCTGTATGTGTGGCTGCATGGGTGACTGACTAGTTGTGTGAGTGGCTGTATGAGTGAGAGAGTGGGCATGTATCAGTAGTTCTAAGGTTCTGTGAATGGTTATGTGAGGGGCTGTGTGGGTGTGTGAGTGGATGTTTTGGAGACTGTATGGGAGTGTTTATGGGTGTGTGAATGGTACTGTGGATGATGTAATGAGTGACGTTATTTGAGATGTCATCAATGATGTCACTGACCATGTCATTAGTGATTCAATAAGCAGTGCATTGCAGGGGCATAAGTTATAGGAACCTCAGGTAACTATAACTGCTGAATTTCACTGGTTTTTGTGCAAGTGAAATCAGAGCCTAACTATAACGTCCCTGTAATAATCATGTGCCTCGATTGCTTAAAAATAAATAAATAAAAACAACATTTGCAATGTAATAGCTCTTGTGTTACTGAAATTTTGATCTACTGGCGTTGCATTATTATTAGCAGTGCCAAAAGCACAAACTTTCTGTAATGCAATACATATTGCATTGCAAATGCTTGTTATTGCTCTGGGTGAGAGTTGGTTTGGAGTGGGGCACACCGTGCGCTTCCTTTTAGGTGACAATACAGTTTTCTTTTGCTTTGTGCGCCGGGCGTCACTAAGAGGAAGGCAATGTATACTGATAAGTGACAACTCTGGGCTATAAATGTAACCTCAGCAGGGGTCCGAGGTTGGGGGCACCTGGATGCAGGGGAGTTAACTCCACCCTGCCCATCTTTCACTAAGGTTACTCAGAAGAATTGGTAGGATTTCTGTGTGTACCGCTCGATCCAGAGAGAATTGGTGCAGAAAACACAATCCATTTATTTAATGTTTAAGTGACCAATTACCTTTTCTTGCTCTCTCATTGGCCGGGTGGAGAACGTATCTCCCCCCACCTTAGGGTCTGAGCATGTTTCCTTGTCTTGGTTTTGCTGAATCTTGATGCCGATTCCAAAGGGGAGCTCTTCAAGCCCTGGAAACCGAAGCCCAAAAAACCCTCCAGAAAACCGGAGAGAGACAGCTTGACTCATTCAAAACAGGGATGTGAGATCCACACTCGCCCTCCAATCACACCCAGCCCCCCAAGTTTGCCTACACATTCATACTACTCCATTAAGCACTTTGCGATGTACTGTCTCATGTGTAGGTGCTACCCAATCCAAGGGGCATGTCTAAACACACAGGAGAAAGTGATGGCGGATTTAAGAATTTGCTCGATAAAGAAAAAGAAAGGATAAAAATATCCCCCTTGTTCCTTGTTTCAGCTGCAGTCTAGCTCCCATTATAGTAATAACCCTTTTAGGTGTTTGCCAATAGCGTAATAACACCTGGCGGCTGGAGTATGTTTGACTTTTGGGTCACGTGGCCTTGTGTAAGCATAAAGTAATGAAATAGAAAAACAAGCAAAACAACAGTGGAGGGTGCCTGCGAGCAGTTCTGTGGGAGGGATGAGGGAGAGATAAGCACATACAGAAGTGCCAAAAGTGGTCACTTAAAGGAAGTAATTTCAAAGTATAAGGCGCAGCGGCCGGCCCTGAAACAGCATAGCGCTTGCAGGAGTGCTGCGGTGCTTAAAGAGAAAGCAAGTAATGTAAAAATATTACGAAACATAAAGCGCTGTGACCCGCCCCGAAGTGGGGAGTGAGGAATATCTTTCAAAGATAAATTGCAGCGTCCATAGCCAGGAGCTGGGCTGTGACAGAAAAAAAGTGCGGGTTGGGGAGAGCCTGTCATGCCTGCAGCAGCAGCTAGGAGAAAGACATTTAAGAAAATAGTGCTCAAAGCCACAAATGAAACATACTGAGTAACAAGACATGTAATAGGGGCATTCCTTATGGGAGGTGACAACAGAAGAAAAGGATGTACTATGGAGGGACTGCTGAACAAATTAACCAATGAAAAGAAACCATTTCAACAAGACAGTCAAAGGAGGCAATGAAATACCCGGGCGGGAAATGGGAAGAGCTTAATGCCCATATCCTGAACACAGCATGTCTTGAAGAGACAGTGCAAGTGCTGTCAAGGCAAGACCTAAAAAGGGAGGGAGGCACACAGGCCCCCCAGCCTTGGGCTTATTATTGCCCTGGGGACTACCACCTCCTCAAAGCTTTTTCAGAAATGAATGCTGGGAAGCCCTGTCTGGCCTCCGCTTTGCCCCACGGACCACCATCTCCCTGGGGTTTATTTATTTTATTTCATGGTGGGCTCTCAGACCTCCCTAGCCCTGTGGACTGCCACCTCCACAGGGCTTGCGGCTTAACATATAAACAAGGTGGGGATTGTGTGAACCCCCAGCAGCCCCAGGGGCCACCACCTCCCTGTGTTTTAATGATAAATAATGAGGGGGTCACATTGATCCCCCTGTAGCACTGGGAACTGTCACCTCCCCGGGGCTTTTGTAAAATGTATTGAGGGGGCCTTGCGGCATCCCCCCACAACCCCATGGATCACCACCTCCCCAGGGCAAAATTCAAGAAAGGAAGGTGCCACAAGGCCTTCCCTACTGGAGCCATAGATGGCCCTGGGGACCGCCACCCCCACAGGGCCCCCTCCTGCTACGTCCCAGGGTGCCCACTCCCGGGACATAGCTGTTTGCTATGGCTTGGCCGGAGCTTTACCCCTCCCGCCAAGCAATAGCAAACTGTGCTTCACGTCCACCAGGCAAGAGGATACAAAATACTCATGATTGGTATAAGCAGAGAAAAATTGCTTTCACAGAGAGGGACCTGCATGTTAGCAGCTCCCTCTCTGTGAAAACAATACCAGCTTCTGCAGGAGGAGCAGGCAGGGACGGTGGTGGGCCTGAGACTCTACCCTCGATGCCCAGTCAGTGCTCTGGGTGGAACCAGCCACCCACAATAGATGCTAGGCCCTGGGAGATGGGGGTCCCTGGGGCTCAAATCGGCACAAGGAATGGGCCACATGGTCCCCCTCCCCTAATAAATAGGGAAAAAAAGGTCTGACGCAAAGTCGGCGGTGGCCCTGTCCCCTTTCGCCACCACTCTGCAAACATGACTACTAGTTAAAAAGCATGAACATTCACTTAAAAGATCAAAGTTTACATGGAGGTTATAATTAGGAAATAGAATTTGAAACCTTAGAAAATGACTTAAAAAAGCAATGGTTACAGGGACGTTAAAGTTAGAATATAGAGAAAAAAATATCTTGGAAATTCACTGAAAAAAACAAAGGTTACAGGGATGTTATAGTTAGGCTCAGATTTCAGATCACTAACATAATTTGAGATGTTATCAGTGATGTCATGAGTGATATCACTGACCATGTCACGGGTAATGTAATATATGAGGTCATAAGCAGTGCATTGTGGGCCGGGAAGTTATAGGTAGGTCAGGTAACTATAACTGCTGAATTTCACAGATTTTTTACAAGTGAACTCTGAGCCTAACTATAACGTCCCTGTAACCTTTGGTTTTTTAGTGAATATATATGTATATATATTTTGCACACAGCTTCTTTTCACATAGCCGGTTTGCACATAGTCTCCTTGCACACAACTCTTTTGCATATTGCTATGTTTTGCACACAACTACTTAGCACATTTACCTTTGAACAATTTTGCACAAATGTGAAGGATGTATAGGCGTGATGTTGCACAGAATGTGACTTGTTATTATGACAATGAAAAAGTTTTGATTTCTCAAAACATATTTATAATTAAAATGTTGTGTACAATGAGGGTGAAATTGAAATACACTTAGAAAGAGATACAGCGGACTTCACAAATTGAGTCTTTCTGTTCTTTTGAAGGAACTTTGAGTTGCTTGTCAGTTTAAGAAACTTTGAAAAAATGGTGTGTAAAAAAAAGAACAAGATGGCGATTGCTCTTTGTTGTGAGAAAGGTCACCTGTACGGCCGAAACGAGTTGCCTTGGAAGCTTAACGTTGCCACAGTAAAAACAATGTATCGCGAACCCGAGTGTGCAGAAGCCTGTTTCTGATTCACGGGATGGCCATTTGGAATATGTATATATATATCTTTCTTTTTCACAAAAGGAGATGACTCTGCACTCCCGGTGGCAATTGTCAACATCAATTTATTTAAACAACAGCCTTCTCACGTAGAAACCCACATGCGTTTTCGAAATTAGTCTTTTTCAAGTGGGTGTGACCTGCAATAGTGCTGATTACCATACTTTATATGCTTACAGGCATTGTGGAACTTGTAGTGCTGTGATGTTAACTCCAGCATAGTACCTTTAATCTCTCTCCGCTGGTCTCAATATTAATTGTTTGTTGTGAGGTTAGTAAGCATTAGTTGCACAATGATGCACAGTTTATTGCTGTTTGGCAATATAAATGAAGATGTGTTGCCTGCATACGGGCCCTTCCCCCAAAACACTGGCCAGTTTATCGATAAGTTTAGGTCACAGTTTCCTTTGAAAAGGCAATTCTTATGTTTTATTTTCTTAATAACTTTGTGCTGTTTACCAAATCGCCACAGCACTCTAAAAAATAAAGTTAATCCATTTATGCTTTTCAGGGTAGTTTCACGCAGCTGTGTCTAGCAGGGAACAGAAAATAAAGGGGATTCCAAAAGTGACATTTCCCATTTTAACTCTCATATGACTATTCGCTCCTCAAAACAGAAAAAACAGCTGAACGGAATTACGATTATGTTGCATGAAAGTATAACTTGTAAATCCATGTGGTTGTTTTGAGAAAATAGCCTTTTTTGAAAGTGGACATGAAGAGGTTACATTTTAGTGATATCTAGACTATGGATGCACATATACTCCATATATTCACAAATCCACAGGTGTTTTGTTTCATTTAGTTAAAAATCATAAAGCCACACCATTTGACTATGGAGTTTTTTCTTCTGTCATCCATTTCAGATTTACGAATCTGGATGAGGATTCACAAATGCTCCTTGCTCTCATTGGCTGTCCATCACAGCGAAATTTCTGTTGTGGTGACCAATAGGCTTTGTCAATGTGATTATCACCAAGTTTTTGGGCACCTCTCAAATACAATACAGTCAATTCCGGTTTTTCAGACACTGAATTGATCTTTCGAGTCTTGTAAGGATCCAATATACATCTTTGGAAATCATTGTACATGGTGCTCACAATCACATATGCCCTGAAGAAGTTCTGGTGTGCAGAACGAAACTCGTTGGCTGATGATTCTTTTGACAAATTGATGTAAGAAAATAAATACGAATTGAGTAAATATCAAGACTTCTTACTTGGATGAGGACTCTGAAAAACCTGAATTGACTGTATTGTATTTGAGTGGTGCCCAGAAACTTGGTGATAATCATTTTGGACTTGTGCTTCACGTGTGGTGCCCTTGGGCAGAGGGCATCAGTTTTGCAAGTGGCACACTGAAATTATTTGTGAAATAGCTATTATCTTTGGTCGATACGAGATTGGTGCTATATCTTGGTGCTCATATCCACTGTCCATTCTCTGGTCTTAGGCTTTGTCAATGTAATCACACGTAACAAGAAAGACCTAGGTCCAGCCTTACCATAATTTTGCATCTGGGTTGAGTCACTCTTGTAGCAGAGCCCCAACACAAAATAATTTTGGGCATTTACTAAGGCACGCAAAGTCACTTTGCGTATCTTTGCTTGTTTTAGTGAATACAAAGTAACATAATACAGTGCCACTGCATTACTTTGTGTCATTTAGGCTTAACATGTATGGAGTATGGGCGTTCCCTTGCATCTGCCATGTATTTTGACGCAAACCCAGATTTACAATTACTTGTAAAATTGGGTTTGCATTAAAATGGTGTGCCTACCTGATATAGGCTGAAGGAGAAATATCTTTATTTCCTCTTGCTACTTTCCCATTCCGTGTCTGCTGAAGGAATTTGCCTCTAAGGAATGTTTTTGCAAAGAAAGGTGTGCCCTACTGCATAAATACAGTTCTGCCCCTGCCCTATGGTGTAAGGGTGTCGGCGTTAGTCCTAGGCAGCACAGAGTGTGTTAGCACATGGATCTCTCCATATCTCTAAGAATATGGAGCATTTCTGTTTTCTCCCTTTCACGTAACACAGTGTTGCAAGTTCCATTTCTCCACATCATTGCATGAAAATATTGTAAATGTGCCCCTTTGACAATGCATTAAAATTTGCTGTACTAGACATACACTAAATAATCAAAATTGATGCCTGTGGTATATTTGTCAATATTTTTTATGGGACAGATACTAATAATTATCTTTCCCTAAAGCAATTAATCTCATAAGAACTAAATCAATCATGAGTTACATTTTACACTCATTCGACTAGATGCAATCCGCCAAATTCAACAATTCAAAGAAAACAGTCAAAAATTGGTTTGCATATTTTGTTTAGTAAACCATATCTTTTTCAAAAAACGAATTCTCTTTTCTTTTACGCTTTTTTACATATATATATACAAATTCAACATATATATATACACATATATACAATATACATACAAATTCACAATAATGATTAACAAACAAATTTACCTCAAAGGAAATGTAAGCTGATTAGCGCAGGCACTTTACAAAGAAAAATGTGGAGGGATTTTTTACACGGTACTCTGGGTATTGTAGTGTCACGGTGTGAGAGTGATTAATGAACCAAAATTTGCGTAGTCCTTTGTTAATGTTTATACATAAGCTTTGGAGGTGCACACATGCAATGAATTACTACCTTCTAACGCCGAATATGGGCGGGACCACTTCAAGAAAAGAGTTTTGCAGTGAGGAAATTTCATTTGCATCAGAAGCGTTTTTACACGCTGTAAAAGCACGAAGGAACGTTTGATTTAAGTAACTTGGGGACCCATCAGCCATGGTAAGCGCAAATTAGTACATATCAGAAAAAAGAGTACAATGATGTGTAGCACACAGTGGGGCAGAATTACTGGGTTACAAAGTGCCGAATACTAATGATGAAACTAAGGAGGGAATGTTCTTGAATATGGGAGTAATCATTGTTTAAATGGTTTGGGATTCCGGTTATGGTGTAAAACGGATGACGTTTGGTTCTAACTGTGATGAAGTATTTAACAAAGTTGAACATGTCAGCTAAAATTCGTTCTTATATTTGTAGATGCCCCTGAAGAAGGAAATGTACTTTCTGAAATGCATTGGGCTGTTTTAATAAACATTATGGGATGTGGAACCCACATTGGACTCCCAAGCTTTTGTGAAACATTCTCCTCCACCAATAATTGAGTAAAATGAATTGACTATAAAACAAGAGGAAAAGGATTAAAACGGTTTAAGTAGTGATGAATAAGCAAGAGAGAAGCGAAAAAAATATTGATTCATTTGATTCAATTCATAAATGTGGCTGTGCAACCTGACGGAATCGGAAATGGGTATTCCTTGTGAAAGTTATTTTGACACAGCGCACTGAGACAAAGCGCAAAGCAGGTATTTGCACGCTGTTAAAACCAAAAACGGCTAAGAAAAGATTAAACCAGGAGGACCAGGTGTGCATCTCTTTCTTTGAACTCACACTCCACTGTGTGCCATGCATACAACCCCACTGCCCTGTCATACATAAGTCACCCCTCTAGCTGGGTGCCCTATGCCAGTGGTGTGGGCACAGGTGTATGAGCCCTGAACTCCCGGCCATTCCTGGGCACTGTAAGTGCAGTACTGCCATTTAAAAGTATATGGTGCTGGGAGGTCATCATTACGAACTCCACAGCACCATGATGGCTTCACTGAAGACTGAGAAGTTTGGTATCAAACTGCTCAGCACATTAAACCTGCACTGATGCGAGTGTGAGGTTTAATGTAAGATGCACCAGAGGGCATCTTAGAGATGCCTCCTGGAACCTAATCCCCAATCCACGTCTGGACTGAGAGGCTACCTAGACTGTCATCAGCCTGCACGCACTCCCCTCCGCGGACTACATCCTCCTAGGGGACCTCAACTTCCACCTGGAGAACAACAAGGACCGCAACACCGCCGCCCTGCTGGACAACCTCGCAAACCTCGGACTCAAGCAACTGGTCAACACCCCCACTCCCTACGCATACCACACGCTTGATCCCGTCTTCTCATCCAGCAAGCACATCACCTTCAGCCACTCTACCGGACTCCACTGGACCGACCACAGCTGCGTCCACTTCAGCTTCAGAAGAACAACGACCCACCACCACCCGCAACAGGTTCCTCACAGGAGCTGGAGCAAGATCACCACCGAGTAGCTCACCACTTCCCTCATCCAGAACCCGCCCGCAAGCCCAACGGACCCCAACGAAGCAGCCCGCAACTTCACACAATGGCTGACCGACTGCGCAGACGACCTCGCGCCACTGAAGAACCCTCCCAGCAGACCCAGAAGCAAGAGAGCCACCTGGTTCACCGATGAACTCAAGGACTCCAAGAAGAACTGCCGCACCCTCGAGAAAGCCTGGCTCCTCAACCAGACCACAGACAACATGACCACCCTCAAACAAGCCACCTGCAAGCACCACCAGCTCATCCACATTACCAAGAAGAAAACACTGAATTAACGACTAGACAACAACGCCCACGACAGCAAGGAACTCTTCAGCATCGTCAAGGAGTTCTCCAACCCCAGCACAGGCAACAACGACATCACCCCTTCTCAAGACCTCTGCGACTCTGTCACCTCGTTCTTTCACCGCAAGATCGCCCACATCCACAACAGCTTCGGCGCACCATCCACGCACCCTATAGTCGAACCAACGCCCCCCACCGCCACCCTCCGCACCTGGACCACGGTGACCACCGAAGACACAGCCCGCACGATGAACACCATCCACTCCGGATCTCCGACCGACCCCTGCCCCCACCACGTCTTCAACAAGGCCGACTCCATCATCGCACCCCAACTGCGGGACATCATCAACATCTCCCTCGACACCGCCACCTTCCCGGAGAGCTGGAAGCACGCCGAGCTCAGCGCCCTACTGAAGAAACCAACAGCGGACCCCACCGACCTCAAGAACTTTCGCCCCATCTCACTCCTCCCTTTTCCTGCCAAAGTCATTGAGAAGACCGTCAACAGACAGCTTGCCGCCTTCCTCGAGACAAACGGATCCCTTGACCCCTCGCAGTCCGGTTTCCGAGCCAACCACAGCACCGAGACCGCCCTCATCGCTGCCACCGACGACTTCAGAACCCTGCTCGACAACGGGGAAACAGCGGCCCTCATCCTCCTGGATCTCTCCGCAGCATTCGACGCGGTCTGCCACCGCACCCTAGTCCAACGCCTGAGCAACACAGGTATCCAAGAGAAGGCTCTGGAATGGATCATCTCGTTCCTCGCCTGAAGAACACAGAGAGTCCGCCTCCCCCCGTTTCGATCCGAGGCCACCGAAGTCATCTGCGGCAATCCTCAAGGATCATCACTCAGCCCCACCCTCTTCAACGTCTACATGAGACCCCTTGCAGCCATCGCACGCCAACACAACCTCAACATCATCTCCTACGCTCACGACACCCAACTGATCCTCTCCCTCACCAGTGACCCCGCCAATGCCAAAACTAGCCTACACGAAGGGATGAAAGACGTCGCCGAGTGGATGAAGAACAGCCGCCTGAAACTGAACTCAGACAAGACGGAAGTCCTCATCCTGGGACCATCGCCCTCCGCCTGGGACGACACTTGGTGGCCCCCGGCCCTAGGCAGCGCACCCAAGCCAACAGACCACGCACGCAACCTGGGATTCATCCTGCACTCCTCCCTCTCGATGACCAGAAAAGTCAACGCCTTCTCCTCATCATGCTTCAACACCCTACGCATGCTCCGTAAGATCTTCCAATGGATCCCGACCGAAACCAGGAAACCGGTCACCCAGGCACTCGTCACAAGCCGACTGGACTACGGAAACACCCTCTACGGCGGAACCACAGCCAAGCTACAGAAAAGACTCCAACGCATCCAAAACGCCTCCGCCCTACATCCCCCGACGCAGCCACATCTCCAGACACCTGAGGGACCTGCACTGGCTCCCCATCAGCAAGAGAATCCCGTTCAGACTCCTCACCCACGCACACAAGTCCCTCCACGACCTGGGCCCCAAGTACCTCAACGACCGCTTGACCTTCTACACGCCCACCCGCCAGCTACGCTCGACAAGCCTCGCCCTCGCTTCGTACCACGCATCCGAAGAGCCACCGCCGGAGGAAGATCCTTCTCCTACCTGGCGGCCAAGACATGGAACTCCCTCCCCACCCACCTCCGGCTGACCCAGGACCATCTCGCCTTCAGGAGACAACTCAAGACCTGCTAGGGTCTTCAGTGTGAGAGGGGACAACTAACATGCCTGAGTCCTAGATCTTTCCTAATAGACCATAATCTCTTACCAGTTTATATGTGCTTCGAGCTAAAGTATTAGCTAAGGAAGCCCTTTGGTGGTCCAACATATGGCCCTGCTTACTGTAAGCAATCCTTCAAGGCTGATTCTGCTTGTCCATACCACAGCTGTGCTCCCTCTGTTCCTTGTTGTCTTCCTTTTGAGGAGAAAGGGTTAGACATGAAGCAACCCGTAAGGTTTGACTGGGATAGAGTTTCCGGGAGTGCCTAGTGCACCCTCGCCTCTCTTTCGACACCACCAAGTAAGCCTTCTTCTGCCAGGGGTGGTTCACAAGGGAACAGACCTTAAAGAGATTCCAGATGTCTGGGCCTGGTTTAGATCTTGGATCTTGGTGGAAGGGTTACTCCATCACAACGGTGGCCAGATATCCTGTCTTCCAAAATATCAATCCTATAGGATGTAATGAGATTTATATTTCGGTGGAGGGAATATCCGTCACCATAGTGATGGAGTAACCCGTCCACCAAGATCTAAATCAGGCCCTCTGACTGGCTCCATGCTAATATATTGTACCATCATTGTATTTTTAATTTGTTTCATAAAAGGTAGCTAAAACTGGAGTTTATGTTTGCCATTTCTTTCACAGGTACAATATGACACCGTTTGACTCTGAGGGGAAGCTTATTATCTCTATTCCAGACCCTCAATCAATCACTTCGTGCCACATACACCTGTTGGCCATGACCCTGATGGGCAGGTCTCTAAAGGGTAATAAGTGCTAGGCAGAGGTGTTTCTAATGGCTACCTTGGAGTGGCATAGCAAACCCTATAAATAAATTAACAAATGAATAAACAAATAAACAAATAAATAAATAAATAAGCAAGTAAGTAATTAAATAAATACTGGCGGACGAAGATATTCAGCTCTCACGAATGTTCACCAAGTTTCACTCCTTTTGAAGTTCATCAGTGTGAAATACCTGCTATACTTTAAGAGTAATCAATCAATCAATCAATCAATCAATCAATCAATCAATCAGAGTACTTGTAAAGCGCGCTACTTACCCGTGAGGGTCCCAAGGTGCTGAGAGGAGGGGGGGTGCTGCTACTGCTCGAAGAGCCAGGTCTTGAGAAGACTTCTGAAGGCGAGTAGGTCTTGGGTCTGCTGTATGTGGGTAGGGAGGGTGTTCCAGGTCTTGGCGGCGAGGTAGGAGAAGGATCTGCCATCGAAGGTCGTTCGTTGGATGCGGGGGACAGCAGCGAGGGCGAGGCTGGTGGAGCGGAGCTGGCCGGTGGGGGTGTGGAAGCTGAGTCTGCTGTTCAGGTAGGTTGGTCCGGCGTTGTGGAGTGCTTTGTGTGCGTGGGCTGGGAGCTTGACGGTGATCCTCTTGTTGATGGGGAGCCAGTGTAGGTCTCTCAGGTGGGGGGGGGTAATGTTGCTGCGCCGGGGGACATTGAGGATCAGTCGGGCAAAGGCGTTTTGGATGCGTTGGAGTCGTCGTAGGTGGTTGGCTGGGATTCCTGCATAGAGTGCTTGCCGTAGTCCAGTCTACTGTTGACGAGGGCCTGTGTCACCGTTCTTCTTGTTTCGGTCAGGGTCCACTTGTAGATCCTGCGGAGCATGCGGAGGGTGTTGTAGCAGGAGGAGGAGATGGCGTTGACCTGCTTAGACATGGAGAGGGAGGAGTCAAGGATGAATCCTAGATTGCGTGCATGGTTGGTGGGTGTTGGTGCTGTTCCCAGTGTGGTCCGCCACCAGGAGTCGTCCCAGGCTGAGGAGGTGGGTCCGAGGATGAGGACCTCCGTATTGTCTGAGTTCAGCTTCAGACGGCTGCTCCTCATCCAGTCAGCGACGGCCTTCATTCCCTCGTGGAGGTTGGTTTTGGCGGTGTGTGGGTCCTTGGTGAGGGAGAGGATGAGCTGGGTGTCGTCGGCGTAGGAAATGATGTTGCGGTCATGATGGTGGGCCACTTGTGCGAGGGGAGCCATGAAGACATTGTACAGTGTCGGGCTGAGGGATGAACCCTGGGGGACGCCGTAGATGATGTTGGTGGCTTCGGATCGGAAGGGTGGAAGGCGGATGCTCTGAGTTCTTCCGGAGAGGAAGGACGTGGTCCAGTCAAGAGCCTTCTCTTGGATTCCGGCTTCTAGGAGGCGTGTCATTAGAGTGCGATGGCAGACCGTGTCGAAGGCGGCTGACAGGTCCAGGAGGATGAGGGCTGATGTTTCGCCGTTGTCTAGTTGGCGCCTGATGTCGTCTGTGGCTGCGATGAGGGCTGTCTCAGGGCTGTGCTTTCGTCTGAATACAGATTGGGACGGATCCAAGATGTTGTTGTCTTCCAGGTGGCGGGCCAGTTGCATGTTGACGATTTTCTCGATGGCCTTTGCCGGGAACAGGAGCAGGGAGATGGGCAGGAAGTTCTTGAGGTCCTTGGGGTCCGCTTTGTGCTTCTTGAGGAGGGCGTTGATTTCGGCATGCTTTCAGCTTTCCGGAAATGTCACTGTAATGAAGCACAAAGAGAGAAAACCCTATGACCTACACAACATATAATAAATAGATTGGGAGGAAATATTTTGTGGCATCTTTTGTAGTGCACATTATAGTGCCAAGTAATGTTATGCCCTGTGTACTGAGTGGGATAAGTCGTGTCATAAAGGTTGTTTCTTTTTTTTCCGTTTGAAGAGTATTGAAACTTTATCCGCTCAAAAAAAGGCTCACAGATCTCTCCTGACTTAAAATCCTTGAACTGGCTGCCATATGAAGCTAGAATGCATCTGAAAATCGCGTCCAGGACACATAAGGCTATACACCACAACTCGCCCAGTTACTTCGCTCAGAAATTGACAATCTCAAGTGGCTCTAGAGCCACAAGAAGCGCAGAAAATCTTCTTTTGAAACCACAAAGATTCCACCAGAAAAAAACATATAAACGCTCCTTCTCAGGGATGGCTCCCAGGATCTGGAATGCCCTCCCCTCCCTCCAGAAACCAGACTTATCTCATCCACTGCATCCTTCAAAAAAGAAGTAAAATCGATCCTCTTGGCTAAATTCACAAGAATATAGGCCAAGGAAATCTTGAGACTCAATATTTTTCCTTTTATGACAATGACCTGCCAGACCACCTATACACCTGTGCTACCTTACCTTGACTCTATGGGTAACTATTTGCTCATCTTTTCACAAAATGCCTTGTTAATTATTCTTTTGTCTTTATATCCCATATGTGTAAAAAGCGCTCTGATATCCGTGAGGATCTTGTTCGCGCTCTATAAAACTTTCTAAATAAAATAAAATAAAAAATAAATAAATCGGGATCCGCTAAGCACCTTCACTTTTCCTCTTCAGATAAAAACACCAGAAACTAGCCCTCAAGCTGCACCTCGTTAGTGTGTAATCTCTCTTTTATTGCATCTACCTGAAGAGTACAGCCCACAATCCCTCTGCCTCACCCACCATCCTACACTACTCCTAATGACAATGTCAGCATCTGCCCACTGCACCACATGCCATGCACCTTGTGCACCCTTGGCATCCAATCCCACTGTGCTGACACTTTTGCCCTGCTGTCAATCCCGTGCCTTGTTCCCATCCTGCTGCTAATCACGCAGCCTTGCTGTGCATTTTCTGACCTATTATACATCACTCTATCCCATGTCCACTTACCTATCATCTCCCCTATTGTATGTATGTACATATGTAACACTTCTACAGCACAAATCTAGCCAAAAGACAGCAGAGCACTGCACAGGGTCAAAGGCAAAGAAACAGTCTATTAGGCCTGGGGGGACCGCTGGTTCTGATAACGAAGGTGGACGTCATTACTTCATTGTGGTGCAGAGTTCTTTAAGGAGGTGTGTCTTCTTTTTCTGTTTACTTTTGTGCCTGGTCCTTTGGAAGAAATCCTTACACTACTCCATTATTTCAAGTGTGCAAAATGCCTCTTTTATTGGGAACAAGCTAGGCAATTCTTCCTCCTTTGGCTGAGCCTCACATGCTTAACTGCCCACATCAACTTACTAACAACTTGTTTCTTAACCACCCCAGCCCTAAAGTTCTCTCTTTCCAACACCCCCACCCTAGATCCCCTTAACAACGATAACAACTCTCAATGTCATGTAATAAGCAATTAATGCATTCTCCCTTATGGCAATCCCTGTACTTGCTTGTGGGGCATCTTGCCCTTACACCGGGACCTTCTAATTTGGTCCTGTTTCCCACTGTCTCTTCCCTTTTTTCCTGCTCTCCCTTCATCATGCTTAACCATATCCCCTCAACTGCCACCTGAAAAACCCTCACCTGCAGTGTATTTTCTTTTTCCCCCGTACACCGAAAAGCTCAATCATCCACTCCTCCACTTTTGGTATCAACATCTTCAAACATCGCTTGCATGGAACAAGATTCAGTGTGTACCCCATTATGGCGGAACAATACTAGACACTCATGAACTATCTCCTTGTTCCTGATCACCATGACTCCCCTGGGCTTGGCAAAACCCTGAATTGTTCCTGTTGACCTCCTTCTGCACCCTGTTAATTGCCAGCAGCTTCCAGGACCCTCTCCACACCCTCCTGGGCAACAGCTGCGTCCAGCAGAACATACCCCTATCCCACCTATCCCTCAAACTTCTCTTTACTTTTTTGCCTCTGAGGTTCCATGGCACGGACATCAGCTGCCCCGTCTCATCCCACCTAAATCATAGCACTACAGCTTCACTTGTTCATGGTCCAGACCCTGCCATTAACCAAAGAACTGGTTTCTGGCTTGTTCCCCGGCCCATTTCACAATCACATGCCCCTTGTTTCTGTTCTTTCTCACCTAGGAGATAAAGGCACAAACCTTCAGACTTCCAATAACCTGCTGTCCTCCTGCCTCATCTATATGTTTGGTCCTGTATCTCCCCAGGTCGATCAGCCCATCGACACTCATCCCTAACCTCTAGCCTTCCATCGTTGCACCTATCCGGAATGAATGCGTCTAAAATTCCAAATCTTTACATGGATCCTGCTTCAGGCATTTTCTTATAACCCCCAGCACCTCACTGGCCATGAATCCTGTCACCCTCTTGTGTCTTCACACTGCCCATCCCCCAAGCCTTGTACCCTTAAAAGCCAGACAAGCCAGTAAAGCAGGCAAACCTCACAATCTCCAGATCTTCTAAACGACACTACGTTGCCATCATCTTTCTGATATATCTTGCTCTTCCATAGCCAAATTCAAAATCCCTACGTGTTCCACATTATATCTGCCACCTCTAAGTACCAGTCAAGCCTTGTCCCCACCAGCTCAGATACTCAAAATGTCTTAAATAAAAGCATTGTGGACAGTGCCCCAAACAGCACACTTTCCCAGGTGGATGTGCACACAAATCTCACCTTGTCCATCAAGCGCCTAAAAACCTTGGGCCTTATTTATGAAGGTCCTGCGCGACTTTTACGTGACTTTTAAAATGGGAAAAAGACACGCACCGGTGGCGCAAGGACTTCATAAATAAGGCCCCTTTTACTCTATTTGTCCTATTCTAAAGTTAATCGTGTTATTTCTCCTCTCTTCCAACCCCTGCTATCCAGTCTGCCTTTGCAATGCTCCTGACAGTAACAACTGTATCCAGCCCATACAGTTTATCAGAGTTATGGTTTCAACCAGCAAGGTTTCCACCAGATGCATTGCTCTCACATTTCAGTCTCCCACAAATTCTCTGGAACACTCAAACCAGGGCTAAACCATGGAATCTCGCCCACTGTGAATGAGTTAACTTGTCAGCCGTCCCGTTCTCTAATACAGCTATATCTCTGGCTCCAAACAGAATGGTCCTCATGCTGTTAATCCCATGTACCACCACTTGGTTGTCAATTACATACTTTGTGCAACTCTTTTCCCCATAAACGCTCAGCAAGCATTACCAGGAAGAATTCTAGGAATGTAATGCTTTGGTGTTTGTCCTTCCAGGCACTTACCAATATACTCCAAAAGTTCCAGTGCTTGAAGCATCTGAAAAGATCTCAACCATCAACATCAAATGGTCTCCTTGAAAGCACAACGTCACAGCACTGTAGTGATAAAAAAACTGCATCCACATCCTTAAGTCTTATGTCACTCTCTTTGTCATCCATATTCCGTGGTGTTGTTTTTTTGCACCTCTAAAAGCAAATACTAATTGCCTACAAAAAGCCCTGCCAAGTGCCATCACCTTACAGGCAGAGTTTAAGTGTCCAAGTACTTATTATATTGTCCTCAACTCACATTTTCTTCACCCTTTAGCAATTGTCTTAATTTTCCCGTGCCAGATGCCACACCATCTCCATAAAGTCTTGCTCTATGGTTAGGAATGTTCGTCTAGTGTTCAGTCCCACAGTCTTTTATGAGGCCAATGGCATGCCATATGCCTCCGCAACCATTCCCAGCCTCTTCATCAGTGTGTGACATTCACCTGTCACTTCTGTCTTGCTAATAATCAAAATATTATCAACGTAGTGCAGCACCTGCTCCTCCCTTGCCACCTGTCACACCACCTACTCCACGAATGTGCTGAATTTTCCAAAAACAGCAGATGCCACTATGCACCCCAATGGTATGGACGTGTACACCTAATAGGATCTTTTGAACCGAATCCCCAGTAGCTGAAAGTGACCTGGATGGACCAGTGGTAGACGGAATGTCCGCTTTGCACATCTCAGTACCTTTACTGCACTTCCTCATTAGGTCTTTGGCTGAGTCAACGCTGATGAATGCCACTGTACAGTCTGATTGGTCAATTAAGTCATTCATTGATGCCCTTCAGACCAAGACGGATAATAACCCAATCACAATTCTGCCACCATTTTCTTTGGTACAGAATGGGGGCACTGTGAGGTTTGGTATTGGGGTGGTCTGTAATTGGGCCTAGCCTTCTGCTTTTTCCCAACTTCTTGTCTAGCTTTTTGTCACCACTGTGGAGTCCTCCCACCAGGATCTGAAGTTCTCTGCCCATTTGCCCTGCACAGCCCCTTGTAGGGTATCTGAAAAAGCTGTGCAAATCCCTCCCACAACACCCTAGCCACCCACCACACCATTGGGGTTTCTCAACAGCCAAGGATGCATAGAGTCTAGATTGACTGGTGCAGCTGGTTTTTACTGCCACCCCTCTAAATCCCTTCCCTCCTCCCCTGCTGTGTTCTGGCTTGTGCCTCCAGGCAGTAGAAGACTGGCTGTTTTCACCCACACTTGAAGCCTTCATGCTTAATTCTACATGAATACCTGAGGTACGCTCTCCTGTTGAAGTTCCAGCAAGCTCCCACTATGCCCAGCCTGATTGCTTATCCTACCCCTCCAGGGTTGGTATGCAAGCGAAAAGGGAAATAAGGCACTGGCAACTCAGTTTATGTGTACACTGTATGCAAAGATCTGTTTGGGGTCATGTACTGTAACCATCATTTATTATTTAGTTCCCCTAAGATTTATATGGACAATACACTCTTCCTAGACCTAAATACTTCATCATACCAGACCCATGCTGGGCCCCGAAGTCCATACTGGTCGTACTAATGGCTTCCATATGCTTACACAGCCCCAGCCTTCACTCTGAGGATTTCTTAAATATGATACTCGTATATATTGTGAAGACTGCCGCACAAATAACAATATTAGTCAGCAACTTGGGTCGCTTGCCTAGCTCCTGTTCCACTGCTCTGGACCGCTTCATGCATTTGAACTCCTTATGTAGTAGTTCAAATATGTCAGCATATTTGCCTATATACTTTTCTTGTTGCTCAGCAACAGGGACCCGCTGAGCAGGTCTGCTATCCCCATATATGATAGATTTGCTGGCTGTTCTAATCATTCCACTTTTGTCCCAGTATTGTCCTCTCTGCCTTTCTCATTCCTTTCTCTCAGACCCTTGTTTCCTGTCATTGTCTTTGCCTCCATCAACCTGTCCCTCCCTTTTTTGTTCCTTTGCTGGGAACTTCACCCCTTTGACTTTTCTCAATTGCCCATCTCCTAAATTACCTGTTCTCCTCTGTCAGCACTGATGAAGATGTGGTGCTGTGCTTCCCACCAAACTTTCTGGATGTTGTCATAACCTCTCTCATCTCTGGATAGCATACACTTCAGGGCACAAGCCGGAGGTACACGTGTGTAGACAGCGTCTACTCACTATTTCCACAGGGTATATGCCGTCCACCTTGCCAAGGAGCTGGATCTCACTGAAATATGCTGAACTTGTCCGAGTGTGGTTTACAGTCACCGGGACACCTTCAGCGGCGCCTTCACGTTGTCTGATTTCCATTCCCAGCAGCACTGTGCAGGCAGGGAGGGGGCTTCTTTATTTTCTCCTCCAGCTGGGCCAAAGAAGAAGGCTGACGTTGAGGGACCATCTGGCCTCCTATTGTTCCAATATGATCCTGGCTGTTAAAAGCAGTAACTCACTTACCTATCTGCATGAAAGAAAAATCTGTCATCTTCATGTTACATGATGTGCTTTCCAGGAGACACATTAACTTTCTATACTACTTTGATTCATATCTGGGACTAGACAAAACACAGATCTCTCCAGCAAAAGTGTTAACCTCCAGAGTTATCTTACCATTACTATTGTTCCCTGATTTTTACTGGGCACACAAAATGCAGACTTTGCAACCAATTAAACAGAACAGATCTACTGCCATAATTCTCATTGTTACCAATTTCTTTCTGGCAGAGTTAAAAATAAATAAATGTATAGGTTGAGACCCAGATATTGCGTTAGGGTTATGCCACATTTTTGACACAACTCTGAAGCAAATTCTAATTTGTTAAATCACGTAATGCGCTAAAATGTCCTCATGATAGTCCTGCTAAACATAACTGTGAGGTCTTAATATCTGATGTCACTTCTGGTGATGTCTCTTCCTGTGAGGTCACTTCCTGTGAGGTTGCTTCCTGTGATGCCACATGTGATGTCACATGCCGTGACATTATGCGGAGTGATGTCATCCCCCATAATGTCACTTGCATACTGCCTAACTTGGTTAGTCCCCCCAATTTTAGGACTTGTGCCTTGAGACAGTTTTTGTATCTCTCACTTTCTCCGCCCCCTCCCATGAAGTTCTATAGCTCTCCCTGTACCTTCGACTATACTCATCCCTGCTGCTTCTCTGACTCTCTGCTTCCCTGGGACGATTCCCTCTCTCCTTCCTTTGATCTCCAGCACCTCCCTCTTACAGCTGTATTTTCTCTCTCTGCATTCCTCTCCCCTGAGGCCCAGGCTCATGCCTTTCCTGGAATCACTACAATAATCTAACCACCTCATCTGAATCCTAATTCTTTTTTTTGTTGCCGCCCTCAGCAACTACCCTTTCCTTTGATGTTTCCACCCCTCTGTACTCATCCTTTCCTGATTCCTCTCTGCTTAAGCTCCCTTCTTTAATGCCCACATCCTCCTCTCACACTATAGAACTGTCTCTCTGCTTTGCCCCAGAGCACCTGCCAGTGCTATGCACCATCACAACTGTGGATATGGGAGCAGCCCACTGCACCAGCATGCTAACTCCTGTCCCTTCCAGCTCCACTACCTGATGCCCCATGTCCTGCAGCATTTTACTCCTGTCCTCAAAATAGCTTGGAGTCTCCAATGTGGACCTGGGGTGCTCCTGCCTCATTTGCTGACTGCTGTCGCCAATCTACGTTTCAGCTTGGCAGGGGGGCATGTATTTGCCCTGCAGGGTACCGCCGCTGTGGGGTTCGAAGGGGTGGAAAAGGAGGTCCTCTCCGCCTTTTCCTTTCTGACTATTGCCAATAGCCGTGTTGTCTGCACCCACTCTCAGCTGACTTCCTAGGTGTTTTTTATAGTCTGGTACAGAGTAGAACTCCCCAGCCGCGATCTAGCACCTCCAGACTGTAAAGATGAGGCGGAGGCAGGAAATTGTAGATCAGGATTTATTCAGGAGAAGAGAGCCGTCCAGCTTGAGGGGAAGATGGCAATACAGATCACCACACAGACTTTTTTACAACCCCGGCACCACGGGGTATTTCTCCTGACGTTGACTCAGCTGCCCTGCTTCCTGTCTGCATGCCAGGTGTGTGCCCTGCCTCATTCTCCTTGGTCACTTGTTTGTGACACCTCCTTGGTAGGTGCCAAATGTGTGCTGTTCTTGGGTTTACTCTTTCTAGGCCTTGTCTGGGACTAACTACCATCTCCTTTGGCATCGGGTGGGCTCACACATAGAGAACCCCTTGGTCCCCTGCTCCAGTGGGTGCCAGGCACAACTTTTGCTCCAGTGCTCCTCTCCCTGCTAGGGGGGAGACGCATGCCCAGTGGTTCAGTTGGAGGAAAAACGTAGGGGACCTATGGGTGGAGAATCAGAGGGCGAGAATCACCCGAGGATTAGGTCAGTGGGTGATGTCAGAGATGTGGCCAGAAAGAACAAAGCATCCTAATGTTTAGTATTTGGCATTTCACTGACCAGTTACAGCTTATTGCTTTATTTAATTCAACAACTCGATACACATATTCTTTCAAAGTTCAATAAGAGTTATTGACATTAAAATACATTCACAAAGTGGGATATGTTACCAATCACAACATGTCCCAAATTCGCTTAAAAGTGGAATCACAAGTCATTTGTCTCCGAGCCATGCAGTTTCTGTCATCAGCACTTCTCCCACTTTTGACAAGAGCAGTTCAAATATGAATTGCAAAATAAACTAGTTTCCAAATGTTTTCCACATAATTATAACTCTGCCATATTTGCCACACAATACATCATCTCCTGCATAATCTGACAATTGTTTGTAGCTCAAACGGATCAAAATGTACAAAAGATTTGACTTCTTTTGCTGTGAAGTGGAGGGCCCTTTGCAAAGGTTGACCGGTCACCTTTCTCACTGCTGCATTTCTAAGTTACATTGGTACTAATGAGGCAAAATCTTTGCAGGATATGCTAGTATGTGTAAAATGTCAAAATAATAAAGTATCAGAAAATGTAATGCATTACGTTCCAGCCTTTCTTTTGCTGCATAATTTAGTAAACACTGCAAAATAATTCTGCCCTTCATTGCTGCATAATTACAATAGCCCCAAACCAGGCAGCACATGTTAAAAGTGCTTGTGCATGAAGCAGATAGACCTTGAAGTTTGTGAACTTAGTTTGGTGTGCACGCAAATCCTGCATTGCTGATCCCTGGTGAATTGCACTACTACTGCTGAAACAATGCTGATGGTGGTACTAATGGGTGAGGCGGACTGGCCTCAAGGGTCCTGTGACCTCAGTGACAGAGTCACTGTTGCTCTAGGGTGTGCTGCTTCGTAGACCTGCTCACAAGACTGGAGGTGACTTCAGTATGGATTGTGTTGGACAGGCCTTCAAGGTTAAACCACACTTGCCACTGCTAGGGCCCACCTGCTGGTGCTAAGACAACAAGGGCCATATGTATCAAGCTATTTAGCATTCGCAAAGGCCGAAATTCTGCGAATTACAGCCTTTGCGAATGCTAAACACCTAAATGGTATGTATGAAACATTTTTGCATCAAAATAAGGAATCGCAAAAATTGCTATTCCTTATTTTGCGATTGCACTTAAGGAATCGCAAATTTTGCGATTCCTTAAATGCAATGTATCAAAGTAAAAAAATGCCATTAAGGAATCGCAAATTACCACCAACTTCTAGTTGGTGGTAAGTTGTGAATTCTTTTAATAATGCTTTTTTCCATCAAACCAAAGGTGCCATATGACGCCCATACATGCCCTTAGGGCATGTATGTGCGCCATATGTCCCCAAATGTCTTTTTCAGGGGTGCAGCAGGGTGTTCTTGAGACACCCCTGCACCCTTGAAAAAATTCCTAATTTGCGATTAGCTAATTGCTAATCGCAAATTACCCCTTCATTCTTATGGGCCTCCTGGCCCATAGAAATGAATGGGTAATTTGCGATTAGCAATTTGCTAATCGCAAATTAGGAATGGTAAGGAATCACTATAAAAAAGCGATTTTGTACATACATACCGTTTTGCGAATTCCAAATAGCGATTCCTTAAAATTCGCTATTTGGAATTCGCAAAACGGAATTATGATACATATGGCCCCTAGACTTCTAACATCTAGCGGAGACTTCTATGGTCTAGCATGGGAATGAGCTCCCTCAGGAGAGTAGTCTGGTAGACTGGTCATGAAGGCTGAACAGGATTCTCCAGTTCCAAATTTGGCAGCACTGGCCATAGTGCCACATCCTCTCCCCCACTGAACACCATACTACCTCCCTGAGAGAAACTCGCACTGCCTTCAGCTACAACCCAATTGTGCCCCGCTATAAACACAATGGATGCAACTCAATTCACATATTGCACTATACAAGAATAATATGCAGCCTGAAAAAAAAGGTAACAGCATCCTGGAAAAAGCAAACACTCATATGGAATGCAAGATTAAGCAAAGCATGTGAAATGTACGCAGGAACAACATTGTGATCTTAAAGCTTTTACACTCATTATTCAGAAGTCAATGAGTGTTTTTGCCTGAAAAGTTGAGGACATGACTTCAGGGCCTGTAAGGGACCTTTTGCAATATCTATTACTTATATCCTTACAAAACGTAAGCAGCATGGTTTAGAGAGACAACATCCCTGATAACAGAACCGCAGTACACATTTTATAAACTAAAAAAGAGGAAAACAGCAGATAAGGATCACATTAAATGTTTTCCACTCCAGGCCATCAACCGAGTATTGCAGTACCTCCAGGAATGGAGCAGTTCCTCACCCGGGGAGAACAATGCTGTTAAAAGAAAGACAAGAAAATGAAAGTAGGGTTTCACTGGCAAACTCTGTAAAGTGGCGCTAATGTGTTTGGGTGTGAATAAATACAATCTGGCCGCTTTGCGACCACTCTGTCTTTCTTCATTAACCCCTTCGAAGCTAATGACGAGCTGGGCTCGTCATGGCGCTTACCTGCCGTGCGCGGATGACAAGGCCAGCTCGTCATGATTAATGGTCATTTTGGTTCTGCAGCGCAGGACGGGAAAACGCCTAGCAGCCATGTGGTTAACAGCTAGATTCATGAAGCCAAATTGCGATCGCAATAGCTGCGAATAAGTAATTGCGATTGCAATTTGAATAAAAGAAATTCATGACAGTGTAATCTCTAAAAATGCGAATTCGCTAAACAAAAATTGCGATTTCGCAAATAAATTCACAGAATCCTGGAAGAAGCCCATTTGCGAATCTGAAATTGCGAGAAACCATGGAATCTGCGAATTAATTTGTGAAATCGCAAAACAATCGCAATCGCTATTTATGAAAAATCGCAAAAAGCAAAAATTCCGAAAATCGCTATTTGCGACGCGCAATTTAAGGAGAACCTAAACCAGGTGGTAACCAGTAAGGAATTTTTTTTTTCCCTCAAAAAAACGTTTACAAACTACCAACAGGTGCAGGCCTGACCAAACACACTTAAGGATATGCAGCTGGAGAATGAGGACTCTCACAATGCCAGGACTCTACATGGTGGTCAGGCGGCGTAGGCTACAGCGAGCAGCACGGAACAGACGTAGGATCCAGGAGCGGATATTCCGCCAGCGGGTCACCCTTCTGGGCCAAACCAGGGAGCAAATTTACGCTAAGTACCGCCTGAATGGGGCAATGATCATCAAGCTGATCCGGGACCTAGACCCCCTGATGCAGCACCCAACAAGGAGGACCAATGCCGTGCCCACCCATGTCCAGGTATTGTGCAGCCTGCACCTTCTGGCCTCTGGAAGCTTCCAGGGGATAGTCACTGTTGCAGGGGGGATATCCCAGCCCACCATGTTCCGCTGCCTAAGGAGTTTCCTGGAGGCTATGCTGACCCGGCTACACCACTACATCTCATTCCCGACCAGCCAACAGGACTTGAATGACACCAAGCTACAATTTTACAACGTAGCACAATTTTCACATGTAATAGAATGCATTGACTGTACCCACATCTGCCCACCAGCACAAACAGAATACATGTATCGCAACCGCAAGTCCTACCACTCTCTCAATATCCAGATGACGAATCATCACTGACATAGTGGCACAGTACCCGGGGAGCACACATGACTCCTTCATATTCCGGCACAGCGGCATTCACACACGACTGGCCAAGGGAGACTTTGGGGAAGGACACCTACTAGGTAATTACACATGCCCCACAATAGTACACTGTGATAATGGTGCTGCGCTGAACAGGCACTCACCCTCTGCTCCTATCATTCAGGTGACAGCGGCTACGCTCTCCGTGAGTACCTCCTCACCCCATACCTCAACCCTGCAACACCACAGCAACAGCGTTACAATGCTGAACACATACGCACAAGAAATTGTATTGAGAGGACATTTGGCCTTTTGAAGAGCAGAGTCCGCATACTGCACAAGACTGGTGGGGCCATCAAATACGAGCCAGAGGTCTGCTGCCGCATCGTGGCCGTGTGTGCAATCCTCCACAACATTGCTACCAAGCGCAGGATACCTGTAGATATCTCTGGCAGTGAGTCGGAAGGGGACAACCGACCACCTGCTCATGTGCGTCATGCACGCGGGGAGAATCCTGCAGAAGGACACAGGCGCCGTAACCAAATCAGCATGAACTATTTCTAGTGCACCCACTCCCCACACCCATTACTTCACTCGTGCATGACAATAATAATAATGACATGAGTCAGATAAAGTTAGACAGAATATTTGTTATTGTTATAGCACAATAAAGTGGGGATTCCCCAAACTGTTACATGATTGTCATATTGCGTCATATGACCCATGTTCTTGAGGAGGGCATGCTTGTAGCAGCAGCATGGCCCCTCATGGTACTAATCAAATGTTCAATGCCGCCTCCGGGCAGATGCTCCCAACCTTCTTTCCACTTCCTCCTCCTGATTCGGCAGTGAGGCAGCAGAGGGCCTGCTGCTGAGGCGGGGTGCTACCACCAGTGGCACAGATTGGCTACTATGGCTGGAATTAGCCTCACTAGTGTCGTCCCCCCCCCCCGCCTGGCCATGGCCAGTTGCCTGCATGCCCTGTATTGCTGTTGCCACTTGCTCCAGAGCTCTCGCGACGTCCTGACAGAACTGGACCATTTGGACCTACATGGCCAAGGAGTGTCGTGAGAGCTGGGAGGTTGCGTTGCCAACAATATAATTAGACCGCGTGTATGCTGACAGGCGGGTCAGCAGCTGCTGGTGTCTGCGCCGGTTGATGTCCCGCTGGCTGTACATGGCCTGGGTGTTGGCCTCCATGGCAGCTGTCATCCTCTCCATGCGGTCTGACATCTGACCAACATTCCTGACGGTCTTGTTCAGCTGGAGATGTATAGCCGCGAGATGACGGGCTTGTGTCTGGTGGACGTGGAGCATACAGCGCTCAATAGAGAGCCCACCAGGCCACACGTTCAATCCCCTGCCAGCGCGGGAAGTGGTATTGCGCAGCTCCCTCACCAGTCCGCTTGACTGGCTCCTCACAGCCGCAGCACGGTGGGTTTGTCGGCGTGTTGCTGCTGGTGTTGTCAGCCCCACTGGCGGTTGTGTCACTCGCTGTGGTACTGCTGCGCCTGTTGGCGCAGAGGTGGTACTGTCCACAGGGGCAGGTGGTGGTATGACCGCTGGTGCGGCAGCTTGCCCTGATGGTCCTGGCTGTGGGGATAGATGTAAGTCTCCCTCGGTGTCCTGTGTTATATCCTCAATTTGCAGGGCATCGCTGTCCGTACTGGGGACTTCAGCGCCATCTGTGATGTAAAGTGGACGTTGATTAGTGACATGTTTCTTCCACATTTAAGCTTCCTACATACATGCAGGCTACCATTCCCTGACTCGCTGCAGGATTGACTCTCACTAAACAGGTCTGGCTGTATGGGGCTAGATGGTAATTGTGGTCAGACTACATGTCCCACAATGCAATAGCGCTTTTGTGTTGTGCTTTGGCTGCATGACTGGGGTTTGAAATGGGATGATCTGGAGTCATGGCCATTGTTAGGGGACAGGGGTTCGCAGTCGCATGGCCCTTACCTTGTGTATCTTGGGTGAGTCGGGAGGAGTCCCCGCTGGATCACCCCACGCATGCCTGCGGATTAATGGTGTCCTCTACTCGGTACTCGAGTGGTGTGTTTGGTGGGACAGTGGGCTCCCCTCCACCTGTCGCAACACGCTCCCCCAGCCTCTCTGCGATCTTTTCCTTTGCCTGCCCTCTGAGGTCGTACCATCGTTTTTTCAACTCATCCACAGAGCGCTGGGTCACCCCCACAGAATTCACTTTTGCGAGGATGCGCACCCAAATCCTCCTTTTATCGGCCTCAGGCACCCTTCTCGAGTCTTTCCCGAAGAGACGGTTGTGGTCCTTGCAAACACCCTCTATAAGATATTCGAGCTCTTGCTCGGAAAATTCAATTTTCCTTTTTCTTCCTGTGGAAGTTTCACCTGCAGCTTCCTGTGACATGTTGTGCACTGGGGTGTCTCCTGGATTTCACCTGTAGGCACTCTGGAGGGGAGCTCTGGCAATGCTGCTTCCACTTCAGGCTCTCACTGCTGAATGAGGGTGGAACCTGCCTACTTCACTGTGCTCAGAATGCGACTTCCTGTTTTTGCGATCTCGCAATGAGCGAGATCGCAATTTGCGATTTTGGTAATTGCGAAATCGCAATTTCAACACGGGTATCGGCCGAATCTGCGATTTTTTTCCGATTTTAGGGAACTCGCAATCGGCGATTACGGACGATTGCGAATCGCTTTTTTTTTCTCGCAAATTTTCATGAATGCCATTCTGCGATTTCTAAATTGCGATTCGCTTTTTCTCGCAATTTAGGAATCGCAGAATTTGACATTGATGAATCTGGCTGTTAGTTATTTATTTATTTTTCGTATTTTTAACCTTTTTTCTCTCTTTCCCGAGGCTGCACTTTGGAATAGAAAAATCAGAAAAAGGCGATATTTCCAGCAACAGTGTTTCTTTTTCTTTGATCCATTTCACAGGGTAAGGAATGAAGGAAACGAGAGAAAAGAGAGGGTAAGAGCTGGTTCTTGAAGTCACAGTTTTCAGCAAGTGAGGAGGAGCAAGAGAGAGAGACAAAAAGAGAGGGAATAAAAGGAAGAGGAAGAAAGAGAGATGGGGCAGCTGACAGTGGCAGAGCAGTAGAAGTAGACGTTGTCCTTGCTTCTCTGGGCATGAGGAAATGGCAGATGCTCTTTCTTCTCTGCCCACCCCAACCTTCCCCGAATGGCCACGAACGGCCAAACCTGCCTTGGCCATTACTGCCTTCCTGGGACGCACTTTTAAAATAGAAAAGTTGGGGAATGGATTCTATTAAACGAAAAGAGATGGGGCACTCGCGGTCAGGCCGTAAGGCTTTTCCTTCTGTGAACTAGCAAATACGAATTTCATACATACGTAAGTGTAGCTAATGATTTGATTAAATTATGCCTTAAAATATGGAAGAGGGTTATGCAATAGACTGAAAAAGGGATGGCTTTGAGGAAGTAAACATGATGCAATGGCAATGAAATTCAAGGGGAAGTGTGTTTTTGGAATTACAGCAAACAAGCCCCTCGGGCTTCAAATTCCACACACATTGTAAAACTGCAACACCTTGAAAACCTTCAGATCAGAATAAACACAAAGCAAGGCCACTTTTGTAATTAACTGGCGTCGTCGCATGTTGAGACTGTACATTCCACAATCGCTTCTATCCGGGATAACCTCATAATATTCATAACACGTCCCTTTAGAAACCCGGTCCAGACACTTAGGGATTTGTTTTGTAGTTAAACAAGACAAGCAATGAAAAAAGTTGTTCTTGGACAAAAACACAAATTAAACAACAATGCTTTCCTACAGGCACTAAATTATAACTCTGTGTTTATTTTTTGCACTTAGGGTTTCACATTGGCGAGTAGAGAACTCAATGCATTTTCTAAAAATAAATGACTGCAGGGCTATTTCCCAAACCAGGCAACTCTGTTTTGGATAGGACACACCGAACGACTCAAAGTGAATATGTATGAAATTCGTATTTGCTAGTTCAAGGAAGGAAAAGCCTTACGGCCTGACTGCGAGTGCCCTGGGGAGGCTAGGTGGTTATCGCACCCCATAAAAAGGAGGGTTAGAAGGTTAGCACAACCCATAAAATCCGATACTCCTAAATTTGGAATTTATTGTCTGCTACAAAATCCGCCTATCACAAGTATTGTCTGTGAAAATGAGGTATAACATGAAGATTTAGTGTAAACACCTTTTCCCCCAGGTACATTTCAGTAAGTTTTACCTTCTGAAATGTATCCCGGAGATTTTAACCAATAAATTCTGTGTACTCGGAATTACTACCCCTGCACAAAGAGTAGTTTGTAAAGGGGTTGGAATTTAATAGGGTACTCTTAATCAGGCCCTGAAAGTCCAATTGGGTACAAGAAGTAGTCCTACATCCAACATTTATCAGGCATTCCACTTTATAGACCCTCATTAAGAGTGACTAAGTGGGGGATGCAATAATCACCACACCTCATAAAATCCTATATTCCAAGAATTGGAAATTAGCAGGTGCAATCATTATTGCGTGGTGCAAGTTTAGCCCGTTTTAAAGGTGGCATGACTGCACATGTCACAATTTAGCAGGCCACTCATAAGGATGGCGTATATGTCAATTTCTAACTATCCCATACATATAACAAGAATAACCTAAAATAATCTATAGGAATAACAATCCCGAGTCTTTGGGAGTAAAGTAAGCATAATTGATGTAATAGACTTTTTTCCACAGTGCAACACGATCTCTCAGCATCATTAATTATGGTGGCCAGCATCCATGTATTGCTCTCACAGATTTCCATAAGGTACCAATGTAGTTCTGGTCCAATGATTTTGAGAATTCTAAATAAAATGACAACTCTGATTTGGGTAAGTCTCCAGTGAGAAGGCACTTTTGAGGCCATTTGCTGCAATTTGTGCCCTCTTTGCCTATTATTGCTGTGTTGATGTAGGGGAAAATTATTGTAGTGGCTTTAATGTAGTAAACACTTTGCAGCACTTCTCAGTTGGAATACAAATGACTTCATGATTGACCCCTCTGGCCTTCAAGTGGGAATATCTTGGCAAGATGAAAGCTGTTCAAGCTCTGAATAGTCGATGGGAGGAAGATGGTATAAGTTTTGAAGATGCCAAAGAGGAGTCAGTGTGTTCTGAACCAAAGGTAGTGGCTATAGTCCTCTGTAATGCTATGAAGTTGGGAATGGTACAATGGTGCACATGGCTAGGGTTATTGCACCACTCGAGCAAACATTTTTTTCTGGATTACAAAGTGTTTTACCCTTAGTGAACTTGAGAAACATATTAGTAATCTGAAGCGGATATATGCCATTTTTATTATTTGATGGGGAGACCCAACTTGTACTCTGTTTTTGAGTGAGTGGCCCCTGCCTTCTCAACTCAGGCAATGTGGTGACTCATGGTGTTGACATTATGATACTAATCCGGCGGCCCAGGGCTTTTACGCTGTACTTTTTTGGGTAGGCTGAAGAGTGGCCATACACGTTACAGGTCTGTCCATTCTCTATTACTAAGGACCTTTGTCTACAACACCTCTGGGGCAAATATCAAGGACATGTGTGGACTGTGTAGGATGTGTGGTTCACGCGACGGTGTCCATTAGGACCCTGCTGTAGGCTCCTTTGTGTTTGAGCTGGTGAAGTTAATTTAGGACTCTAACCTTCATCTGCACGCTTCTTGACCCCTCCATGAAATCTATGTAAGCTGGTGATTGGGGGAGATATCTTACTCCTCCCCATGGTGCAGTGTAGATTTCACCTAGCCTGAATGAATCCAGTGTAGGGTTCATATTCCTAGACAACGGGAACGTATGAAGACCCTGGTCCACATACCCATGGGTCTTTACTGTAGGCGTTTTGATTGATCAGTCCATGGACTGTGTGTTCTAATATTGCCAATTATTTTCCCTGGACTAAAGATGACCCATCTGAACAGTGACTGCGCTGGAATAAACTTGGCCTTGCGCAAGAAGCTGCTGTGTATATTTTTCTGGGATATATCAGAGACATTGAAATCCTTCAAGAGAATGAGGACAGTGAAAAGGTAAGCATTATTCAACAGAAGCTGCTACTAGATCCACAATGTGAGGCTTGGAACGAAAGCCACACCCAAAAACATATTTTAATTTAAAAGCAGGTGAATATACGACTCGCATACTGACGTGACTTACTCTCAAATGTAAATTGATTTGAAAAAGCTTCGACAAGCACAAATAACCAAAGGTAGTGCGTAAGCTAGAGTGGGCTGGAGACCACATGGTCTTTGGCCAAAAGAAGGCAATCTTTATCTGCTGTCAAATTAAATGTTTTATTTCTGTTTAATATTCATGCGGTTTGATAACTTTTATTTATGCTAATTGGGGGGGCAATGGGTACGCTTTCGGAACCCTTGGGACTTGAAAAGCACATGCTTTTTTAGGTCTCGCCAATGCAGCGTGAATGCGCTGCCTAGGAGAAAGACCTTTAGCCATCGATGTGCCTTTTCATGCCAAAACGTGCACACGTGCACGTGTGGCGCTTCCCTTGCAGGAGCGAGCTTTGGACACCATATGTTTGTAACTAACTTGCAAACATATGGTGCCCCTGCCCGTTCCCACAAGGAAAACAGGCGCAGGCCTCCTGTCTTCCCTCCCCCGGTTTCCTCCCTTGTTAGCACAACTCACACGTGCGTGTTTTTTTTTTCTTTAATGAAGGTGAAATAAAGCCGAAGTGTCTTCAGCCTTTCCAGTTTTTGGCGCCCGTGTTTGTTTTCTTTTATGGGCACAGTTATTCCGGGGCTTGCTTTGTACCTGTGCCACAACATACAAAGCAAGCCTCGTAATACGTGTGCTCATTAAAGAAAAAAAACACGTGTGCAAATAACTGTAAAAGCTGAAGACACTTCAGCTTTATTTCACCGCCTTTAAAGTTTCAAAATTGTAGTCCGCATTTTTTTCTAACGGTGACACAACGTTGAAAAAAATGCTGACTACAATTTTTAAACTTTGATGGCGATGAAATGAAGCCGAAGTGGCTTCAGCTTTTACAGTTATTTGCGCACATGTTTGTTTTCTTTTTTCAGCACACTTATTACTGGGCTTGCTTTGTACCGGTGCCACAACGTAGAAATAAAGCCGACTCCCACTAATGTGTAATGAGCTCTGCTCACCCGCACCCATTCCACTCATGATTTCGCCCGGCAGCTCTTGCAAACGGCAATGCAGTGTTCACTGGGAAAAAGAAACTGGTTAGTAATGTCACCGGGCTTAAACATGGACTTGCCCAGTTATGTCTGTAACCCACACACAGTGTTTTCATGACAGACAACCATCGCAAACAAAAGGACATGGTCACAGAATAAAATAAAGATATTAAGTCAAGAGTTAACTATGCCTGAAGAATGTATTGTAAGAGTTGCAGCAAATACATGGGAGGTGTATTCATAAATGGGTTGTTCACAAGAAAGGATGAATGCACGCTGGACAGTGAGGAGTCTGAAGTTCAGCACGACATACAATGTCTGACATGGCCAAAAACGCACAGCGCATGGGACGCCATGTTTGAACCACTGCACCATGACGCACATACACAACCAGAAGTGACCCATGTCTATACGGTGAAGACCTGTTCAGGGCATACCGCAACTCTGCTTTAATGTTTCTAACGACTTTAACATTTACTCCAAAGCCACGACACACAAGGAAAAAAGGTGCATGAAAGGGGGAAGTTGTTTTACCAGATTCCAGTTTCCGAAGGCAAATAGGATTTTTGGAATGAATCAATTCACCTTTGCTACAACTAACGTATTTTCAAATTTTTTTAATTAAGAAGTTTGCTTGACAATCGCTATTGTATCTTTAGGGGGTCTGTCATAAAAAATTAACCTGTGCTGCATAGGGAATAAGAGAAAAGGCGAGGAAAGATGCAGAGTTCATTCCAAAAACACAGGTTGAACAAGTGATGATCTGAAGCATTACCAGTACTTTTATGCTGTACATTGCCACTCCCCCTCAGCAAAAAGAAAAGAAAACAAGCAGTTGCAAGGCCAATAGGTCTGACCTTAGCAAGCTAATGCGCTGGTTATTTTTTTCTATTTTTTATTGCAAGCCTGTGCCACAAGAATAAAAAACGAAATTTGAATAACATCCATGATGTGACTGTTTTACTAGTTATGTTTTTCAAATAAGGAGCATTTCAATGATGCCAGGCATTATTATTACAATTTGTGAAAGAGACCAGAATAAATTATGACCTAATCAAGCACACAAATTGCTGCCAGCTACTAGGTTACAATATCACTTAAACACTTTCTAACAACAACTTTAACAAGCATTGGCATAGCCAATAGGTCTCGACTTTGGGACCATATAAGTGTTTAGCCATGCAACAGTTGATGTTGTTGCACTAAGGATATTGTGCTGGATAACTAAACACTTATATGGACCCAAAGGCGAGACCTATTGGCTATGCCAATGCTTGTCTATCATAGCATACAATTTTGACTTAATCCACTCAAAATGGACAAATATTCTCACCACACATTATCACATCTATAAATCCGTTTTCATAATAAGGTTAAACCACTCAAAAAGGACAAATATTCTTGCCACACATTACCACCTTGCAAATTTGTTTTCTTAATTAGATAGTAAAACGTGTATGCACCAAACATGCCTTATTTACCACTAAAAACATGAACTAGCACCAGCCATCATGTTTCGTGACCCTGTTCTTAGCGTTTTTTTTGCTCTTTTGGACTTGGCTAACACTCTGCAAAAACCCTCTAAAGCGTTAATTTGCTTGTAAATTATCACTTAGAAAGAACGTGGGTCTGAGGAAAGGGTACAGAGAAAGGATCAAAGTATGAAAAAAACCGGATAGGTTGCACGAAAAACATTCTCTGGAAAAACAGAGCATATCATTAAAGAAATGCAGTTTTGCAAATTCCGGGCGAAGGTTTACTTTTATCGGAGAAAAGTAATTTTGTTTGGCTTATGGTTCAGTGACTTTTTTTCCTGGGCTTTTGATTACTGTCCTTTCACCAACCACCCTCTAGGAATGTTAGAAAAAATGCCGCCATTAGCTTCATGTAAACCATTGGAACATGGGAGGAAAGACATTTGGCTAATGTAACAACTCCTTGCAGCTTTCCATGTGGGATGAATGTTCACTGTCTGAAGCAAAACATGTGGGCATAAATCATAGCCAGCCGTGGATGACTTTATCTGCCTCCTCCGCCTATCTGCCTTTTTTCACGATTACACAAGCTACAAGACACATCTGTGGTACTAAGTTGTTTTCAGGGAGGGGAAATGAGCGCCTTCTTTCCTAGGGTCATGTTTCATAGCACTTAAGTAATCAGGAAACCCGACTTAGTGCTGAATCAGAATGTTCAGAGAGACGTTATTTACAATGCCTGTGATATCCGTCCAATGTGCCAGTAACCTGGTCCATAATTAAGTTCATTGTACAGCAGGCTTGAAAATGTCGCAGATGTTATAGAGCACAAATTGTCTCACAGTTCATACACAACAAATAGTTCCGAAATGTATAAATATATGAAATAATGATGCACAAATACAGCCAATATCATAACATTTAAATACTCTGGGGCAGATTTATGAGGCCCTTGCGCCTCCTTGCGCCGTAATTGCGTCACTTAATGTGACGCAACGGCGGCGCAAACAATGCGCCCTATTTACAACGTGACGCATCTAGGAGATGCGTCACGTTGTAAAGCCCTGCGCCATAAGGAGGCGTTCCTGCGCAGGGGGGGGCGTTCCTGCGCAGGAACGCCTCCTAAAAGTGGCTGAGTGAAATCTATGCGATTTCGCTCAGTCACTTTCTACGTCAATTCCTTACGCCTGCTTGAAGCAGGCGTAAGGGTGACGCACCATGCATTGAAGAGGTGGCTCCTGTGCATTGCAGGAGTCATGTCGCACTTCCGACATGACTACTGCAATGCGCCGCCCGTACGGCGAGAGATGCGTCACGCATCTTCACTAACTTGCACCATGGTGCGCCGCATCATAAATGCGGCGCACCATGGGTGGCGGAGCAGTGGCGCAATGTGGCGCATGTTAACTGGCGCATCCCTGGGGATGCGCCAGTTAACATAAATCTGCCCCTCTGGGACTTATTTTTAAAACCCTGCGTCACATTTGTGCTGCTGTTGCGTCATTTTTTGTGACGCTGTGGCGGCATAAATAATGCACCATGTTGCGCCATATTGATGAAGTGACGCATCTAGGCTGATGCGTCACTTCGTAAAACTCTGCGCTACATTATACCTGCGTGGGGTATAATGTATGCAGGGTAGGCGTGCCCTGCATCAAAGCCTCGTAGAAGTTGAAATCCATAAGATTTATGTGCACAACTTCTAGGACGCCATTGCTTCAAAGCCTTAAGCCTGCCTCAGGTGGCGAAAGAGTGACGCAGACACTTTCACATGGGGCTTGCCCCATGTGAAAGGACACATTGCTGGAGTTGCATCTGTTTTCAGACATACACCAGCAATGCGTCACTTTTGCGCCAACAGTAGCTCCTTGCGACATGATGCGCCGTACTGTAAATACGGTGCATCTATGGTGTCGCAAGGAGGGCGCACTGAGAAGTGTGGCAGCGCTGCTTTGTCGCAGCAATGAGACACTTCTCATAAATAAGGCCTTAAATATAAAAACACAGAATCTAATGTAACATGATAGGCCTAATTTACAAATGCATTTTTGTTAATAAAGATAAGTTTACAGCCAAAAATGGTTGGATTTACGCCTGTTAGGTATTGACAAACGGATTACCCAGCAGGTGTAAATCCTATTACAAATGCTTAATTGTATGTCATGACTACATGCGGTTATGTTGGTGTAAAACCAAGCAGTACAAGAGGTCGTCTGTAGGCATGACAAGTGGTGACTTGCCTTGTGAGTTTGTCAATTCCCATAAACATTTAGCTGGGGCGCTTTTGCAAACTGCTCTCTGACCCTCTCCCTCCCAGGAAACGGTTGGAGATAGGTGCATGAAAATGGCTGGAGCAAGTCCATTTCCAGGAATGGAGAGAAATAAAGCAGAAAGGGAAGGGATTTCTCCATGTTGAAGGTGACACGTGGATGAAAACAAAAGAAACACATATGGGCTGCGCATCAGCACTTGAAATTCCCAAAGAAGAATTGCTGTATGTTGAAAAGGCATGAAAATATTGACTGAAAAAGTCACACGACTTTTCCAGGAATATGCCTGGAAATATGCGACTGACGGGGACGGTGAACAGAAAACAAGCGTCAACGTATGTGCAAGCAGAGTAAGCTATCAAGAAGTAAAAAGGTTTCCCGACTGGTCATAGACCATAATACATCACAAACCTATAAGTATGATTACAAGTACACAATATCATGTGAGAGAAGCTCAATTTGAACTAATCATAATGCCATCATTAAAATACAATCAGTATATATTTCAACAAAGAATTAAAACAAATTATTACAAATTATTAAAAAAATTATTTAAAAAAACACCAACAAGACTGTCACAAGATATTGTAGGAAAAATTCATACATATTTATTCAGTACAATGTTATTCATAAACAAATTATGTGAAAAACTATATAAACATAATAAAATTACAATGTAATTAAAAACCAGAATCACAATACTGGAAAATGAGCTAAAAAAGAAGCAGTTGTCGACTCAGCGTTTTGTTTTTTTCGAAGTTAAAAACACCTTCTTCAGGACAGTTTCTAAATGAATGAGAACACTATTCCCATACAGTGACAGTCATTGTTTTTACAGATGTTCTGGTGGCGCAGGTAGATATAATATACACAAAATACAAAATACAACATTAGCACATCCTCCTAATCTATACATTACATTTTGTCTTTGGACCGACATAGAGACAGAATATTATGTGGGAGTACATTTCACACAAAAAATTAGGTCTACAAGGTGTCCTCTCCTTGAAAACCTTCACAACTCCAAACTGGACTTTTCCACCCTGTAAATGATCAATATATTATTCCATTCAGGAGCCGGAGTAAATCACTTTCCAAGGTGGGAAGGGAAATGTGGCACCTTCATGCTTAATGGCTAATAGCTTTTCTAGCTCCCTTTCCAAATATACTGCACAGGTGTGAGAATTGAAACTAGTCATATATCTGCATTCATGAAGATATGTGTTTTGCGCTTGAAATATCCCAACTGTAACACATAGTTTTGCGAACCGCTATTTTGCGTTACTTAGCATCAGGGGGGCGTTCCCTTGCAACCACAAATGCTTTTTGACCCAACCCTTTCTACCAAAAAACTGATACAGGGTTTTAAGTCAAAAATCAATGCCATTTGAAAGCAGGCATTAAAAGGAGAACTGTTTAATTTCTCCTTACTTTTCCTACTTTGCATGTGAGCTGCACTGTACAGCACACAAACAAAGTAAGAAAAGTTTTAAAAGTTGTCTAGGCTTAGTATTTTGTATAGGAAGGGAACCCTTCCAGTACAAATCTAATGCTAGACTCACACTTGCACACCCTTGCACTACGCCACAAAGGTGTGTGCCTGGTGCAGGGCAGCAACATTCTGTGCCAGTGCTAGGGAGAGGGGAGGTGAGTGCCATTTCTCTGTAGAGCAGGCGCTCTCCTGCTCGTTCCCTGTCACGCAACGCAGCACAGCATTTTTGGCTGCTGCCCTGAGTTGGGTGACACTTTGATAAATCAGGCCCTCAGTTTATAATCCCATATACACATGGGGTGAAACGCAGTAACCCTGAAGCACATGTGACCATTCCCAGTACATTTGCCCAAGCAGGGGCGGCTCTAGGCTCATGGCGGCCCTGGACATGGAGCGTAGGTAGGGGGCCCCCGGAGGAACGCAGGCACGGAGGCCAGTGAAGAGGGGGAGTCAGGGTGTTTGGAAGTGGAACAGAGCCGGAGGCGGCCAAATCCCTGCCAGGGGTCGCCACGCAAATATGTATCCATCCTCAGAGGATTATTATATTAAGGATGTATATAGGCGTGGAAGACCCTTGGGTTTGGTGGCCCTGTGCAGATGCACAGCTTGCACATGCCTAAGGCCGCCCCTGGCCCAAGTCTTTTTCAGAAACTTAGATACATCAAATGCCACATGCAATCTTGAACCCATTAAGACAATCGTTGTTTTTATTATGGGATAAAATAATCTCCATAATTATAAGTACAACTCGTTATCTATATGAAGTATTTGTCTCTAATTGTACAATCAGCCTTTATGTTCAGTAGTGGGTTCGCTATATATATATTTCCTAACATATTTTTCTTTCTTAAATGGCCGGCATCAAGCAGATATCACACCTGATGTTATTGGCAAGAACCTCACCTATTCCATAAATAATATCAACACGATCTATTCAATATCTCAATATTCGTGATTGTCAATCATGCAAAACACTCATTTGAAACTCAATTTCAACATTACTCCATATTGAGCTCAAATTCATAATTAAACTGATGTTAATGTTTTTCTAAAAATACACAACAAATACTTCAAGACTCACGCTTCACTCAATTTCTTTTCAAGGACAATGCAAATTATCTTATAAATCTCCAAACATGTAGGGAATCTGAAAAAATGAAAATTAACTGTCTCCAAGAAATATTTATTGGAAATTACAGTTTTTTTACACAATTGCCAACCTATATTTATAACTCATCAGATCAAGTGAATCAAACTCAACAGGGCTGATTACGATGTCGGTTGAACCGGTTTCCATGGTCCTCTCGGAAGAGGTAGGACTGCCACGGTTAGGTCGGAAGAGGTTGCTCCAAACACTGAAGTACAATGCATACGTATGCACAGAAATCCGACTGCGTGGTCCTTCCGTCCTCCGTGGAGTCAGAAAGGACCAATGGAGCCTGTGAGAGAGCAGACCGCCCTATGGACTGTCATCCCTATTACGATGTTCCTTTCTGACGAACCACCCGTTTCGGTCCAACAACCTCATCTGAGGTGGGGCAAAGAGAGGGATGTAAGGCCGACACCCACCTCTACACAGCTTCTCACTTCTTGCTCCAACATGGAGCCTATCCTAAACATTCTCCCGCTACCGTACTTGATCGCTGATGACAAACATCGAAACTGTTGTGAACATAACCGCCGGTAAGTGACACACCTACCCATCTACACAGGGTCCCCACCAAATGTAGGCACCGACATGGAAAAGCTGGACCGTACCTTTGTATAAATGGGGGTGTGTGAGCAACATGATCCCAAATCAACATGCTGGGACATACAGCCTATACAAATTCCATGAGAAGCTGGACAAGAGGGGGCCTGAAGGGACCTTTTTAAAGAGCGAGTAGTGACAGTTGTGTACAAGGGTTTGAAGTGTTCCGGGGTCTGCCGGTGGTCATCACCGGCAGGTCGTAAAAGCTGATGCAGAAAAGGGTCCCAACAGACTCTCCACATTTTCCCCTAACCTCAGGCTGCAAAATATAGTCAGCTCTGTAGCACTACCAACTGCCACTGCCGCAGATGGAACAGCCAAGACCCCTAAAAGTCCATTCCCAGTCCAGTGTTGTTAGGTCAGATCAGAAACATCACACTAATTATCATGCAAGTAAGTCTGTTAGTTACTCCTATAACTAATGCAAATAACAACCATTGACAACTTCAACAGTGCTGATTCCTTGTAGATGCAATGTACCTTGATATTGTGCTATGTCAAAAGTAAAAATATATTGCCTGTGTGGGACAATATGGAAGTCACATATGTATAGCTTACATGCTTGTAAGCCACGCTCCCATGTTCCTCAGCCACACACCTGTGAGAGACCCATCTGGACATTCATCTCAATTCAATTCAATTCATGAAGCTTTATTCGGCACATGTAAAATGACCATAAAAGCCCAAGAATAAAAACATGATAATAACAAATACATCAATATCTAAAAAAGGTTTACAGACAATGTTACAGACATAATTCATTAAAAGCACATGCTTTTCCTGGCGTTAACACAGTAATTTAAAAACGTGGCTGTACAAAAACAGATATCGGCCGATTCCAGATTAAAGATTAAAATCATTGCCTGGTTAACTGTACGTACACCATATTTTATAAACATCGGTTTCAAAAATGCAGTACGTAAATTTGAGTACAGTTTACAAAACAGTAAAAAGTGCAAAGTGCTCTGAGTAGAAACACCATCACACATACATGGCCCCGACGGGTGTTTCTTGAGGGTCGGGAGAGCCACCAGATGGTGTGCCAAACCAAATCTAAGTCTATTAAGTACAAACTTATGAGATGGCCTAGTCACCATGGTTAAATACAAAGGAAAACCTTCTACCATGCTATATCTAGTGTAGAGCACGACAGTGGTCAAGGTACCGTAGGCTAAGGCCCGCTTCCTTGCCCTAAAAGCCAAGAAATTACTTTTCAGCTCAGCTTTGGGTATCCTAGATGCTGCACTTGGATCAAGCAAAATATTCAAGTTAAATATCCCAGAAAAGCAACCAACAACATATTTTACCCAAAGTATCTTAAGGTGTTTATCCAATGACAAGCAATCCTCGATTATAGACCTATTAAAAGATTTTTCAGCCTTAAGCCAAATTGAATGCCAGATCATAAGTGGCCTTAGGGATAACAGGTCTATCAAATAATTTATATCTAGTTCCCGATGGATTAACTCAGTTGGAGCCGAAGTTGGTAGACACAGGAGCTTTTTTTAAGAAGGAATTTTCCTCTATTTGCAAATTATTATTGCAACTGTGACCCCATACACCCGCCCCATATAATGCAATGGATACACATCTTGCTTGATAAATCTTTAGCATATCGCTGGTTTGTCTGTCCCCAACCTTAGCATCAAATCTAAAAACACCAAAGGAATTTTTGGCCATTTTATTCAGAATAATATTAAATTCTTCGATCCATTTCCTGTCTTTGGAGAAGGTGATACCAAGGTAGCAACATTTATCTACCTGCTGCACCTTTTCACTATCGATAAAAAAGGCATTTGAAAATTTGCTTTTGTCTATAACGGATATAGTAACCTCTGTAAGACCAAGGGCATACTCTTTTGATCGTAAGCTATTATTAGAACAACAATTCATTGAATACATGAAACAGCGGATTGAAACATTTTTCAATATTAATCGGGGGACAAGCAGTGTGGGCAATGTCTGGGATTGTTTTAAAGCTGCATTTAGGGGGGAAGCCCTGAGCTTTGGTTTATACAATCAAAAACAAAAGGCGATAAAACTCCAAGAGCTTTACCAAGAATTAACAAAGGCTGAGGAATCATTAGCTCAGGGTATACGGTTGGGGGCTGATATAACTGATCAGATGACGGCAGTAGCTAGACTTAAAGCAAGGCTAAACCTTAAATGGTCGCAGGAAAGTGCAAAACATTTTTGTATTAAACAACAAGTCCAATATGAGTACGGGGAGGCAAGTGGTAGATGTCTTGCCCAGAACCTAAGGTCAAGGGAAGCATCACAGCGGATAGATAAAATACTAGATTTAAGGGGAGACTTAGTAGATAATGACACTGGAATATTAGAGGTGTTCAGGAAATTTTATGAAGCATTGTACAAAGGAGATGAGTATGACGCAGATAGGGCTACCATTCTTATCGGGCGATACTGTATGGAAGATCTATCTGAAGACGAAAGAGAAAGTCTAGAGGCACCTATCTCCGCAGAAGAATTAGAGTTGGCAGTTAATGGCCTAGCCAGGGGAAAGGCGGCTGGCCCAGACAAGTTACCCGTGGAAATTTATAAGACTTTTTTTCCTGTTTTAAAAACAGATCTTCTAGTGACGATGAGAAATGCCCAGAAAGGGGCGCCTCCACGGAGCTGGAGCGAGGCATGTATTGTGGTTTTCCACAAAAAAGGAAAACCTGCGAATTTAGCTGGGTCCTACCGCCCTATTTCGCTTTTAAATGTGGATGGGAAAATCTATTAGAAGATCCTTGCGAATAGATTGTCTGGAGTGATCACGAATTTAGTCTCCACCGTACAGCACGGGTTTATCCCGCACCGAGGAACGGCGAGTCACGTTCGTCGGGTGATTACTTTATTTGATTTCGTCAATGTTACCCAGGAGCCATTATGTTTCATTTTACTAGATGCCGAAAAGGCCTTTGACCGGGTCTCATGGTGCTTTTTATGGGACGTAATGAAGCGAAGGGGGTTTGGCCCCGAATTTATAAAATCACTGCAGAAATTGTATTTCCAACCTATGGCCCGTATCAGCACCATGGGACTCGTTTCCGATCTGGTACAAATACAGAGGGGCACCAGACAGGGAAGCCCCTGCTCTCCTCTTTTATTCTCATTGTACATCGAGCCCTTTTTAAGAATGTTGGAAACCTCTTCTAGGATTTTCCCGGTGGTGATGCAAAACTATCAATTTAAGGTCCTAGCTTATGCGGACGACGTGGCAATTGTTATGCCATGTCCTACAACTGCAATGGAGGAGATCGAATCTATTGCCGCGACTTTTGGTGTAGTTGCTGGCTATAAATTGAATGCTTCCAAAACCCAGTTACTCTGTGCCAACTTGCCAAAGTACTCTGATCCATGGGTCTGTAAAGAAGTCACCTATCTGGGGATTAAGTTAAGGGTCTCTCCAATGGCCCTGGTCAAATCCAACTGGGAGGATTTAATATCAGGGGTGCGGAAACAGTTGGATCAGGCGGAATGTCTACATTTGTTGTTAGTAGGGCGATGTAGTCTACTAAAAATGATGATATTGCCACAAATACTATATTTCTTCAGGTGTGTCCCTTTAGAAATTGCTACAATCAGCTTAACACAACTCCAGGCTCTTTGTATGCGTTTCATGTGGGCTGGGGGCAAGGCCCGCCGTGCTGGACGCTATATGATCCTGCCAAGAAACTTAGGAGGCTGGTCAGTACCAGATTTTACTTTGTACTATTATGCCTGCATGTTTCAAGGCATGAATGTCTTGTTAACAGGGGTAGGTCCTTCGAACTTGGCAGAATGCCCGTCAATTTATCAGATGCTATTGGGTGTAAAGGCTAAAAATTGTTTATTACTGCATCAGGAATGGAGTTATTATAAACGTACACGTTTTAAGGTCCTGTTGGCAGCTTATAAGATTTGGAGAACACTAAGGAGAATGTTTGCAATAGAGAAAATCTCTTGGTATACACCATTGACATCTCCTATGTTCCTGCCAATTGATTTATGGGATCGGGTGGTGTTTGTATGGTGGCAAAAAGGATTAAGACGGTTGGGGGATTTTTTTAGCGAAGGATGTCTAAAATCTTTTGAGCAACTCCGTGAACAATATCATCTTCCTAGGGAGAATTTAGCGAAGTATTTGCAAATTAGGAATTTTCTATCTCAGAAAGTAAGAAACCTACAAGCTAACCCCTTGATAGAAGACAATATAAAAGCTGCAAAAATAGGAGTGTTATATGGCCATATGTTGGGCACTAAGGCGAATGATTTAGAGCAACAAAATGCTAAATGGGGGAATAAACTTGGGAGGCAGGATATACGGATAGAAATTTCTCTGGAGATGGCTACAAATCTATTCCTCTAGGCAAAATTATCCGCACAGCATTATAAATCAATTTTTAATTTATATTATACACCTGACAAGATTCCTAAATGGCAGGGAGATATAATTGGGAAATGTTTTCGGTGTGGATACCTATCTGCGGACGACCTTCATATTTTTTTTGGGTGCCCGCGGTTATTATCTTTACTATCACATATAGGGAATTATTTATCAGCCATTTTGCAGTTCCCAGTTCAATTAAATGCTATGCAGATATTGTTAGGTGTAGAAATGGGGCCGGCAGCACCAGATCTATCACAACAACATGTTAATCTAATATTTTTAGTTACAGCTGTATACCGACTCTTAATAGCTTCTTGGTGGCTACAACAGGAACCGCCTTCTTTTGAATTATGGAGGGCACGTTTTTTTGCTGTTCATAATATGGAGCATAGTCTGTAGCCCTCAAGGGGCATAGAAAAAAGAAGCTTGGGCAACAAATCTGGGGCAATATCACTAATCATTTAGAGTCTGCTGTCTGATGGCTTGTTTTCATTAATTGCTTCTTTTAGTAGATTCATCTGTATCTATTGTTTTGTATGGTCAATGGCACCCCTTTATATGTACTGTTATCATTGATTCTCTTGTGTATCATGTATTTTGCTCCAGGACTATTTCTATGATTTTTAACAGTGTACAAGTATTGTGTTACATAAGACACCTTAACGAATAGTTCATGTATTTTGCAAAAAATAAAAAAATAAAAATTAATGAAAATTTGCTTTTAACCGCACAGGTCATAGTGTGTGTTTTCCCCTTGTTGATTAGTAGTTTCCTATCCTTAATAAAGGTAGAAAAACTTTCAAACGTTGTAGTCCCAGGGGAGTTCTAGATAGTAGAACAGCATCATCGGCGTATAATAACCCCGGTACAGGGACGCCGTTAATCTGGGGGGCATCAGCATTAATCTTTTTCAGAATGGCATCGATTCCATTAATAAATAATATAAAAAGTAGGGGGGCCAATACACAGCCCTGCCTAATCCCTCTTTTAACACCAAATTTTGGGGTGCATTCACCTTTGGTGCCAAAGCGCACACATGTTTGTAGGTTCCGCAGGAAGAAGATTATGCCCTCTGGAGCCCCCAACTGTAACAAAGTTGGCCATAAGATAGAATGGCCCTTACTCTGGCACTGCTGGCATTAGTCATCTCCCGGATTGACTATGCCAACGCCCTGTATGCAGGCATCCCACAATATCAAATCAAAAGACTACAGCTGATACAGAATCAGGCAGCCCGCCTGATCTACCATCAACCCAAACACCTCCACGTCCGTCCCCTGCTTAAAGCCCTGCACTGGCTCCCTGTATCGGAGCGTTGCAAGTTCAAACTAGGCTGTTTGACCCATAAATCTCTGGCCGGTATCGGTCCTTCCTTCATTTCTTCTCTCTTGCACCCCTACGCTCCCCCTAGGCACCTTCGATCCTCTCACCATGCGCTCCTCCAGACGCCTAGGTTTAGGCGCAAAAAACACGGAGGTCTCAGATTCTCTTTCCTGGCTCCCTCATTCTGGAACTCTCTTCCGTTGGAACTTAGACTCTCTCCCTCTTACCCTCACTTTAGGTCTCTTCTCAAAACTCACCTTTTCTGCAGCATCTATACATAAGCACTCTCTTCCCCCCCTTCTGTGCCTCTTCCCAAGTAAGTGAACAGCGCCAAGAAACCGTCCGGTGTAAGTCGCGCTCTATAAGAATTTTTTACATTACATTACATGGTCTAACATGTCAAAGGCGCTGCTTAGGTCAGCAAAGCAGAGGTAAAGTGAGCCAGGTTTTGCTTCAGTATATTTCCCGATCAGCAAATCAAGATTGATGCACTGGTCGAGTGTACCCCTGCCCTTCCTAAAGCCATACTGGCTGTCAGCTAGTATGCCCTCACGCTCGACCCATTCCTCTAACCTGACAAGCATGACTCTACTCATGATCTTAACTGAGGAGTCAAGAAGAGAAATTGGGCGATAATTCTTCACGTCAGACCTGCTGCCCTTTTTATAAATCGGGACAATGATAGATTCTCCCCAGGTTTTGGGGGCCTCAGAACACACAGCTGCATTAAAAACATTAGCCAAGAGAGGTCCCCACATCTCAGGTGCTGCCTTGTATACATCAATTGGCACCCCGTCAGGGCCTTGGGCTTTGCCCCCCTTACTCGCACGTATGCCAAGTTCAAGCTCACCAGCTGTTATATCCAACGGTAAAACAACCCACCTGCTAGGGTCGGTGTCTACACCTCCATTGGAATCAAAGATGTTAGAAAAGTGAGCAACCCACCCTTCACTCGGGACATTAGAGGTCAACTCTGGTATCTTTTCGTCTTTAAGAAAAGGAGAATTGACCGTCGCCCAAAACAGAGTACTATTGGATAACTCCGCTGCTTGTTAAGGGAGTCCAAGGCCAGCTGCTGTAAATCACTCTTCCTCTGTTTCAGTGCAAGCTTGTAGTCCGCTCGTAATTTAATGATTGAAGCGGTGTCCCTGGGCTTTTTTGCAAGCGCCTGTTTAAGTTTAGATAAAGAGATGGTACATAGATGATTGAACCAGCCTGGTTCATTTCTACACTGGCCGATATTGTGTTTAGTGAACCTGGCATCAATAGAATTATTAATGCCAAGGAAAGAGGTTAAAATCTTCTCATAATCAGCACCATTTTCAAGAATAAAAATAATATCTGCCAAGCTATCCTTCACTATAGAACTGATTACGTCATGGGCCTTGTCCCGTGCCCATCTTAATCTGACTCCGTTAGGTCTATGTGGCTCGACATTTGTGATTGTGATCCCTACTTTAACCAAACTACTATCCCCGAAAGTTGTGTCCAGAAATATGTAATTGTGGTCACTTAATGTAGTTTCTTCAATTCTGGGAGGGGCACTACACAAGATAATATCGGAGGAAACAATCACGTGGTCAATAACAGAGCTAGAATGCCGGTTTTTAAAAGTCGGAATGGTTTGACCATTTACATCTTTCATGTAGTCCATAATTTCCAGGTCATAACAGCCCATGAATTTATGTAATGCTTCTCCATAACTGTTATGTCCAAAATGCAAATTGTCCCATCCCGCATTATTTGTGACCCCGCAGACCTTTTGTGTTGACAGTTCACATAATGTAATGTTAAAATCCCCCACCCAAATAAAATCAAAAGTAGCATTCCCTTCCAAACATAAATTTTCAATGGTACTGTCCAGGTCGGTTACTACTTTCACCCTGGTGTTATCAAAAATATTATTGTAGTAATTTAACAATAGGATATTACGCCCTTTGTCCTCCACAAGCCAAAGAATCTGAACGTGGTCTCCCACAGTGATATACTTTTTTATTACTATTGAGCGAAGTATAGATACTAATATCAGTAGACCACCTTTCGCTCTCCCTGGTCCAGTACCCTGCGCTGACAGATTATAGGAAACAAATCTCTCAAAACTGACTTCTTCCCTACACCACGTTTCTTGGAAACAGAGAATGTCAAATTCAACCAGCCTAGAACATTCCCCTTAGATTTTAGTCCTGCAACGTTCCAGCTGACAATTGTAATCCCTTTGCCCCTTATTCCCAAGCATCTGACGTCAGAGTCATTAGTACCATCCACCATCTTCCTCGTTACCGTTTCCATAACTCTGGGGCCCACTCTCGGTGGTTGGACTTAAATTGGCCACCACAATAGGCTCTGGTGCAATGATACTATCAACCATCTTATATAACTGAACACTTCGGGTTTCGTCAAGTTTACACTGATCATCCTGGGCAAGTCAGTCATTTGCATCCAAAGAGTTTAGAGTATGGAATCGATTTTGAATCAGTATATCAAATAGTGGCCTATGGAAAGGAGTATAAAGCCTGGTACTATTGTTGCCATAAGGAGCTTTGTTAAGGTGGCTATAAAAAAAGCCAAGTGACCGCACACACACACTGTTGTCAAGAGTCAGTAGGGAAGCTGCTCTAAGCAAGACGGTAGCGGCGTGTTGTGGGTGTTTAAAATTAACAATGACGCAATCGCCCCTACAATTCTTCCTTGAGTTTCCTATCCAGTTAACCCTCCTGGTAGTCAACACCTGATCAGAATAAGCAATTGGAAACCCACATTGTCTATGCAGCTAGGAAACAGTTTTATTTTTTAGCGATTCATGGGATTCTTGTTGGCCCTGGCTCGTATGGGTTTCAGATGGCGGTACATTAGTTAAAAACACCACATAACAGGTGGGAGGTTAATACGGCGCCTTCTTTTTACTTCAGTCCATCCCTCTTTAATCTCATCTAATTTTACGGTTTGCTTTTCCAAACAGGCCGCAAAAGAAGCATTCTGCGTAACTATCTCATTGACGCATGGTCCACCCTCTTGTGCAGCAGCTATACTAACATTACTGCTAATGCTCTCTGCTGGAGCCTTAGAACTGCTCGTTGAGGCTTTGCTAACACTGGCAACGTTGCTCTCAGCTTGGGTCTTAGTACCTCTAACTGAACCCATATGGATGTTCAAAAGGCCCCCTAATCTTATCACCTCATCAGAAAGCTGATCGAGTTTAGCCACTAGGGGTTTAATAATCCCTTTTATCTTGGAATCAATGACACTTACCAAAAGATTAAATTGCCCAATGTCCAGGGTAACTGAGCCGTCTTTAACTATAGACTCCCCATACTTAGTAGTATTTTTAGGAGGGGTAGCTGCTCTTCTTTTTGTGTTACGGGTTCCCCCTCGTTTGGTTTGGACTTTTCTGCAAGCCCTGACCACTCTAGGAGCAGGGCCCGGGGAGCACTGTACCGAGGTATCAGTGGAGTCATCCAGTACAACTTGGTTTGACACTGGTTGTTCTGTGACTTCCTTATCGGTAGCATTGGGGTTATTAAGACCATTACTGTCATCTGAGACTGATGGAGCTGATGTAAGTGGTGGGATAGGAGACAGGGGGGTGACTACCTAACCCCAGAGACAATCGCCTATCATTATTAATTTTACTGACCACCTTAACTAGGTAATTATCTAGTGTAGCCAATACCGGTGGGGTGTTCACAGATTTCGATTTAGACATAGCTAAAAGGGATGAAAAATTATAACTAAGCAAAGCTACTACTAGTGTCCGACAGCTAACATGTAATTCAACAATACAATAAGATTATAACTGGGCCAGTTCCTGAAGGCACAGCAAACTTTAAAAAACACAGAAAATAAAAAAGAGTCACAAGGTCTCACAGTATTAAGGTTGATGGCATCCGCAACATGCAGAGTCTCTAGCCCAGCCCAGCCACGTACTGCCCCGAACTGCCACAGACTGTCCCGCCCTTGTCCCGGGCTACTCCCGGCGCCGCCCGCGCGCGTCCTGCGATGCGGGAAGGGTTCCAAGTTCTTAAAGCGCCTCCGGGCATGTGTAGAGCGTCAGCGTTGTGCGTCACCCCCGGGGCTTGTGGGAGGTGTAGTTCACCTGGTTGAACTACACCGTAGTAAGTCCTGGAGAACACCTGCCGTTCCCCTCACAGCTCTGGTGGTGTAGAGCTGATGCCGTCGCCCTCACGGCGTGCAGTGAGTCTATTTAGAAGATGCAGTCTGCTGGAACCGGTCCTGGTGCGTATTTAGTTTCCATGACAGCAGGACATTCATCTCATTCAAAGTCCTGTTGTGGAGGACACTAAAAACACATTCAAACACAGTTTTTAAAAAACGTACTAGTCTACTGTTGGACTTGGCGCTTTTCCCTGAAATTTTTCGCTTTTCGCTCCCCTAATTCAGGATGACCCCCCATCGTAACAAAGTTGTAAAGGCCCTGTGAGGTTGAGATGCCCTGTGTAATGTTAAAATCAGTGCTAAGGTGCAGGTGCTCTCTTCCCCCAACATGGCTGCCACTGACCCCTGCTACTGCAGCGTGGTCTTTTTAGGCGCACTCTAGTTGCCAGGAGCTGGCTGGAACCCCTAAACATTGTTGCCATACCAGCCTGCCTTGCCTGCCCATACCTAGACTAGGGAAGCGCCTGGAACCTTCTAGAATAGGGGCGTAGTCTGCTTTTGCCACCTTAGAGGGGCCTATATAAAGAAATGGAGGGAAAGTTTTCAGTCAGTTGGGGCATCACTGACCTGGGGGACCCTACGCAGGAGACTTAGGCGGTAGGGCCTAGTCAAAAACCTTTACCACTGGGGGTGACAGGGTTTAGGCTCTGTCCACCAAGCTGTGTAAGGAACACTGAACTAGCCCACTGATCTGGCCCAGCGGGAGGGCAACCCAGGGACCACCTGCAGTGACCTGCTGAGGAAACTTGTCAGCAGCCTTCAACTCAACCCCCCGGTGACCCCAGTTCCTACATCTACCATAACATAGGCGGCAGAGAGGGTGTGCATGTGCTAGTGTGTGTAGGTTAAATATCACTGGTGAAAATCTACTGACACTGCACATCACCTGACTGAAGGCACTCCTAGCCAACTTTGTCACACACTATACATCAATAATGTGTTTCACACACTACATAGACCTCCCCTTGAAATAAAAAACGGTGGAAAAGGTGAGTGGTGTTGTATCCTGGGCTAAACATATCTCATGTGTCGCTGTACTCAACATGACTGAATGTATGTTCACATCACATCTGAATGATTACCCCTATTTCCAAATCAGTGACATTGTGCAGGCACACACTCACAAAATCTACATGTGTGGACATCTCAGAAGCTGGTATAACGATGAGTGCAATAAACAGTGTCTCAGAAAAGCACCTCCTCATGAATGACATGGCCATCCTCTTTTGTGACACCCTATCATTGTTTCTAAGCTAGCTGATGTTGGAACGTGGATAATACAAATGTATGGATGTCTCAGACAAAAAATAAACAACTCCAATGCAAAAGAACTGTACTGCCTCTTCACCCATTTTGTTTTATTAAATCTGTTTTATTGGTTTTTAGTAAACATTTACACGAGCTGTTATTACATCATTTCTGTAGCTTGTAGCAACAGTAGATATTATACATCACTAGACATCAGTATATGTGAATACTACAACGGTGTTACAGTTTTTTTTTCTCCGTAATATTTTAACACATAGTTGTTTACAATACAGATCTGTCCGTAACCAATATATCTGACATATTTGTTATTTTGTGGGGTGTATTTTGTTTAGGAGTCAACTAGGTGCAGATAGAATGGTGAAGCCGTTAACGTGGCAATAACTGTGTATGTAGGGTAGTGAACTTGGAGTAGGGTTGGATCGGTCTCGCTGGTTTGAGTACATGTATAACTGTTTTTGTGCCTCCGAAGGCGCCCTCTTAGCAGTACCATTGTCATAAGGCTATGGAGCGCAGGTGCATTGGCATGGTATCGTTTAGCTGCTGGCACATGATAGGCTGCGAAAGTTTTTCTATGGGTGCGTGTCGCGTGCGCGGTGTTGGTTGTGTAGGCCAGATGCCTGCAGGGACTGGGTTGGGAAGTCTGTGGATTGTTGCAGTGTTGCCAGGATCACATCCCAATTTTCAGCTATAGGTGTTTTCCTGAGGCACACCAGTTCTTCTCGCCCGATTGCTATGCCCTCTGCGCTGGCCCACGCAATGGTGGAACCCCTCCACGCCTGTACCTGTGGGGGATCTGATGCCTTCCATCTTTTCATAATGAGCCGTTTGGCAGTGACTGTACCCAGGACTAGGAACCGGGAGGTGACCTTAGTGTTGCGTGTCCTACGAAAGACGTGTAGTAGATATGTTTGCCACTCAAAGGGTAACTCTCTCTCCGTACAAGCATGAAGTGCATCAGCCACTCCCCTCCAGGAGGTGTAAAGATTGGGGCAGCCCCAGAGCATGTGCACTAGGTCTGCATCAAGGGCTGTGCATCAGAGATAGGCACAGTCAGCTCGATGGAAATATCTGTTAATATGAGCTGGTGTTAAGTACGCACGTTGTGTAATAAAGTATTGTATTTGTCTGAGTCTCATATTTCATGGAATACAGGTTGGCCAGTATCTGTGTCCAGGTTTTATCCGACAGTTGACATCCTAAGGCATGTTCCCACTTGTGTCTGAGGGGGTCTGGGCTAATTGCTGCTTGGTGATGCAGCGAAGCGGCAAACCAACTTATCAGGTGCCTGCCTCCTCCCATAACATGCAGATATTGGATGGTGAGGTGCGGTTAAGTGCCTAGATCTCCCCATTTCTCTGTAAGGGTGGCCACCAGTGAGCAATGTAGGAGGTATTGCCTGGCGGGAAGCTTCTCATTTGCTGCTAGAGTCGCATAAGGAATCAGTGAGCCCTCATGATAGAGATCACCTAGGGTCCGTATCCCAGCTTCGTGCCAATGGTGCGAATCGGTGGCTGTGCATGTTGTTGTATCCCTGGGGGTGCCTTTCACAGGTAGAGCGGGGCCTGAGAGTGTGACATGCCGTGTTAGGTAGAGGCTCCGCCGGTAGCACCTGTAGGCCACGTTCAAATATAAAGGTTCCGGGGGACGTGCGCACGCTCCAGGATGAAAGAGCAAAAGAATCTGCAGCATAGTGTGTGGCGGTCGGGTGGATGATGTGTCACTGCACTGCCGATCTGCAAACCATCTGGCGACCCATTGAAGTTGAGCCGCGAGGTAGAAGTGCTCAAAGCAAGGGGCCGCTAGACCCCCCTGATCTGTGGGTAAGTATAACTACCTGAGTGCTACCCTATGTTTGTTGGGACCCCAGATGAAATCCCTAGCTGTCCGTTCTAACTGGGTAAAGAAGAAGGCTGGTACATAACCAGGCAGGTTGGCAAAGTAGCACAGGAGCCGTGGTAGGGCCACCATTTTCATCAGTACCACTCTGCCTGTGACTGTCAGGGTGAATGTGCTCCAGAACCGCATCTGAGAGCGAATGGCTGTTAAAGCCCTGCCTAAGTTGCCGTCTAAAAGGTCCTGAGGCTGCCGATAGACTCATATGCCTATATAATGAAACGTATCTGGGCTCCATTGTACTCACTCCCCATTGAACACAAATCCTGGATCTGAGACTCCTGATCCAAAGGCATACAACTTGAATTCAGCAGCAGTAACTTTTAGACCTGATATAGTTGCAAACTCTCCCAGAACACGGGCCAGGTCCTCCGGGATCCAACTAACATCAATGCAATA